>NC_140931.1:59201183-59856183 GCF_014529385.1 Adiantum capillus-veneris
GCGAGTGACCTCCCTAGAACCCCTCGTTAAGCGTGCCCGGATGACACTTGTGTGGGTGACCTCCTCGAAACCCCCCAACCTCGGGTAAGCGCCTGCGGCCCGTAACGACACTCATGTGGTGACCCCCTAAGAAGCCCCCCACACTTGCCCCAAAGCGACGCTGGTGACCTCCCGGGAAATCCCCGCGCCTCAATTAAGCATGCCCGGGCCGTAAACGGCGCTCGGGCGGGTGACCCTCCGCGACATCCCCTACGTCCAGGCTAAGCACGCACGGGGTGAAAAGGTCAATGATGTTGGCCAACTCGTCCTCTCCATGCCATGTTGCTCGTTGTCGGCATGGGAACGTGCGGGGCAAAGATGTCGATGTCGTTGCTGACAGGGAACGCGTCGCTTTCGACGTCGGTGGTGATGGCCTGTCAAGACATTATCGATGCCTCGTCCCTCGTCGACGGCACCTCGGGATGAAGATGTCGATGTCGATCGCCATTGGCCACCGCCGGCCGACGACGGCCTTGTTGGGATTCAGGCCAACTTGCCGGACATCCCACTTACTACTAACCCATCTACTAACTTAACCCATGTATACAATTATTCTTTAATATAACTGAATAAGGAGCTACAACAGGATAATGTTGCTGTAGGCTCCACCCAAAGTAGGTCTCTTTCTCTCTCTCTACTCTCGCACTTGCACTCGCACACGCTTCTTGCGCCACCTTCAATTGGTATCAGAGTCAGGTTTGTGCTTGCCGTTTTTGCGTCCGCACGTGCGTGCACTTTCAAAAGTGCAAGTAGGTTTCCGATTTCGGCAGTGACAAATTCAGCGTTCCGAGAGAGGTTCTAGTAGGTGTCCTGAAGTTTTACACCCTTTCAAAGTTGTTCATACAGTCGAAAGCTTCATCTGAGCTACGCTTCAGGAGTTGTATTTTTCAACTCCACTTTTGCTTGAGGTATAGGTACAAGTATAGGACACAGGTGCAGGTTTTTTAAAGTCTATTTTGGGATTGCGTATAGCCGTTTTATGGCTATTATGTGCTATTGAGACGGTGTTTATGTGCTGATTAGGAGCACTTTTTGGCATCGACATTGTCTCAGGTTTTTCAGGCATCCATCTCCTCACATGTTCATACATACATATAGGACATCCAGGTTTCTTACAGGTTGCAGTGTTTTGCATCAGCACAGATTTCAATGGGAGTATTTGATGCACATATGCATGGTTTTGGCACTTTTGATAGTGCTTGAGCTCTTTTGAGAGTGGTTTTACTTCCCACAAGGATTTGTTTACTGCTTGCACATTTTGTTTGGTGCCTGTTTGAGCGCGTATACTGCACCTTGTAGTATTGTTGACAATGGATGCACATTGAGTTGCGAAAGCTGCCATATGTACCTTTTGTGGAGCCGATTTGGCTTGTTTCTGGCAGTCCTGACTGTTTCTGAGACTCGGTTCGGAGGCCCTTTCTGAGACTGGGACTGGGCCGGTTTCTTGTCTACATAGCCTTTTGTGAGGATCGATAGCGTTAGGTTTTCTAGAGCTGGGGGATTCTCGAATGTTGAGATCCTTTCGGTGATACTGGTTGTTGGAGTACCCCTTTTTCGTGGCCTCGCCATAGGACATGTATAGAGAGGTCTAGGTGCATTTGACGCCATGTTGGCAGCCTTGGGCCAGCTTTTGACTCCTTATGCACATTTAGTGGTTGATGCGTCTATCTTATGCTCTGAGAGCATTACTTTTGATACGTTACTGATCTCTTGTGACAGTTTTGGATTGAGATTCTGTCAGTTTTTATGGGGAAACTCTACCGAATTTTTCCTAGAATTACCAGTGTTTATTGCCATATTATCTTTAGCTTACATCCATGTCATCTACTGGTGAAAAGGATATTTACAATATCCGAAAATTTGATGGGACGAATTTTGTCATCTGGAAAGAGTAGATTTAACAAAAAGGCCAGTTGGATCCTATCATGGAGCGCCTAGAGGGCGAGTATACAGATGTTGAGTGGGAGAAACTTGATGCTAAGGTCGAATCTACCCTCCGTTTTCATTTGGCCGAATCTGTGTACTTTACTATAGTTGGAGAAAGGACTGCTAGAGATGTATGGGATAAGTTGTGTTCCAGTTACGAGAACAAAAGTGCCACTAATAAGGTTTTCTTGATGAAGAAGCTGCTTGACCTTCGTATGAAGGAAGAGGGCACTGTTTCTACTCACATTAATGAGTTCAATATCATTTTCACTCAGTTGACCACTCAGGGTTTGGTCTTCGATAAGGAAATCAAATGTATCTTCTTGCTATGTGGTTTACCCTCATCTTGGGATATGTTATGTACTACAACTAGCAACTCAGTACCTGGTACCGGTCTAGTGTACAATGACATCCTTGGGAGCCAGTTTAACGAGGAGATTCATAGGAAATCTCTCAAAGGAAAGAAGGATGGTGATGCGTATGTTGCTAGTGATAGACAAAGGGGTCCCACTCAAAGTCGTGCCAAAAGCAAGGAACGTGGGGGATCACACAGTAAGTCTTGGGGTTCTATGCGTAATGTCGAGTGCTATCACTGCCATAAAAAAGGGCATGTGAAGAAGGATTGCAGGAAATGGCAGCAAAGCAAAAATGATAAACAATCCGGTGACATTTCTAAGTCTGATGATTCAAACAAGGGCAAAGCAAAGCTAGAGGAGATCAATGTACTAGAGTCTTCAAATTCTCCTGTTGTAGATACTCTTCCAGAGGTTGTTATGCCACTTACCTCTGACATATTGGTCTTCACAGTAGATCTACTTGTCAAGGCTCTTGTTACCGAAGATGGGCAATATGCACAAGATTGGATAGTAGATTCTGGTGCGACTTTCCATGTGACACCACATTGAGAGTGGTTCTCTACTTATTCTCACTCTTGTGACAAAGTGAGACTTGGTGATGCTTATGAACTAGACATTGAGGGTGTCGAAAATGTCAAATGCATCTAAGGAATGGCACACACTTTACTTTAAGTAATGTTAGACATGTGCCCAAGTTGACTAAAAGCTTGATTTCTATTGGTCAACTTGAAGTTTTGGGCTACAACACCACATTTTGCAATGGTTCGTGGATAGTATGCAAAGGTAATCTTGTTGTACTCATAGGTCAAATGCATGGTACCTTGTATTTCATGCATGTGTCAGATGTTGGTCATGACTACATATCTATAGCCAACGAGCTGCCATCTACTGAGTTGTGGCATTGCCGGCTAGGTCATATTAGCCAAAAAAGGAATGAGAACTCTGACTCATTTTGGCTACTTACCTGTCTTGTCTTATATTGACTTTTCTGTTTGTGAACACTGTATCCATGACAAATCTCACACAAGGCTTTTGGGAAAAAGCTGTTGTCCGGCATTTTTTGGATGAGTAAAAAGGCCATAAATGATGCCAAAAAAACTTGTTGACCACCCTCATGTATATATATGTACATAGTGCTTCCAACTTTGAAAGTGTCTGTGTAAAAAACCCTGTACAATGGCTTGGATTTGGTCAAGCTGTTGGTTGATTTTTGGGTTGGTTGAGCTTTCAAAAAATATTTTTTAATGAGAATTCCTAGCCGTGCTTGATAACTTACAAATCGGACTCCGACATCATGAGTTACACGCACTCGAAGTGGATGTTTTTTCACTTAAAAAGTGGCGGCGGATGCACGTGGGAAGACGGCAAGTGGGCCAGCTTGATGGTTTTTTTTAGCAATGGCATGTTAAATTTTTTTTGGAGTTAGCCAGGGTAATAAGCTCCAAACCGTGCTTTACTGCGCTATATTTGGTGGTCGGGGTCACCCGCTACGCCTCCGACAAAATGGCTCAGTTTGGGGGCAAAATAGAAATTTCAGGTTTGGACATGGGGAAGTTGGGGAAGTTGGGGAGATCATGCCATGTGGAAATGGAGTAAACCCACATGTGGGGGGTTGAGGGGAAAGTGGAGGATATATATACTAGAGGAGGACTAGTCTATGGTGTATCAAATGGTGAAGGAATGCACTCAAGGCCTTGCAAGGAGGGCTTGTGGGCATTTTGGGGAGCTAGGGGTGCCATCTTGAGTTCCCACGAGCCCGGTCAAGCACCTGGACTTAAATTTTGGTCCCATGGACACTTTTCCCACCTCCCGCTTGGTCAAAATCACCGACATGAAGCTTTCCTTTCCCAAAAAAGGCCAAAAGTAGCCTAATTTAAAGGGGAAATGAGAGAGAAAGGTGACGGCTGAGAAAAGGAAGAAATACTCCACTTAAATAAAGTGGAAAATACCCCCATTATTTTAGCTGCATTTTCTTGCACATCTTTTTTTGCTTACAGAGACTTGTTTTTTGGAGCTTTTGAGAGACCTTCCATCTTCAAAAGCTGGTAACTCTCTCGTCGGTTATGAGAATCAAGCATTTGGATGCTCTACGGAGATCCTGAAGACACAAGCTTTGTCTTCATGGTCTCGGTTTTCTAAAATTTTAGCCATGGTTTGAGTTAGAGTTGTTTCTCGACCATCTTCATAGGTGTTCGACTTTGGTGTTTTCTACCGTCATACAGGGTTTCTTTCCAACGCTATGACTCGATCAAAGCTATAGAGGCGCTTGTTTTCCTTGTCATTTGCACGCTAACATCATTTTGGTGCCCCCACGGAGGACACATCCTCATGTGCTCCAATTTTCACAAAATTTGTCCACTATGCAGGCAGAGAATGTAAAGGGGATGTGGGTCTTTATGGACTACCGCCTATGTATGTGCTTATTGTGGATAGTAAGTGAGGCGGTCGTTTAATTTGGATTGCAACCTTTCTGAGGATTGTGTGGTTTTGTGAAGCTGAGCACTGGGGGCCGGGTTACCCAGTGTGAGGTGGATTAGGTACTGGAGTGACCCATCGACATGCCTCGCAGTTTCGACGTCACATCTAAGTGTTTGTGTGGCAATCAAACATGGCAGATGAGTTTCCTAAGTTTCATGGATTGCCTAGTGAAAATGCGCACTCTTTTATTGAGAAATTGGAAGTTACTTGCTTGCTTCGGGGCATATAGGATCCGGCTATATTGTTACGGCTGCTGCAATACAGTTTACAGGATGAAGAAAAAGCTTGGCTACAAAATTATGGAGAGGTGGCATAGGCACAAACGCCAGGGATTGTGTTGGACTATAATCATGTGAAGTTGGTGTTTTTGGCACAATACAAGAATGTTGAAGCACCTGATGAAGTTTGGCATGAGATTTTGGGTTACACTCAGAGGCCTAATCAGAGTGTGGATGATTTTCTCATGCATTTTACCCGCCTTTGGGATAAATGGGCCAGAGAATTGGGAAATGAAACCCCTCCCGCCATGTTAAAAAAGGACCGTTTTGTGGCAACCTTGAAGGAGAGTTTGAAGTTTAAAGTTGAGTTGAAGCGGCCTACCATTTTTGAAGAAGCAGTTGTAATTGCCAAGGGGAAAGAATGGAAAGCTCAAAGACTTAAAGAGTATGGGAGAGTGGTCCATGGACAGGTTAATGGTGGCCAAAATGAGGAGAGCCAGATAGAGGCTGGAGTTCAACCTATGCAAAGGGCTATAGACACTGAGCAATTGCAACGTAATATGCAGGACATGATGAACATGATGCAGGAGTTACGGCTCAATGTCCTTGGCGGTGGTCGTGGTCGTGGTGGTGGTAGAGGGGTGGCCCAACCATATGAAGCTCAACCTAATGCCAATGCGGGTCGTGGACAAGGTGCTCCTCAGCTAGCAAGAAGGTTTATCCCTACTTTTTATAATTGTGGTGAACTGGGACATATCAACACTCATTGTACAAATCCAAAGAGGATGGGAGGTGATATGTACCCACTTCCCCAACAGGTTTGTGACAGGTCTAATGATTATGCCTTGGATATCAACACTCATTGTACAAATCCAAAGAGGTGATATGTACCCACTTCCCCAACAGGTTTGTGACAGGTCTAATGATTATGCCTTGGATATACGGGAGGATTGTGGTGCTAAATAGGAGAATCAAGCTTCAAAATTAGGTGGTCACGTGGGTATTGTGCAAGTTGAGAATAAAGAGGCAGATATGATGCCATTGGGGAAATGGTAAAGCGCACCAAATGGTGTTGGCCCTAGCAAGAAGAAAGGGAAGGAGAAAGAGGGTGAAGATGCAAAGACCAAGAAGAAAAGGAGACC
Organism: Adiantum capillus-veneris; assembly: GCF_014529385.1. Taxonomy (NCBI): domain Eukaryota; kingdom Viridiplantae; phylum Streptophyta; class Polypodiopsida; order Polypodiales; family Pteridaceae; genus Adiantum; species Adiantum capillus-veneris. Next base: position 59,207,343 of record NC_140931.1, read on the forward strand.
TCACAGGAAGTTTGAAGTAGCGGATTTGCCATTGGGAGAAGGTCAGGCAGCTTATAGTCTCAAGGAGGATCTGATTGGGAGGAAAGTAAATTGTACTTTTGGACATTTGATGAACATGGTACCCAAATTTAAGAGGCAGTTTAGTGAATCCTATGGAAAAAGAGACGAAGCGTGGTCATGTTAGAGTGTTGTCTCTAGAGGAATTACCCGACATCTGTCCTGTGGTGAACGCTTGGCACAAAAGTGAGGGCATGGGAGAGGCCTACATTGATGGAGGTGCGCAAGTTTGTGTGATCACACAGTCATGTGTCGAGAGACTTGGCTTGATCATGTCTGGAAGCTCGGGGTTCAAGATTCGACTAGCAAACCATGCCAAAGTTAAGTGTTTGGGACTAGTCAAAGGTTTGGAGATTGATGTTTTTAATGTGAAAGTTATGGTGAACTTTCACGTTATGCCGGCAGGTTTGGGAGCTTTTGCTCTCATATTGGGACAAACTTGGTTAAGAGTTTTTGGTGCTGTACAATATTGGGGCAAGGGCACAATCGCTGTGTATAGCAAAAAGGGAGAGAAGAGGATGTTTGATATGATTACCAGACAGCCTCTAGCATCAGAAGAGGTGTCTGAAGATGATGAATCTGAAATCACCAGTAAGGGAAGTTCAGAGGATTCAGATAGCAGTGCTACTTTGAGTTCCAGTGACGAGGGTGAAGTGTCCTTTTTGTTACTAAATGAAGAGGAGAAAGAAGATGGTGAAGTGCTACAAATTTCAGAGGATATAAATGCGTCAAGTCGATTGGAGCAGCTTGAAGAGTTAATGCAAAGCATGAGCTATCAGTGAAGAAAGGACTTGTTAAAACTATGCTAAGTACATATTTGTCACAAAAAGAAAGGACAAAATACCTGATGATGCTGGACAAGTTTCCGAATCTTTTCATTACATCATATCAAGAAATAAGGGGTTTTGTTAAGGACCTAGTGAAGATTGAGTTGATAGAAGGAGCAAAGCCAATGAGACAGAAACTATGAAGAATGGGTAAGGAGCAAATGAATGCTTTAAAAGAAGAAGTGGATAAGCTTTTGAATGTAGGGTTTATTGTTCTAGTAGATAATGTTGAGTGGGCCAGCCCTATAGTGGTCACTCCCAAGAAGGATGGGCGTTGGAGAGTTTCTGTTGATTATAAGTCGTTGAATGCAGTGACCAAGAAGGATCCTTACTTGTTGCCTTTCATTGATCAACTCTTGGATACAGTGGCTGGTTTTGAAAGGTATAGCATCTGTGATGGTTATTCAGGATACTTCCAGCTTATCCTTGCTCCTGAAGATCAGAAGAAGACTACCTTTATCACTCCATGGGTTGTTTTTACTTTCTTTACCTTCACTTTGGGTTGACAAACGGGCCTGGGGCTTTTGAGAGAAAGGTAGATTGGGTTCTTACCCTGTTCCTTGGGAAGTTTGTCAAAGGGTTCATAGATGATTTTTGTGTACAGCTTATGCAAGGAGCATGTTCAAAAACTTGAGATGACTTTTGCAATGTATGATGAATGCGGGGGTCAGTTAAACCCTAAAAAATGTCATTTGGCACAGCCAAGGGTGAAGCTTCTTGGGCATATGATCTTTGAATATGGAATTGAAGTAGATCCAGGGAAGGTAGAATCTTTGCTATTGCTGTCATCCCGAAAAGATACGAGGCAATTGGCTACATTCATTCAGAAGGTCAAATATCTGTCTTGTTTCATACCTTTGGCGTCACAGCTATTGTATCCTTTGCAGCAAGTGGTAAAAAATGATCCTTTGGAGTGGACACGTGACTGTGAGGATGTTTTTGACAAAGTTAAAGAAGTGTTGAGCACCTTATCTGTTATGAAAGCCCCTGATTGGGAGAAGGAGTTTTATGTTAATCTGTCAGTTAGAGAAGATGCTATTGGGGCTATGTTGTTGCAAAGAGGGAAAGAGTCTCAGTATATGAAGCCTGTTTATTATGCTAGCAGGGTGAAAACTTCTCATGAAAGAGAGTACTTAGAGGTTCAATTGGTGATGATTAGCATGGTCTATGAGTGTAGGCGGTTTAGACATTACTTGTTGCAGAAACCGTTCACCTTTCTCACCAGTTTTTTATTGCTTCCTCAATTATTCAATAACTCAAATATATCAAAGGTAGTGATGAAATGGGTTATTGAGTTGCAAGAGATCCAATTCACTTTTGTAGTGGAAGAGAGTACTCGGGCTACTTTGGTAGACTTACTCACTTATAAAGAGACTCCTGTTTTGGTTAAAGAGGAGGTGGTCCAAAGGAAAAAAGTGGAAACCCCTGCTATATCAAATGTTTTACTGCTATATTTTGATGGCTCTTATCGAAGAAGTCATGATGCTGCTTCTAGTGGGGTTGTTATTTATGATGCACAGGGAAATCTTGCGCAAGGGTTAAAGCTTAATGCAAAGAGTAATAATGAAGCAGAGTATATGGCTCTTGAAGGCGGGTTACACATTTGTCTACAATTGGGAATCAAACGTTTGCAAATCAAAGGTGATGCGTTGTTAGTTGTAAAGCAGGTGTTGGGAGTATGGAAGAATAAGAATCCTAGACTAAAGAAACTATGCTTCAAAGTGAAATCACTACTCAAGAGGTTTGAGGCATGGAGCTTGCAGTATGTCGAAAGGACTCAAAATGAAGAAGCGCATGAGGCCACACAAGCAATGATTACTTGTGTGTTTGTGTTGAAAGCGGATGCCCCTTTGTATCATGGAAGAGAGGTGTTGTCAAAAGAGGTGGATTTCTTATTGACCGGTCTTTTGCCTAAAGATTTGCCTTCATCTAAAAAGTATGCTTTTATGAGAAGAGCAAGGAAGTACAAAATGATTGGTGATATGCTTTACATGAAAGGAAGTGATCTGGTGTTGCGTCATGTGCCTTGGAATTTAACATTGCTTGTAGATTTTGCGGAGGTCATTTTGCTATGAAGATTATGCTTCACAAGATCTTGCAAGAAGGCTATGTTTGGCCTAGTATTCAACGGGATGTCAATCAGTGGTGTAAATCTTGCTTGGCTTGTCAAAAGATGGGAAAAAGGGTTCTTAAACCCAAGCTGTGGAAGACAATTCTGGCTAATGAGGTGTTTGAAAAATGGGGCCTCGATGCTATTGGGCCATTACCCACTACAAGTAAGAGGAATGTGTATATTTTGACAGTGGTGGATTATTTATCATGTTGGGCAGAGGCCAAGGCTATCAAACAAATTACCAGCAAGGAGATGGGAAAATTTGTGTATGAGCAAAAATTTGTGTATGAGCACATATGCTGCAAGTTCGGGGTGCCATTAGAGTTACTGTCTGATAGAGGGCCAAGATTTAGAGGTGAAATGTTCAATTTCTTATGCAAAAAGCTTGGCATAACGCATAAATACAACGCCCCTTATTATCCGCAGTGCAATGGACTTAATGAGAGGTTTAATGGAGAAATGGACAAGATTCTAACAAAAATGACTTTAACACATGCCAAAACATGGGAGTCAGATTTGCCTTGTGCGTTATGGGCATATAGAACGGCAATAAAAACTAGCACGGGATTCTCACCATATCACTTGGTTTATGGCAAAGAAGCCTTGATGCCTATTGAAGTGGAAATCCCTGCACTCAAGTTTTTGTCATTGCAAGATGAAGAGCAACAAGATGCTTGGCAACAAAGGTTGTTGGATTTATAATGTCTGCAGCTAGAGAGGCTTCTGGCCTTGGATTACTATCAAGCAACATGTAAAAAGGCCCAGAAAAGAGCTAATGAATGCATCAAAGATAGGGCAATTGAGAAAAGAGATCTTGTTTTGCGATACAATAGTAAATAGGACCACACTTTTCAAAATAAGTTTCAGATCAAGTGGGAGGGTCCTTTTATCCTTGTAAACAAGTTTGATAATGGGGCATATTAGCTGGCTGATTTAGATGGTACACTACATACCTACCGTGTTAATGGCTATAGACTTAAGAAGTATTTAGCACGGTTGATGACTACTGTGACAGATGAGATGGTATCAATGGAAACAAAGAGTGTGAATGTGCCACAAAATGTGGATGAGGTTTCTGGGGACGAGCTGCAACAATTGTTCACCCTGGGGACCTCTGCTTGTCATGAATGATCAAGCAGACAAGGGGGGTTGACAAGTTATGTCAGGGATGTTTTGGATGAGTACAAAGGCCATAAATGATGCCAAAAAAACTTGCTGACCCCCTCATGTATATATATGTACATAGTGCTTCCAGATTTGAAAGTGTCCGTGTAAAAAACCCTGTACAAAGGCTTGGTTTTGTTCAAGCTATTGGTTGAGTTTTGGGTTGGTCGAGCTTTCAAAAAATAGTTTTTAATGAGAATTCCTAGCTGTGCTTGATAGCTTGCAAATCACGCTCCAGCATCATGAGTTTATACGAACTCAAAGTGGATGTTTTTTCACTTAAAAAGTGGCGGTGGATGCACGTGAGAATACGGCAAGTGGACCGACTTGATGGTTTTTTTTAGCAATGGCATGCTTAAATTTTTTTGGATTTAGCTGGGGTAATAAGCTCCAAGACGTGCTTTACGGCGCTATATTTGGTGGTCGGGGTCACCCGCTACGCCTCCGAGAAAATGGCTCAGTTTGGGGGCAAAACAGAAATTTCAGGTTTGTACATGGGAAAGTTGGGGAAGTTGGGGAGAGCATGCCATGTGACAATGGACTAAACCCACATGTGGGGGGTTGAGGGGAAAGTGGAGGGTATATATACTAGAGGAGGACTAGTCTATGGTGTATCAAATGGTGAAGGAATGTACTCAAGGCCTTGCAAGGAGGGCTTGTGGGCATTTTGGGGAGCTAGGGGCGCCATCTTTAGTTCCCACGAGTCTGGCCAGGCGCTTGGTATTAAATTTTGGTCCCCTAGACACTTTCCCCACCTCTCGCTTGGTCAAAATCACCGACATGGAGCTTTCCTTTCCCAAAAAAATGCTAAAAATAGCCCAATTAAAAGGGGAAATGAGAGAGAAAGATGATGGCTGAGAAAAGGAAGAAAAGGATTCTCCTCTTTTGAGCTGAGTTTTTTGGGTGTGTGTGTATGTGTCTGTGTGGAGTGGGCAAGTGGATAGTCTCTCTCCTCTCACTCCAGAGGTGTGTTCCCTGTCTCGGCCAGGTGTGTTGTGTAAGCCGAGTGGTGCCCCATAGTGTGTGTGTGTATCTTCCCAAGAGTGTGTGTCGGGTCGTTATAGAGGCGCTCTGTGTGTTTTCATCCCGCTCACATTCTTTTGGTGCCCCCACGGAGGATCTTCTTCGAGTACCTTCTGCTTCGAGCTTCCAGCTTCAAGATTCGGGATTACAGGTTGCAGATTACAGATTACAGGTTACAGGTTACAGGTTACAGGGACAGGGAGAGGTACATGTACAAGTGATTCACACAGGTACAAGTAGCTGGAGTACAGTGATATACTAGTAGTGATGTCACTTGTAGTTGTTGTGGGTATGCATCACTTGGCGCCTGTTTGAGCGCATTGTCTGCTGGATTGTACGTTACTTGTGGAAACTGCCATTGTACGCATTTGTGGAGCCATACTTGGTTGTATTTGGCAGTCCCAGCCATTTCTGAGACTTGGTCTGGAAGATAGTCATTTCTGAGACTTGACTATACGCGATTTGCATTAGCCTTCGTGTGAGGGTCGATAGCGTGAGGTTTTTATTGAGCTGGGGGATTCTCAAATGTAGAGATCCTTTCGGTGATACACATAGCTGGAGCACCCTTTTTGTGACCTCGCCATAGGCTATGTACTAGTGAGTCCTACTTGATGCTCGGGTTCTATTGTTGACAGTTTGTGCATACATATACAGTCTATATTTTAGGTTCCTACTGCTCTATTTCTGGGGAAGCTCTGCCAAAATTTTTCCAAGTTATGATGGCTGGTTTTTTGGTCTTTTGAGCCATTTATGCTGTTATGCTGCTGAAATTTTGGCAAAATCAGAGGTTAAGCCAGGTGTGCCTTCTTGGGAGCTTCATGGTTGGCTTTAATGGATGATCAAAATGGCCCTCAATTCACTCCTTTTTATTTAACTCAAAGAATCCAGATAAATGTTCATGTGTCCAGGAAGATTTTTTTCCAGCAGCGCATAGGCTTTATGTTTGGGCCAAGAAGATTGAGAGAGATCCTGGAATGTCCTTTGCCTGTTGTCATTCCGATGATTAACTATGAAAACTCATTTGATGTGCATGTGTTTGTCCTTATCTAAAGTTGAGCTCCATTGAAGTTTTAGGGGTTCTCAAAGCATCATAATTTGGGTAGCCATGGCTTTCTCTTATCCCGAGTTTCATGAAAGAAGTGATGAAGATGTGGAAGAATTTTTGGAAAAGATGGAGGTTTCTTGCATTAGCAAGCAGATTCATGACCCTACGCAAATGTTACGCCTTCTCCAAATTTGTTTGAAGAGTGATGCACGAGTTTGGTCTAAAGCATTTGAAGAGGAGTTGCGTGTGGCTGATCCACCTGTAAGGTTGAGTTGGGACAATCTACGACATGGGTTGGAAGTGGAGTTTGTGAAGATAGAAGATCCTGACAAGGTGTGGCAAGAAGTACAGGCTTTGGTGCAAAAGGAAGGTGAGCCAGTAGATGCGTACATACGTAAGTTTTCATTGGCATGGGAGCGAATGTGCAAGGCTTTAGCACCACAGGTACCCCCGCCTGACATGATGAAGAAGGACAGGTTCTTGGCTGGTCTTTGGGAGAATATACGTTGGAGAGTGGAGCTAAAGAAGCCTAGGACATATGAGGATGCACTAGAGGTAGCAAGGAACAAAGAGTGGAAGCTGAGGAAAATGAGCCAGTTAGGGGTGGAGTCTTTGCCAATGAGGTCTGAATTTCAGCCTATAGAGTCTTTACAAGGGCGCATGTCAGGGGTTCATCATGAACCATTAGTTCCTGTTACTACTCGGGTTATGCCAGCAGTGGTCACTACAGCAGTGCAAGATGATGGGCTAAGGCAAGACATGAGGCAAATGGTAGATTTGATGAAGAATCTCAGCCTAAACATGTTAGGTCAAGTGGGAAATAATCGAGGTCGAGGGAGGTTTGCAAATCAGCAAGGAGGTGAAGAAAGGCCTAGGAATGGTGTTGGACAAAGCAATGGTAGGTTTTGGAGGCAGACGCCCACATGTTATAATTGTGGAGAGTTGGGTCACATCAGCCCGCAATGTGATAAGCCACCAAGGATGGGGGGAGACATGTATCCATTGCCAAGACAGGTGCTAACTAGGTCAAATGATTATGGCATCGAAATTAAGGGAGACGAAGGAACCAGTGGACTGACCCAGGAGGAAAAGGGAAAGACAAAAGTGCTAAGTGTAGTCACCTTGGAGAAGGCATCAAAGCTAGAGGATACATTAGTGATGCCTATTGGGAAGAGGACCACAGAGGATAAGGAAGGAAGAAGTGCCCCAGGTCCTAGTAAGAAGAAAGGAAAGAGCCATGAAGGCGAGGATGTCACGGCCAAGAGGAAAAGGAGAGCTTGTCGAAAGTTTCATGTTTCAGATTTTCCACTAGGGGATGGGCAATTAAGCTATGACTTGAAGGAGGATCTGACGAGCAAGAAGGCAGATGTTACTTTTGGGCAGCTTATAGAGATGGTGCCTAAGCTAAAGCGACAGTGGAAGAGGATGGTTAACCCAATGGAGAAAGAGCCAGAGAGAGGTTCAGTGAAGGTGTTGGCAATGGATGAGCTACCAGACATTTTTCCAATAGTAGATGTGTGGCATAAAAGGAAAAATTTGGGACAAGGTTATGTGGATGGCGGAGCCCAAATATGCGTCATAACACACTCATGCGTTGAGAAGATGGGTCTCACAGTGGCTGGGGTGTCAGGTTTTCGGATCAGATTGGCAAACCATCAAAAAGTAAAATGCTTGGGTGTTGTAAAGAGCTTAGAAGTGGAGGCATATGATGCAAAGGCAGTGGTTGATTTTCATGTGATGCCAGCAGGGTTGGGAGCATATCCTATTATACTGGGCAGACCATGGTTACATGCAGTGGGAGCTGTTCAAGATTGGCGACATGGTACGATTAGCCTCTATGGAAAGGCAGGTACCAAGAAGCTTTATAATATGGACACAAGGAAATGATTAGAGGAGCTGTATGAAGATGAGGATGAGTCTAGTGATGAAGACTCTTCCACGGTGACAGATGAGGACAGTGATAGCACTACCAACAGTGATGAGGATGCTGATGTTGCATTTCTTTTGATGGACAAAGAAATCCAGGAGATTGGTTTAGTTGCATTTGCGAATGAGGTTGAAGATGAAAGTGAAGGGCCTTATGAAGTGATTGAAGGGCTGATGCAAACCAAGGTTGAGTTGTCAAAGAAACAGGAATTGATGACACAAATGATCAGTGGAGACCTCTCAGCTATGGAGAAGGATATATATTTGCACATGTTGGCTAGTTTGCCTGATTTGTTCATTACTTCATATGAAGAGATCAGAGGGTTCAAGGGCGAAGAGATGCATATAGAGCTGAAAGAAGGTGCTAAGCCAGTGCGGCAAAGGCTAAGAAGGATGGGTCAAGAGCAAATGGAAGCCTTGCGAAAAGAGGTGGACAAGTTATTGAAGGCAGGGTTCATAGTTCCAGTGGAGACCACAGAATGGGTGAGTCCAGTTGTAGTCAGTCCAAAGAAGGATGGGAAGTGGAGAATTTGTGTGGATTTTAAACCCTTAAATGCAGCCACTAAGAAGAACCCATATCGTCTTCCATTCATCGATCAGATCTTGGATTCAGTGGCAGGTTATGAGAGGTACAGTGTGTGTGATGGTTTTTCAGGCTATTTTCAATTGAAGATTGCTCTTAAAGACCGCACAAAGACAACTTTTAATACGCCATGGGGCTGCTATTGCTACACAGTATTGCCATTTGGGTTGTCAAATGGACCTTCCTTCTATCAAGAGAGAGAAAATTGGGTGTTGGAACCATTCATTGGTAGTTGTGTTAAAGCTTTTATGGATGACTTCTGTGTCTATAGCAGTAGGGCTGATCACCATGAGAAGCTGCAGATGGTATTGGCTCGATATGATGAATGTGGAGGACAACTAAATCCAAAGAAATGTCATCTAGCACAGCCAAGGGTGAAGTTATTGGGCCACATGGTGTCAGAAAATGGCATTGAGGCTGATCCAGACAAGGTTAAGTCTATTATTCTTCTTCCATCACCTATGAGTACGAAGCAATTGGCAACCTTTATACACAAAGTGAAGTACATGGCACGGTTTATTCCATTGTCTTCGCAGCTTCTTTATCCATTACAGCAAGTGGCAAAGCATGATCCATTGCAATGGGATGACAAGTGTGAAGAAGTGTTTCAAGAGGTGAAAGAGGTGTTAGGGGGGTTGTCAGCCATGCAGGCTCCTGATTGGGAGAAAGTTTTTTATGTAAATCCATCAATAGGGGATGATGCCATTGGAGCCATGCTATTGCAAAAGGGGAAGGGCAGCCATTATATGAGGCCAGTGTATTGTGCAAGCCGAGTGAAGTTGGTAGCGGAGAGAAAGTTATCGGAAGTAGAGCTAGTGATGGCCAGTGTAATATTTGCTTGTCGACGATTTCGTCATTACTTGCTACCACGGCCTTTTGTTTTCTTGACGAGTTATGCCTTTTTGCCACAGTTAATTAATGGTATTAACATGTCAAATGTGGTGAAGAAATGGGTAATTGAGCTGCAAGAGTTTGAGTTCTCTTTTCTAGTGGAAGATAGTACAAGGGCTACCCTAGCTGATTTGTTGACCTACAAGGAGAATCCCCTTATTGTTAAGGAAGAGGTGGTGAGAAAGGTAGTTGAGGAAGTGCCACAGATCAGCAATGCACATTTGTTGTTCTTTGATGGTTCATACAGAAAGAGCCACGATGCAGCTTCAGAGGGTATAGCACTTTATGATCTAGAGGGGAAGCTAGTATGCAAGAGAGGGTTCAAATTAGATGCGCATAGTAACAATGAGGCTGAATATGCTACATTGGAAGCCGGATTACACATTTGTTTGAAGCATGGAGTTCGAAGGTTGAGCATAAAAGGTGATGCCTTGCTAGTGGTGAAGCAAGTGCTGGGTGTGTGGAAGAGCAAGAACACCTCATTGAAGGAAATGTGCTTTAGAATTAAAGGCCTGTTAAAAAATTTTGAAGCATGGAGCATCAAACACATTGAACGTGCTCTAAATGGAGAGGCACATGAAGCAGCTCAAGGCATGATTGGGGAGCTATTCGTGTTGAGGACCAATTTACCTCTTTATCATGGCCGGGAAAGTTTGGCTCAAGAAGAGGAGTTTTTGCTAACAGGAATCATTCCAAAGGAGATTCAGAAGTCTAAGAAGTATGGCTTTGTGCGTAGAGCATACAGGTACAAATTGATTGGCGATGTCTTATACATGAAAGGGGCTGATCTCGTGTTGAGACGTGTACCTTGGCAGGAGGAGCTTTACAGAGTGTTGGAAGAGAATCATGAAGGCGCATGTGGTGGCCATTTTGCTCTAAAGATCACCTTGCATAAGATATTGCAAGAGGGGTATGTATGGCCTAGTTTGCACAAGGATGTTCACCATTGGTGTAGGTCTTGCAATAGGTGTCAAGCATTTGGGAAGAGAGTGTTGAAGCCAGAGCTACGAAAAACCATTATGGCGTTTGATGTGTTTGAAAAGTAGGGGATTGATGCAATAGGCCCGTTACCTATCACAAGCAGGGGCAAAAGCTATATCTTGACGGCAGTGGACTATCTCTCTAGATGGGCAGAGGCTATAGCAGTAAAACAGATCACTGCAAAGGATGTGGCAAAATTTGTGTATGATGAAATATGTTGCAAGTTTGGGGTGCCATTAGAGCTACTTTCAAATAAGGGGCCAGGATTTAGAGCTAAACTGCTAGACTTCTTATGCACAAAGATGAAGATTAAGCATCGGCATACCACTCCTTATTACCCACAGTGTAATGGCTTAAATGAAAGATTCAATGGTGAGTTGGTACAAATTCTTTCTAAAGTGACAGAGCACCAAGGAAAGAATTGGGATTTGGAATTGCCTAGTGCATTATGGGCTTACCGTACTTCAGTGAAGACAGGTACAGGGTTTACTCCATTTCATTTGGTGTATGGAAAGAAAGCACTATTGCCTGTGGAGGTAGAGTTGCCTGCGGTCAAGATGTTAGAGAAGTTGCTTGGGCCGCCTAGTGATGCATTCAAAGAGAGGCTCTTGCAGTTACAAGAGGTCCAGTTGGATAGGATGAGCGCATTGGAGCATTATGGGCAGATGCAGGATAAGGCTTTGGCAAAGATAAATGAAAAGGTCAAAAGTAAGGGTATCAAGAAGCATGACTTGGTTTTGCGCTACAACAGTAAGCTGGACAACACCTTCCAAAAGAAGTTTCAAATTAAGTGGGAAGGCCCTTTCAAGGTAGTGGAGTGTTTTCCAAATGGCACATATCAGCTGGCTAACCTGGATGGTGTTCTACATAAGTCAAGGGTAAATGGGTTGCGTCTTAAATTGTATCACGATAGATTGATGATGGTGGAGCAAGATGAGCTGTCTGTGGATCAAGCATTGTTGGTGAGGGATGAGGAGACCTGTGATGCGGCGAGTCTCATATCTCTCTTTGCTGCTGCTGATCATGAATGATCTAGCAGGCTAGGGGATGGGCAAATTATGTCAGGAGTTTTTTGGAGCAAGGGATTGCGCATATGTACATATACATGCATGGTGCATCAAATAAAGGATTGCCCATTTTCCTTAGCCAGGTGGTTATGTGGGGCCCACATGTGTACAGGTAGGACAGGGTGTACATAGTGCATCGATTTTCACTATTACCAGTACCACTGTGTTTTTTCTACAATAAGGAGGAGTTGGTAGCGCGTAAAACTTCTCGAGGAAGCTATCCGCGGGCCGACGACGTGAGGTCAGCAGGTGCGTCAGATGGCATCTAGTGGCGTCAGGAGGGCGAACGGGGTCAATATTTGCACGCGGATGAGGACGGACACAACGTGGGTGTTTGCTTGTGAGAGTTATGCAGAAAGGTCATCATTAGGACCACTTTTTGGGGCCACTTCACGTGGTTGCGGGATGCATTATTGAAAAGAAATGAGTGCCAGGTGTGCGGATGATGCAAAAAGGTGACAACTATGCACTGTGAGGTCAATTTTTGGCCTGTTCGGGGTCCGTTTGAGGTCATCTAAAACACCAAGGGTGCCCAAGTAATAAATCTAAGTGTGGGAACTGAAAAAACAGAGAGAAGACCAGAAAAAACGTGGAGAAGAGAGGAGGAACAGCCGCAGGTGTGTTTTTGGTGTTTTTGGAGCCTGTTTTGGCCGTAAACTGCTCATCCGAGGTCGGATTTGAGCACTTTGACATTGTAGACTGGGGTTTTGGGCCGTTCCGGACGCGATGTCGCTGTCCATTTTGCCAAATTCCTCACTCTTTTCCTGCTGTTTTTCTGTGTAAGTTTCTCCTATGAGCGAAGTTTCTGCTCTAGTTTGTGATTGTATCTGGTATCTTTTACCCATATTGTGTGAGCTTTTTGCCCCATTGGTGTTGGCCCAAGCTCATTTGTATCTAAACATCAAAAATTCTCCTCTTTTGAGCTGAGTTTTTTGGGTGTGTGTGTGTGTGTCTGTGTGGAGTGGGCAAGTGGATAGTCTCTCTCCTCTCACTCCAGAGGTGTGTTCCCTGTCTCGGCCAGGTGTGTTGTGTAAGCCGAGTGGTGCCCCATAGTGTGTGTGTGTGTATCTTCCCAAGAGAGTGTGTTGGGTCGTTATAGAGGCGCTCTGTGTGTTTTCATCCCACTCACAACGCTAACACCGTGTTGACCGCAGTGCATATTATAAATCGTTCGCCTAGTACGCCATTGAATTATGAGATTCCAAAACAGTTATGGTCTAAACGTAAGCCCCACTATGACCATCCACGTGTTTTTGGTTTTGAAGCTTATGCTCACGTGCCTAAACGACTTCGACATAAGTTAGAGCCAAAGTCACACAAATGTATTTTCATTGGATTTTGGTGCAGATGGAGGGATGGGATATCGTCTCTAGCACCCTAAATCTTGTCGAGTCATCCATAGTTCAGATGTGCTCTTCAATGAGCCAAAGATGCATAAACAACCTATCAAGGAAATAGAGGTTTGAAGAGTCACTATTGAGGATGATGAAATCAACTGAGCGGGCTAGTGATGTACCTTCCACTAACAATTCTCCAGAGGGAGTGGATATCAATGGTCAAGGAGTGAGACCGTCTACTTGAGTCTCTCGTCCACCTGCACATTTCAAGCCAGTCTTGATTACATCATGTTGACCGATTGTGGTGAGCCACGCTGCTATCAAGAAGCGATGATGACGAACGATGTGGTGAACTGGGAGCAGGCTATGGAATCTGAGTATAACTTGATTCTGGATAATGACACTTGGGACTTGGTAGAACTGCCAAATGATGCAGAAGCTTTACCTTGCAAACGGGTTTACACGAAGAAATTTACCTCAGGTGATCCAAATCCAAAGTACAAGGCTAGACTTGTATCCAAAGGGTTCAAACAGCAAAAGGGAGTCGATTTTGATGAAATCTTCTGGCTTGTGGTCAAGATGACAATACTTAGAACCATACTTGGTCTTGTAGCGATTGAGGACACGGAACTTGTCCAAATGGATGTGAAGACAACATTTCTTCATGGGGATCTCGATGAGGTTGTTTACATGGAGCAGCCTGAAGGGTTTGTTTAAGAGAATGCATCTCGTGAGGAGCTAGTATGTAAGCTCAAAAAGGCACTTTATGTCTTAAATCAGGGTTCAAGGTAGTGGTATCATAAATTTTATGCATGTATGAGGTCTCAAGGATATATAAGGAGCAAAGAGGATCACAACTTGTACACAAGAAAACTAGAAGATGGCTCGATGATCATTCTAGTTCTGTATGTTGATGACATGCTTATAGCTGGGAAATCCATTGCGGAGATTGCCAACTTGAAGAAAATACTTAGCAATAATTTCACAATGAAAGATTTGGGGGATGCTACACACTTTCTTGGAATGCGAATCAAAAGAGATCGCAAACATCATAGTCTTGAGTTATCTCAGGAAACATACATTGAGAAAGTTTTGCAGCATTTCAATATGCAGGGGGAAAGCATTGAGTACCCCAATGCAGGCATTCTTGAAACTCACCAAGGAAGATGCACCCAAATCTGATGCTGAGAGAGCAGAAATGACTAAGGTACCATATTCTTCGGTAGTGGGAAGTCTCATGTATGCTATGGTGGCCACAAGGCCAGACATTGCTTTTGTAGTGAGAGTGGTGAGCCGATATTTATATGGCAAATCGTGGCAGCAAGCATTGGGAAGCAGTGAAGCACATTCTTAGGTACCTCAAAGGTACGATCAATAGGTGTTTACGCTTTTTGAACAATGATGCATACTATGCGGGTTGTGTCGACAATAGGAGATGGACATCTGGCTATCTTTTCATATTTGCTGGAGCAGTAGTATCTTGGAGGTCATGTCTCCAAATTTGTACGTCTTCTTTCACAAAGGAAGTAGAGTACGATGCATTGTCGGATGCAAGTAAAGAGGCTGTATGGTTATCTTGCTTGGTCAAAAATCTTGGCATTGATGAGATTCTAGTGATATATTGTGATAGTCAGAGTGCTCTTGCATTGGCAAGGAATCCCGTGTAAAACAAGGGGAACTAGGACCCAAGAGTCCACCGCCCAACCACCCACTATATAGCATGGCCCCTGGCCCTTTTCCCTAGTTGGACTCCTTTTCCACACTACCTTGCCCTTGTCTAGTCCGGCCTTGCCTGTGTCCTGACATTACTCCCCCCTTAAAGAAGAGTTTTCGTCCTCAAAAACAAAAGTGGGGAACTTCTTCTTAAGAACAATAATGTTTTCCCAAGTGGCACCCTTCATGGATCCAACTGTTTGGTTGACGGGAACACGGTTTAGCAGGAGGTTCAATGAAACCAAGAGTAACATCTTGATTTTTCACATTGTTGTCCATATGCAACCATCTTGTGTTACCAAATCCTATCCAATCATAGTGTGTAGACTCCATTTAGAACACACATGAGTATGCAAAACGAGTTATCACACAAAGATGTACCCTAAAGAGTACCTCTTTTCACTTTCCATGAAAGTAACTTGCTAACATGAATCATCAACCAAGTTTTAGTCCTTGACTTGTTTTCCAAGTTCAACAATACATAATTGCACCATAACTAGTGTTCAAGGTTGAGAACATGATTTAAACATTGAAGCGGTCCGGGGCGGGCAACAACAAGAGCAACCTCTAGACACCCTTCAAGGCTCCCGTGCTGCTCAATGGGGCTGGGGCACAACACAACACAAACCAAAACAACAAACCTCCAGCCAAATCCCAACTACACAAGGGGCACCACCTAGTTTAAGAGCGAACTAGGACGCAAAAGAGGAGAATCGTTAGAGAAACCCACAAACAAGTAAGGAATTTACACTAACCCTCACACCAATGGAACACTCTCATACACTAAAACACGAGAGAGAGAGAGAGAGAGAGAGAGAGAGAGAGAGAGAGAGAGAGAGAGAGAGAGAGAGAGAGAGAGAGAGAGAGATGGTGCTCGGGCTGCTTTGAAGTGTATCGTTAATGATCAAGCAAACATAAATATATATATGTAAGAAAGAGATAGAAGGGGGAAGGGGGTGCTTGTTGCACTAATGCCTTCTTACAAATCTGTCATGACCAATCAAAGTGAGATTAGTATTTGTTCAGCATAACCTGAGTAAATTACACCACAACACATCACAAGAAAAAATCCACCCCAATCACTGTCTTAAGGCCAGGGGAGTCCTCTCCACCCTGTCGCCCTCTTACAGCATGTGGGATTTATGGCTAAATTGATAACAATACCCGGAGACAAGCTATCAAGAACTTACATAAAACACCAAGACACTTACACATCATTATTGTCCATGACTTCACGTTGGAAGGGAGACAAGGTATCCATGCTTAGTCCAAATTCACCCTCCTTGATTCAGCAAATGTTGGGCTTACTCTAGTAGGAGAAATGATAGATTTCCTACTCTCAATTTAATGATCACTCTCTCTTACAATGGCATAGAGTTCCCTTGCTAATCACCCCTAATACAACACATACATATGCCTAATGCCAATGAGATTCCACTCAAGAGCTCCTTCTCAAGAGGTTGAGCTTGGCTTCTCAAGCTATAGCATAGTGCTCTTTCTTCTCCCCCCTTTTTGTGCTAGCTACACCCTCCTTTTATAGCAATTTTGAAGGCTAGGGTTACTCCTCTAACCATGGTTGGGTTGGATTTTCAGCAATTTATCTAATTTCTTTTGCTTGGAATTATCAAGAAGTTGGTGGGGAAAGAGAGAGGAGAGAAATGGAGGTGACAGGACTTTTCATAGTGGGTTAGTGTTAGTAGAGTTAGTATTAATTTACAAATGGAATTGGATATTTACAATGGGAGTATCCATGCAAGATACAAATAAGGAAGAAAAACTCTTAAGAGGTAAGAAAAGGTGGATTTCTTACAAGGTTGATGCTGCAAGTGTCTTGAGTAGGGCCAATTTTGACGCTTGTTGACGGTCCACTAGCTTTGACGGTACATTTTTTCTCCACTCTTGACCTTCCTTGAGAGAAAAGGTAACTGAAGCTGAGTAATCAACCACCATGATGCTGTCTTTTAAGAGAAGAGGCTGAATTTTGTGGTTTTTTTGATAGATATGGGTAATTTGGAGGAGGAAAAATGAGACTAGGTGGTCAATTTTGGAATGGAATTGTGTGTGGGAGGTATGAGTTCACCATGGTTTCTCTTATTCTTCAAGGTTGAGGAGAAGGTGATTAGGGTGCAGAGAGGAGTGGTGAGAGAGGTGGGGATGATGAGTGGAGAAGTGTGTGTGAAAGAGGAAAATGATAAAGTGGAAGAGAGAGTGTGGCTGCATAGCATGGGAAAACTGGGGTCCACTAATAAAATCATAGCTCACAGCTCGTAGCTCAAAAAAATATGAAAAAATATGAGGCAAAAGTTCAGCCCACGAGCTACAACTTTTGTTTGTATCACCTTTTCAAATTCGGAGAGCAAGTGAACTTTAAAAATTCAGCAAAACAAATCGTTTTTTTCCACTGCACAAGGTCCTTGTGGGGTCCTTCTTTGGATGATTCTTTTGAATAACTCCAAGAGTGAGCCCTCCATAGTGTATGTATGCATGCCACCTACCCTTGAACTTATTTGGTAGGTCTATAATTGAAGATATTGTTGAGATCATGATATAAGTGAATAGTACAACTAAGAAAATCAAATATTGAGGGGTCTAAAAAATATGTACATGTCAAATATAAATAATATAAGTGGAAAAAATATAAAGGGGTCAAAAGAAATCTCTCTCATTATGAGGCTACCATAAAAAGATAAATATTTTTGGTGTTCTAATTTTTTAGAAAAAAAACAAAATAGATGTAGGAAGGGAAAAATCACAATAGTGAAAAAATATACACATAAATAAAACTAGTTTTTTTGGATTTTTGTTGGGGTGGAGTTATACCAAATATAAGAGAAGCTTACATGAAAATATTTCTATATGGAATAAAGAGTATGAAAAATGGTAAGAAAAATTGTGGTAATGGTGAGGCAATGTATAGAGCATAAATAACACACACCCAGGTAAAAATATTTAAATAAATATCAAAATAATTATGAAAAAATCTTTTATTTAAGCCCTATATACAAAGAAATATTTACATACGCATGGGCCATAATATACTTATATTTTTTATATTTTTTATTTTTTTGGCTTAACTAGCCCAATACCTAGCTAATTGAGGGTTTTTTATTTCAGTAAGGAGATATGGGAAAAGTTCCCTAACTCACACGCACCTATATACAGTGAAAGGGTGAGGGTTACCACAGTGTTTGAGTGATTTGATAGGGGGGGATAACTCACTATGGTAATCACAGAGAGCCGAAAAATGGCTATCATTAGCCCTCCCCTAGGATGATGGTATATTCATGTACCATCATAAAGAATCTTTTCCAAAGAGAGTGCTTCAGAGTCCTTGACAAGATCTTCATTGTTTGGCCCCTTGGAATTTTGGTTTGAGTTACACTCATGCTTCATGGAACAATACTTACATGGGATAGTTGCCTTTTGCTCTGGTAGATCCTTTGGTAGAAGGCGACTCAAGTAAGGCTTCAAGCGATAGCTGTTTACCTTCCTGGAGTGCTCTTTCCCATTCAAGTCCATAAGTTGATAGTAACTTGAATTGAAAGCCTTCTTAACTATGTATGGCCCCTGCCATCTTGTTTCAAATTTGGCATCAAAACGATTATCAAGTTGATTGTCATACCTTAGCACAAGATCTCCTTCATTGATTCCTTTGTCCTTCACTTTCTTGTTAAGCTTCTCCTTTGTTTGTGTGGCTTTCCTCTTATAGCACTCGTATGCTGCTTCTCTTTTCCACTCAAGCTCAGCTAAGGTAAGAAGTCGATCCATCCATGCTTCTTGATCATCTTGTGCTGATTTGCCATGAAGTCGCATTGTTGGAATGTTTAGTTCAATTGGCTGTAAAGCCTCTTGACCATAGACCAAGTGAAATGGTGTGAACTCCGTGGCTTCCCTATATGTGGTTCGATACGCCCACAAGGCACCATCCAAGAAGTCATCCCACAACTTTGTCTTGTTTTTCACCATCTTTCTAATGATGCCTGCAATGACACCATTAGCTTTTTCTACCAAACCATTTGATTGGGGATAGTAGGGTGTACTGTGACGATGTAGAATGCAAAGTTCTTCACAGACTTCTGTGAGCAATCCCTTTCTAAACCCTAGACCATTATCAGAAACAATCTCCAAAGGTGTGCCAAATCTACAACAAATGTGAGTGTAGACGAATTTGCTCGCTTTCCTCTCATTTACCTTTGCCACACTTTGTGCTTCCACCCACCTAGTCATATAGTCTACAACCACTAGAATGTAGAGTTTACCATTTTTTGTCCTAGGCAGAGGACCCATAGCATCAATGCCCCACTTTTCAAAGGGTCCATTTGCAAGCACGATTTGACTTGGACCATAAATCAATCTTCTATTCCCATTTACCTGACAATTGTGACAACTTTTACACCAATGTTGGACATCCACATGTAGACTTGGCCAAACATACCCCGCAAGCAAAATCTTCTTCACAGTTAATTCTTGGGAAAAATGACCACCACATGCCTCTTCATGCAAACCTTTTACAATGGCTGGAATTTCCGCGATAGTTGGTACTCTTCTGCACACTTTATCCTTCCCTCTTTGATAGAGGGAGCCTTCTAGGAAGAGATACATGCTTGCCTTCTTCATGAGTCTCCTCTTCTGAGCTTTTGTGAAGTCTGGTGGAAACTCACCCTCCAAAATGTAGCCAATGATGGGAGCCAATGACTCCAATCCCTGGTACCTCGGTTGCTTCATAGTAGCCGCCACCATGATGACCTGCACTTCTTTCTTTACACATGCAATGGCTTGTTGTGCAAGTAAATCAGCATCTTCACTTTGTTTCCTAGGAATATGATATAATTGCACCTCCTCAAATTGATTAAATAGCCTATGGATGGTATGAACTTTGGCCCTTAGTCTTTCATTTTTGCATGCCCAGATGCCTAAAATCTGCTTCACAATGAGAAGTGCATCCCCTTTTACCATGAGACATTGTATACCATGGCCAATGCATATTTTTAAACCATGAAGTAGTGTGTCATATTCTGCTTCATTGTTGCTAGCTGAACTTGGTAGATTGAACTTCTCTTTCATGACCACCTCTCCACTTGGGTTGAGCAACACTAGCCCTCCCCCTACTTTTCCTGTGGCTCGACGAAAAGCTCCATCAAAGAACAAGGTAAAATCATTAGGAATACTTTTTGGTGGTGGCAATCTTTACTTCAGGCACCTTAATCTCCTTTTCATGCACCCTATAAGTGAGAGTCCCTGCCAATTGTGCACGCACACTATCTTCTACCTTGAAAGAGTATTGAAATTATTACAACTCCATAATCCACTTTGAGATCCTAGTACTAAGATTCATTTGAGATGACACCCAAGGGAACAAATTCTCTGCGGTGAGGATTACAAAAGGTTTTGGGAGCAAGTAGGATCTAAACTTCCTTATCGCAAACATGAGAGAAAGCATCATGAGTTCTGCCTCCGTGTAGCCTCTCTCTAAAGCATTCATGACCCTACTAGCAAAGTAGATGGGCCGCATCCTGGTACTATAGGGATCTTGTTGTAGCAAAACTGCACCAATTGTTTCTTTCCCGGCACTAGAGCTAACAAAGAATGTGTACTCCCAACAAGGAGGCATGAATGTTGGTAGCTCTGACAAAATGGCTTTAATGTTACAAAAGTACTCTTCAAGCTCATCAGACCATGCAAATTCTACTTTTTGTGTCAACTTTTTCAAAGGGTGAAGTAACTCCGAGGCTAAGTGAATGAAGCGTGACATATACTTCACCTTTTGAATGAATGAGATGACCTCCTTAAGACTCTTGGGTGATGGTAGCTCAATAAGAGCCTTTGCCTTTGAAGGATCCACTTCAATGCCTTTGTAAGAAACTTTATGACCAAGCAAGATTACTTCATCCTCACCTATATGGCACTTGTCGGGGTTGAGTTGACCTCCCATGTCGTAGAGCTTCTTTAAACCTTCTTCTACCCTTTGTAGATGCAATGATTTTCAGCTATAAATACAGAAATCATCAATGAACACCCTAATTGACTTTCCAAAGAATGCTTGAAACACCATATTCATGAAACATTGGCATGTTGCAGGAGCATTTGTCAGACCAAATGGCATGACTCTAAAAGCATAACAACCCCAAGGAGTGATAAAGGTTTTTTTCAATTGATCCTCCAATGCAATCCCTATTTGAAAGTAACCTGAGTAACCATCGCACACAGTGTACTTCTCATGACCAGCTACCTCATTTAGTATCTCATCCTGGAATGGGAGGGGAAAGTGATCTCTTTTTGTTGCCTCATTGAGGGGACGGTAATCCACACACACCCTCCACTTGCCATTTTTCTTAGGAGTGACAACAACAGGAGAGACCCACTCTGAATTCTCCACTGGATAAATGAAATCTGCTGCTAGAAGCTTTCTTACCTCCTTGAGTAGAGCCTGTTCCTTTATAACTCCTAGCCTTCGTAGCTTCTGAGCTTTAGGTGCGGCCTCAGGCTTTAACTCAATCTTGTGTTGAACAACATCTACCCCACGCACGTCGGTGTAGTCTTTAGCAAAAAGCCTAGGAAACTTCCTTAGCACACATTTGAACTCCTCTCTTTCATCCTTTGTAAGTGTTGTTGATAGCATACCTTCCAGCATCCATTTATCTTGAACACCTTCGTTCTCTTGAGGACCTACCTCCTCCAAGCCTTGACAAGAGGTCTCTTGGTTGCTTGGCTTAAACCTTACCCCCATGACTTCGATGGAAGACTCCTCTTCAGTAATGCTGCCGCTACTTTCTTCTTCTGAAGTGCTATCAGTCCAACCTTCTTCCGTCTCACTTTGAGATGATTCTTCATGGAGCTCCTCTTGGCGTTGCTCCTTCATGTCAAAGACAACCTTCTTATGATTGTCATTCCTGCAAATTAATTTCCCACTCTCCCAATCCTGCAAAGCTCGCATTTTCATTAGCCATGGTCTTCCTAGGATAAATGGATAACCACTTCCCTTGGTCGACATAACATAAAAATCCACCGCTTTCTTAATGCCAAAGGCCTGTACAAAGACATTTTTACAAATGCCTACACACCTAGCCTTGCTATTGTTTGCCATCTTGACTTTGATTTCAGGTGTCTCCTGGATGTGCATGCCTAGTCTTTGCATGAGTCCCTCTGTCATGATGCAAATTTGTGCACCCCCATCCACTAGACCTTCCCTAACCAATCTTCCTTTGATGTAACAGTTTAGCACCGGTGTAATGTCCTCATTCATTTCAGCTTGTGCAATTTTTACAACAGGCACACTCTCTTTTACCTTTCTCCTAGTGCTAACTGCCCTTGTTAAATCCCTCCTAACTTGTGGACATAATGCAAGAAATTGAGGCCATGAAATATCAGGACCCTTACCTCTCATGTCTTCCAACAAGTTGTACGGAGCCATACCATGTCCAAGAGGGAAGTCTTGGAGGTTGATACGACATCGAGTCCTCTTGGTTTCCTTGGTTTCCTTTTCCTTCTTGCCTTGTCCATGGTCACTCTGTGATGTGACTCCTTCTTTTTCTTTACCTTTTCCTCGGCCACGCTTAATGCCATTGGTTTCCATGTCAACCTCATTTGAATTTGTCACCTCTACCACATGCACATTTGGATCTGGCAAAGGTGGAACTCCTTCTATCCTTTGTGGAGGTGGTCGTGGTCCATTTAGCCTTTGTAGAAGCCTTGGTTGTTGCCCAACTCCTTCTCCTGCATTCATCACTGGGTAATTCAAGTTAGGTCTCCCTGGCTCTCCACGGGGCCAAGGACAATTATACATCCCATGTCCAAACTCTCCGCAATTCCAACATTGCAAGACTCTCCTAGTTCGTGGCTCTCTCTCTTCTGACTTCTTTGCTTGTCCCTTTGGACGTACAGCTTGTGCAAGGTGAATTGACAGGCTGCTTAAAGATTCATTTAACTTCTCAATCACTTCAGCCGTTACCTCAGGAAGCTCCCTAGATGTTGATGCTTGTGACTTACCTTTGGGTCTAAGACCTTCTATTGGAACCTTTCTCCTTAAGCACTTGAGGTTCCTATACTTCTTAGCAGCCCTAGTTTCAGCTGCATCAAAAGTAACAGGTGCACCCGCCTCAACTTTTACCTTAAGGTCAGAAAAGAGTCCGGCTATGAACCTCTCCTTCTTTAAAAATTCTGCACCATCACCAGGGTTAGCAACATTTCGTATCCATAGAGCCCAAAGACGTAGAAACTCTTGCTTGTACAAGTAGTAGTCATCTAAGTCTTTTTGCTTATGAGAAACAATGTCTTGCCATAGTTTTTGAGTGTTTTGGGGATCAAAGAAGTATCTTCTTAAATGATTCAAAACTTCTGTGTAATTCCCCTTAACTTCCTCAGGCAAAGAGTCAAACCAAGTACTATCATCTTTCCTAAGGACCACCTCAAACATTTCTACACGTTCTTGATCGGTTACTATCCTCTCTTGATACGGCAAGACATCTTGAAATTTGCTAAAAATAATTCTGCATCCTCTCCAGGCTCTCCAAAGAAAAGAGGATATCCAGACATTTGGCGTTGGCTCTCCATTATTATGAAAGATTACAACACGAGTTACAATAAGGGATACAATACAGATTTAGAACCACTCGCCTACAAATGAAGAAGTAAGAAAATACCACTCTAGGTTTTCTTCTTCAGCTATCCAAGCTTCAATGAGGTCTCGATTTGTTTGATCAAAACAAAAAGGTAGACTATTGATGAGCTCTAAGAAGGGTTGAAATTCTTCAAAGCTAAGGAGATAAATAGAAATCTCTAAAACTTCATTTTCTGGATCCAAAAGAGCAACCACGTCCCAAGTGATAAATTGCACTTGCTCTACAATTCCCAACGCACAAGCGGTTTGTATAAAAACTAGATCTTCATGCTCGTCGAAGGCCGTGAGAAAGTAGCAATTGACTAGGAGCTCCTTTCCTTCGAGTTCCACACAGTCGGAGTGAGGCAACCTTCTCACAATTTCATAAAGAACATCCTCATCAAATCCAATCAAGTTTGCAAGATTTAAAGACTCCACTTGTGCTACAAAATTCCTAGACAAAAACTCCTTAGGTTTTATGGTTAAATCATTCAAAAGCATAAAGAGATTTACAATGTCTCTATGAACAAAGTGTCATAGAAAGTAGAGAAGGATGAGAATTTATACAAATTTGCAATCTTCTCTATGCTCTCTTTATTAAGACAAGCTCTGAATAGCTCCCTATCTCCTTTGTTGAAAGCGAAAGGAAGACTATTAATAAGACGCAAATGAGGGAAAAATTCACCAAATGTGAGTCTATGAAGCATGAACTCTGGCTGCAAGTTTCCTAAAGAGTCTTCCTCAATGGTGAAATGCACTCGCCAAACGCCAAATTTCAAATGGAATCCACGCGTAGGACCTTTCGTCTTAACTTCACCACCCTCTTGTTATGAGGGAGACGCCTTACTACTTGCTCCTGCAACTCAATTGGTAATAGAGCTAGATCTCTAAGGATTGAACTTTCACTGCAAACACATTCCCTGTTAGAACAAATGATCTTTTTTTGTTTCTTGTAACAACTTGGACAAAGAAAAAACAAACATACACACTATTTTGCCGGGCTGCACTTCATTTTAAAATAAAATGAACACATGTACATCAAAAGAAGTGTGGTAGTTGATGAGAGGTAGAATGACAGGGTTTGGTGATGCAAGAATTTCTCCTACTCTTTGGGCACCAAACATGAACACCATTCGTTGTTGAAAATGGATCTTTCTACTAATTGCAACATTTATTCTAATGTGTGGAGTAAAATGAAAGGAAAAAACCTCTATTCCTGGGCCATTATCCATGGCCTATGCATGTCCTAATGCTTAAAATAACACAAAAATATAGACGTACAAGCTAATATCGTACCTAATGAGAGGCAAAATAAAAGGATTTACCGAAGTGATAATCTCGGCTAACCTAAGAGGACCTAAAATCCTACGAATTACCCGTTGAAATTGCAACTTAGTACTAACAATTATGTGTATCTTTTGCCTTGCAATGGGAATGAAAGGATCATACAAACTCTCGTGATTCATGCAAACTACTTGACTATGCTAAAAGTTGATCCTACACAAAA
The DNA here is from genome assembly GCF_014529385.1 of Adiantum capillus-veneris. Classification (NCBI taxonomy): domain Eukaryota; kingdom Viridiplantae; phylum Streptophyta; class Polypodiopsida; order Polypodiales; family Pteridaceae; genus Adiantum; species Adiantum capillus-veneris. The sequence continues at coordinate 59,232,173 of NC_140931.1, forward strand.
AAATACACGAGTTGTTTTCCTCAGTGGGGGCACCAATTTCAAGCGGTCCGGGGCGGGCAACAAGAAGAGCAACCTCTAGACACCCTTCAAGGCTCCCGTGCTGCTCAATGGGGCTGGGGCACAACACAACACAAACCAAAACAACAAACCCCCAGCCAAATCCCAACTACACAAGGGGCACCACCTAGTTTAAGAGCGAACTAGGATGCAAAAGAGGAGAATCGTTAGAGCAACCCACAAACAAGCAAGGAATTTACACTAACCCTAGCACCAATGGAACACTCTCATACACTAAAACACTAGAGAGAGAGAGAGAGAGAGAGAGAGAGAGAGAGAGAGAGCGAGAGAGAGATGGTGCTCGGGCTGCTTTGAAGTGTATCGTTAATGATCAAGCAAACATAAATATATATATGTAAGAAAGAGAGAGAAGGGGGAAGGGGGTGCTTGTTGCACTAATGCTTTCTTACAAATCTGTCATGACCAATCAAAGTGAGATTAGTATTTGTTCAACATAGCCTGAGTAAATTACACCACAACACATCACAAGAAAAAAGCCACCCCAATCACTGTCTTAAGGCCAGGGGAGTCCTCTCCACCCTGTCGCCCTCTTACAACATGTGGGATTTATGGCTAAATTGATAATAGTACCCGGAGACAAGCTATCAAGAACTTACATAAAACACCAAGACACTTACACATAATTATTGTCCATGACTTCACGTTGGAAGGGAGACAAGGTATCCATACTTAGTCCAAATTCACCCTCCTTGATTCAGCAAATGTTGGGCTTACTCTAGTAGGAGAAATGATAGATTTCCTACTCTCAATTTAATGATCACTCTCTCTTACAATGGCATAGAGTTCCCTTGCTAATCACCCCTAATACAACACATACATATGCCTAATGCCAATGAGATTCCACTCAAGAGCTCCTTCTCAAGAGGTTGAGCTTGGCTTCTCAAGCTATAGCATAGTGCTCTTTCTTCTCCCCCCTTTTTGTGCTAGCTACACCCTCCTTTTATAGCAATTTTGAAGGCTAGGGTTACTCCTCTAACCATGGTTGGGTTAGATTTTCAGCAATTTATCTAATTTCTTTTGCTTGGAATTATCAAGAAGTTGGTGGGGAAAGAGAGAGGAAAGAAATGGAGGTGATAGGACTTTTCATAGTGGGTTAGTGTTAGTAGAGTTAGTATTAATTTACAAATGGAATTGGATATTTACAATGGGAGTATCCATGTAGGATACAAATAAGGAAGAAAAACTCTTAAGAGGTAAAAAAAGGTGGATTTCTTACAAGGTTGATGCTGCAAGTGTCTTGAGTAGGGCCAATTTTGACGCTTGTTGACGGTCCACTAGCTTAGACGGTACATTTTTTCTCCACTCTTGACCTTTCTTGAGAGACAAGGTAATTGAAGCTGAGTAATCAACCACCATGATGCTATCTTTTAAGAGAAGAGGCTGAATTTTGTGGTTTTTTTGATAGATATGGGTAATTTGGAGGAGGAAAAATGAGACTAGGTGGTCAATTTTGGAATGGAATTGTGTGTGGGAGGTATGAGTTCACCATGGTTTCTCTTATTCTTAAAGGTTGAGGAGAAGGTGATTAGGGTGAAGAGAGGAGTGGTGAGAGAGGTGGGGATGATGAGTGGAGAAGTGTGTGTGAAAGAGGAAAATGATAAAGTGGAAGAGAGAGTGTGGCTGCATAGCATGGGAAAACTGGGGTCCACTAATAAAATCATAGCTCACAGCTCGTAGCTCAAAAAAATATGAAAAAATATGAGGCAAAAGTTCAGCCCACGAGCTACAACTTTTGTTTGTATCACCTTTTCAAATTCGGAGAGCAAGTGACTTTTAAAAATTCAGCAAAACCGACCGTTTTTTTCCACTGCACAAGGTCCTTGTGGGGTCCTTCTTTGGATGATTCTTTTGAATACCTCCAAGAGTGAGCCCTCCATAGTGCATGTATGCATGCCACCTACCCTTGACCTTATTTGGTAGGTCTATAATTGAAGATATTGTTGAGATCATGATATAAGTGAATAGTACAACTAAGAAAATCAAATATTGAGGGGTCTAAAAAATATGTACATGTCAAATATAAATAATATAAGTGGAAAAAATATAAAGGGGTCAAAAGAAATCTCTCTCATTATGAGGCTACCATAAAAAGATAAATATTTTTGGTGTTCTAATTTTTTAGAAAAAAAAAAATAGATGTAGGAAGGGAAAAATCACAATAGTGAAAAAATATACACATAAATAAAACTAGTTTTTTTGGATTTTTGTTGGGGTGGAGTTACACCAAATATAAAAGAAGCTTACATGAAAATATTTCTATATGGAATAAAGAGTATGAAAAATGGTAAGAAAAATTGTGGTAATGGTGAGGCAATGTACAGAGCATAAATAACACACACCTAGGTAAAAATATTTAAATAAATACCAAAATAATTATGAAAAAATCTTTTTTTTAGGCCCTATATACAAAGAAATATTTACATACGCATGGGCCATAAATATACTTATATTTTTTATTTTTTTGGCTCAACTAGCCCAATGCCTAGCTAATTGAGGGTTTTTTATTTCAGTAAGGAGATATGGGAAAAGTCCCCTAACTCACACACACCTATATACGGTGAAAGGGTGAGGGTAACCACAGTGTTTGAGTGATTTGATAGGGGGGGATAACTCACTATGGAAATCACAGAGAGCCGAAAAACGGCTATCAACAGGAAGAGACTACACCTAATCGCAAACATGCTTTAACTTATGGTAAGCAAACTCCAAGTAGAGCAATAAATGCTTACTAATTGGATCTTGTGGTGCTAACGTATGCACTTGCATATCCTTTAGCATAAGATTACACTTTGTAATCTGCATATCCCCTTCGACAAGTGATAGTACTGAGGTGTGTTTCCCCCATGGTTTATAGCCAGTCGTTCTAGATGGCTAGTAAACGGGGATCACAATATCGTATCACTTTGCTGAGAAATCAACAATTGGCTGAATAACCATCGTGGTTAACGTGAAAGATCCACAAACACCCAAACAGAGCCATGACCTCTATTGATGATTGGTAGACCGATAAGTAAACTCATTGAGATACTGCACAGAGAGTGCAAAATACTTCATAAGCAACCACTTGATGAATATGCATGTCGTTCCAAATCAGCGTTTGCTAAACACTACGGCCCGTAACACCTAGTGTGCATGCACTTAGCAAAAAGCAAATCCGAACCTGTATATCCATGGTGATCCTTGCCAATACTTATGGCAAATGTGATGCGCCTAGCACACATTTAAAAAAGAATGTAAATAGTTCGGAAAAGAAACTAAATATTTTCAGTTGCAATCTTTTGCAAGCCTTGCTGAAACGTCTAAACCATAATAGAAGGTGAAATAGTGATCACTTCTTGGTACAAACAATGAAACTTTTTCATTTTCTATATGTATAAACAACCATCTGTAATACTGTTTAGCAGTACTTGTACCTTAATGAGTCATTCTAAGTATCCGACAATTTCTGGCCACTGAAATTGCTCCTGATACGTCGTGCTAAAAATGGTCTAGAAAACTGATTGGACCAGCACTTAGGGACTTTGTCATGACATATACTTGAAATAGTGGGCGCCAGTGTCAGTCCGAGAGACTCATATCCTCCACATGTGGAATACGTCTCATGTAAGAATGTCTGAAAAAGAACATTCTTCAAGTACAAGATATACTTGTGAGTGGAGGTAGCTGCAAACACTCTACGATGGGAGTGAGAGGTACCCTCATTATCCTTTCTCCACACTAGCTAAACCAAACTCCTTGAGTCCCTAGACCATGTTGTATCCCATGTGACAACATGTGCCAAATCGAACCCGACAAGTGGGTTCATAACAGCATAATGTGTAGTGGACACTGCGGCCCAAAATACTTGTTTCGACATGCCCTTGGCATGACCGTAAAATATTCAACCGTATTTAAACGACTTGAAATAACCAAGCAATGCATACTAAAAACTAGAATAACCCAAAATCAATAGATGCGTACATGGAGATTAAAATGAATGTTCACTTACCCGTATTCAAATACAGAGGAACACATCATCTATCTCTGATAAAACAAGCAGCATTACACTAGAAACCCTAGGTGTTGCCTTTGCAATCCAAAACCTTTGATTAGAGTCTACGTAGTCAAACCCTTTGGTAAGACCCCTTTGTAGAAACTGCTCGACTAGCAGGTAATGGTAACCAACATAGTCAACCATGTACATAATGATTGGAATCAACCTGAGAAGGTGAATTCCTCTGCTATTGCATGGTATATTGCGGACTTCTTTCCTTGAAAGTATAATGAGAATAGATCAATTGTGATCCTCCATGACTATGGGGTGATTTAGTAAACACCCGCGAGGTCATATCCCAAAACAGTATGTCCATAGACACTCCGTAGTGCTATAGAAGGAGCAAGAAAACAAAAAAACTAAAATGCCTAGATTTTATGGATAGCCGTGCTGGCTCAATTGATTTCTACATCGATACTTACTTGTAGACATCAGCTTTTGTGGCTCAACTTGCGTGTCGTACTGAAAACATGTAGTGCAAAAATGACACCCTTGACATCCGTACTGACAAGACTCTTTCTTATGCAGTAACATTGATGTGTACATTAGGAGAAAGCTGGACTCACTTTTGGGCCTTTCAGTTCTAGAGAGAGAGTGGAGCTCGACCAATGAGGAAGAGGCTAACGTTACGTTGAAAATCGACATTTTGGAGTCAAGCTCTTTTAAAAAAAGGGAGGAAATATTATTTTTGTTCATCAAATTGCACAATTTCACGCTTTCAAGGCATAAATGCCGTAAGTCGTACTAACTCTGTACCGAGTAATTTCAGAACTTTCATTGAAGACTCTATCTAGTATCTTTGTTCCCGCCCAAATATGACTTTGAGTAGCTCTAATTCCCCCTCAAAACTTCTTCCCTTTTTCATATTTGAGCTAACCTTTCTGTGTATTCTACTGCACACCATTTCTACTTCTCGAAGGCCTAGCACTACCATTGAATCTGTTAGCATTTTTAATAGTTATACTACAGACGATCAAGCATGGATACCATCTCGAATAACTATCGAAAGTTGGGTTCTACTGCAAACTAGGAGGAGGAAGAGGAGGCAACGCAATGATTTCATGGAGGTTTTCAAGGGACAAGTTAAAGAGTTTAAAGTGTGTGGACAAAGCAAGCGGGTGAAAGAGGTCCTCATACAAGATGCTTTCCAGCATGCAGACTTAAGTTTGCAAACATCTCCTCCAAGTTTTCCAAGGCATCGACCCAACTGTAAGTTATTTTCAGCATCTCGCTTAGTGCATGATTATATTGGAAGGTTAAGTGGTGGATATCATCTTTGGTATGTTTCAGATATTTATCCATCGAACAGGACAGATTGGAAACCAGTTGAGAGCATAGTTGGGATTTTTGATGCTTTCCATGCGTTTATTGGTGAGCAAATGTACCGAGAAAGACAACACAAGGATCTTGCAGATAATGGAATTTTCTTTTATGATATGTCATATGTGGAACCGAGAACTTCCATTGGTTGGGGTCGTGTAGCTCCTTTGTCACCTCCATCCTTTGACAGCAAGGATTGGTCCTTGCCAGCTTCGCAAACCAGTGAAAGCTTTGGGAATAAGTTGTTTCAGGATATAGAAAAGTCCCTCAAGTATTCAATTGCCACAAAAATAGTTTTGCTCGCACTATTTAATCCTCTTGAAGTGTTTGTAGATTTTTTCTTCAATGAGCAAATAAGAACTACCGCAACAATGTTCATTTGCAAGTTTGAGAGCTGTTTGGACTTTTTAGATGATAATTGGGATAGGAAACAATCACAGAACAAAATCAGTATTTTGCAAAAGAAGTCCATAATTTGCAAGTTCATTATAAGATCTCAAAATTTCTTAGTATCGTTTTACTATATTAGATATCATCTTCTTAGTGGGCAGCTTATTCCACTCGACCAAGATACAGAGAACAGCCTCGAGAACAAACCTTTATCAATGGAGCTCTACTTTTGAGACAGCCTACTTACTGTGATGGAGACAATGTCAAGCACAACTCTTGCACAGCTTAGGGTAGATCTTACATGTGAAGAACTTTCACTTTTGCCGGAATTGTATGCATTCAATCTCAACAGTAGAAAGGTGCTTACTAGATCGATAAATTTTGATTGTCTTTACTACATTAAGACAGAATCTAACTCTTTCTTCTTTTCAGATTCCAAGACACAAGGAGAAAACAACATTGTGCAAGGAGTCACTAACAAATACACTTCACCTAATTGCTTCCACCGGAAGCTAGGTCACCTACCTTGTGCACGCAAAGAGCTTTGATGCCATGCAAACCATGATGTACTCTTCAAAATGACTAATGCAGATACATTTTGCGGCAGTCAAACAATGTTTCTGTCAGGATTTATACAAGTAAATTGCTCCCTTTCCCTGCTACTGTCCTCTCCCCCGGTTTGTGCCACTCGTCCCCTGTCCTCTCCCCTGGTTTGTGTCACTCGTTCCTTGCCCTCTGCTCTGGTTTCTCCCCTGCCCTCTGCTCCGTTTGCTGCTACTTCTGCCTCTAGGGACGCTGGTCTCGGTCATCCTTTCGTATCGCTCAAAATCATGGGCCTCTGTCATGGCTTCCCATGCTTCTTGCACCTGTGAAGCTTCCCTCTGTTCTTGCTCTTGCCGTCGACGTGTAGCCCATTCCTCTACTTGTGCGGCATCCGCATAATATTGATTTATTGCTTCTTGCATATTTCAAACTTCTTCTTGAGTCTGATTGTGGCGTTGCCTCATTTTGTTAATGCAAGCCTCTTCGAACTCCTCAGCTCTCGCCGCTTCCTTTCTTGTGCGTCTGTTTACCGAGATTATAATATGCTGGATGGCCATTACAGAAAAATGTCGCACATCATTGGGGGTGTAGTGATGTAATTGAAGTTCCTGTAGAAGCATGATATACACATTTGTTGCTTCATACAGATGTTGCAGCAAACAATGAAACAACATGATTACTTACGTTCGGTACATCCATAATTTGATTGAGGAGCAAACAGGGCATTGAAACAGGTTTGCCAGCCACAACTATAGTCATCAGTCTGCGTGGCACGGTTACCCGTTCGTGCCGGACGGTATTTCCTAGATTATGTTCTAGCAAAACATGTTGTACACAGCATACAAGTTTTTTCGCGGCACTACATACATAACCACTTGAGTCAGCAACACATTACAAAGAGACACTGCTTTCCAAATGTACCCAAATGGGCCTTACGTTTTTCCACGACCATGAAACGCTCTGCTTTGCCTAGAGTTTGTGTAGTAAACAATCTTAGCTTCCATGTCAAATAACATCAGACTCCAATAATCACTACAAAGACACCATCAAAGATGAGGAGAAAGATTCTAAATGCAACATGGTTTTTACAAGGCAAGAAAAAACTCATGATTGATTGTATGCAGTGACCAGAAAGAGCTCTAGATGAAAGTTGACTCTACTAAACCGGTTCATCAGACTCAAAAAGGAAACTGAGTTTTTCTGTAGACAAGGCAATATCAATGGATCTATTACCTATACTTTGTCTTGAACCTTAGGGGGCAGAAGCGAGACAGCGTGTCTAACATGAATAAATGGCGGAGATTAGACTTGAGGTGTTTCAGCGGGCTGTCACTGCCACAAATCCGTGAGTCAATATCGAGCGAGTGGGGCAGCTATCAAATTCCATCCGCCACCCACTGACTCGCTTGGTATTACCCCATGCATTAACGGTAGTGAGCCATTATGTTTTAGGGAAAAACTACTCCCCTGTTCATACTCACGAGCACGACACAGACAACATACTTATCATCCGATGACACGACTAACCCGTAGGTGCACGTAGGCAATCTCGTTAGCTTGTCAGGCTGAGACCAATCTACACATACGCACTTTTATGATGCATCAATCACTAACCCTGGTAGAATTCAACCCACTCTATCCCTAAATGCTCACAACACAGTTTACACGTCCAATGAACTCGGAATCGCATCAAAATTACTAGGCACCATCCTCTCACTAGGATATACTTACCTATAAGTCTAATCTCACCAGATTTAAACCCTAGTTATCTCGAATACAGTCGCGATAGACTAACAGGAGATAATCCAAAAGTGGGTGAAACTTAAGTTTATGAGTATCTATGTGTAGCTAATCTCTTTCTCATTCCATAAAGCACTTGATTATTGAAAACAGACACCGTTTGTGCTACTTACAAGCAAAACAAGCTCGAGGAAGGATCGATTGCGATCAACTCGAGACGGTGAATGCGTAGCGTTACTCCGGAGGAGTATGGTGCAATTGCAAAACTAAGGGCAGTATGCCAAGATGTAAGTCAAGACTTTTAAGTTTTTGTTTAATCAATTTGAAGCATGCTGGAATCTATTAGAGGTCGCTAATGGTGGTCAAAGGAAACCGGTATGTAAAGTTGTCAAAGTCTCTCAAGTGCTTGTATCCAGAGATTAGAGAAAAGGTGGAATTCTGTGCGGATACCTATGATGATACGGTCTATTTGGCCAAAGTGAAGAGCAAGAAAGTGAAGCAAAAGTTAGAGTTGGGATTTCTAAAGCCTACAAATTACATGCTTGTTGTGGTGGTAGCGGGGAGTTCTACGGTTGAACCAAATGCGGTTTCTCAAAGTAGTGCAAAATTGGTTAAGGTAAGGCTTATGCTTCTTGGAGGTTTCTAGTTTTTAAGAGTGCCCATGCCAGTGGTGAGTGAGCTTGTCAACAAGGATAAGACTCTTATCGATGAGAACCTATGTACAAAAGAGGTCGTTGATGTCAAGTGACAAGAAATGATGGAAGCGGTCAATCCTATTCTTGTGGAGAGTTTGTATGAAAAGTAGCGGAGTGCAGTCAAGTTGCAGATGCGAGAGCTTGGAAGTAGATGAAGAAAATGTGGAAACCCAACAAGGTGGTCAAGAATTTGTGGAGCAACATGCGGATGAGGATGCAGATGGGTGAAAGCATGTTAATGTGTCACGCTTTTTGTGCTAATTAACATATGCCAACCTAAGTTGCACCGTATGTTATACGGTGTACGTATAATATGCCTTAAACGGGCGTATTATACGACACCCATTTTTATTCGGCCGCATTATACGGTGCCACATCAGCAAAAACACCGTATCGTATAATTTCTCAGCAATTCGATCGAAATATTATTAGGATCAAAATATTAGTTCGATGAAAATAATAATTCGATCGAAATATTAATTGCATCGAAATAAATTTGTTTATATATGCTGAAACGGACTGTTCTGCTCATTCCATTGATCTCTCTTCTCTAACTCACATATATGTGAGCCTTACAAAACGAAGAACTTCTCAAGAAAAGCCTTCTCTAATGCATCATAAGTCATCACCAATGGAGGTTGAGATGATTTGAACCAAAGCTCATACTCATCATACCATATCCTTGCATCCTCTTTCAAGCAAAAGAACAAAATCTGGAGCATAAGCATTGAATCTTCCTTATCTGCGATCAGACAAGCAAACTCAAATTTCTCAATGAAGTCCTTAACATCTTCATCTACATGACCATAAAACTTTGGAAAATCTGCCATAATGCAAACAAACGTGTAAATTGAAGGTCACTTGAAGCGATTCCTCAGTGGCGGACACCAAAACACTGTTGGGAAACACGCAAACCGGAACACCTCTATAGCGATGTCACCCAAGAGCGTTGAAAGAGCACTACAAGAACACCAAAAGCTTTAGAAAAACCCCTTGAACACCACAAGTCCAACAAGAGTAGTCCCCTTGGGAATTTACTGGTCGTCGCCCACCCAAGAGACTATATCACATAGGAGAAAAACCCTGCCAAAGCATGGATTTATAGCACACACCGACCAATGCATATGAAGCCAAGTGCCTCCCCTTTCACCATTTATCATTACAAATCCACAACTTCAACATCAATTCCACAATTCATAGATACATGCCCTCCCAATCGGCCTGCACACAATTTGCCACAAGGCTGCCATAGCCATAACCCTACAGAGAACTAGTCGTAACATGAAGAGCACAGCTCCAATTGGGGCACTTTAAAGCTTGAGGGAAATCTTGAATAATGATTGGCGAGAAAGCGGAAGATGATAAAATTTGAATTACACGCCGCTACATGCAAAATTGACATGAACAACGAGCTGTCCCAACACAACTACACGTAGAGTAGGCAAGGCGGGGGCCAAAACTGTAGCAAAAACCATCAAGAAGGCACAACGAGCTCAAACCTGAAAAATTCTGGAGTTTGGTTGAACCTTTTTAAGTTTGTACATGATTTTAAGTTATATACAAGTCTCACTTCAAAAAACTCACTCACGAGCACTTAAAGCAGCTAGACAACTGTCACTAGACTAGCGACTTGCAGTGCATGTACATGTGCTTGCTAAAGCAAGCTAAAAACCCCACAAAAAAAAATCTACAGACACTTTTGACATCGGGCATCATGTCCATATGTACAATTTCACCAAAAAGGGGGTTCTCAAAATGCGCGCAATGACGTGTTCATCTTAGGGTTGCAATGCACTTCACCTTCAAACTCAAATATCTTGCACTTTGTAGCTCAAATTGATAATCCATCTTGACCTTCATTCAGCACTTCAACCTCTACATATCTATGCCAAAACCCAACAGTTTGGATATCCTTCACGTGTCATCTTGTCCGGCCTTTTATGGAGCCCATCTAGTCTATAAAACCACATAAAACATACATCTTTGCTGCCACTTGCGTGCCTAGGCCTTTATGTCTAGTCTAGCCCTCCGCCATGCACTTACCAGCATACACATCTTTGCTTGTACCCTCTGTTCGGGTTGACACACTTTGGCTGCACCACCATTGCCCAACACCATTGTTTTTCATGTTCAACCAAAAAAACTACTTTATTCTCCTAACAACTTCAAAAATTGCAGAACACTATTAGCAAACCAAAAGACACTACCATCAATACAATTCCCTACGTCCGCTTTTTAATACCAAACCTCAAGTGCGTTTCCCCCCCACACCTGCATATCACGACCTCCTGGATCGAATGCCCAACATGTGACTGCACCACACAAATAACCACCAACACCTCTTGGGTCGAATAGAGAAATCTGTTTCAACCCTTTCACCTACAATAGCCTACCATAGTGCTTCTCCAATCATCAACCTGATTTCTCCAACTGTCTTTAACCACAAGTCATCACATCATATCATGAGTATCAGAAATATGCCCCACCCCTTTGGTTTTCACTTCATCATCATCTTCTTTTCCACTTGGTAGACCAGCTTGGCTATCCATAAGTGCAACCTTGCCCTTTTTTGCATAGCTCCAAACCATGTGCACTGCAACAACACTTCTCATCGTAATTCCCATCAACATAGCATTGCATGTCCTATTTGACAACATATCCTCATTCATTTTCTTTGGTACTTCAACCTCCTATCCTTGAAATTCAACCACCTCATCCATTTTTTTGGGTACTTCAACCTTCACCGGCACATGATCATCTGTGTAATGGAAATGGCCATTGAACTTTGAGGATAGAAGAATTTGGAGAATTGGAGTGACAATTTTTATGAGACTACTTTGAGAACATAGAGGGTAAACTTAATTAGTGATAGAAACATAACCATAATACTTAATTAACTTGGCATGAACAATAATTTTGCAAGAGAGAGAGTTAGAGAACTTGACAACAGCTGAGGACCGGATTTATGTGGAGCCAGTCTCTCTTCCAATAGGCTTTTGTATTGTAGATTCTCCCATCAAGGGAGACTTGGTACAATACAATCTTTGTGCTCCCTGTGACCTAGATGATTCAATGAATATGGAAAGCTTCATGAACCATGAGCATAGCATACACTTTGAAAAAGAGAACCATCCCCTGCATCACTCCCAAGCCCTCAAACACCTTAAAGGGTGGAGAGAGATAGCGGGGAATGAGGGTAGGTAAGAGGAAGAAGAAGCATTCATAGGAGAAAGAAATAGTTCCTCACTTATCATCACTCTTCTTGCTTAGCATACATAATAGCATAGTATTGAAGATGGAGAAGATGGCAAGCTTAGTCATTGGAGCATGGATCTTGGTTGGATTTGCATTCCATAGCCAACAGTGTTGGTGTAGGATCACAACTTCTCTACAAGCTTGGAGAAGGAGATGGAGATCTTGCATTTTGCACCTCACACAATTATGAGAGAGAGAGAGAGAGTGTGTGTGTGTGTATGTGGGAGAGCATATCCTGCAAGCAAGCCCCTAGCCTCCTTGGTCGACCCCCACTTCTAGATCATGATGGAAGCTCATTGGACCCCTTCAAGATTGGCTAATCACATGCAGAGTGCATATCAAGCAAGCATAAACAGCCTTGGGACAAGTGTCCCCCTTTCCCCTTTGAGAGATAGGACTTGACAAATGCATACACAATTAATTATGTTAGCTAAAGTATCATTGGACCCCTTGAGAGGACAACCAATAGTCTTTAGGAACCTTATGAGGTCAACATCGAGAGGAACTTGGCATGTGTCCTTGTTGCTTCATTAGGCAAGGCTTGACTTATTTGAGGGTGTCTTTGTTCTCTCTCTAGCTCCTACAATGAGGGCTCACCCCCCCTTGTGTAAGGATGTGCTTTGACTTTGTGGAACAACTAAAGTCCCTCAAGCACCTTAGTCATGGAGCACCTTAGTCATGGAGCACCTTAGTCAGCAAGCACAACAAGCACCTCAAGCACCTTAGTCAGGAAGCACGACAAGCACCACAGGCTTGGGCCGGGTTCCCACCTCAAGCATAGCCCTAGCTTGCCTAAGGTCAAAGGACTTTTAACATAACCTTTGGAGGTCTTCAGTGAAGCTAACCCTAAGGTCTTTAAGCTCCATTAGGTAGCCTTGCTTTTTGACATACCCTCTCTCATTTGGACCCTTTAACCTTGGCCCCGTGTTGAGATAGATCCATAAGCACATGTCTATATTTAACCCTTGTTCTCATTTATTCTCTCACATTAAATTATTATTTTAATATGACAAAATTATTTGTGTTGGTTAGATATTAGGTTTTATGAAATTACCTCTCTCTTGAAATTCTAGTTGTCCTCGACTATGAGGTAGAAGAGATAAAGCCTTAGTCATTAGTCAATATTTCTTAGCGGGTAGAGGATCCCTTTTTACCCTACGCCATCATTCCAAGAAGAATGAATAATCCATTTGGTTCTTGGGAGACGTAGTTGCTGGAAGCATGCCTCCTCTTTAGTCCATTTCATTCTCCCAAGTAGAGTGACAAATTCTACCTGGTGTTGAGAGACATCATCATAACAAGCATGATTCTAGGCATGCTTACTACTTAAATTTGTGGACAATAAAAAGAGAATTAGTCTTATAAGACAAAAACACTGATCATTTAAAATAAACATGTACATTTGCTTACTCTAATGTAGCATTGTAGGCATTGACAAGGTCCATACCATCCATAAATTGTATTCATTGCGTCCATCTAGCATCTTCAAAGGGTAATTTTTGAACTTAATAATATACCATCGGATAATCATACCATGTCATCATACCTTGTCTTCATGCCAAAGGATAGATTTGGGTTGTAGCACCTCTACTTGGTCTCTGATTTTTGGAGGGTCTTCAATAATTGGGTCACTTGGGGGCTCTCCTTTGTAGGGCTTAAGTAGGCTCGGATGAAATTGTGTATGACCCAATGGTTGGGCAACTTGAGTTGATAATCTATCTCATCCATTGGTGTCAAGATTTGAAAAGGACCATAGTATAATTTTCTAGTTTAGCATAATACTTTTGATGGTCTCTGTAGGATTTTTGCCCGTCATTTTCCTCAATCAAGCCTTGGGAAACTTAAGTAAGACGAATCATTTTCTCTAAATGTTAAGGCCCTCTTGTGCTTGTCAACATCAAATTTTTGTATTTTTGGAGAGATGAATATAGCCTCCTTAATCTTTTGGAAAGATTCTTGTAGGTCACGGCTATACTCATCCGCAACGAAGATCTTCTCATGCACTTTAAGTAGCAAGGTACTTTTAGGTATTCCCTCATATTTATATTTTTTGTGGTTGATTTCAAAAGATTATTTTCCCGTAGAAGTACGGAGAGTATTATTGTATGCATACTCTACAAGGGGTATATACTTCTCCCATTGTGAGTGTTGATCTACTTCTGTAGCATAAGTCTTTAGTAGATTGAGTATCGCAAGATTGGCTTTCTCACTTTGGCCATCCGTTTGTGGGTGATAGGATGAAGAGAAATCAATCTTGTACCTAGATTTTCAAAGAGATCTTTCCAAAAATCACTAGTCATTCTAGGATCTCTATATGACATGATGGATGTGGGAAATCCATGGTGTTTAAAATTTTGAGATATGAAGAAAGTTTCCATTTGGTTGCATTAATAGTATTTTTGAGAGGAATAAAATGTGGTTGCTTGCTAAACATGTTGACTATTTTCCATATTCTCATATTCCCATGGATAGACTTGGGTAATCCAAAGGTAAAGTCCATGGATATACTCTCCCATGGTGAATTTGGGATTGGAAATGGCTGGAGTAATGTAGGTTACTTCCCTCTATCATACTTGGTATTTTGGCATACCACACATTTAGAAATATACTCTTGTATGTCCACTTTCATGGTAGGCCAATAAAAGGATGTCTCTACTCCTTCAAGAGTAGGTTGAAAGCCTCTATGCCCCACATAAAGAGGATCATGTGATTGATACATCACTTTCTCACGAAGGGAGTGGGTAACACATAGCCTATTTTGATGGAAAAGGTAACCATCTTGCAAGGTGAATGGTTTTTCTTTTTTCCCCAATGAAATAGATGACATTTAAATTCAGGGTTATTAGCATACTCATCTACTATAGAAGATAGATCACACTGAGTTGCATAGACACCGCAAGGAACTCTTCAGCTTCAACCTCATAGAATTGTAGAATCTAAAGAAAGGAATCTTAGAAACAGATCCCTTAGAGAGCATCTGGATCCAATGGAAGGACTACCCTGAAGAAGATGCTAATTGGGAAGATGAAAGATCTCTTATGAAGGATTACCCAAATTTTCTCCCAAAATGAGGACAGTTTGATTCCTCAAGTTGGGCAAAATGTAATGTGCCTGACCCTGGCAACAGTTGTACCCATTGATAAATTGAAAACAATGTAATTTTATTGAACTTAAAGTATCCACTTTCATGAATTTTTGGGTTCAATCATAGGCAATAGATGTGTGTGAAAATGTGTGGCCATTGTAGTCCCCAAGATGAGATTTACAGTGTACCTGACGGCACCTGAAACCGACCCCGGATAAGCATTTTAGGCTAACTTGGAAATTAGGGCAAATATTGAAAAGGGAAAAAGGGGAAGGCTAAAGATAAGTGCATGGGAGTTGCACCCCCTACACTGTTGAACCACTCTCCCACCTCTAGAGTTCACATGCACTCAGCCTCCCCTAGCCTATACAAAGACCCCCATCCCACTCACAACACACATTGTATTCTTAGAGAGCTCTTTAGAAGGAGAAAACTCTGCAAAAAATTCACTCACACATTTGTGGTGCACGCACGTATGTGCGCGCGCACACACACTCACTCGTGGAGTTAGAGGAGGTTCATGTCAAGCAACACGAGGGGAAGCGACCACTGCGATCGACATCTGAAACTTTCGAAGCGGGAGACCAAAGGTAATAGAATGTTAAATTCAGCATCTACACACAGTCTTTATGCTTAGGAAAACACTCTCTCTCTTCAAAATGCATAAATTTTCTCTCTCTATAAATTCTTGTGTTCCTTGATACTAGGTAGCATGCAACTCTTGCATGTATGATTTTTGCGTGCATGAAGTCTTTAGGAATAGAACACATCTCTGAATTTAATATAAATCTCTCATGCATGCTCATTACACACCCATACCTACCTTATATGTGCATGCATGGGCCTAGATGGGCAAGTATCATCAAAGAAATTACACATAATTGTCCATAGGTCATTATTTTCAATAAATTATTGATTAGATATTATAAAATCATATAATATTTAAGAATTTACTAATAGGAAATTATTTTTAATTAATTAACAATTAAGTACGTATCTAATCATACTTTTTACATCATTGATTTTATAATTTTAAAAAAGGTAGAAATAGATAGAAACTACTCTAGGAAAAGGTAGTTTGAGCCTAGTAAAATTACACAAGATACTAGAAAATACCATTTGGAATCTCTTTCTAATTTTAATAGAGATTCTTGAGACTTTTTTCATCTCTAGAAATCCTCTTGTGATTTTTATAAACATGCATAATTTGCAATAAATAAATTGTTTCTAAATTACCTATAAAAGTCAAATTGTCATGATTTCTAGGACAAATAGGTCCACCAAATTAAGTTACTAAATTATAAAATGTTTTGACTGAACTTATCCTTGAACTCACGCTTAGCACAAGAAACTTCATTTTCCCATTAATTTTATTATTAAGCTGCGTAATGGCCCTAAAAGTCACAAAGAAGAACAATAATGGAGCTGGCCCAAGCCATGCTCTAGTAGACGATGTGATTCAGTCACCACAGCAAAACATTATCATAAATCCAAACCAAGTACCACTAATTTTAAGTTTTATGCATCATAGATAAGCATAAACTACTGGAGCTTAGGAAATCATAGGAAAAACACTGGTTGTGTAATCCAGAACATATGCTTTTGTTAATAGAAACTTAGGCCAGAATTATCTTTGATGTTAAAAATATTGCTTGCATCAAGTTTGTGTGAAGAAGAGTTAGATTTCACATACATAGAGACTAGATCAATTGGATGGAAACTTGATGCCGCATTTGTGTGTGATGCAGGTTGGTGCCCATGCCGCGTTGATGCGCAATGCCGCGTTGGTGCACAAAGAGGGCTATTTCCTGAACTGAATATTTGGTTATGCATAAGAAAACCTTAATTCAAAGGCTTTGTTGGTGCAGAGAAAAATCGTGTTGTTGCAGGTCGGCCGTGATCATCCGTTAAGTTAAATAAGTAGGCTGTTTTGATAGAATTGCCTGATCAAAGACTGTTTGAAAACCATGGCAACTCAATTACGGTCCATGGAAAGAAAATACGTGCATGGTTGCATGACAAGGTGCATATTTGGATGTGTGGAGGATCTGAATGTGAAAGCCTAATTAAAGAGGGTTGCATTTTAGATAGACCATTGTAAGACAAAGCCTGCATTCACAAAACATTCCTAGAAGATCTGTTTGAACCTTTTGGCTTTGATCAATTACTGTCTACTCTAAATGTGTGTGTAAATAGATTATGTGGCACAACAAGGCCCAAATTACATGTTCATCTTTGAAATATCTATATGTGACAAGAAATCTAATATCTTGTAGCACTTGGATAATGATGGGAAAATTGCCAATCAAAGAGCTAGAAGAAATAGTGTACACAAGTTCTAAAATGCCAATTCCTTGCTTTGGCATGGTAGAAGTCGTACTCAAGCTGAGTACCGGGGAGTCTAAGGACACTTGCTAAATAATCAACTCCCATCACATCAAAGAGATTTTGGTTCCACAAAAAAGCTATGGATGAACATCTTCTTCTGAAAACAACAAAAAGATTCAACACCAATAGCAGCAAAAGTCTCATAAGAATTCAAATCCATGTAGAGAAGAAACAACTAACCATCATAGAAAAAGGTAAAGTTAAATCAAACACCAATGAGGATCAGCCTCGCAAGTCAAATTTACCTTCAATGAGTCTCCATCAAACTTTCTACACATCCTGTACATCAAAATCCAAACTATTCACAAAGCAATGAAAACCTAACCAAGAAGTCTATCAACCAAGTTTCTATCACAACAAGCCATAGAATGAAGCTGACAAGAATCAACTAAGTGTTAGTATACAAAGAGATTATCAAAGTCAAAAATCCAGCTTGGATACACCAATCACAAGTTCAACCTAAGCAACCAAGTCTTATTTTAATACTAGAATGGTAACAGGACACTTTTGTGTCTTGTTAAGTGACCATTTTGCTTGAATTATTTGAAGAGTATGAAAATGAATTTTTAGGTGCTATATATCCACAAAGTTGCCTTATGAGCTGAAAAAAACTTAGCATTTTTTTTTGAGTATCGATCTCACCATTAACCTTACTCTTGCACAACATTTTTGAACCTAAACTGTGTGAAAAAACGGGTCCTGTTTTTGGCTTTTTTTCAATTTTTGGCAACTATACCACTCTAAACTTCTTGTTTATGAGGTTTAGATGGCTAGAGGTTAGGCCTTCATAGTTCTCAACATGTTTTGATGCTTGTAGGGAGAGCTAAGTGTTAAAATTGAAAGTTATGACCAATTTACAATAATTGCATAATCCTGTTTTTTGGTCAAAATTAGCACTTTTATGATTTTTTTGGTGGCTTTCTTGATATCCAAATTCAATTTTGATTGTGTAAGTGTAATGTATAACATAAAGCTAATCTTCCTTGAGTTTTGGGGGACCTAATATGCTATATAGCATAGTATATGATGATGGTTGAGTTTTTTGATTGCTGAAGAACACGATACATTTTAGAGTAGCAAGTATAACTTTCTCAATATTGCTAGTTTCTTAGGACAATTGTGTGTATTATGTAGGTAGTAACCATATCTAATCATAGACTACAAACTTGGCTAGATATTGAGTAGTTTCTATGGGTTTCTAGAGGTCATAATGCTAAACCCAGTTTTTTCATGTTTGCTATATTTAGCACTTTATCATTGCCCCCAAGGTTCTAATTGTAAGAGATCCATTATTCTTTTGACATGCTCCATGGCTCCTTTTGAATCCAGAGGCCCAAAGGGAACTAAGAAAACATGTATATAGTATTTGTATTGAGCGTGACTATAGAAACTTTGATGATAGGTCCACAGAATGGCAAAAATGCAACTTTTTTGTACCTATTTTTTTTGCCCAAAAAAAAATAGTGAGGTAAAAGCAACCATATGTTCTGGTCACCAACCCATTGAAGTTAACGGGGCAGTTTATCTCATGTCCTACAAAAATCTCTACTCTTATTTATATGCAATCAACCGTAAGAAATTGCTGTTTTGGGCAAAATGCATTGGTCCATCAACTTTGGAGGCTTGTAGTGACCAAGGGATGAGAAAAATTACAAGTTTCTCATTTTTTCCATATGTAGTAGTTATTGAACTATAAGCTCATGCAAGGATTTTTCAAAATGAGTGGATCTACTATGGTTTTGGCATTTTTTCCCAAAACCCTGAAAGGACACTTTTATGTCTTGTTAGGTTACCATTCTAGTGTTAATACCATGGACCTACTCAACTCAAGAAGAATGTTCTATGAAGGGAAATTTGAGCTGTCTACGAAAGACAAGCACCTCCATTAGGAGGAAGAACAACCGCAAAAGGGAAAAGAAAATACCTTCAAAGAAACAAGCAATGCGACGAGTATGGGTACCAAAGTAAGAAGTCTACCGAGCTACACAACAAAGAAATGGGGAGAAGCAGATGATTCCAATTAAGGTAGTCAAAGTAGAAGGATTTTATGAAAGAAACTCTCATGGTTAAAAAAAAGTAGTAGCTCAACTTGGAATAATGAAGATCAGTCATGCAGCACAAGGCTTCAAAGGTAAGGAATCATAACCAAGAGCCAATGGAAGCCAATCACACCTCGAGATGGATACCTTATCTTCAACTACAAAATAAAGGGTTTTACAACAAAAATCATTAGATACGAATACCAAAGCCTAGTGTCCATACAATCATACAGCAAAAGGGGCAAATGGAAAAGATGGTAACACAGAGAACAAAAACATGTTGCGCTCAAAAATTGATAATGGAAAATCAATCATAAAAAACCCACAAACATTTACAAATGCTTTTCATAGGATAGAAAAGAAAGGATTTATCAACTCCTACTACAACTATAAAATCTGATTAAAAGTAGTATCAACATACGACAATCAAATTAGAGGATTAAAAGTATGCCAACCTACAAGATGAGAAATTGATGGTAAGAGGCCTCAATCTCAAGAGCCTATGGAATTGGGTTTTTGGCCTTGAATAGGTACATTGGATAGCGGGAAAGTGATACACAGCCGACACACAAACAATTGCCTCTCTATAGCCCAAGATAACCATTACACCCCAATACATTGTAGTTCACCTTCAAAACTCATAGAACTAACATCACACCACACCAAATTTTGAATATTTACAAACGTGCCACAACAAACACCATTCTCTCTTTCTCTCTCACACACTTATAGGCTCAAGGAGGCACACACACCTCAAACACCGACACTAAATGATTGGAATAGAGAAAAGAGAACAAGGGGGAAGAAACAAAAACAAACTTTGATATATTTTGTTTCAATTTTGACAAAAACATCCTCTACAACACCATGAAAACCTACTAGCATTGGCTCCATCGGCACAAGCATGACAAGCACAAAAGTTACCCTAGGAATCAATGGCTTCATCTTTGTGTGGCTCTCCTCATTGAGAGAGTCAAGAAGGCCTAATGTCGATGCCCTCATTGGCTCCAAAACATGCCAAGATCTCCACCTTCATCACCACCCAGAGGTCCTCCTGAGCTCCACCCGACCTCTGTCCACCAGGCTCCTCCTTGAGCTCACAAAAAATAGTCCAAAAAAGTCCCTTCCCCCCCCCCCCCCCCCCCCCCCCAAGAGTGTGAGGCCTCTCCTCTTTAAGTCGAACACCCATTCATAGTTTCAACTCCACTCTACATGTGACCACCTATTTCTATCAACCTTTGAAGCTCAAGGAACATGAGCACCCCTTATATGCCAAGGGGAGGTTGCCACGGTAGCGTGACAACCTACTTTCCCTCCACAAAAGATGGTCTGAGAGGCCACGTGTGACAAGCACAATATAGCTTGCCACATCATTGTTGCAGTGTGCAATCACTAGCTGACAACGAAATGAAAATAATAAAAAACAACAGCAAGTGACTCCCTTACACGCTCAATGCTGCCTCAACTGACGCTCATCTCAGCCGCCTGCTGGCAAAGGAGCGCCCAAAATGCCACCACGTGGCAGGACATAACTTTGGAGCTTCACACGCCCCTTTTGATGCCCATGAAGGTGCACATGCCCAGCCTATATACCCTGTGTCTCCAGGCCTTGAACCTATATATGGCATTCTTAACGACTGACACGTGGCATAGTGAGAGGCAGTTGGACTTCAAGCTCCCCAAAACACTTCAAGAAATTTCAAAAAAACTCTCTTTAATTCCAACTTTGACCCTTTTCCACTTGGTGGTCATGACTCCTATTCTTGATCTGTCAACAAGTCTCAAAAACAGCTTCTCACCCTACAACTACACCAGCTCACTCTACACTTTGACTCCTACATTGCCTAAAATGATGCACACAAAAACTGCAAAAAATTTCCAAATTCCTCACACTCGTCACCATCTGCCAACTTCAATGTGTAGTGTATCTTTGACACACAGTCACTCCATGTGGCCTTCATATGTGGCATACTTCAGATGAGAACCTTGAAGAGGCTCCAAAAACTTCAGATGGCACATTGATCAAGGCGACCAAACAGGCACAGAATTGGTTTGCCGATGAAACTTTAACTGGCAATAACTCGGATTCGAGACTCTAAATGATGATGTACCAATACCGACATGATTCACATACATAGATCTAGATATCCATATAATTAAACCGGCTTTGACCACCTGGAAATATTTTCCATGTTCGTCTCAAATATACAATTCCCTACACCTTCAAACTCAAATATCTTGCACTTTATAACTCCATTTGATGAGACATCTGCATCTAATCACTAAAAAATTTAAACTCTACATATCCAAGACAGAACCCACTACTTTGGACATGCTTCACCAATCATCCTCTTAGAACCTCCTAGAATTATTTGCCATGTTCGTCTCAAATATGGAATTCACTGCACCTTCAAAGTCAAATATCTTGCACTTTATAGCTCCGTTTGATGAGCCATCAGGATTTGCTCACTCAAAAATTCAAACTCTAGATATCCAATCCAAAACCCAGTACTTTGTACATCCTTCACAAGTCATCCTGTCAGACCCATTTGCTGCCACTTGACCGCCTAAGACTTTCCCATTTGCTCTAGCCCTTTAACACTCACCTTTCAGCACATGCATCACTACTTGTACACACTCTGCTAGGGTAGACATACTTTGCTGAGCCACCGTTTCACACCCCCCTTGTTGAACATTCATATTCTACCAAAGAGCTACTTTATTCTCCTACTAGCTGCAAAAATTGACAAACACTATTAGCAAACCAAAAGACACTACAATCAATACAATGCCCTACGTCTGCTTGCTAGTGCAAAACCTCAAGTGGGTTTTGCCACCCCCTGTATATCACGACCTCTTGGGTCAAATGGCTAGCCACTGGCTACACCGCACAAGTAACCACCAACACCTCCTAGGTCAAATAGAACAATATGGTTCTCACCTTTCACCTACAATAGCTTACCATAGTGCTTCCCCCAATCATCAACCTGCTTTCTCCAACTTTCTTCAGCCACCAACTCATCGTATAAATTAGCACAAAAAAGAATGGTTCTAGCCCTACCTCCCAACCAAATGAAGCGAGTCTCTCCATACAGTAAACCTCCTCCAGATACAACTACGATTGATTCAAGCACTCCTCCACAAGCACATCCATAGCATACTACTCATCCACGGGAAACACCTCTTTTGGAGGGGCAAACCCTCCATCACCTGTATCCTAGTCAAATCTCTATTCACAAGCACGTGCATACCTTCATCCATGGAATTCATGGGATCATCAGACCCCTAGTCAAGCTCGTCCTCAATGCATACCTCATCCAAAAGGCCTATATCCAAAGCATCATTTATGTAGTCCATAGGCACCTTTAGTTGCTCCTCCCTCTTGTCTAGCATCCAGCATACTATGAGTATCAAAAATATTCCCAACCCCTTTGATTTATGCTTCATCATCATCCTCTTGTCGACTTGATAGGCAATTTTGGCTATCCATAAGTGCAGCCATGCCATTTTATACATAGCTTCAAACCATGTGCACCACAACAAACACTTGGCACCATAACTCCCAATCAGCATGGCCACCAACATAGCATTGTATTCCCTATTTGATAGCATATCCTCCTCCATTTTATTTGGCACTTCAACCTGCTCGTCTTGAACATTGGCATTCATCACCATATCATTAGACACATAATAAGGAAACTTTACCTTTACTGGCAGATGATCATCCAACTCCATCTGCTCGCCATAGGATGTGAACTCGTTTGTTCTACCTTCCTTGCTTGTTCCCCAGAAGCTCGAGCTTGCTTCTTCATCCTCATCAATGCTACATGCCAATTGTGTATCTGCATCCTCATCCTCCTGCTACTCCACAAAGGCTTGACCACCTTCTTGGATTTTCACACTTTCTTCATCTACTTCCAAGCTCTTGGAATTTGCAACTTGACCGCACTCTGCTACCTTTTCATACAGACTCTCACAAGAATAGTCTTTGCCTCTTCCATCTTTTCTTGGAACTTGACATCAACTACCTCTTTTTCACGTGGGTTCTCTTTGACAAGATGGTTATCCTCGACAAGCTCACTCACCACTAGCATATACAGTCTACAAATTGGAAACCTCCAAGGAGAATAATTGACCATTGTCCTTACCTCAGCAAGTTTTTCACTTTGAGCAACTAGCACCACCTTTGGTTGAACCATAAAACTCCCTGCTATTGCCACAAAAAGCATGTAATTTAAAGGATTTAGCTATCACAACTCTAAATTTCGCTTCACTTTTCTACTCTTCACTTTGGCCAAATAGACCGTATCACCATTTTTAAAATCTTTGGATGCAAGCACTTGAGAAACTTTGACAACTTTAGGTATTGGTTGCCTTTTGACCCTAATAGCAACCTCTAACACCTTCCAACATGCTTCAAATTGATTAAAGAAAATTAAAAAGTCTTGACTTACATCTTGACGTACCGCCTCCTTTGGAGTAACCATCTTTCAAAACCGCTTTCAAAATTAATTTTGCAGCTCCTTCCATGAACCTCAATCATCACACTTTAGACCATCGAACCATATAGTTGCAGATTTGCGCATCAAAAACGACATCGCCTGCAAATTTTTTGCTTTTTTTAACATACACATCGATAGCATCCATAATTCAAAATCTACTAAGGAATCCTCGGGGTCTTCAACAACAGTAAATATTGGGCATAGCTTATCTCCACCATCTTTGTTGTCTCCAAATCCGACCACCAAACATTCTTCAACCATCCACTTTGAACACCACTTGCAACTTGAAATTGGAGCATCAATGTAGCTCCTCCGTGGGGGAACCAGAATATGGATAGGGGGAGAGGGATACACACCCAACACATAAACAATTGCCTCTTTATAGCCCAGGATAATCATTTAATCCCAATCCATTGAATTTCAACTTTAAAACTCACACACTTGACTGCAAGACACACCAAATTTTGCATGTTTACAACAGTGCCGCAACACACACGGTTGTCTCTTTCTCTCTGACACACATATAGGCCCGGGGAGGCACACACATCTCAAATACCCGCATGAGATGATTGGAATAAAGAAAAGAGAAGAAGGGGAAAGAAACAACAACAAACTTTGACATGGTTTTCTTCAATTTTGACAAACAAAGCAGAGCCCGAAAGGCCTCCACGAGCCAGTGCCATAGCTTTGGAGCTCCACACTCCCCTTTTGATGCCCATGAAGGTGCACATATGCAGCCTATATACCCCACACCTCGAGGCCTTAAATACATATATGGGATCTTACTCGCTCACACATGGCACAGTGAGAGGCAGCTGGAATTCAAGCTCCCCAAAACAATTTAAGAAATTTCAAAAAACCTCTTTTTAATTCCAACTTTGATCCTTTTCCACTCGGTGGTCATGACTCCAGTTCTCGATCTGTGAGAAAAGGCTCAAATACGACTTCTTTGGCTACAACTTCTCCTTCTCACTCTGGACTTTGACTCCAACACCGCCACAAAAAATGCACACTAAAACTATAAAAAATGTCATATTCCTCACAATCGTCACCACCTGACAACTTCATCCTACAATATCTCTCTGATCCGGACTCCATTTGACACACTATCACTTCCTATGGCCTTCATATGCCACATTCATCACATGAAAACCCTTACAAGACTCCTGAAACCTCAAATGGCACACCAATCAAGGTGACTAAAGTAGCATAGAATTGGACTCCGTTGGTGAAACTTTAAGTGGCAATAACTCAACATCTGGGACTCTAAAGAACGATCTAAAAATACCAACTTGCTCCACATAAAGAGCTCTATACATCCATATGCTTTAACCGACTTTGACCACCTAGAATTATCTAACCTGTTCATGTTAGGTTTGCGATGCACTTCACCTTCAACCTCAAATATCTTGCACTTTGTAGGTCAAATTGATAAGCCATCTTGACCTACTCATTCAGCACTTCAACCTCTACACATCTTTGACAGAACCCAACACTTTGGACATCCTTCACCTGTCATCTTGTTTGGCCCTTTATGGAGCCCATCTAGTAGACTAGAAAACCACATAAGCATACATCTTTGCTACCACTTGCGTGCCTGGGCCTTTCTGTCTTCTCTAGCCCTCTACCATGCACCTGCCCCAGCATACACATCTTTGCTTGTACCCTCTGCTAGTGCAGACACACTTTGGCTACCCCACCATTGCCCAACCCTGTTGTTTTTCATGTTTGACAAAAATAACTACTTTATTCTCCTAAGAGCTTCAAAAATTTCAAAACACTACTAGCTAACCAATAGACACTACCATCAATACAATGCCCTATGTTTGCTTTCTACTGCCAAACCTCAAGTGGGTTTCCCCCCCATACCTGCATATCACGACCTCCTGGATCGAATGCCCAACGTGTGACTGCACCACACAAATAACCACCAGCACGTCATGGGTTAAATAGAGAAATATGGTTCAAACCTTTCACCTACAATAGCTTACCATAGTGCTTCTCCCAATCATCAACCTGATTTCTCCAATTGTCTTCAACCACAAGTCATCACATCTTATCATGAGTATCAGGAATATGCCCAACCCCTTTGGTTTTTACTTCATCATCATCCTCTTTTCGACTTGGTAGACCAGCTTGGCTATCCACCATAAGTGCAACCTTGCCATTTTTTGCATAGCTCTAAACCATGTGCACAACAACAACACTTGTCATCGTAACTCCCATCAGCATAGACACCAACATAGCATTGCATGTCCTCTTTGACATCATATCCTCATCCATTTTCTTTGGTACTTCAACTTCCTCTCCTTGAATATTGGAAATCATCATATCACTAGAGATATAATCAGGCATCTTTACCTTCGCCAGCACATGATCATTTGTGTAATGGAAATGGCCATTGAACTTTGAGAATAGCGGAATTAAGAGAAGTAGAGTGAGCATTTTTATGAGACTACTTTGAGAACATAGAGGGTAAACTTAATTAGTGATAGCAACATAACCATAATACTTAATTAACTTGGCATGAACAATAATTTTGCAAGAGAGAGAG
Source organism: Adiantum capillus-veneris (assembly GCF_014529385.1). Classification (NCBI taxonomy): domain Eukaryota; kingdom Viridiplantae; phylum Streptophyta; class Polypodiopsida; order Polypodiales; family Pteridaceae; genus Adiantum; species Adiantum capillus-veneris. The sequence continues at coordinate 59,258,795 of NC_140931.1, forward strand.
TTAGAGAACTTGGCAGCGGTTGAGGACCAGATTTATGTGGAGCCGGTCACCCTTCCAATAGGCTTTTGTATTGTACATTCTCCCATCAAGGGAGACATGGTACAATACAATCTTTGTGCTCCTTGTGAACTAGGTGATGCAATGAATATGGAAAGATTCATGAATCATGAGCATAGCATACTCTTTGAAAAAGAGTTAACCATGCCCTGCCTTAGTCCCAAGCCCTCAAACACCTTAAAAGGTGGAGAGAGCTAGCAGGGAATGGGGGTATTCAAGAGGAAGAAGAAACATTCATAGGAAAAAGAAATAGTTCCTCACTTATCATCACTCTTCTTGCTTAGCATACATAATAGCATAGTATTGAAGATGGAGAATATGGAAAGCTTAAGCGTTGGAGCATGGATCTTGGTTGGATTTGCATTGCATAGCCAAGAGTGTTGGTGTAGGCTCTCAACTTCTCTACAAGCTTGGAGAACAAGATGGAGATCTTGCACTTTGCACCTCACACAATTATGAGAGAGAGAGAGAGAGAGAGAGAGAGAGAGAGAGAGAGAGAGTATGTGGGAGAGTATACCCTGCAAGCAAGCTCCTAGCTTCCTTGGTCGACCCCCACTTCTAGCTCATGATGGAAGCTCATTGGACCCCTTCAAGAGTGCATATCAAGCAAGCATAAACGGTCTTGGGACAAGTGTCCCCCTTTCCCCTTTGAGAGAGAGGACTTGATAAATGCATAGACAATTAATTAGATTAGCTAGAATTATCATTGGACCCCTTGAGAGGCCAACCAATAGTCTTTATGAACCTTATGAGGTCAACATGGAGAGGAACTTGACATGTGTCCCTATTGCTTCATTAGGCAAGGCTTGACTTATTTAAGAGTGTCTTTGTTCTCTCTAGATCCTACAATGAGGGCTCACCCCCCCTTGTGTAGGCCCATGTGCTTTGACTTTGTGGAACACCTCAAATCCCTCAAGAACCTTAGTCAACAAGCACGACAAGCACCTCAAGCTTGGGCCGGGTTCCCACCTCAAGCATAGCCCTAGCTTTCCTAAGGTCAAAGGACTTTTAACACTAACCTTTGGAGGTCTTCAATGAAGCTAACCCTAAGGTCTTTAAGCTCCATTAGGTAGCCTTTCTCTTTGACATACCCTCTCTCATTTGGACCCTTTTAACCTTGGCCCCATATTCAGATAGATCCATAAGCACATGTCTATATTCTAGCCCTTTTTCTCGTTTATTCTCCCACATTAAATTATAAGTTTAATATAAGAAAATCATTTTGTGATGGTTAGATATTAGATTTTATGACATCACCTCTCTCTTGACATCATAGTCGTCCTTGACTATGAGGTAGAAGAGATAAAGCCGTAGTCATTAATCAATATTTCGTAGCGGGTAGAGGATCCCTTTTTACCATACGACATCATTCCAATAAGGATGAATAATCCATTTGGTGCTTGGGAGATGTAGTTTCTGGAAGCATGCCTGCTCTTTAGTCCATTTCATTGTCCCAAGTAGAGTGACAAATTCTACTTTGCGTTGAGAGACATCATCATCACAAGCATGATTCTAGGCATGCTTACTACTTCAATTTGTGCACAATAAAAAGAGAATTAGTCTTGTATGACCAAAACATTGATCATTAAAAGAAACATGTACATTTGCTTACTCTCATGTAGCATTGTAAGCATTGACAAGGTTCATACCATCCTTAAGCTATATTCCTTGCATCCATACAACATCTTTAAAAGGAAAATTTTTGAACTTAATAATATACCATCGGATAATCTTACCATGTCGTCGTACCTTGTCTTCATGCTGAAGGATAGATTTGGGTTGTAGCACCTCTACTTGTTATCTGATTTTTGGAGGGTCTTCAATAATTGGTTCACTTGGGGGCTCTCCTTTGTAGGGCTTAAGTAGGCTCGCATGAAAATCATTGTGTATGAGCCAATGATTGGGCAACTTGAGTTGATAAGCCATCTCATTCATTGGTTTCAAGATTTGAAAAGGACCATAGTATAATTTGCTAGTTTAGCATAATACTTTTAATGGCCCGTAGGATTTTTGCCCGTCGTTTTCCTCAATCAAGCCTTTGGAAACTTAAGTAAGACCCAATCATTTTCTCATCCTTTCGTGCTTGTCAGCAACAACGTTTTGTCTTTTTTCAGAGATGGATATAGCCTCCTTAATCTTTTTGAAAGATTTTTGTAGGTCACGGCTATACTCATCAGTAGCGAGGATCTTCTCATGTACTTTAAGTAGCAAGGGACTTTTAGGTCTTCCCTCATATTTATATTTTTTGTGGTTGATTTTAAAAGATTCTTTTCCCATAGAAGTATGGAGAGTATTATTGTATGCATACTCTACAAGGGGTAGATACTTCTCCCATTGTCAGTGTTGATCTACTTATGTCACATAAGTCTTTAGTAGATCGAGTATCGTAAGCTATTAGGAAGAGGATGGGATGTAGGAGGGCCTCTTCATTTTCCATGAGCTTATGGAGGTGATTAACATATCTACAAATAGGTGTACGCCACGTGTGCAAGAATGGTGGGTGTGTAAGAGATGTGTAAGTGTGGTCAAAGGATGCACTTTTGCCCCCAAAAAGAAGGTGGAAAGTTTTATGATTTTCAGCCTTCCATGACTCCCACATATAATTTCCAGTTTGAGCGGAGATCATAGATCTGTAATCTACGCGTTGAGCTCTTTCCATAGATATGCTACATGATATGGTTTTACCCACTAGATTTTAAATTCAATTTTGGGGGGAAACTTTGAATTCAAATAAACTAGCCGTTTCACCTGTTTGATTTCAAAACTGTCTTTTGATTACTTTATTAATACTAGAGGTTTGACTTCCTTAAACTGCCAAATAAAGAGGCCCTCCTAGAGTCCATTCTATTCCTAATGATTCGCTTTCTGACTTTGGCCATCTGTTTGTGGGTGATAGGATGAAGAGAGACACAATCTGGTACCTAGATTTTCAAAGAGACCTTTCCAAAAATCGCTTGTCATTCTAGGATCTCTATATGACACGATGGATGTGGCAATCCATGGTTTTGAAAATTTGAGATATGAAGAAAGTTTCCATTTGGTTGCCTTAACACTAGGTTGGTAACCTAACAGGACATAAAAGTGTCCTTTCAAGGTTTTGAAAAAAACCTCCAAAACCATAGTAGATCCACTTATTTTGTAAAATCCTTTCATGAGGTTATAGTTCAAGGCCTACTACACATGGAAAAAATAAGAAACTTGTAAAATTTCTCATCTGTTGGTCACACCAAGCCTCCAAAGTTGATGGACCAGTGCATTTTCATCAAAACAGTCATTTCTTACATTTTGTTGCATAAAAATAAGCTTAGGGATTTTTGTAGGACTTGATATAAATTCCCTAGTTAACTTCAATGGGTTGGTGATCAGAACATATGATTGCTTCTCACTCACTATTTTTTGTTTTGCCAAAATAAATAGGTACAAAAAAGTTGAATTTTTACCATTCTGCAAACCTATCATCAAAGTTTCTATAGCCACGCTAAATACAAATAATATATGCATGTTTTCTTAGTTCCCTATTGTCCTTTATGTTCATAAGGAGCCATGGAGCATGTCAAAAGAATAATACATCTCTTACCAAGGGGAATCTTGGGGACAAAGATGAAGTGCTAAATACAGCAAACATGAAAAAATTGGGTTCAACATTATGAGTTGTAGAATCCCATAAAAACTATTCAATATCTAGCCAAATTTGATCTTTATGACTAGATATGGTTACTACCTACAAAATGCATGTAGTTGTCACAAGAAACTAACAATATTGAAAAAGCTATACTTGATATACTAGAATGTTTTATTTTCTTCTATAATTGAAAAAATAAACCATCGTTGTGTACTATGCAAAATAGGGTATTAGGTGCCCAAAAACTCAAGGAATATTAGCTTTATGTTACAATATGCGACATAGAAAATCAAAAATGCATTTGGATATCATGAAATCCACCAAAAAAATCATAAAAGAGCTAAAATTGGCTAAAAAACAGGATTTGACAATTTTTGTAATTTGGTCATAACTTACAACTTTGATATTTATTTCTCCCTAGAAGCATCAAGACATGTTGAGGGCTACTAAAGATAGTTCTCTAGCATTATAGAACTCACAAAAATAAATTCTAGAGTGGTATAGTTGCAAAAAGTTGAAAAAAGGCAAAAACAGGACCCGTTTTTTTACACAGTTTATGTTGTGAAATGTTGTGCAAGGACAAGGTTAAAGATGGAATTGATATTCCAAAAAAATGTCGAGTTTTTTTCAGCTCATGAGACAACTTTCTAGATAGATAGCACCTCAAAATCCATTTTGAAACTCCTGTCATAATTCAAGGAAAATGGTCACTTAACAGGACATAAAAGTGTCCCATTACCAACCTAGTGTTAATAGTCTTTTTGAGAAGAATAAAATGTGTTTGCTTGCTAAACCTATTGACTATTGTCCATATTCTCATATTCCCATGGATAGACTTGGGTAAACCAAAGATAAAATCCATGGATATACTCTCCCATGGTGAATTTTGGATTAGCAATGGCTGGAGTAATCTAGGCTGCTTCCCTCTATCATACTTGGTCTTTTGGCATACCACACATTTTGAAATATACTCTTGTATGTCCACTTTCATGGTAGGCCAATAAAAGTATGTCTCTACTCCTCTAAGAGTAGGTTGAATCCCTCTATGCCCCACATAAAGAGGATCATGTGATTGATACATGAATTTGTCACGAAGGGAGTGGGTAACACATAGCCTATTTCCATGGAGAAGATAACCATCTTGCAAGGTGAATGGTTTTTCTTTCTTCCCCAATGCAAGAAATGGCATTATGTCTTTAAATTCAAGGTCATTGGCATACTCATCTACCATAAAAGATAGATCACTGTGAGTTGCTATAGACACCGCATTAACTTTTGATGATCGAGTGAAAGTGCATCGACCACTTGATTCTGATCACCAGCAATGTGAGCAATATGAAAATAAAATTGCGAAAGAAAATTTACCCACCTAATTTGTTTGTGGAAAGCTTGGTTTGCGTCATAAAGTACTTGAGACTTTGGTGGTCTATTTGCAAAATAAATGGAGTCTCTAGTAGATAGTGCTTCCATGTGTTTAGGACATGTAGAACATCTAAAAGCTCTTTTTTGTATATGCCCAAGATTCGTTCATCGGCATTGAGACTTTGGCTCTCATATGCTATGGCATGCCCTTCTTGAAGCAAGACTGCTCCAAGGAAATCACCACAAGCATCAATTGGACCTCAAATGGCTTTGAGAGATCCGGAAGCATAAGGACTAGTTGGGAGGTCTTCTCTTTGAGTTTGTCAAAAGCATTTTTCTCCTTGGTAATGCATGCTTACTTAACGTTATTTTTTGTGAAGCCATGTAATGGTCCCGCTATTTGAGAAAATTTGGCTATGAAGTGTCTATAGTATGCACACGTATTAATAAAGCTTCTTAGCTGATGTAAATTCCTTGGATTAGGCCATGCTTTTATTACCTCCAACTTTGATGGATCCATACGGATACCATCTTGAGAGATAATATTACCTAAGTATTGAATCTCTTGAAGGAAGTGATGGCCGGATTTGAGAAGCTACGACAACAAACCCCAATCGGGGAGCTTCATAATGCAAGAAAAAAAGATGTTTTTTGTCTGTAGATGACTGCCACCACCACCCTCTCTCTCCCCCTTTGCTCATGCATGCGTCCACAATGGGCAACCGCACCCCCCTTGGCATCACTCTCTCCCTCTCCTCCATTATACCCCGTCTCTCTTGTTCATTATCGCATGCAACCAAAGGCTCTCTCTCTCCCCCTCGTTCATCAACCCGGGGATCGCCATGAAGAAAAGCTCACCCGCCCTCTCTCTCTCTCTCTCTCTCTCTCTCTCTCTCTCTCTCTCTCTCTCTCTCTCTCTCTCTCTCTCTCGTTATTTACATACACACACACAAACCCCACCTCAGCCTCTCTGTCCCCATCTCTCGTTCTCTCTCCATATCTCACTCTAGCCATCCTCTCTCTCTCTCTCTCTCGTTCTGTGTAGGCGAAGAAAAAACACACTCTCTATCTCCACTAACACACCTACCTACACACATATACACACTTACACCCACACACACTCCCACACAGCCAGCAGAATCTCTCTCTCTCTTTTACCATGCACAAACACACTCACACACTTACAAGCACATACACACAGTTACATACACCCACACATTTACACACACGTATAATATACGCATTAGCGCACACATACATTCAAACAAACACACGCACACCATACCCACACACAAGACGAAGAAAACCGCAAGGAGCTGAAGAATCGACACTCAAGACAAAAAAAAAGGACAAGCACATCATGCGATGGTGACGACGAATCAAGAAATGACGTCGAAGGCATGCCCCGGTCGGCCTCGAAAGTGACAAGCGCGCTACACTGACGCACCAGCAAAGCTCGCCATTCACCGGCATCTCATCCACAACGCAGTAAACATCCGTAGGGTAAACTTTTTTTTTTCCATTTTGAATCCAAAACCTTGTATAAAAAAATTTTGTATATTGCCATCTCTCTCTAGGAAATGGTCACAAAGGCCAACCTAGGAGATATCATTTTAAAGTTCTCCTAAAACAAAGCAAGGGTCAACCATCTAGGACCCGGCTCCTTCCTTTGTCTCTCCTGATTAGGGCCCTAACATAATCAGATTATCCTAAAATAATGCAGCTTGCACCTGGGTGAAAGCATGTTAACCTGTCATGCTTTTTCATGTCCTGGACAATGCTAACTAGCACAATTTTGACACATGCTAACTAGTACAATAACTTGAGCTACATCTCCAAGATCTATGACATATGATATATCAATAGAAAGCACTTGAAACAAGGAATCCAAATGTACAACCTCCGACAAATTTTGATATTATTTGTAAAAAATTTACCGAACGCCCAACTTTTCGAAGATGTGCTAACTTGAAACTGCTAACTAGCACAAAAAGCGCGATAGGTTAACATTCTTTCACCCACCTATAAAGGAACAGTGAGAGGTCACTATCAGGGCAGCACTTGGGGGTCAGCATTTGAGAAGGAAACCATGCACAAACACTGACTCCAAGGGTCACCACACACAAGAGTAGGATCTGCGTGCATATGGAATTTTCCTAGAGAACGCACTATAGTCTCGCTCTCTCTCTCTCTCTCTCTCTCTCTCTCTCTCTCTCTCTCTCTCTCTCTCTATGTGTGTGTGTGTGTGTGTGTGTGTCTATCACCAAGGTCTCCATCTTGCCGAAAATAAGTTTTTTGTAAATACCACTTGAATTATATTTTGCCTCACATCTCGAGGGGTTTTCATCCTCTATGCCTACATCTCTCTCTCTCTCTCTCTCTCTCTCTCTCTCTCTCTCTCTCTCTCTATCTATCTATCTATCTATCTACGGTGTGCTATATTACTATTATTTCAATTAATTCTATCCGCGTCCTAACAGTTCAAAGCTAGGTGGAGCCCTCCCTGTTTGCTCTCGTGACGAGTTCGATGTGCACGGTCCTGGCATCATTAGTCATACGGCTAGTTGGATTCCTGACAAGATAACGAAGGATAAGAATAATAAAGACGGCGGCTACCTACCAAAGAATGTCGTTTTGGCTTTTTGTTGTGCAAACAAGTATCACATAAAATGCACAATTTAACATTTTTATTTTCTCTCTCTAAGCCAACGTGGCACTTCTTACAGGGCCCAAAAGTGAGTCCAACTTTCTCCTGATGTCAATAGTGGTTAAGATGTAGGCAAGCCCTGTAGGACTCCACTATTAAGACCTTAGCTCTCGACGGTGATGCCCCATTAACTGCACAAAGGCAGACACACTACAAGACTGAAAAATACAACCTGTGCTCTGATACCAATGTAACATTTAATGGTCTAGTAACTTGTGCGTAGCGGAAAAAATAGCATGAACATAGTGAGCATTTCATTAGAATAGCTTCTTAATGAGAATAACAAGAGAGCCTCGGTGGAGAGAGAAACAAAAAGCATAACACCTAGTATAGCATGAAAAATACTTCAAATGAGAGAGAAATTAAGCAATTGACAACAGTTGAGGACCTAATTTGCAAGGAGCCAGTCCCCCCTCAAAAAGGCTTTGTATTATGGTTTCTCCCATCAAGAGAGACATTTTACAATACAAATCTTTGTGTTCCTTCAATACTATAGCCAGTGCAATGAATATGGAAACTTCATGCACTAAGCAAAACACTTATCAAACACAACATCAATTCCCTCACGGTCTCAGACCCAAGACCTCACACACCTTTGAAGATGGTGAGAGCTAGCAGGGTATGAGAGTAGATTGTGAGGACGAAGGACTATTCTTACGAGAAAGATGTACATCTCCTCACATAATCATTCATATTATCATAGCTTAATTTAGACATTAGCCTTGTAGAGGAGATGAGCATGCATTGAAGCTTGGATCTTGGTTGGATTTGCATCACAAAGCCAAGAGTTGTTGGTGTAGGCCTCCCTTCTCACAAGCTTGGAGTAGGTGGTAAGATTTCCATTAAAGCTTGAGAAGGAGAGAGAGTCTTATTTGCTTCATACATAAGATTGTGTGTGTGTGTGTGTGTGTGTGTGTGTCATAATTCCTTGCAAAAAGCAGCCCCCTCTCTCTCTTGGTTGACCCCCCTTGGTAAATGCTCATGCTACATCCCTATTGACCTCCCCAAGCCTAGCCAATGGAAATTGAGTAGCATAAGTGATAGCCTTCTAACATGTTTCCCCATTTCCCTTTTGTGACAGATTTCGGTAATTAATAAATGCAACTAAATTCTCATTGGACCCCTTTGCCTCCTGGCCAATAGGAATCAGGCAAGCCATTGGACTACAAAGGTACCTAAGTGTAATGTGCATGAGGAGATTTAGGACAAGCGTCTGCTCCATGTGGCATGCTAGGTGTAGGCATGTTTCCCACTAAAGTGTGTGAGAGAAGCACCATTAAGGTTGTTCACTTAGGCATAGGATGGAAGTAGGTTTAAATCCTAAGAACGACGTCTCCCAAACACCAAGTAGAGCTTGTCACTCTACTATGGAAAATTGATAGGACTAATGTTCAGACATGCTTGCGGCAGCTTCGTCTCTCAAGCGCCAAATGGACTAGTCATCCATTTTGGAACGGTGTCGTAGGGTAAAATAGGAATCCTCTACCCGCCAGGAGAAGGACTAATGACTATGCTTTATCATCTCTATCTCATAGTCGAGGACGACTACGATTTCAAGAGAGAGGTAATGTCATAATAACTAATATCTAATTCTTCTAAATGATTTTCTCATGTTAAACTGATCATTTAATATAGGGAAGTACCAGGGGAGAAAAGGATAGATTATTGGTAAGGCTAGCAGATCGGTCACAGTAGGGATCCAAGGGAGGGGAAATAGGGATCCAAAGGGGGAACATCTCTCTCTTCATATGGCCCTCCAAATGACCTCCAAAATTTCCTAATGTATGACAATGATGATGAGATGTGTAGATTTATTACCAAGCAAAATGGTAGTGTGTGACTTGAAGATTAATTATCAATCTTAGTTAATGGCTGGAGTTTGAAATTCTTCTCTTCCTATGGTTTATAGTAATGTGCAAGAATGGAATTAAAAGACCTAAGGTTTAGCCCATTAAGACTTCCAAAATCCTAAGGTTCCAAATTTCAAAGGGTAAGTCCAAATGGTGAAGTTTAAGGAAATTGGATACTTTGTAATTGTACACAAAGTCTTCCTAGATGGCTACAAGGGAGGGGTCAAGCCCTAAAGGTAGGGGAAGAGAGAGAAAGATGTGAGATAACACACACACACACAAAGTCTCCCCTTTACACAAAGGGCATAGTGGACACATGTCAGGTCCTAGCTCAGTTGCCCCCAAAGTATATTCAAATCCTATTGGATGACCATAGAGGTGGACCAATGAGAATTAGTCTAGAGTAAATTTATTATGCACGTTATAAAAAGAACCATCAGAAATTAAGTCTCCTAGATGATTATTAGATAGCCTGCCAAGGGGTCCAATAGGAATTAAGCAGCCCAATGGAATTTTTGAAATTGAAAATGACACGATCTTAAGTTGACATTCATTTTTCTCGAGCAGTGCATGGCATGAACCTTCGTGCTCCACTTTTTGTGAGTGTTTTCATGGCAAGGCATCAATGTTCAGGAAAAAACATTTTTCTAAACATATAGAATCCGCTTTGTTGAATTTTCCAAGAGGAAACTTTAGAAGATTAGGTATATGTTTTGGGTCTTTACGCTAATTTTTTCTAGTTTGGGACGCAACACTGATTAAGACTCACGATGGCCTGTTAAAAGGTAAGGAAATTGGATGTTTTGTAATTGTACACAAAGTCTTCCTAGATCCCTACAAGGGAGGGGGCGAGCCCTAAAGGTAGGGAAAGAGAGAGAAAGTGGTGAGATAACACACACACACCCAAAGGCTCCCCATTACACAAAGGGCATAGTGCCCAAATGTCAGGTTCCTACCTCAGTTGCCCCCAAAGTATAGTCAAATGCTATCGGATGACCATAAAGGTGGACTAATGAGAATTAGGCGAAAGTAAATTTAGTGTAATTAATTTAAAAACACTATAAAAATAACCAGTGGAAATTAAGTCTCCTGGATGATTATTGGACAGCCTACCAAGGGGTCCAATAGGAATTAAGCAGCCCAATGGCATTTTTGAAATTGAAAACGACACGATATTAAGTTGAGACGCAATTTTCTCGAGCACTGCATGGCACAAACCTTCTTGTTCCACTTTTTGTGAGTGTTATCATGGCAGGGCACCAAATTTTGGGAAAAAACAAACTAAATCCCCTTTCTTGAATTTTTCAAGAGGAAATTTTAGAAAATTAGGTATATTTTTTAGGTTTTTACACTAATTTTTTATATTTTGGGGCGCAACACTGATTAAGACCTACTTTCGATAACTCTTTCGTGTAGGTGCGGACTCACGATGGCCTGTAATTGTACACAAAGTCTTCCTAGATCGCTAGAAGGCAGGGGGCGAGCCCTAAAGGCAGGGGAGGAGAGAGAAAGAGGTGAGATAACACACACACACACACACACACACACACTCAAAGGCTCCCCTTTACACAAAGGGCATAGTGGACACATGTCAGGGTCCTCGCTCAGTTTCCCCCAAAGTATATTCAAATCCTATTGGATGACCATAGAGGTGGACCAATGAGAATTAGGCTAGAGTAAATTAGTCTAATTAATTTAAAAACACGTTATAAAAAGAACCAGTGGAAATTAACTCTCCTCGATGATTATTGGACAGCCTACCAAGGGGTCCAATAGGAATTTAGTAGCCCAATGGAAATTTTAAAATTGAAAACGACACGATATTAAGCCGAGACACATTTTCTCGAGCACTGCATGGCATGAACCTTTCTGCTCCACTTTTTGTCAGTGCTTTCATGGCAAGGCATCAATGTTTGGGGAAAAATATTTTTCGAAACATACAAAATCCCCTTTGTTGAATTTCCAAAGAAGAAATTTTAGAAAATTAGGTCTATTTTTTGGGTTTTTACACTAATTTATTCCTATTTTGAGGCGCAACACTGATTAAGACTTACTTTCGATAAATCATTCGTGCAAGTGAGGACTCACGATGGCCCGTTAAAAGGTAAGAAAATTGGTTGCTTTGTAATTGTACACAAAATCTTCCTAGATCGCTACAAGGGAGGGGGGAGAGCCCTAAAGGTAGGGGAAGAGAGAGAAAGAGGTGACATAACACACACACACACACACACACACACACACACACTCAAAGGATGCCTTTTATACAAAGGACATAGTGGACACATGTCAGGGTCCTAGCTCAATTGCCCCCACAGTATATTCAAATCCTATTGGATGACCTAAGAGGTGGACCAATGAGAATTAGGCAAGAGTATATTTAGTCTAATTAATTTAAAAAAACCGTTATAAAAAGAACAAGTGGAAATTAACTCTCCTGAATGAATATTGGACAGCCTGCCAAGGGGTCCAATAGGAATTTAGCAGCCCAATGGAATTTTTGAAATTGAAAACGACACGATATTAAGCTGAGGCACATTTTTCTCGAGCACTGCATAGCACGAACCTTCCTGCTCCACTTTTTGTTAGTGCTTTCATGGCAGGGCATCAATGTTCGGGAAAAAACATTTTTCCAAACATACAAAATCCCCTTTCTTGAGTTTTACAAGAGGAAATTTTAGAAAATTAGGTATAGTTTTTTGGTTTTTTACACTTTTTTTTTCTATTTTGGGACGCAACACTGATTAAGACCTTCTTCCGATAAATCTTTCGTGTAGGTGAGGACTTACGATGGCATGTTAAAAGGTAAGGAAATTGCATGCTTTCTAATTGTACACGAAGTCTTCCTAGATCGCTAGAAGCGAGGGGGCGAGCCCTAAAGGCAGGGGAAGAGAGAGAAAGAGGTGCAATAACACACACACACACACTCAAAAGGCTCCCCTTTACACAAAGGGCATAGTGGACACATGTTAGGTTCCTAGCTCGGTTGCCCCCAAAGTATATTCACATTCTATTGGATGACCATAGAGGTGGACCAATGAGAATTATGCTAGAGTATATTTAGTCTAATTAATTTAAAAAACACGTTATAAAAAGAACCAGTGGAAATTAACTGTCCTGGATGACTATTGGACAGCCTGCCAAGGGGTCCAATAGGAATTTAGCAGCCCAATGGCATTTTTAAAATTGAAAACGACACGATATTAAGCTGAGACACATTTTTCTCGAGCACTACACAACACGAACCTTTCTGCTTCACTTTTTGTCAGTGCTTTCATGGCAGGGCATCAATGTTCGGGAAAAATCATTTTTCCAAACATACAAAATCCCCTTTCTTGAGTTTTCCAAGACGAAATTTTAGAAAATTAGGTATATTTTTTGGGTTTTTACGCTATCTTTTTCTATTTTTGGACACAACACAGATTAAGACCTACTTTCGATAAACCATTCATGCAAGTGAGGACTCACGATGGCCTGTTGAAAGGTAAGGAAATTGGATGCTTTGTAATTGTACAGAATGACTTCCTAAATCGCTAGAAGGCAAGGGGCGAGCCCTAAAGGTAGGCGAAGAGAGAGAAAGAAGAGAGACAACACACGCATACACACTCAAAGGCTCCCCTTTACACAAACGGCATAATGGACACATGTCAGGGTCCTAGATCAGTTGCCCCTAAAGTATATTCAAATCCTATTGGATGACCATTGAGGTGGACCAATGAGAATTAGGCTAGAGTATATTTAGTCTAATTAATTTAAAAAACTCGTTAGAAAAAGAACTAGTGGAACTTAACTCTCCTGGATGATTGTTGGACAGCCTGCCAAGGGGTCCAATAGGAATTTAGAAGCCCAATGGCATTTTTAAAATCGAAAACGACACGATATTAGGCCGAGCCACATTTTTCTCGAGCACTGCATGGCACGAACCTTTCTGCTCCACTTTTTGTTAGTGCTTTCATGGGAGGGCATCAATGTTCAACAAAAATTATTTTTCCAAACATACAAAATCCCCTTCCTTGAGTTTTCGAAGAGGAAATTTTAGAAAATTAGGTATATTTTTTTGGGTTTTTACACTATTTTTTTTCTATTTTGGGGCGCAACATTGATTAAGACCTACTTTCGATAAATCTTTCGTGCATGTGAGGACTCACGATGGCCTGTTAAAAGGTAAGGAAATTGGATGCTTTGTAATTGTACACAAAGTCTTCCTAGATCGCTAGAAGGCAGGGGGCGAGCCCTAAAGGTCCCTGAGAGAGAAAGGGCTGAGATAACACACACATACACTCAAAGGCTCCCCTTTACACAAAGGGCATAGTGGACTTATGCCAGGGTCCTAGCTTAGTTGCCCCCAAATTATATTCAAATCCTATTGGATGACCATAGAGGTGGACCAATGAGGATTAGGCTATAAAAAATTTAGTCTAATTAATTGAAAAAAAATTTATAAAAAGAACAAGTGGAAATTAACTCTCCTGGATGATTATTGGACAGGCTGTCAAGGGGTCCAATAGGAATTTAGCAGCCCAATGGCATTTTTTAAATTGAATTAAGCTGAGGCACATTTATATCAAGCATTGCATGGCACGAACCTTCCCCAGGGAACTTTCGTGCTCCACTTTTTGTCATTGCTTTCATGGCAAGGCATCAATGTTCGGGGAAAACATTTTTCCAAACATACAAAATCCCCTTTCTTGAGTTTTCCAAGAGGAAATTTTAGAAAATTAGGTATAGTTTTTTGGGTTTTTACACTATTTTTTTTCTATTTTGGGGTCCAACACTGATTAAGACCTACTTTTGATAAATCATTCGTGCAGGTGAGGACTCATGATGGCCTGTTAAAAGGTAAGGAAATTGGATGCTTTGTAATTGTACACAAAGTCTTCCTAGATCGCTAGAAGGGAGGGGGCGAGCCCTAAAGGCAGGGGAGGAGAGAGAAAGATGTGAGATAACACACACACACACACACACACACACAAAGGCTCCCCTTTACACAAAGGGCATAGTGGACACATGTCAGGTTTCTAGCTCAGTTGCCCCCAAAATATATTCAAATCCTATTGAATGACCATAGAGGTGGACCAATGAGAATTAGGCTAGAGTAAATCTAGTCTAAATAATTTAAAAAACACATTATAAAAAGAACTAGTGGAAATTAACTCTCCTCGATGATTATTGGATAGCCTGCCAAGGGATCCAATAGGAATTTAGCAGCCCTATGGCAATTTTAAAATGTAAAACGACACGATATTAAGCCGAGACACATTTTCTCGAGCACTCCATGGCACGAACCTTCCTGGTCCACTTTTTGTCAGTGCTTTCATGGCAATGTATTAATGTTCAGGGAAAAACATTGTCCCAAAGATAGAAAATCCCCTCTCTTGAATTTTCCAAGAGGAAATTTTAGAAAATTAGGTCTGTTTTTTTGGGTTTTTACACTTATTTATTCCTATTTTGAGGCGCAACAATGATTAAGACCTACTTTCGATAAATCATTCATGCAGGTGAGGACTCACGATGGCCTGTTAAAAGGTAAGGAAATTGGATTCTTTGTAATTCTACACAAAGTCTTCCTAGATCGCTACAAGGGAGGGGGCGAGCCCTAAAGGTAGGGGAAGAGAGAGCAGGCGGTGAGATAACACACACACACACACACACACACTCAAAGGCTCCCTTTTACACAAAGGGCATAGTTGACACATGTCAGGGTCCTAGCTTAATTGCCCCCAAAGTATATTCAAATCCTATTGGATGACCATAGAGGTGGACCAATGAGAATTAGGCAAGAGTATATTTAGTCTAATTAATTTAAAAAACACGCTATAAAAAGAATCAGTGGAAATTAACTCTCCTGAATGATTATTGGACAGCTTGCCAAGGGGTCCATTAGCAGCCCAATGGCATTTTTGAAATGGAAAACGACACGATATTAAGCCGAGACACATTTTTTTCGAGCACTGCATGTCACGAACCTTCTTGCTCCCCTTTTTTTCAGTGCTTTCATGGCAAGGCATCAATGGTCGGGGAAAAACATTTTTCCAAACATACAAAATCCTCTTTCTTGAGTTTTCCAAGAGGAAATTTGAGAAAATTAGGTATAGTTATTTGGGCTTTTACACTATTTTTGGGCGCAACACTGATTAAGACGTACTTCAGATAAATCTTTCGTACAAGTGAGGACTCACGATGGCCTGATAAAAGGTAAGGAAACTAGATGCTTTGTAGTTGTACACAAAGTCTTCCTAGATCGCTAGAAGGGAGGGGGCGAGCCCTAAAGGCAAGGGAAGAGAGAGAAAGAGGTCAGATAACACACACATACACACTCAAAGGCTCCCCTTTACACAAAGGGCATAGTGCACACATTTCAGGGTCCTAGCTCCGTTGCCCCCAAAGTATATTCAAATCCTATTGGATGACCATAGAGGTGGACCAATGAGAATTAGGCTAGAGTAGTTTAGTCTGACTAATTTAAAAAACACGTTATGAAAAGAATCAGTGGAAATTAACTCTCCTTGATGATTGTTAGACAGCGTGCCAAGGGGTCCAATAGAAATTTAGCAACCAAATGGCATTTTTAAAATTGAAAACGACACGATATTAAGCCGAGACACATTTTCTCGAGCACTGCATGGCACAAACCTTCCTACTCCACTTTTTATGAGTGTTTTCATGGAAAGGCATCAATGTTTGGGAGAGAACATTTTTCGAAACATACAATATTCCCTTTCTTGATTTTTCCAAGAGGAAATTTTAGAAAATTAGGTCTATTTTTTCAGGTTTTTACACTAATTTATTCCTATTTTGGGGCGCAACACCGATTAAGACCTACTTTTGATAAATCATTCGTGCAGGTGAAGACTCACGATCGCCTGTTAAAAGATAAGGAAATTGGATGCTTTGTAATTGTACACAAAGTCTTCCTAGATCGCTACAAGGGAGGGGGCCATTGCTAAAGGTAGGGAAAGAGAGAGAAAGAGGTGAGATAACACACACACACACGCCCTGAAAGGCCTCCCCTTTACATAAAGGACATAGTGGACACATGTCAGGTTCCTACCTCAGTTGCCCCCAAAAGTATATGCAAATCCTATTGGATGACCATAGAGGTGGACCAATGAGAATTAGGCTAGAGTAAATTTAGTCTAATCAATTAAAAAACACTTTATAAAAAGAACCCATGGAAATTAAGTCTCTAGGATGATTTTTGGACAGCCTGCGAGGGGTCCTATAGGAATTAAGTAGCCCAATGGCATTTCTGAAAATGAAAATGACACGATATTAAGCCTTCCTCCTCCACTTTTTGTGAGTGTTTGCACGCCAGGAACCTTCCTCCTCCACTTTTTGTGAGTGTTTTCATGGCAGGGCATCAATGTTTGGGAAAAAACATTTTTCCAAACATAAAAAATCCCCTTTCTTGAATTTTCCAAGAGGAAATTTTAGATAATTAGGTATATTTTTTTGGGTTTTTACGCTAATTTTTTATATTTTGGGGTGCAACACTGATTAAGACCTACTTTCCATAAATCTTTCATCCAGGTGAGGACTCAGGATGGCCTGTTAAAAGGTAAGGGGTATTGAAAACGTGAGTGAGTAGAAAAAAGTTTGACGTGGGTCACACACCCATCTTCTCTCCCCACACGCGCTCCTCTCTCTCACCTCTCTCTCTCTCTCTCTCTCTCTCTCTCTCAATGAATCGGAAAGTGTGCCTATTCATGTAACCTCTCTATGATAATTTCCACACCCTCATCCCTCTCTCTCTCTCTCTCTCTCTCTCTCTCTCTCTCTTCCGATCCAATGCTATAAAACGTTCTGTTCCTCTTGATTAAGACCTACTTTTGATAAATCATTCGTGAAGGTGAAGACTCACGATGGCCTGTTAAAAGTTAAGAAAATTGGATGCTTTGTAATTGTACACAAAGTCTTCCTAGATCGCTACAATGGAGGGAGCCAACCCTAAAGGTAGGGGAAGAGAGACAAAGAGGTGAGATAACACACACACTCAAAGGCTCCCCTTTACACAAAGGGCATAGTCGAGACACTTCAGGGTCCTAGCTCAGTTGCCCCCAAAGTATATTGAAATCCTATCACATGACCATAGAGGTGGACCAATGAGAATTAAGCTAGAGTAAATTTAGTCTAATTAATTTAAAAAACACGTTATAAAAAGAACTAGTAGAAATTAACTCTCCTGGATGATTATTGGTCAGCCTGCCAAGGGGTCCAATAGGAATTTAGCAGCCCAATGGCATTTTTGAAATTGAAAACGACACGATATTAAGCCGAGACACATTTTCTCGAGCACTGCATGGCACGAACCTTCCTCTCTACTTTTTGTGAGTGTTTTCATGGCAAGGCATCAATGTTCGGGGAAAAACATTTTTCGAAACATACAAAATCCCCTTTCTTGAATTTTCCAAGAGGAAATTTTAGAAAATTAGGTCTATTTTTTGGGTTTTTACGCTAATTTATTCCTTTTTTGGGGCGCAACACTGATGAAGATCTACTTTCGATAAATCATTAGTACAGGTGAAGACTCACGATTGGCTGTTAAAGATAAGAAAATTGGATGCTTTGTAATTGTACACAAAGTCTTCGTAGATCGCTACAAGGGAGGGGGCGAGTCCTAAAGGTAGGGAAAGAGAGAGAAAGAGGTGAGATAACACACACACCCTCAAAAGCTCCCTCTTTACATAAAGGGCATAGTGGACACATGTCAGGTTCCTAGCTCAGTTGCCCCCAAAGTATATTCAAATCCTATTGGATGACCATAGAGATTGACCAATGAGAATTAGGCTAGAGTAAATTTAGTCTAATCAATTTAAAAACGCTTTATAAAAAGAACGAATGGAAATTAAGTCTCTTGGATGATTTTTGGACAGCCTGCCAGGAGTCCAATAGCAAATTCCCTTTCTTGAATTTTCCAAGAGGAAATTTTAGAAAATTAGGTATATGTTTTTGGGTTTTTACACTAATTTTTTCTATTTTGGGGTGCAACACTGATCAAGACCTACTTTGGATAAATCTTTTGTCCATGTGAGGACACACGATGGCCTTTTAAAAGGTAAGGAAATTGGATGCTTTGTAATTGTACACAAAGTCTTCGTAGATCCCTACAAGAGAGGGGGCGAGCCCTAAAGGCAGGGGAAGAGAGAGAAAGGGGTGAGATAACACACAAACTCAAAGGCTCCCCTTTACACAAAGGGCATAATGGACACATGTCAGGTTCCTAACTCAGTTGCCCCCAAAGTATATTCAAATGCTATTGGATGACCATAGAGGTGGACCAATGAGAATTAGGCAAGAGTACATTTCGTCTAATTAATTTAAAAAACCGGTTATAAAAAGAACAAGTGGAAATTAACTCTCCTGAATGATTATGGGACAGCTTGCCAAGGGGTCCAATAGGAATTTAGCAGCCCAATGGCATTTTTGAAATTGAAAACGACACGATATTAAGTCGAGACACATTTTCTCAAGCATTGCATGGCACGAACTTTCCTACTCCACTTTTTGTGAGTGTTTTCATAGCAGGGCATCAATGTTTGGGAAAAAACATTTCTCCAAACATACAAAATCCTCTTTCTTGAATTTTCCAAGAGGAAATTTTAGAAAATTAGGTATAGTTTTTTGGGTTTTTACACTGTTTTTTTTCCTATTTTGGGGTGCAACACTGATTAAGACCTACTTTCAATAAATCTTTCATCTAGGTGAGGACTCACGATGGCCTATTAAAAGGTAAGGAAATTGGACAGTTTCTAATTGTACACAAAGGCTTCTTAGATCCCTACAAGGGAGTGCATGAGCCCTAAAGGTAGGGGAAGAGAGAGAAAGAGGTGAGATAACAGACACACACCCAAAGGCTCCCCTTTACACAAAGGGCATAGTGGGGAGATGTTAGGTTCCTCGCTCAGTTTCCCCCAAAGTATATTCAAATCCTATTGGATGACCATAGAGGTGGACTAATGAGAATTACGCGAGAGTAAATTTAGAAAAACACTATATAAATAGAACTAGTGGAAATTATGTCTCCCGGATGACTATAATACAGCCTACCAAGGGGTCCAATACGAATTAAGCAGCCTAATGACATTTTCAAAATTTAAAATGACACCATGTTAAGTTGAGAGACATTTTTCTCGAGGAGTGCATAGCACGAACCTTCCTCCTCCACTTTTTGTGAGTGTCATCATGGCAAGGCATCAATGTCCGGGAAAAAACATTCTTCCAAACATACAAAATCCCCTTTCTTAAATTTTCCAAGAGGAAATTAAGTATATTTTTTAGGTTTTTACACATTTTTTTTCTATTTTGGGGTGCAACACTAATTGAGACCTACTTTCGATAAATATTTTGTGCAGGTGAGGACTCACAATGGCCTCTTAACAGGTAAGGAAATTGGATGCTTTGTAATTGTACACAAAGTATTCCTAGATCCCCACAAGGGAGTGGGCGATCCCTAAACGTAGGGGAAGAGATAGAAATAGGTGAGATAACACACGCATACACCCAAAGGCTCCCCTTTAAACAAAGGTCAACGTGGACACATGTCAAGGTCCTAGCTCAGTTGCCCCCAAAGTATATTCAAATCCTATTGGATGACCATAGAGATGGACCAATGAGAATTAGGCTAGAGTAAATTTAATCTAATTAATTAAAAAAACACTTTATAAAAAGAGGTAGTGGAAATTAAGTCTCCTGGATGATTATTGGACAACGTGCGAAGGGGTCCAATAGGAATTAAGCAACCCAATGGCATTTTTAAAATTGAAATCGACACGATATTAAGCTGAGACACATTTCTCTCGGGAACTGCATGGCAAGAACCTTCCTGCTCCACTTTTTGTGAGTATTTTCATGGCAGGGCATCAATGTTCGGGAAAAAACATTTTTGAAAACTTACAAAATCCCACTTCTTGAATTTTCTAAGAGGAAATTTTAGAAAATTAGGTATAGTTTTTTGGGTTTTTACACTAATTTTTTTCTATTTTGGGGCACAACACTGATTAAGACCTACTTTCGATAAATCTTTCGTGCATGTGAGGACTCACGATGACCTGTTAAAAGGTAAGGAAATTGGATTCTTTGTAATTGTCCATAAAGTCTTCCTAGATTGCTACAAGGGAGGGGGCGAGCCCTAAAGGTAGGGGAGGAGAGAGAAAGAGGTGAGATAACACACACACGCACACAGTCAAAGGCTCCCCTTCACACAAAGGGCATAGTGGACACATGTCAGGGTCCTAGCTCAGTTGCCCCCAAAGTATATACAAATCCGATTGGATGACCATAGAGGTGGACCAATGAGAATTAGGCAAGAGTATATTTCGTCTAATTAATTAAAAAAACCCGTTATAAAAAGAACCAGTGGAAATTAACTCTCCTGAATGATTATTGGACAGCCTCCCAAGGGGTCCAATAGGAATTTAGCAAGCCATTGGCAGTTTTGAAATTGAAAACGACACGATATTAAGCCAAGACACATTTTTCTCGAGCACTGCATGGCACGAACCTTCCTGCTCCACTTTTTATGAGTGTTTTCATAGCAGCGCATCAATGTTTGGGAAAAAACATTTTTCCAAAGGTACAAAATCCCCTTTCTTGAGTTTTCCAAAAATAAATTTTAGAAAATCAGGTATAGTTTTTTGGGTTTTTACACTTTTTTTTTCTATTTTGGGGCGCAACACTGATTAAGACCTACTTTCGATAAATCTTTCGTGCAGGTGAGGACTCACGATGGCCTGTTAAAAGGTAAGGAAATTGGATGCTTTGTAATTGTACACAACGTCTTCCTAAATCGCTACAAGGGAGGGGGCAAGCCGTAAAAGCAGGGGAAGAGAGAGAAAGACGTGAGGTTACACACACACACACACACACTCAAAGGCTCCCCTTTACAAAAAGGGCATAGTGGACACATGTCTGGGTCCTAGCTTAGTTGCCCCCAAAGTATATTCAAATCCTTTTGGATGACCATGGAGGTGGACGAATGAGAATTAGGCTAGAGTAAATTTAGTCTATTTAATTAAAAAACACGCTATAAAAAGAACTAGTGGAAATTAAGTCTCCTGGATGATTATTGGACAGCCTGCCAAGGGGTCCAATAGGAATTAAGCAACCCAATGGCAGTTTTGAAAATGAAAACGACACGATATTAAGCCGAGACACATTTTTCTCCAGCACTGCATGGCATGAACCTTCCTTCTCAACTTTTTGTGAGTGTTTTCAAGGCAGGGAATCAATGTTCGGGGAAAAACATTTTTCCAAACATACAAAATCCCCTTTCTTGAGTTTTCCAAGAGGAAATTTTAGAAAATTGGGTCTAATTTTATTGGGTTTTTACACTATTTTTTTTCTATTTTGGGGCGCAACACTGATTAATACCTACTTCCGATAAATCTTTCGTGCATGTGAGGACTCGTGATGGCCTGTTAAAAGGTATGGAAATTGGATGCTTTGTAATTGTACACAATGCCCTCCTAGATAGCTACAAGGGAAGGGGTGAGCCCTAAAGACAGGGAAAGAGAGAGAAAGAGGTGAGATAACACACAGACACACACACACACACACTCAAAGGCTCCCCTTTACACAAAGGGCATAGCTCAGTTGCCCCCAAAGTATATTCAAATCCTATTGGATGACCATAGAGATGGACCAATGAGAATTAGGCAAGAGTATATTTAGTCTAATTAATTTAAAAAACACGTTATAAAAATAACTAGTGGAAATTAACTTTCCTGGATGATTATTGGTCAGCCTTCCAAGGGGTCCAATAGGAATTTAGCAGCCAAATGGCATTTTTTAAATTGAAAACGACATGATATTAAGCCGAGACACATTTTCTGAAACACTGCATGGCACGAACCTTTATGCTCCACTTTCTGTGAGTGTTTTCATGGCAAGGCATCAAGGTTCGGGAAAAAACATTTTCCAAAACATACAAAATCCCCTTTCTTGAATTTTTGAAGAGGAAATTTTAAAAAATTAAGTATATTTTTTGGGTTTTTACACTAATTTCTATTTTGGGGCACAACACTGATTAAGACCGATAAATCATTCGTGCAAGTGAAGACTCACGATGGCCTGTTAAAAGGTAAGAAAATTGCATGCTTTGTCTTGTACACCAAGTCTTCATAGATCGCCAGAAGGGAGGGGGCAAGTCCTAAAGGTAGAGAAAAAGAGAGAAAGAGGTGAGATAACTCACACACACCCTCAAAGGCTCCCTTTTACACAAAGAGCATAGTGGACACATGTCAGGTTCCTAGCTCAGTTGCCCCCAAAGTATTTTCAGATCGTATTGGATAAACATAGAGGTGGACCAATGAGAATTAGGCTAGAGTAAATTTAGTCTAATTAATTTAAAAACACTTTATAAAAAGAACCAACGAAAATTAAGTCTTTTGGATGATTATTGGACAGCCTAACAAGGGGTCCAATAGGAATTTAGTAGCCCAATGGCATTTTTGAAATTGAAAACGTCACGATATTAAGCCGAGACACATTTTTCTTGAGCACTGCATGGCACGAACCTTCGTGCTCCACCTTTTGTGAGTGTTTTCGTGGCAAGGTATCAATGTCCGGGAAAAAACATTCTCGAAACATACAAAATCCCCTTTCTTCAATTTTCGAAGAGGAAATTTTAGAAAATTAGATATAATTTTTTGGGTTTTTACACTACTTTTTTCTATTTTGGGGCGCAACACTGATTAAGACCTACTTCCGATAAATCTTTTGTGCAGGTGAAGACTCACGATTGCCTATTAAAAGGTAAGGAAATTGGATTCTTTGTAATTGTACACAAAGTCTTTCTAGATCGCTACAAGGGAGGGGGCGAACCCTAATGGTAGGGGAAGAGAGAGAAAGAGGTGAGATAACACACACACACACCATCAAAGGCTCCTCTTTACACAAAGGGCATAGTGGATACATGTTAGGTTCCTAGCTTAGTTGCCCCCAAAGTATATTCACATCCTATTGGATGACCATAGAGGTGGGCCAATGAGAATTAGACTAGAGTATATTTAGTCTAATTTATTTAAAAACACGTTATAAAAAGAACCAATGGAAATTTACCCTCTTGGATGATTATTGGACAGCCTGCCAAGGGGTCCAATAGGAATTCAGCATCCCAATGGCATTTTTAAAATTGAAAACGACACGATATTATGCTGAGACACATTTTTCTCGAGCATTGCATGGCACGAACCTTCTTGCTTCACCTTTTGTCAGTGCTTTCATGGCAGGGCATCAGTGTTCGGGAAAAATCATTTTTCCAACCATACAAAATCCCCTTTCTTGAGTTTTCCAAGAGGAAATTTTAGAAAATTAGGTATATTTTTTTGGGTTTTTACACTATTTTTTTTCTATTTTGGGGCGCAACACTGATTAAGACCTACTTCCGATAAATCTTTCGTGCAGGTGAGGACTCACGATGGCCTGTTAAAAGGTAAGGAAATTGGATGCTTTGTAATTGTACACAAAGTCTTCCTAGATCGCTACAATGGAGGGGGCGAGTCTTAAATGTAAGGGAACAAATAGAGAGAGGTGAGATAACACACACACACACACACACTGAAAGGCTCCCCTTTACACAAAGGGCATAGTGGACACCTATCACGGTCCTAGCTCAGTTGCCCCCAAAGTATATTCAAATCCTCTTGGATGACCATAGAGGTAGACCAATGAGAATTAGGCTAGAGTATATTTAGTCTAATTAATTTAAAAAACACGTTATAAAAAGAACCAGTGGAAATCAACTTTCCAGGATGATTATTGGAAAGCTTGCCAAGGGGTCCAATGGGAATTTAGCAGCCCAATGCCATTTTTGAAATTGAAAACGACACGATATTAAGCTGAGACACATTTTTCTCGAGCACTGCATGGCAAGGCATCAATGTACGGAAAAAATCATTTTTCCAAACATACAAAATCCCCTTCCTTGAGTTTTTCAAGAGGAAATTTTAGAAAATTAGGTATACTCTTTTTCGATTTTTACACTGATTTATTCCTATTTTGGGGTGCAACAGTGATCAAGACCTACTTCCGATAAATCTTTCGTGCAAGTGAGGACTCACAATGTCCTCTTAAAAGGTAAGGAAATTGGATGCTTTGTAATTGTACACAAAGTCTTCCTAGATCGCTAGAAGGGAGGGGGCGAGCCCTAAAGGTAGGGTAAGAGAGAGAAAGAGGTGAGATAACACACACACACACACACACACACACAAAGGCTCCCCTTTATACAAAGGGCATAGTGGACACATGTCAGGGTCCGAGCTTAGTTGCCCCCAAAGTATATTCAAATCCTATTGGATGACCATAGAGGTGGACCAATGAGAATTAGACTAGAAAAAATTTAGTCTAATTAATTTAAAAAACATGTTATAAAAAGAACCAGTCGAAATTAACTATCTTGGATGATTATTGGACAACATGCCAAGGGGTCCAATAGGAATTTAGCAGCCCAATGGCATTTTTGAAATTGAAAATGACACGATATTAAGCTGAGACACATTTTTCTCGAGCACTGCATGGCACAAATCTTCCTACTCCACTTTTTGTCAATGCTTTCATGGCAAGGCATCAATGTTCAGGGAAAAACATTTTTCCAAACATACAAAATCCCCTTTCATGAATCTTCCAAGAGGAAATTTTAGAAAATTAGGTATAGGTTTTTGGGTTTTTACACTATTTTTTTCTATTTTGGGGTGCAACAGTGATTAAGACCTACTTTCGATAAATGATTCGTGCAAGTGAGGACTCATGATAGCCTGTTAAAAGGTAAGGAAGTTGGATGCTTTGTAATTGTACCCAAAGTCTTCCTAGATTGCTAGAAGGGAGGGGGCGAGCCCTAAAGGCAAGGAAGAGAGAGAAAGAGGTGAGATAACACACACACACACACACTCAAAGGCTCCCCTTTACACAAAGGGCATAGTGGAGACATGTCAGGTTCCTAGCTCAGTTGCCCCTAAAGTATATTCAAATCCTATCGGATGACCATAGAGGTGGACCAATGAGAATTAGGCTAGAGTAAATTTAGTCTAATTAATTTAAAAAACACGTTATAAAATGAACAAGTGGAAATTATCTCTCCTGGATGATTATTGGACAGCCTGCCAAGGGGTCCAATAGGAATTTAGAAGCCCAATGACATTTTTGAGATCGAAAACGACACGATATTAAGCCAAGACACATTTTCTCGAGCACTGCATGGCACGAACCTTCCTCCTCCACTTTTTGTGAGTGTTTTCATGGCAAGGCATCAATGTTCGGGGAAAAACATTTTTCGAAACATACAAAATCCCCTTTCATGAATCTTCCAAGAGGAAATTTTAGAAAATTAGGTCTATTTTTTTGGGTTTTTACGCTAATTTATTCCTATTTTTGGGCGCAATACTAATTAAGACCTACTTTCGGTAAATCATTCGTGCAGGTGAAGACTCACGATTGGCTGTTAAAAGATAAGGAAATTGGATGCCAAGAATTAAGCAGCCCAATGGCATTTTTGAAAATGAAAACGACACGATATTAAGGCGAGACTCATTTTTCTCGAGCACTGCATGGCAGGAACCTTCCTGCTCCACTTTTTGTGAGTGTTTTCATGGTAGGGCATCAATGTTCGGGAAAAAACATTTTTCCAAACATATAAAATCTACTTTTCTTGAATTTTCCAAGAGGAAATTTTAGAAAATTAGGTATATTTTTTTGGGTTTTTACGCTAATTTTTTCTATGTTGGGGCGCAACACTGATTAAGACCTACTTTCGATAAATCTTTCATCCAGGTGAGGACTCAGGATGGCCTGTTAAAAGGTAAGGGGTATTGAAAACGTGAGTGAGTAGAAAAAAGTTTTGACGTGCGCAGTGTTCGAGAAAAATGTGTCTCAGCTTAATATCGTGCCGTTTTCAATTTCAAAAATGCCGGTTGAGGGCAAGGGGAAAAGGAGAAATTCCGCCCCAAAATAGAGAAAAATAGTGTAAAAACCCCAAAAATAGACCTAATTTTCTAAATTTTCCTCTTGGGAAATTCAAGGGAAGGAATTTTGTATGTTTGGAGAAATGATTTTTCCCGAACAGTGGACGTGCGTCACATACCCATCTTCTCTCACCTCTCTCTCTCTCTCTCTGTCTCTCTCTCTCTCTCACTCTCAATGAATCGAAAAGTGTGCCTATTCACATAACCTCTATGATAATTTCCACACCCTCGTCTCTCTCTCTCTCTCTCTCTCTCTCCCGATCCAATGCTATAAAACCTCTGATCTGTGCCTCAGCTATCTTAAGACAGAGTTTAGTCATACAAGTTTAGGCTTCCCTCTCTATTTCATAACCACAAAACACGGAAAATAGGCACAGCTAGGCACTGATCATGGAGGTGGTGGTCACCAACCTGAGAGCCAATGAAACCATTAGGGTTGTGCCCGTGGCGAGGAGCGTGCAACACATTGTCTATGTCTTTACCGTTGCGATTATATCCCCTTGCCACTAACCGCATCTGGCAGCTCTCAAGATGATGAGCTTGTGCCTGCTGCCCTATATTCCTTAAGGTGATCAGCTTGTGTGAATTTAGGACATGCCCCAAACCTACCTACCTATCAAGGTGCAGTGCTTCAACGGTAGGGGATGCGATTCATGAGTACGGCATCTTATAGCTTGGTGTACTGCAGTGCCTCATTACTTTTCACTAGAGCTTGAATTAGATCATGAACTTGGGCGAGCAAGGCATGGCTTTATACGTTGCTAGATAGATGCAATTGAAGAGCATTAGATTGATAGCAATATCCCTGACCCTCCAACTGCATATTGTATCTAGGTATGTTTGGCAGAAGCTCATCTGCATGACCTGAAGCACTTAAAGAGTCGATCAAAAGCTATGAAATTGATCAGTTAATCTTCTACATACATGAGAAGATGTCTACAAAATAATTCTCTTCATGTTTTGTATGTGAGGGTTCCATCTGCTTTTGCAATAACACAATGTGTTTGTTTGTATTATTTAGCCGGAGTGTTAATTAGGTTCTGGAGCACCTAGAAAGTCTTGCTTGCAAGAGATCATGGACAGTAATAACACCAATTTGTGCTTTTGCAGAGTATTCTCAGCAAAGGCGTTTTGGGATTCAACGAAAGCAAGTTACTTTGTAGCAAAAATATAATCCTTGAGATTGTGATCAAGGGAGAGATCGAGCAAACGAATTTTGATCATCAAGCAAAAGATAAATGATGAGCTGTTGATCAATTCTGATCTGATTATGTAAGTTAATTGATTATGTACTGAGAGTGAGAGAGAAAGATTGTGATCAAGAAAGAGATAAAGCAAATGATGATGAGCTCTTGAATTCTCTGATTATGTAAGTCAATTGTGTGTGTGTGTGTGTGTGTGTGTGTGAGAGAGAGAGAGAGAGAGAGAGAGAGAGAGAGAGACAAGTGTTACGTCTTTTTTTTTTTTTTTGGCATGGACTTTTCTGTGAATTTCTGTTCAAGAGACCTGGAGTCAATATCATACGCACGATTAATTGTGACCATGGCCTTTTCATGGATCTTGAGAAAGAGGCCTTATGTGTGTGTGTGTGTGTGTGTGAGAGAGAGAGAGAGAGAGAGAGACAAGCCCACCAACTACCACTTGAAGGAGTCAATGGTGCAGTAGAGTTAGGGTGTTCTTCTTATGATGTCGCACCGAGAACTTCATTACAAATTTTTCCAAGTAGAGAATTTCTTTTTTCTTCATCACTCCCATGTAAGAAAATCATATCTGTAATACATGGATTTTTGGATAGAGGGCATCCCATGATGTAATGGCATGAAAGAGATGGCTTTAACGTGGAGTAGTCATAGTTCTTCATCTCTTATATGTTTGTTAGAAGGGCATGGGCATTGGGCTATAGTGTTGAGTACACTTTTTGCTCCTCACTAAAAGTAAGGATTTGTTTTTTTGGCTTGTCCCGAGGGCTAAGACCTTAGAGGTGACTAGTACTACCCATTGTTCGGGAAAAGTGTGCATCAGCTTAGCCTTGAGTCGGTTGAAATGAAACCAACTAGTGGAAGGATCGGGGAGAAGGCAAAAATCCACTTGAGTTTTTTTAGAAAATAGCGTTAAATTGTAAAAAACTCCACGCTCAAGACAAATTTTCATATTTGTGACATTTATCCTTCCTAAAAACTGGTGACTACCTTGTTTGCTAATGAGAAACATGGTTTTAATTTTTTTGCCTGCCCCAAAGGGCAAAGGCTTTGGTGATGATGCTCTTTCTGCTAATGAAAAGTTGCTGATGAAAAAAGGAACGCTATTTTCTTTAGAAGAGGAAAGAAAGCCACCTTTTGAGTCGATGAGTTTCTTGAAAGGTGTAAGTTCTACTGATCATTTGATGCCTGTTGAGTCGGGGGTGTCCATCATCCTTTCTACTAGAATAGATGTCACATTCCACAAGTCAAAACGCATGGAAAATGTTCAACTTGAAGAGACTTTTGAAGGAGATGAGTTTCATCAATTAGTGTATGTCCCATTGTCCCTCCATCACTTGGGCAACAAAATCCACCGCTCTCAATGTAAGGAGAAGAAATTAATTTTGATGTTGTACCACATTTTCTCCATGACCTATGCAGCCAAGGCCCACCTATCTTTGTCTTTATTCAATTCACTCTCACCAACAAGTCATGACTCTATCTGTAGATAATAAGTAGCCCCGTTGTCGAAGTCTTGTAAGTTCACGAGGACACCAAAGAGGCCAAGGAAGTGCGAGCAAGATTTGAACCAGAATCCTATTCTCCCCATGTTAGATCACCATCTCTATTAGGAATAGGAGACATACCTTCTAACTCATATTGCTCCAAAAGCTGAGAAGGAAAAGAAAATATAACATACATATGCTTGTAAGCTGGCCTCCAGAACATCACTAGTCCCAAACAAAAACTTGTCAGCTCTAAAATCTAGATCTTCTTGATAGCCACCATCCTTTATCCATCATTTGAAGCACTTGAGTGGTGGGTTGCCGTGTCCCAAACCTATAAACCATAGTAGGAGAGGAATTATTCCAAACTCCACCCATTAACTAAGACCGATAATTCATCTTGAAGTCACACACTACCAAGTTTTGCTTGGTAAGAAATCTACACGTCTCATCATCATTGTCATAGATGCATCGCCTTAACATCACCAAATATGGGCTATAAAATGCAGCAAAACTAACTCTACACAATCACCAAAATATAATAGCACAATATAAGACTAAGCATCTCAAACTTGTGAATATTATAATATACCGCAAAACTCAACAAGAGCCCCAAAAATTTCACAAGCATTGACAACACTTGCCCTTACAAATGCATCTCTAATATAACGCGATTGTGTATGAGCGAGTATACTTATTTGAATCCAGAGTCTTGGGTCTCCCATTACTTAGAAAATGTAAGATTTACAAACAACAAAAAGCAGGCCAAGAACTCACAATCCTCAATGAATTTAAAAAGATGAGACAAACCAGTGTCTTTTCATTAGTCATTGCTTACAAATCTGTGTGTGTGTGTGTGTGTGTGTGTGTGTGTAAACTGCTAGTATAAGACCCGCGCATTGCTATGACAAAGGAAACATCACCTCTATTCTTATAGGGCTATCTTCTCTTTCAAGTGGAACACTATCAATACTCTATATCTACATGTATAGTCTATCTCATTTTCACCAAGCTTGGCAGCTTCTCATAGAAATTAATTTTCATGAGGTGCTAGCCCTTGTTCAATAAACTTAGGAGTTCTCTACTTCTATTGGCGTATAGAGAGAGAGAGAGAGAGAGAGAGAGAGAGAGAGAGAGAGAGAGAGAGAGAGAGAGAGAGACTCGTCCTTTTGGTCTAATATCTTGATCTAGCAATGCTAGCAAGCTTGAATATAGAGATTAGATAAGCTAGCATAGTGTGAAGAGATGAAAGCTGAGAGAAGTCAATGTAATAATTTTTTTAATAAAATGAAGTGGGTTCTAGAATTGGTGTCAATGGTAGGAACACAATTGGATTCAATGTCATTGCTCAGCTCTCTTACTTGATTGTATCCTTGAGTCTTTCTTAGGAGCAAGATATGGTAGTAGCACACATCTGTGATTGCATATATAATAAGAAAAACATTTTTACTTTGGTCAACCGAGGGTTGATAAAAGTGCTATCAAGTCGAGATGTCATGCCAAGGATAGGACCAGGCACGGCCAAGGACCAGGACAGACATGCAGTCAAGGGGGTCCCTTTTCGGCCATGGGCACCCAAGGGGCAACCCCAAGGGGGGACGTCCCACTGACGGGCCACCCAAGGGATCCTCCGGATGGAGGTTGTGGCACCATGCATAAAGACAGGACACCCTACAACTTGTGTTACTGATTCCTATCCAATCATAGTGTGTAGACTCCATTTAGAACACACATGAGTATGCAAAACGAGTTATCACACAAAGATGTACCCTAAAGAGTACCTCGTTTCCCTTTCCATGCAAGTAACTTGCTAACATAATTCATCAGCCAAGTTTAAATCCTTGACTTGTTTTCCAATTTCAGCAGTAAACAACCCCACCATAACTAGTGTTCAAGGTTGAGAACTTGATTTATACATAAGAGACTACACCTAGTCGCAAGCATGCTTTAACTTATGGTAAGCAAACTTTAAGTAGAGCAATACATGCTTATTAATTGGATTGCTTGGTGCTAATGTACGCACTTTGCATATCCTTTAGTACAAGTTACACTTTGTAATTTTCCTATCCCCTTGGATAACTGACAGTACTAAGTTGTGTTTCCCTCACGGTTTACCGACAGTCTTCCCAGATGACTAGGAATCAACAATGTCCAGAATAACCATCGTGGTTAACTTGAAAAATCCACAAGAACGCAAACCGAGCCATGACCTCTGTTGGTGATTGGTAGACCCAAAAGTAATCTCATATGGATACTTCACATAGAGATTACTTTTGGTAGACCCAAAAGTAATCTCATAGAGATACTGCACATAGAGTGCAAAATGCTTCATAAGCAGCAACTTGATCAATACGCATGCCGTTCCAAATCAGCCTTTGCTAAACACTATGGCCCATAACACCAAGTGTGCATGCATTTAGCAAAAAACAGATCGATCCAAACCTGTATATCCATGATCATTCTTGCCAATACTTATGGAAAATGTGATGCGCCTAGCACATAGTAAAGAGGAATTCAAATAGTTTTGAAAATCTGTGTGTGTGTGTGTGTGTGTGTGTGTAAACTGCTAGTATAAGACCCGCACATTTCTATGACAAAGGAAACATCACCTCTATTCTTATAGAGCTATCTTCTCTTCCAAGTGGAACACTATCAATAATCTATATCTACATGTATAGTCTGTCTCATCGTCACCAAGCTTGGTAACTTCTCATAGAACTTAATTTTCATGAGGTGCTAGCCCTTGTTCAATAAACTTAGGAGTTCTCTACTTCTATTGGGGTAGAGAGAGAGAGAGAGAGAGAGAGAGAGAGAGAGAGAGAGAGAGAGAGAGAGAGACTCATCCTTTTGGTCTAATAATAATACTGAAATTCATTGAGACGATTTGACATGGTTTTCCCTTCCTTCATCTTCAATTCCACCAATTTCTTGAGCCAGTAAATCTGAGAAGCAGCACTCTGTTTCTCGTACATACCACATAGCTTTTGCCATACGCCATACACTGTAGTCTCTTCTGCTACATTGAAGTAAACATTTTCTTCCAGTGTCAACATGATTGTGGAACAAGCTAACTCGTCAAGCTCTTCCCACTCATCTTTAGCCATACCTTCTGGTCTCTCCCCTTTGAGCTTTAGTGGCTTCACTTGTTTTTTCTTCACCAAAACCTGCCAAATCTGCTTCTTCCAGAATGGAAAGTTTGTGCCATCTAGCTTTGTTATGTTGTAAAGAGTTCCACTTTGAGAAGATGCCATGTCTGCCAAACTGTTTACTCCTGGGAAAAATCCACCAGAGTTTCCCCTATAAATTGGCCTCCGTACACAATAAACAAGCTGTAAACAACAAGCTGAACACCTCTCCTCAAGAATTGTCAGCGTTTTGAAAATTTTTGACAGTCTCCCCTGTAAACTGAGCTCCGGAAACCAAAAGATAGCTAAAAAACAACCATAAATAGCTGACCTATGACAAATCTAAAAATATCTGTAATATGCTATCCTATAAGCATACACTATCTCTTGTCTGGGCAATCACAGAGCATGTATCTGTCTCAAGACTGAACCCTGAACAATGCTTCAATGGCCTTGACGCATAAGATGCAATCTAGTGTCTACACAAAGTCATACATCCTATGGGATAAAAGTCACCGAAGAGGATGTGTGTAGAGGGAAACTCCAGCAACCTAATCCACCTCACACTGGGTAACCCAGCCCCCAGTGCTTGGCTTCAAAAAACCTCACATAAGACCCTCTCAGATGGCTCAGCAAACTGCCCAAAACTAGCATACATCCTACAATAGACCAATCACTGTCCTATGACCTCTGCGGCGGTCTATCTCCTAGCGTGACTCACAACTAGAAGACCCATAGTCACAGTACATCAATCTACAATACATGCCAGTGGTATCAAGACGTCGTATGGCCACACCTCCCCTGGAACCTAGCAAGCACAAGAAGTAGCAATGCAGACTGCAATATATATATCTTATGATATATATGTGTACCTGGTCTATAGATGATGCTTTGAAGACTAATGAGTGATGTATGTCAATGCCAATATTGATGCCGACCACCTCTTGCTTGCCAATCTACACAAGATGGGTTTCTTTGCCGGCTGAAACCTATCTTTTGATGTAGTGCTCAGAACAAAATTTTGAGGGCATAAACAGCCTCGAAAAGGGGGTAACATAATAGGTCACCTACCTAAAAATACTCCCGGAACGCTGCCAGGCAAATTTCCAAGCTCCGAATCCAGAATCTTCCCAAAACGTGTGCACATGCGATTACGTGAAAACGCACTAAACCTTGCTTTGATACCAATTGAAGTCGCGGAGCGGAGCTTAGATCGACTCACACACACACACAGAGATACACAGATAGAGAGCTTACATTGTACGCAGAGAATTTGTTGAAGGGTTTTCTTCCAAATCTTATTATTCACACAAGTATAAGTGATTATATACAAAGAGTTAGTGATAAGTGAGTTAGGCGGGCGGCCAGCCATATCCATATAAGAGGCCACTTGGGCTTTAATCCCAACACCGTGTAACTTAAGTAGTAGGGGACTTTTAAATCTTCCCTCAATTACCTCGAAAGGTGCTTTTTCGGTGGAAGTATGTACATTGTTATTGTAGGAATACTCCTCTAAGGGTAAGTACTTCTCCCATTGGGACCTTTGATCTACTTCCGTTACATAGGCTTTTAGTAAATCAAGAATTGTTAGGTTAGCTATTTCACTTTGGCCATCCGTTTGCGGGTAGGCTAAAGAGAAGTTTAGCCTTGTCCCTAAATTCTCAAAGAGACCCTTCTAGAAATTATTGGTCATTCTAGGATCTCTATCCAACACTATGCACATTCGCAAGCCATGGTACTTGAAGATTTGTGATATGAAGAGGGTTGCCATTTGATGGGCTTTGATAGTCTTTTTGACATGTATAAAATGAGCTTGTTTGCTGAACCTGTCTACTATCGTCCATATTCTCGTATTCCCATGGATAGACTTGGGTAATCCAAAGATAAAATCCATGGATATCCTCTCCCATGGTGAATTAGGGATTGGCAAAGGTTGAAGCAATCCAGGTTGCTTTCCTCTATCAAAATTTGTCTTTTGACATACTACACATTTAGAAACATACTCTTGTATGTTTGCTTTTATGGCAGGCCAATAGAAATATGTTTCAATCCCTTTTAGGGTAGACTGAATCACTCTATGCCTCACATAAGGAGGAGCATGAGATTCATGCATTACTTTCTCACGCAATGAGTTAGTTATGCATAGTCTATTGCCATAGAGAAGAATAACCATCTTGTAAAGTAAATGGTTCCTCTTTCTTCTTTAGTGCAAGGGCTGAAATCACATCTCTAAAATCGGGATCAATAGCGTACACATCTATCATAGAAGATAGATCATTGTGATTTGCTATGGAAACTGCATTCACTCTCAATCGTCTTGAGAGTGCATTGGCTACTTGATTGTGCTTGCAAGCAATGTGAGCAATATGAAAATAAAATTGCGAAAGGAAATTTTCCACCTCATTTGTTTGTCGGAGAGCTTGGTCTGCGTCATGAAGGACTCAAGTCTTTGGTGATCCGTCCGCAGAATAAAAGGAGTCCCCAATAAATAGTGCTTCCACAAGTCTAAGGCATGTAGAACTACGAGGAGTTCTTTTTCATAAATGCCTAGAGCTTGTGCAACAAGGTCGAGCCTTCGACTTTCATAGGCTATGGTATGCCCTTCTTGGAACAAACAACTCCAAGGGAATGACCACAAGCGTCACATTGGACCTGAAATGGCTTTGAGAGATCCAGCAGTGTAAGCACAGGTTGAGAGATAAGCTTCTCTTTAAGCCTTTTGAAATCATTGTTCTCCTTGGCAGACGTTGTATATCTAATGTTTTTCTTTGCTAGGTCCTATAATGGTCTTGCAATTTGTGAGAACTTTTCTATGAAGGGTCTATGGTATGCACACATACCTATAAATCTTCTTAGTTCATGAATATTCCTTGGATTAGGCCATCCTTTTATTACCTCTAGCTTTGATGGATCCATTTGGATGCCATCTTCAGAGATAATGTGACCTAAATATTGAGTCTCTTGTAAGAAAAATTCACTTTTTATTTTGATTAATATAAAGTTTATTCTCTCTTAAGACTTGAAATATTACCTGGAGGTGTTTCTTGTGTTTGTCTAATGAATTAGATTAGATAATTATATCATCAAAGAACACTCCAGTAAAGGTTCGGCGAGGCCTAAATAGCTTCTCCATCAAGTGGTTGAATGTGGCTGGTGCATTGGTCAAGCCAAAAGGCATATGTATTTGTAAAGACCAAATGTGGTGCAAAATGCGGTCTTTACAATGTCCTATCAACTATCCTTATTTGATGGTAGCCACTCTTTAGGTCAATCCTATTGAAGTAGGTGGATCCTTGCATCTTATCAAATAGGTCTTCTACCCGTGCAATGGGCAACCTATTTTTGATAGTGATCTTAATTAGTGTTCTATAGTCGACACACATACGATATGTGCCATCTTTCTTTTGCACTAATAGCACCGGTGAACAAAATGGAGATGAGCTAGGCCTAACCATGCCCTTCTCAACTAATTCATGCACTTGCCGCATTATCTCCTCTTGTTGATCTTGAGAAACTCTATAAGGAGGTTTATTAGGCGGTGTAATTCCTGGGAGAATTTCAATTGCATGGATCATTTCCTCGTTTAGGAGGTCGTTCACAAGGGATGTCGTCAATAAAAACACCTTGAAATCCCTTGAGAAAATTGGATAACTCTAATTCCCTGTGATTATTTATATTTTCTTTTGCTAAAGCATTAGGTTCATTTTGATAATCTTTAACAAAAATCATGTACATGGAAATAGAGTTCTCTATTGACTTATTGAAAGCTCGTGTATGTACAATCAGTATGGTGTTACCCAAATCCTTAGAATCTATGTATGTATATTTTTCCCTGAACCTAAATTAGATTTTCCTTTCAGGAGATTTAACATTGGGAGCCATGCAATCAAACCATGGTTCCCCTAGGATTACATCCTCATGCTTGAGAGGAAGATAAAGAAGTCCTCTTTGTCCACATGATCTGGACATGGAGATCAATTTTCCAATTAAGGGAGTGATTGAAGCTTCTTGCCCCTTGAAAGCACCATCAGTGGGTCAAACATCTCCCATATCATAGGCTTGGATGCCTAGCTTGGTGGCCAACTCTGTGGATATGAAATTGTGAGTAGAGTCACGTTGAAAGAGATTAAAAGAATCATGTTCTCTTACCTTTCCCCAAGCATGGCATAGAGGAGATCCTTTGTGGTGAGCTTCCTCTTCTTGGATTTCGAGGAGGCTCAGTTCGTGTATTCTTGTGAGGCAAGAACTATAGGCATGCCCTTGCTCCCCGCACTTGAAACAACGGTTATCTTTACGATAATGCTCAAGCTCTTCAGGAGAGAGTTTATTTTTGCCTTTTATAAACTCTCTTCTCCATGGCTTTGTTATTGTTGGAGTTGCCTTTAGGAGACTTTTGTACATTGTCCTCCCCCTTAGGGTCATTGTTACGGTCCTTGGTCTCCGTGGGCTTAACACTAGAATGGTAACCTAACAAGACATAAAAGTGTCCTTTCAGGGTTTTGGGAAAAAATTCCAAAACCATAGTAGATCCACTCATTTTGAAAAATCCTTTCATGAGCTTATATTTCAATAACTACTACATATGGAAAAAATGAGAAACTTGTAATTTTTCTCATCCCTTGGTCACTACAAGCCTCCAAAGTTGATGGACCAGTGCATTTTGCCCAAAACAACAATTTCTTACGGTTGATTGCATATAAATAAGAGTGGAGATTTTTGTAGGACATGAGATAAAATGCCTTGTTAACTTCAATGGGTTGGTGACCAAAACATATGGTTGCTTTTACCTCACTAATTTTTTTTGGGCAAAAACAATAGGTACAAAAAAGTTGCATTTTTTCCATTCTGCGGACCTATCATCAAAGTTTCTATAGTCACGCTCAATATAGATACTATATACATGTTTTCTTAGTTCCCTTTGGGCCTCTGGATTCAAAAGGAGCCATGGAGCATGTCAAAAGGATAATGGATCTCTTACAATTGGAACCTTGGGGGCAATGATAAAGTGCTAAATACAGCAAACATGAAAAAACTGGGTTTAGCATTATGACCTCTAGAAACCCATAGAAACTACTCAATATCTAGCCAAGTTTGTAGTCTATGATTAGATATGGTTACTACCTACAAAATACACACAATTGGCCTAAGAAACTAGCAATATTGAGAAAGTTATACTTGCTACTCTAAAATGTATTGTATTCTTCAGTAATCAAAAAACTCAACCATCATCATATACTATGCTATATAGCATATTAGGTCCCCCAAAACTCAAGGAAGATTAGCTTTATGTTATACATTAAACTTACACAATCAAAATTGAATTTGGATATCAAGAAAGCCAACAAAAAATTCATAAAAGTGCTAATTTTGGCCAAAAAGCAGGATTATGCAATTCTTGTAAATTGGTCATAACTTTCAATTTTACCACTTAGCTCTCCCTACAAGCATCAAAACATGAAGAGAACTATGAAGGTCTAAATTCTAGCCATCTAAACCTCACAAACATGAAGTTTAGAGTGGTATAGTTGCCAAAAATTGAAAAAAAGCCAAAAACAGGACCCGTTTTTTCACACAATTTAGGTTCAAAAATGTTGTGCAAGAGTAAGGTTAATGGTGAGATCGATACTAAAAAAAAAATGGTAAGTTTTTTTTCAGCTGAACTTTGTGGATATATAGCACCTAGAAATTCATTTTCATACTCTTCAAATAATTCAAGCAAAATGGTCACTTAACAGGACACAAAAGTGCCCAAGGACATAAAAGTGTCCTGTTACCATTCTAGTGTTAAGATTTTTCTTAGCCTCTTGTTGGATATGGATTCGTGAAGCCACCATGGTATGGTGTATGAATGCGTGGCCTTTGGGAGTTGACATACTCCACCATATCTTTAGTTAGACCCGCAGAAAATTGTTGTTTTTGCTCTCCAAAATTCCATCTTTTTGAAGACAGTGGCTTTGAGATGTAAGTCCCAAAACTTGTGTACATATTTTTGAATAGATTCGTAGGGAGAGAGCTTCAAGCTTCGCCATGCGGTGAGTCCTTTGTCTTTGGCATCGGCTTCAGAAGATGAAGAATTTGAAGAAGACGGAGAAGAGGGTGACCTCTTTCTTGCCTTTTTCTTGCCTTGTTCCTCCTTGTCTGCACCATCACTTTCTTCATAAGTGGAAGAGGATGAAGAAGACGAAGAAGATGGTGAACTCTTTCTTGCCTTTTTCTCTCTTGTTTTTTGTCATCCCTCTTTGAATTATGGTGCAGAGAAGTGTGCGATGGCCTTCTCCATTTAGGGGGTGATGGAGAGCTTTTGCCTGCCATCTTCGTGGAGCCATCTCTGTCGAGTTGGCATGAGACTCATTTCTTTCTCGCTCTTTCAGTGGGGACTCTTGAGTTCTCCTTTGAGAAGGAGATACGTCTTCAAGTAGTATATTTTTGAGCCCTTCGTACGAAGCCTCATCTTCTTCCCGAATCGGAGAGAGGCCTCTTTTGGAAGTCTCACAAGGAGGCTTCCTTGGTTTTCTCTCTTCTTGCATTGGTGGGGAGTTTGGAGAATCCGATGAGCGCGAAGCTGTCGTTGCACTTCACTTGGGAGGGATGGATTTCCCATGGCTTGTTGAAGCCTAGAAACAAGGTAGCTAACGAGCATAGGGGCATCATTAGTAGCCTGCTTAGCAAAATCAAAGCTATCAACAATAATTTCACTCTCTTTACTATTGTCAGCCATTCTAACAACTCTTAGGTGTAAACGTTTTTAGGTGTACTCTGGCACTTAAAGCCCTAGTTGCTACTCCTCTTTACCTCTTTAGAAATTTAAAGTACTCAAGCTCGTGTACCCGTGGCTCGAATATCATTCATTGCAAGGAATAGAAGAGAGGGTCTTTCAACACCAAAACAGTGCCGTATCCTGTCAAGCTTCTAATAGCTCAATAGTGGTTAAGCCGTAAACATGTCCCGTAGGACTCCACTATTAATACCATAGCTCTCGACGGTGATGCCCCGTTATCTGCACGAAGCAGGCGAACTACAAGGTTGAAAATTCCATATTCTACTTACTCAATTGCAATAAATAATACCAACCATTCATAGCTAGCTTGAGGACCTCCCTTCTTGAGCAAGAAAAGAGAAACCTTTTGCTCTGATACCAATGTAACATTTAATGGCCCAGTAACTTGTGTGTAGTGGAAATAGCATAAGGGTGAAAGCATGTTAACGAGTCACGCTTTTTATGCTAGTTAGCACTTTCAAGTTAGCACATCTTAAGAATGTCGGGCATTCGTAAAACTTTCTACAAATAATATCATTTTTTTTTTTGGAAGTTGTACATTTGGATTCCTTGTTTCAAGAGCTTTCTATTGATATATCATACATCATAGATCTTGGAGATGTAGCTTGTGTTATTGTACTAGTTAGAGTATGTCAAAATTGTGCTAGTGACCATTGTCCGGGACATGAAAAAGTGTTACATGCTTTCACCCATAAAGATAGTGATCATTTAATTAGAATAGATTCCTAATGAGAAAAACAAGAGTGCTTGGATGGAGAGAGCAACAAAAAGCATAACACCTAGTTAGATAGGCATGAACAATGCTTCAAAAAAGAACACCATTTTAGATAATTTGGGAAAATCCCGTTTCCCAAATTCTAAACATGTATGCTAGGATTATGTTGTTTAATGATTTCTAAGCTCTAGTTGCCTTTAATTTAGATAAATTATGATGATTGTATGCTTCATTTCAAATTCTCTACTATAAAATCTATAAATAAACCTCCAATATAGTTCTTTGAAAATGGATTTGTATGACATCAATGCTTTTCAAACTTCAACAAATGCTTCTAGAAGTAGCTTCTCAAAATGTGAGGTTTCAAAAAAACCAATTGATATGATTTTAAAGCAACATATAGAAAGATTACAATAATAATAAAAGATAACATGTATAGACAAATATTATTAAACTCTCTTTTCATAAATTTGATCACCTTAATCCACGTTGTCAAGAAGTTGGCGGTCTTGCCAGGAAGGAACCAGACCTCTTGCTGTGAGAGTTTGTGAGGAAGCTAAAGGGTTATGAGAAGGAGCTAAGATGTAGATAACATAGCTTCTAGAGCTAAAGAAGAAATTTAGCCAAAGAAGCCGCTCACTTTCCCTTACAAACACATACGTGATGGAGAGAACTCATGAAAGATAGTCAAAACAAAACAAAAATGAAAACATCGAGATTACAATCATATCGTATCATGGGTAGGATAAAAGGGTTAATGGATGAGTTAATGATATTTAATCTTTGTTGTCCAAATAAGCTACGGATTGCTCTTTGGAAGTGTAGCTTTGTGCTTACTATAGTGTATATGTTTTGTCTAGAGATGGGGATTAGTTGTGAGTACAAATCCTCTTGATTCATAATAAAATAACCACACTCACATCAAAAGAGAAGTTATAGTCAATAATAGGTAGTATGATGGGATCTGGTGAGAGAAGTATCTCGTTGAGCCTTTCAGGACCAAATAGAAACACTATGCGTTGCTAAAAGTAAATCTTTCGACTAATCCAAATGTTGACCCTAATAGATTGCA
Organism: Adiantum capillus-veneris; assembly: GCF_014529385.1. NCBI lineage: Eukaryota > Viridiplantae > Streptophyta > Polypodiopsida > Polypodiales > Pteridaceae > Adiantum > Adiantum capillus-veneris. Next base: position 59,299,721 of record NC_140931.1, read on the forward strand.
CATAATGGAAATGAAAGAAATCGCCTCTATGTGGATTACGGTTATTCATCCATGATATACTTAGTATGTTCAAAGATAAAGGTGTGAAAGAAGTGAAAGGAAAAGAAGAAGAGAGTTTCTCTCCCAAGCCCTATTGTTGCCCCTAGGCAATAAGGATATTGTGGGGAGAGAAGTACCTGTAGCAAGGAGATTCTAGAGTTTGTGGAAGAGAATGAGAACCTTAAGAGACAGAGGTGCTTGTGAAAGAGGAAGATATGGTTACTAACCTTGTGCACATAATTGTTTCCGGCAAGAAGGTTGTGCCTGTTACATTGACAAGATTGCTGCTTGAATACCTTCCAATGAAACAATTAGGACACAACAAGAGAGATGAAAGGAGGAGTAAAGATAGAATTAGAGATAGATCTAAGTGTGGTGGTGGTATTAAAGATAAATAATGAGAGATAGAGAAGGATTTAAAGACAAGTATTGGACTAGATATGCAAATGAAAGAAAAACTAGCAACATATATCTTACATGAGAGCAATCGCCATCACCTTAATGGAGAGAGAAGATGAGGCAAGACTTCAGCCTTTCTTCAAGAGAAAGTGTGGCACTAAGATGAGTGTGACACTATGGAATTGAGCTATTCTCACTCACTCATAACTTGCCTCAATGAAGAGAAGGTTTCCCTTTCTATAGGTGAGGGAGCCATGTTTTACATAATCACTTGATTGGGCTAAAGAGTTAGCCCAAATCAAATGTTCTTTGGATATTTCTTAAAATGGGATATATTAGGACTCAAAATATCATGAAATTCAGCATTTTGGGTCGTTGAGGCTCCATGTGGGTGCATGATGTATATGGGCCCCACCTAGGCATCTTCTGTGTGGCTCCAGCAGGGGCTCCCAACTTGTGTGTCTTGTCCTTCAAGGCATCTTTGAGGTGTCACATTCACATGCTTATGTCTTTTATCCTCCAAATATCTTATTTTATGGAAAAATACCAAGATTACCTCTTTTCACTTGATTTACCTGTTTACCATCTCTTCTTGTAGTGTAGTTGTTGTGATAGGGTTTTTCACTGGTTTCCTTGTAACTTTTGACCTGTAACTCGGATTGACATGCTTCAAAAGGAAAAATTGGCCTACTAAAAGAGCTTGACTTGGTTTTGGCCTTTTCTCCACACCCTTAGGTCTGGAGTTTCAAATTGGGATGGTCCAAGAAGCTTTGGATCTTCCTTTTCATAAAGTCTTCTAGTAGGCCCTTCCCTCTTGTATGTATCCAAGAAGGTATGCATTATTGAAGGGTTATATTATTAAATAAATGTGAAAAGAAAAAAATAATTTATATGGTAGGGTATAGCTGAGATATTAGAAGAAATATACAAATGCTTTTCCCCCATACAAAAAGAGGCACAATCATTGATACTTCTCTTGCAGTACTTTCTAATAGTAATGTACATTTATATTACTTGAAAGGTAATACTAAGGTATGGTAGAAAGCTTTTATTTATGCATATGAGTAATATATGAAGTATACTTATGCGTCAAAAAGTCACAAAATAAATTGTTTAATGCCCGTTCTCACTATATATGTGCCACAACACGACATCCACCCTCTCTAAACGTGCACATCCTCCGGTATGTGCCACATTGTCTCTTTGTAAGATGGGACCTCTTGTACATCTTCCTTGCTTTCTTCTTCACTAGATGATTCCAGAGCTTCATGTTCACTTTGATCTTTATCTGTGTTTTGCTCTTCTTCCTCATCAACATCTTCTAGATCATTGTCTCCTCTTCGCTTAAACATTTTAATCCTTTTTCCTGCAATGGGAATCTTTACTTCTGTACCATCTAGTTCAGACAAGCTGTAAGTAGCATTTTCATGTACATGCTTTACAACATACGGTCCAAACCATCTTTTTGAGAACTTACGCATGACTGTGTGCTGGTTATCAAGGCTACTATCATACACTAAAACCCAATCACCTTTGTCAATTGCTTTGCTCCTGAGTCGATGTCGCTTATCAAAGTAGTCCTTGTTTTTAAACCTTGCATTTTTGAGTCGTTCTTTTTCAGCTTCAATGTCTCTAGGTCTTCTCTCTAGTTGCCTTATACGCAGTGCAAGGAGATCTTCCCTGCTAAGCCCCTCTTGCCAAGGTAGTACATTCCATGTGGGAATTGTATCTTCAATTGGCATCACTAGCTTTTGACCATACATTAGCTCCGCAGGCATGTAGCCAGTTACTGAGCTATGTGTTGTACGATCAGCCCATAAAGCATATGGTAACAATTTTGGCCACTCATTCCTTCACAAGCCTTGGCCAAAGCTTTGATGATAGGAGGATGCCCTCTTTCACTCTTTCCATTTCCTTCATTGTTGTAAGCTGTGGTAAGAGAAAGCTTGATTCCTAATCTGGTAAAGAACTCCCTTGCTTACCCAGCATCCAGCTCACCTCTATCTGTAGTGATCTTTCCCACACAACCATAACGGCAAATCACCTCATCAAGAAGGAATTTGAACGCAAATTTTGTGGTTTTAGCTCTTAATGCTCTTCCTTCAACCTGATTAGTTAGGTCCTCTCGTGCAAGAACCAAGTATCTCATCTACCAGAGTCCTAAAGGCATTGTGACTAGATCCACAACCCATTTATAGTGCATGGCTAGTGGATATGTAGGGTGCAATCCATCACGATGTCGGACATTTGAATACATTTGACAAGTTACACATGACTCTACAAATTGAGATACATCTTTATACATGCCCTTCCACCAGTATTTTTCTTTCAACTTGGAGAAGGTTGCCCACACATTCCTGTGTCCAGCCCATAGACTCTCACGAAACTCTTGCATGAGCTTTACTTGAGTCTGTTTTTTACATATAACCCATTGTGGTGTAGAACCCTTTTGTTTAGGATGCTTCCACAAGTAACCATCCCTCAAAAAGTACCCATATGCTTTCCTGCGTATCCTCTTGAATTCTTGTTCAGACCAATCATCCTATTTTGCTAGAGTACTCAAATAGCTTCCAATAAGAAGCCAATCACCTTCATAAAGATCTTTCAAGAACAATTCAAGTGTATTAGTCATGTAGACATAGTTACCTTTGACATGAGAGATGGAATAGAACTTTGTGCCCACATCATCTCCCTCATCAATCATCTGTGACTCATCTTCATACCTTGCCCTTGATAGCATATCTTCCACTGTATTGTCTTTACCTGCAATGTGCTTGAACTCAGGATTTAAGGACTTAATGTAGGCAATCCACCGCAATATAGCAATGTCTGGCGTTGAGCAGCTTGTAATCATCCCAACAAGTGGTAGACAATCTGTTTCTACAACCACACATGCACCTATTAGATACTCTTTCCCACTTTTCAAGGCTGTAACCATACCCCGTAAATCTCTCTTTATTTGTGGATAGTTTCTTTGGTGAGCACTTAGTACCTTTGCTCCAAATATTACCACATACCTGTGTCCTTCTTTGTCATCTTGCCCTATTGCCCATCCAATCCTTGTAGTACTGGTGTCTACCATCACAATTACTGGCCTTTGACACTCATAGTCTACCTTTCTCAAAGTCGTTGCTGACTGGAGCAACTCCTTTATCTTTTTCATGGATTTTACATGTGCTTCTGTACATTAAAACTTTTGATTCTTCCTAAGCAGTTGATAAAGAGGATCAGCTACATGTGCATAATGTGGAATCCAAATAACATAGAAGACACACGTTCCCAGAAACCTTCTAACCTCAGTGATGCTAGTGCATGTTTCTTTCATTCTTTGGATGTCATCTACCTTTGTTGGACAAGGTTTCCTACCATATGGCCCGCACATGTGCCCCACAATGAGCACTTCATTGACACCAAACATAGAATTTTTCCTTGACAATGTAAGATTCACTTCTTCTAGCCTAGACAAAATTTTATCACAATCATTTATCTGATTTGCCACAAACCTGCGACATCCCTTGAGATCCAAAGCTTCATCTTTGTCACTTTCTTCACATCCTTTGATAGGCAAATCATCAATGAAAGGCATTTTGATTTGAGGAATAAAGTCACGTAAGACCTTATTCATCCCATTCATCATATGTGCAATCAAGTTGGTTGCTCCTTGTGGCAAGGTACACATCCTTTCCAAACCCAAAGGTGTCCTCATGGTTGTCAAGTCTCTGCTTTTGATTGCAAGGTGAAATTGATCATACCCTGAGTAGAGATCCCCCATTGAGTAGATAATTGCCCTCCCTGCAAACTCATCCACAATTGGACTTGTACCTACATTTCTAATTTTCACCTTGTTCACTAGTTGCATATCTTGGATGAAGTGTAGAGAACCATTCTTCTTTGGAACTGTGAACCACCTATTTGAGTATGGATCACAAGAAGGCTACAAGATTCCCATTTTGATTTTCTTATTCAGTAGCTCTACCAACTTTGGCAAATGAGCCTTTGGAACCGGAATAGGCCGCAGATTCCAAGGCACATGAGGTATTGTGAAAATTGCCATTGGAGCTATAGAAGGATCAACACATCCTATCTCATGTGGCTCAAATGCAAAAGCCTTACCATGCTTTGAAAGAATTTCTTTGAAGCACTTTGTCTCCTCTTGTGTTAGAAACTCCTCGCAACCAATCTGCAACTCTTGAAAAGGCTCCTTTGTGAAGGTATGCCCAATATTTTTAGGATTCCTCAAACTTGGTTGTAAAGAAGACTACTCAATCTTTTCCGTGTCGTTGGGTGGTAAGGGTGAAGCTACTGGTTTCACCTTCTTTGCTACACTCTTGTATTTAGATTCAACATGGACTTCTGGGCCAACTGTTTGGCTTTCTTTAAAGGCTTCTATTACTTGATACATTTCCATAGAGCAAACTTCCACAACTTCATTTTCAAGATGCAAATTAGACCCCATTATAGCATCAAGCTCACCCATAGTATCTACAAAAGAAACTTGTTCACACAAACCCAAAACATTTCCAGTAGGCTCTAGCAACCCACTCTTTTTTATGCCTATTTGTACATTATGCACATATTTCCTCTCACATCTCTTCAAATCTTCAAGTTTTGTAAAACATACTGATCCATTCCTTGTTACCAAGGAGTCCGTTGAAAAAGTTTTACCTATTTTTGGATCTGGCGAGACCCTTTTTTTTCTGTACCACTGCAATCTCGCTTTACAATGGTACTTGGCCAAAACCCATCATTTCTCTATGATCATGAAACTCTTTGCTCACCTTTGGTAGAGGTTGTTCTCTGAGGTTGTCATGATTTCTTCATGGTTTACACAAACTGTAAGAAATTGGACAGCTAGTTTACCATATTTGCTACGTATCCTAGCATATGCTGAACCATCATCCATTACCTTTGTTTCCATTCGAACTCCCACAATGTAGGGTTGTCCAAGGATGAGATGATATGAAGATGTATCATGTACAAAGAAGTTTTGGTCAATCTTTACATCACCTATTGTTACCTTCACACATGGACATGCTGCATACAATTCACCGGATGAATTGTTTGCCACTTTTACCATCCAGCCATGATCTGTGTCCATCGGCCATTTGCACTTGTTGTAGACACTCTTTGACATTATGTTTATTTCTAAACCATGGTCAATCAAGGCAACAAATGGCTCTTCAAGATCACCTACCTTGACCAAAGTTTCTGTAGTAGGAATATCTTCAACTTCTTCATCATCATTTGAGAAGTGCACTTGCTTCACTCTCCCACTAGATTGGTAGCATCCTACCACAGCTCCATCATCCTCCTTATTTTGCAGCTGCATCCCTTGTGTCTTCGAGGTTTCCCCTTCAACCTGTGGACGAGAAACTTCAGCAAGGGTTTGTCTCTTCCTCTTGATGATGTCAATGATCTCCTCATGAAATTCACGCTTTGCAATGCCAAGAACTTCTTCTAGAGTAAACTCAATCTTGCTATTTAAGATCCTTTCCTCCAAGACTTTCTTTAGATCTGTAGCAACCTCAATATCAGATTGTAGTTTATAAGTTGGGCCTTTTGTCGTACCTTTTGCTAGCTCTTTCTTCTTTCCTGTTGTAGACTCCTCCATGAATACTTCAGGTGGAGATGCTCCTTGTGTTGAGGGTGCTAGAGAAGGAATTGAGTCGCTTCTTCCCCCACTTCTAGAAGCTCTTTTTGATGGTCCTTCATCAGCATTCTCACGCCTGCGCTTCTCTTCTACAATCGCCTCATTTTGTTGGCATTTTGTAATGTAGACATGCACTGACAATGAGTCCAATGGATCATTCCATCTTGTTTCTAGACGTATTCCATCACCTACTTCATGTAGAATCTCTTTTGTAAGCTTTCCATTTTTAGCTAATTGCATGACATTTGGCCAAATTTGACCATGATGGTCACTCACCTCTTCATTAGTAAGATGCTCAATTTTTACTCCATAAGTAGCTGCCTCAACTGAAGAGGTAGCATGGTTAGTTTCCATATCTTCAACTAAGGTTTGCATCCCCCCCTTCCCAAAGATAGTTCTCAAGGGTAGACCTGTCTCTCTTAAGTGGATTTTACAATCCTTAAAAAAGACAACGTCTTTTGACAAAGCATCACGAAAATCATCACAATCCCTTCTTACATGGTCTGTACTATCACACCAAATACATCTATTAACAAACCCTTCCTTGGGTTGCTATCTAGCATAGACTCATCAAACTTAGGAGCTATATATAAGTAGGCTTTACCATTTTGTTAGAAGTTGAGGTTGAAGGACTTGTAGTGTTTACTACCATCTTGTCCCTTCTTCTTTGTCGTTTGGCAAGCAATGAGACAGCACCTTCAACTTCATTCCAGTCAATCTTTAGTCCTTGCTTAGCATCTTTATCTTCAAGGAGAAGCTCCAAATTTTCTTGAAACTCTTTACCTACGGATTGTAAGAAAAGATCTGTCTTCTCTGCATCTAGTGTGGCCCTTTCTGTCCTGCTGAGTTGTGCATAGCGCCGCTCAAATTCCCTAAGTAGCTCTGTTATTGATAGTCCTTGCTTTGGATTGACTACCCATTCTAAGAATTTCCTTTTGGTCACTCTCTCCGAGTCCTCCATGAAATATTCTTGCTTTAAAGCTACTTTGAGTTCTTCCCAATTTCTCCCATGCCCATCTTTAATTGCCCTAACATGCTCCCTAATTTTTGGAGCAACAACTAGCTCAAAGATTTGAATCATCTCACCTTCTGACACGCGATGTAGCTCCATCTCCTTCACATACTCGTGTAAGTACTTGGTTACATCTTTGCCATTGAATTGATCCATTCTGTTGATGACCGCTTGTACGGCCTTCGTTTGCTGAATCTCCCTTCTTTCACTGGCATGTTGTTGTTGCATGAACATTGCAAATGCTTGAAACATTTGCATTGTTGATGGGTCAAAATGCATACCCTGTTGCTCAACATGATCACCCATGGTTACCCACAAATTCTCACCCTGGCACGTTCGCGTCGGGTTCACCAAAAATATGTCAAGAAGATGGCAATCTTGCCAGGAAGGCACCGGGCCTCTTGCCGAGAGAGTTTGTGAGGAAGCTAAAGGGTTATGAGAAGGAGCTAAGATGTAGATAACATAGCTTCTAGAGCTAAAGAAGAAATTTAGCCAAAGAAGCCGCTCACTTTCCCTTACAAACACATACGTGATGGAGAGAACTCATGAAAGATAGTCAAAACAAAACAAAAATGAAAACATCGAGATTACTATCATATCGTATCATGGGTAGGATAAAAGGGTTAATGGATGAGTTAATGATATTTAATCTTTGTTGTCCAAATAAGCTACGGATTGCTCTTTGGAACTGTAGCTTTGTGCTTACTATAGTGTATATGTTTTGTCTAGCGATGGGGATTAGTTGTGAGTACAAATCCTCTTGATTCATAATAAAATAACCACACTCACATCAAAAGAGAGGTTATAGTCAATAATAGGTAGTATGATGGGATCTGGTGAGAGAAGTATTTTGTTGAGCCTTTCAGGACCAAATAGAAACACTATGCGTTGCTGAAAGTGAATCTTTCAACTAATCCAAATGTTGACCCTAATAGATTGCACAGAATGGAAATGAAAGAAATCGCCTCGATGTGGATTACGGTTATTCATCGATGATATACTTAGTATGTTCAAAGATAAAGGTGTGAAAGAAGTGAAAGGAGAAGAAGAAGAGAGTTTCTCTCCCAAGCCCTATTGTTGCCCCTACGCAATAAGGATATTGCGGGGAGAGAAGTACTTGTAGCAAGGAGATTCTAGAGTTTGTGGAAGAGAATGAGAACCTTAAGAGAGAGAGGTGCTTGTGAAAGAGGAAGATATGGTTACTAACCTTGTGCACATAATTGTTTCCCGCAAGAAGGTTGTGCATGTTACATTGACAAGATTGTTGCTTGAATACCTTCCAATGAAACAATTAGGACACAACAAGAGAGATGAAAGGAGGAGTAAAGATAGAATTAGAGATAGATCTAACTGTGGTGGTGGTATTAAAGATAAATAATGAGAGATATAGAAGGAGTCAAAGACAAGTATTGGACTAGATATGCAAATGAAAGAAAAACTAGCAACATATATCTTACATGAGAGCAATCGCCATCACCTTAATGGAGAGAGAAGATGAGGCAAGACTTCAGCCTTTCTTCAAGAGAAAGTGTGGCACTAAGATGAGTGTGACACTATGGAATTGAGCTATTCTCACTCACTCATAACTTGCCTCAATGAAGAAAAGGTTGCCCTTTTTATAGGTGAGGGAGCCATGTTTTACATAATCACTTGATTACGTTAAAGAGTTAGCCCAAATCAAATTTTCTTTGGATATTTCTTAAAATGGGCTATATTAGGACTCAAAATATCATGAAATTCAACATTTTTGGTTTTTGAGGCTCCATGTGGGTGCATGATGTATATGGGCCCCACCTAAGCATCTTCTGTGTGGCTCCGGCGGGGGGTCCCAACTTGTGTGTCTTGTCCTTCAAGGCATCTTTGAGGTGTCACATTCACATGCTTATGTATTTTATCCTCCAAATATCTTATTTTATGGAAAAAGACCAACATTACCTGTTTACCATCTCTTCTTGCAGTGTAGTTGTTGTGAGAGGGTTTTTCACTGGTTTCCCTGTAACTTTTGACCTGTAACTCCGATTGACATGCTTCAAAAGGAAAAATTGGCCTACTAAAAGAGCTTGACTTGGTTTTGGCCTTTTCTCCACACCCTTAGGTCGGGATTTTAAAACTAGGATGGTCCAAGAAGCTTTGGATCTTCCTTTTCATAAAGTCTTCTAGTAGGCCCTTCCCTCTTGTATGTATCCAAGAAGGTATGCATTATTGAAGGGTTATATTATTAAATAAATGTGAAAAGAAAAAAATAATTTATATATGGTAGGATATAGCTAAGATATTAGAAGAAATATACAAATGATTTTCACCCAGACAAAAAGAGGCACAATCATTGATACTTCTCTTGCAGTACTTTCTAATAGTAATGTACATTTATATTACTTCAAAGGTAATACTAAGGTATGGTAGAAAGCTTTTATTTATGCATATGAGTATTATATGAAGTATACTTATGCGTCAGAAAGTCACAAGATAAATTGTTTAATGCCCATTCCCACTATGTATGTTCCATAGCACGACAACGTATACCAAAATACTTGGTCATGGTTTTGTAGCATGCTATCAAGTTTTAAATACACAATAAATTAAACAACATTCAAACTAATATTTCATAGTTAAAATGTCTAAACAATAATATAGAGCATCCTATGGCTATGAGACCATATGATTCCATATATTGCACCTATGGCCTTAAGGCCATATAGTGCCCTTTATAGATATATTTATGACTTTAAGATAATCCAAATTATAGAGCATCCTATGGCTATGAGACCATATGATGAAATATATTGCACCTATGGCCTTAAGGCCATATAGTGCCCTTTGTAGATATATTTATGACTTTAAGATAATCCAAAATATGTCTCTTTATGACCTCAAGGCCATATGGTTAGGATTGTTAGCAGGTCTCGACGTATAAAGAGATGCATGGCTTCAAAGCCATATGGGACTTTATTTATGGGCCACATTATGGCCCTAAGGCTCTAGGTTGTCTTAGGGCCACAAGATGTAGTGTATGCTAGTAAGAAACCCCTCTCTTCTCTATGTTGGCAATCTATGTCCCCAAGGGCACAAGGTGTGCCTTGTATCTAGTAAGAAACCTTTTATTGTATATGTTGTCACCATTTGGACTTAGGCCATAGGGTGCCCTCTGTGCTAGTAAGAAATCCTCTATGCTCTATGTTTGCACCCTATGGATCAAGGGACACAAGGTATCCTCTATGCTAGTAAGTAATCCTCTATGCTCAATATTGAGACCCTGTGGCTAGGGTATCCTCTATGGTAGTGAGAAAAACCCTCTATGCTCTAGGTTTACAAACAATTAAAAAATATAAACAATAATATAGAGTATCCTATGGCCCTAAGACCATAAGATGTAATCTATTGCACTTATAGTTCCATTTTGTATTTTATTTAACTATACGAATTTAAATGAGGCACTTACATAGATGAACTATCATGATTCTAACTTATAATCTATTACTTAACATAAAATACAATAATAAAACTCTTAATATAAGTTTTTGCCAAAGAATATATCTTAAAATGAAGATTTTTAACCTTAAATACGTGCTTTAAAACTTCATTCAAAGGTTTTAGAGATGGTGTCTCAAAAAAAGGAGGTGTTTAAAAACACCATTTGATGTGGATTGATTATGTCAAAATAGTATAAAGTATAGACACAAATATTACCACCATGCAACAACTTGACAGTTTCATAAAAATGATGGTCTTCATCGCATGTACAACAAAGTACTAACTAGAAAGAGTATGATATCTCCAAGATTGAGGGTGTTCAAAAAACACCGTTTTGTAACACTGCCAAATGTCAAGAACATTCTGATTGTTTCCATCACTCAATAAAGACAATTACTAAGAAGAAAAATTTAAAAATACCATAGAAGCATCAAACAATGAAACCAAAAAACTTGAATGAGAGAAGTCTCCTCGCAATAGGATGCACTTCATAAAAAAAAATATTTCAAAGATTTTTCAAGCTATTCCACAAATTTCTATCAACTTTAAAATTTAAAAATTACACAATGCCAAATACTTGGTAGATGCTATTTAGAATACTTAACACTAGGTTGGTAATGGGACACTTTTATGGCCTGGGACATTTTTATGTCCTGTTAAGTGACCATTTTCCTTGAATTATGTCAAGAGTTTCAAAATGGATTTTGAGGTGCTATCTGTCTAGAAAGTTCTCTCATGAGCTGAAAAAAACTCGACATTTTTTTGGAATATCAATTCCATGTTTAACCTTGTCCGTGCACAACATTTCACAACCTAAACTGTGTGAAAAAATGGGTCCTATTTTTGGCTTTTTTCAACGTTTTGCAACTATATCACTCTAGAATTCCTGTTTGTGAGGTCTATAATGCTAGAGAACTATCTTTAGTAGTCCTCAACATGTCCTGATGCTTCTAGGGAGAAATAAATGTTAAAGTTGTAAGTTATGACCAAATTACAAAAATTATCAAATTCTGTTTTTTAGCCAATTTTAGCTCTTCTATGATTTTTTTGGTGGCTTTCATGATATCCAAATGCAGTTTTGATTTTCTTTGTCGCATATTGTAACATAAAGCTAATATTCCTTAAGTTTTGGGGCACCTAATACCCTATTTTGCATAGTAGACAACAATGGTTGATTTTTTCAACTATAGAAGAAAGCGAAACATTCTAGTATATCAAGTATAGCTTTTTCAATATTGTTAGTTTCTTGTGACAGCTACATGCATTTTGTAGGTAGTAACCATATCTAGTCATAAGGATCAAATTTGGCTAGATATTGAATAGTTTCTATGGGATTCTATAACTCATAATGTTGAACCCAGTTTTTTCATGTTTGCTGTATTTAGCACTTCATCTTTGTCCCCAAGATTCCCCTTGGTAAGAGATGTATTATTCTTTTGACATGCTCCATGGCTCCTTATGAACATAAAGGAAAATTGGGAACTAAGAAAACATACATATATTATTTGTATTGAGCGTGGCTATAGAAACTTTGATGATAGGTTTGCAGAATGGTAAAAATTCAACTTTTTTGTACCTATTTCTTTTGGAGAAACAAAAAATAGTGAGTGAGAAGCAGTCATAGTTTCTGATCACCAACCCATTAAAGTTAACTAGGGAATTTATCTCAAGTCCTACAAAAATCCCTAATCTTATTTTTATACAACAAAACGTAAGAAATGACTGTTTTGATGAAAATGTATTGGTCCATCAACTTTGGAGGCTTGGTGTGACCAAAAGATGAGAAATTTTACAAGTTTCTTATTTTCTCCATGTGTAGTAGGCCTTGAACTATAACCTTATGAAAGGATTTTACAAAATGAGTGGATCTGCTATGGTTTTGGAGGTTTTTTTCAAAACCCTGAAAGGACACTTTTATGTCCTGTTAGGTTACCAACCTAGTGTTAACTAGTACACTTAAGGTGGCCTCCTTCTCTTGAGATTTTGAATCCTTTTAGACATATAACATTGCATTACATAATGAGTCTCAGGATTTGAATGGAACATTACAAAATTTCTTATGGCATAGTCTCTCTTGTCTTTAGCATACAACCATCCACATAACCATGGAACAATTTCCTCTCTAAAAAAAAATTAAATCAATTGAGTAGCTTAATTCCAAAACTTTGTAAAAACCATACAAGTTCCTTGTATATTTCACATCACTTGGTATGGACTATCATCAAATATTATAGTGTTTCCCCCATCTAAATAATCAAATTGCTTCCATATGGTCGAAAGAGTTTTCTGATAGGCTCTTTTGTAACCGATCATGACATCGGAATTTTGGAGCACCTGTTATCCATAATCATCCTGAATTTGTGACTTTGTGTAGGAAAACAATTCTTGATTATGTGTGAGATTTTTGTAAACGATGGCAGCTCCAAATCCAAACCTCAAAGAACTCAAAGCAAAAGCTTAAGAAATACTCTACATTTGGATGCACCGCATACACCTCATTGTTATCTTCTACAATGCACATGTACTTGGTCTAGGTTGGCCTTGAGTGAAGCTCAAATGTTGCAAGAAGCACACCCTCCAAGATAAGCGTTTTTTTCTCCTGTTTGAAAGATGCTGGTAGATAATGAAACCATTGCTCTTGGTTTGAATGTGATATTTGATGTAATATGAGAGGGAGCTCCTCAATTTTGTGATCATCTAATAGCAAAACATTTTTTGTTAGAATCCCTGAAATGATTAAAAAAAATAATTAATATAGATATCTTAAGTGTGTTGAAGACCGTAGGGACATAGGGTGCTAATTTGTGGTTACACTTAGTAAGTCTTATGCAAGAACACATGCCAACCTATGACCCTATGGCCTTAGAGTCATAGGGTATTGAGACCATAAAGTGAAAATACCCTAAGGTCATAGAGCAATATTTGACCTTATGACCATGCAGATTGTCCTTGATGGCACAATGAACTCAAATTTCAAAGCAAAAAACTATAAATCCTTTACAAAAAAAAGGAGCATTTGATACACGAAACTCAGAAGTTACTTATAGCATTGAAAGAAAAATTAAAAAAAAATTAATAATTTACATCTTCATACATCTTGAAACCCTAAGCACTCTTAAAAAGTCTCTGAGTACATAAAGATCTTTGTAAATGACAAAATGCTACAAAACATTACTTCATCATTTCTTGATGTAGGGCTATTTGAAATCATACTAAATTTTTAGATGCTTTATGTAATTCTTGGTTGCATGTACTTTGATCATAGGCTCCTTATATCCCAATTTTTGGGCAAGCATAATAGCTTCTGTACCTTTCAAGGCTGATAACGATTTGATATTATTTAAGACACTTACTTTTTCTCGATCACGTCCTGAAAGTATCTTGTCTTGACTTCGAGTGGACATTCCACTAGTGCTAGATGTTGCAACTTTGTCATTGTGAAGAGAACAAGAAACTTCTGGTAGCTTGCTGGCGGAGTAGGTTTTTCCTAGAAATATTAGATTTCTCTCCTCCCACTGTGCAACAACCTTGTGTATACGGTTATAAAGCTCGTACCTTGAACTTTGGGTGCTTGTTCATATAAATGAGACCCTGTAATTGTGTGAATGTCATTAACATGATTGAGAGATTTGATATACGGTAGGAGCTCCCCAAGGAGGATATTATCCTCCTCATCATCAACATTAAATGATGGTGGAAAAATACAATTCAATGCAAGATTCATCCATCCCTTTAATGGTTCATCATCTACAAGAAGCAATCTTCTTGTATCAATCCCAAAGTTTGATGATGCAATAGCCAACGGTTTGAAAAGTGCTTTTACTCCTGGATTATCTAAGCGAGTGATCCTTGATTCTATGCATTGTTGACATTGGCTTTTCCCCCAGATCATAAAGAATGGAAATTTTTCTCTAGCTTCCTTTTCTAAAATCTTGATGATGCCCAGAACATGTATGTCATTAGAAGCTGACCATATCCCTACATTGAAATTGCTAAGTAGAGCCTTTAAAAACTCAATGCATCCTGGCTGAAGAACAATATGCTCATGGCCAAACTTTAAGCTCTTCATTTTCTTGGACTTTTGCCAGTATCTCCTCAGGAACAATCCAGACAAGCTCACTATTATAGTCATCATTGGTCGGTTGGTGGATGGAAGGTCCGACTCATCGTGCACTTTGATTTCCAAATCTTGGGGTACTGAAATATTTGTGCTGGATTCTCCTTCTGGCGTTGCACATGTTTTGGAACTTGCATTACCTTATACTTCCATTGTATTGCCATGCAATCCAATTCCCAAATCTTGGGGTACTAAAATATTTTTATTAGATTCTTCTTCTTGCCTTGCACATGTTCTAGAACTTTCACTGTCTTCTTCCATTGGATTACTCTATCTCCAATATTTGTAGTGGTTGACCTTCAAAAACTTGTAGATTCTTGTCATCTTCTTTAGAAACTCTTTGGTTGACATGAAGATTGATAGAATCTTTCTCAGTAGGGTCAATGGCATGAGCATCCTCTATAACAACGATCTCAAGTAAAACTTTGTGAGCCGGAATATCTTGTTGAAGGACTGCAAGTTTAAAGAACACCTAATTTTAGATTCCAAAGTATTTACAATTTTTATAAATCATTTTTGTCACACTCTTAGATCAACCTAATCACAAATAATAAATTTACTAAATGACAACACATATACAATAAATGTATTTTTATGCTCCTCATTGTCTAGAGATTCCTAATCTTTATCTAGCCACATTAGTTCTTTGTCCATGATGGTGGTGTCTAGAAGTATAATTGGAGAAACATTAATTCTTTTAAGCTCTAGAATGCAAGTCTCATTTTCTATTGCACTATCTTCTTGCATTATATGATTTCCTTGAAAACTTTTTACTAAGTTTCCTATGGTCTTCAAGCCATAGAGTGATCTTTGGAGATATCGCTATGACTTGAAGATAATCCAAAATATGTCTCTTTATGGCTTCAAGGCCATAGGGTTAGGATTTCTAGCAAGCCTCAACATATAAATAGATCTATGGCTTCAAATCCATATGGTACTTTATTTATGTGCCATCCTATGGCCCTAAGTCCATAGGTTGTCATAGGGCCACAAGATGACCTTTATGAGCATTAGTAAGAACCCATCTATGCTCTATATTGGCACCCTATGGCCCGAGGGCCACAAGGTGTGCCTCTTATGCTAGTAAGAAACCCTTTATGCAATATGTTGTCAGTATATGGCCCTTGGGCCATAGGGTGCCCTCTGTGTTAGTAAGAAATCCTATATGATCTATGTTTGCACCCTATGGACCTAGGGCCACAAGGTACCCTCTATGATAGTAAGAAATCCTCTATGCTCTATGTTTTTACCCTATGGACCTAGGGCCACAAGGTACCCTCTGTGCTAATAAGAAATCCTCTATGCTCAATATGGAAACCCTATGGACCCACGGCCATAGGGTGTCCTCTATGGTAGTAAGAAAAACCCTCTATGATCTATGTTGGCACCCTATGGAGACTTGAGGGCCACAAGATTACCTTTATAATGCTACTAAGAAACCTTGTATACTCTACATTGCGAGCATCAAATGGCCCCTATGCCACAAGGTGCCCTCTATGCTAGAAAGAAAACCTCTACGCTCTACATTGGAAACCTACAACCCCCGGACCATAGGGTGCATAAAATGTCTCCTAGGCCACAATGCTCCCTCTATGCTAGAAAGAAAACCTTTGCGCCCTAGATTGGCACCCTATGGCCCTAGGGCCATAGGGTGCCCCCCATGCATAGTAACAAAGCATTGGAACTCTATATTAGCATCTAAAGACAGTAGACCACAAGGTGCACTCTATGCTAGTAAGAAACCATCTAAATTCTATGTTGGTAACCTATGGCCCAAAGGCCATAGGGTGGCCAAAGGAGCCCTCCAAGAGAATTTATCACAAAGACCAATTTATGGCCGCAAGGTGATTTAGTGGCCTAGGTATCCTCCTTAAGACTCTTCTATTTTGTTATCCTATGGCCCCAGGGAAACAAGATATCCTCTATGCTAGCAAAATACCCTTTATTCTCTTTGTTAAAACCGTATGGCCCCTAGGCCATAGGGTGCTCTCTATGCTAGCAAGAAACCCTCCATGTTGTATGTTTGCACCCTATGGCACGAAGGACACAAGGTGTTCTCCATGATAGTAAGAAACACTTTATGCTCTATGTTTGCACGCCATCGGACTATGTTGACACCCTATGGCCCCAGGGCTGTAGGGTGCTCTCTATGCTAGTAAGAAACCCTATATGCTCTCTTTTGGCACTCTATGGTCCTAGGGCCATAGAGTGTCCTCTATGCTAGCCAACCCTCTATGCCTAATGCTGGTACCCTATAACCCCAAGGTCGCAAGGCAGCCCTCTATGATCTATATAGGCACCCAATGGCCCAGGGCCATAGGGTCCCTCTATGCTAATAAGAACCTCAATATGATTTATGGTGGCACCCTATGGCCCTAGAGCCACAAGGTGCTCTCAAGGTTAATATAAACCCGTAATGTTTCATGTTTGCACCCTATGGTGCTAGTACCACAAGGTGTTGTCTATGATAGGAAGAAACCTTGTGTGCTCTATGTTCACACTCTATGGCCCTAGGCTAGGGTGATCTATATGCTAGTAAGAAACACCATATGCTCTATGTTGGAACCCTGCGGCCCTAGGGTGCTATCATAAGAAACCATCTATTGTCTATGTTGAGACCCTATGGCCCTAAGGCCATAGGGTGGCCAAGGTGTCCTTGAAGAGCGTTCTTGACTACATCCATATAGAATACTTTATGGACCAAGATCATTGAGTGACCTAAGTGCCCCTTTAGAGACTCAATATTTGTACCCTATGAACATTGAGTGGCTTACGTGCCTGTTTATAGACTCTATGTTAGAGCCCTAGGGTCATAGAGTGCTCTCTATGCTTGTAAGAGACCCTATATGATCTTTGCTAGCACTCTTGGGGCCATAGGGTGCCTTTCATGTTAGCAACAATTTATATGTGCTCTATGTTGGCACCCTATGGCCTTAGGACCACAAAGTGCCCTCTATGCTAGCAAAAATCTCTATATGCTTTGTGTTGGCACCCTATGGCCCTAGGGCCACAAGGTTCCTCTATGCTAGCAAGAAACTCTATAAACTTTATGCTGGTACCCTATGGGTCCAAGGCCACAATGTGCCCTCTATTAATTATGTTGTCACCCCACGGCCCCAGGGCCACAAGGTGCCCTGTATGCTAGAAGGAAATCCTCCATGCTCTAAGTTGGCCTATAACCCAAGGGCCAAAGGGTGTCTTCAATGCAAGTAAGCAACACTATATTCTCTAAGTTCTTATCCTATGGTCCAAGGGACATAGGGTGGCCAAGGTACAGAGTACATTCACAAACAGATTTTGATTACGATGTCATTAAAGCACATAGCATTCTTTCTAATATTAGTGATTTCAATAAAAGTCAAGTTCTTTTAGTGATCTTAAATACCATATATATAGGTGATATACTTTTTGACATAATTTTCAAGGATGAATACACATCATTAAAAGTTTTCATCTTTTTTTATAAATATAAATGTATTTATGATCTTATTAAATGGTGCAAGTTAATACTACGGTAAATATGCAATCCAATATAGAAATTTGAATCATTATCATACATCATACAGCTGTTCTTTGGCACACAATTGAAGGGTTCTTTGCCTCCAAATGTCGAAATAACATTTAAATCAAATTTTCAAGTACTTTAATTCACAAATGCATTGATTTGTTGGTGGATGGAAGGTCCAACTCACCATATATGTACTTTGATTCCCAAATCCTGGGGGCCAAAAATATTTGTGTTGGATTCTCCTTCTGGCATTGCACATGTTCTGGAACTTGCATTGCCTTCTACTTTCATTGTATTGCCTTGCAATCCAATTCCCAAATCTTGGGCTACTAAAATATTTTTATTGTATTCTTCTTCTTGCCTTGCACATGTTTTGGAACTTTCACTTTCTTCTTCCATTGGATAACTCTTTAAATTTATCTCCAATCTTTGTAGTGGTTGACCTCAAAACCTTGTAGATTCTTGTCATCTCCTTGAGAAACTCTTTGGTTGACATGGAGATTAATAGAATCTTTCACGTAGGTCAATGGAATGAGCATCCTCTATACCAACAATCTCGAGTAGAACTTTGTCACCCCGCAAATCTTCTTGAAGGACTGCAAGTTTAAAGGACACCTAGTTTTAGATTCCAAAGTATCTTCAATTTTGATAAATCTTTTTTGTCACACTCTTCAAAAAAATAATCACACAAATAATAGATTGACTAGACGACAACATATCTACAGTAAATTTATTTTTATGCTCCTCCTTGTCTAGAGATTCCTAATCCTTATCCAGCTCCATTAGTTCTTTGTCCATGCTGGTGGTGTCTAGTACTATACTTGGAGAAAACTTTATGCATTTAAGCTCTAGAACACAAGTCTCATTTCTATTGCACTATCTTCTTGCATTGGATGATTTCCTTGAAAAACTTTTACATAAGTATCTTATGGCCCTTAGGCCAGAGGGTGCTCTTTGTAGATATCTATATGACTTTAAGATAATTCAAAATACGTCTATTTATGGCCTCAAGGCCATAGGGTTAGGATTTCTAGAAGGTTTCAACATATAACTAGATATATGGCTTCAAAGCCATATGGTACTTTATTTATGTGCCACCCTATGGCCCTAAGGACATAGTTTGTCATAGGGCCACAAGATGCCCTCTATGAGCACTATTAGGAAACCATCTATGCTCTATGTTGGCACCCTATGGCCCGAGGGCCACAAGCTCTAAATTGACACCTAGTCCACCTTCCATCCCTAGTTCCAAATGGATCCCTATATTCAAATCATTGATCACATGGACCTAGGGCCATAGGGTGCACATGTATAAACTCAAGGGCCATAAGTTTATGTCTGTTGTAGTGAGAGATCATTTGACCGTAGAGACACACATAGGACTCAAGTGCTTTAGGTTTATCTCGTTTAAAAAGAGAGACCATATGGCCCTAGGGCCATAGAGTGCCAATACATAATCTAAAGTTCCATATGCTTCCCTTTGTGCCACTGAGAGATCCTATGACCCTAGGGCCATAGGTCTACCATGGTGCCCATCTATAAGGTGCCCTTGAATGGCTTAAATTCTCTTGGAGAGCTGTTAGATTGATATCCTATATTTTTTGGGACACATGATGTTAATCATGGGTTTCTCTAATAGTTGGTAAAGAACTATAATACACCTTTTCATGGCCTTATGGCTATATGGATATGACTTTTATAGAATAGAGAGCTCTATAGCATCAACATTGTAGGGTAACTTTTTCTTGTAGCACACTATGGACCCAGGGCCATAAGGTGGTCTTTGCATGTACCATTGTATGGCTCTAGGTCCATAGGAAATCTTGAAGTACTTTATACATAAAGATAAATTATAATATATAGCCTTTGGGACAAATTATATACTTTAATGAAAAAACTCCTTTGCCTATTTACTTAGCATTATTTACATCCTAAAGACAAAGGTGCCCTCTATGTTTGCTACAAACTTACTTCTCTTAGTCCATAGGGTATCCAAGGTGCCTACTAAGAGGATAATGTAATATATTTGAAGAGTATCCAATGGCCCCAAGGGTAATGGGTAGACTAGGTGTCCTTCTAGAGCATCTATATTGACATCCTTGGTCATGGAATCATAGGGTACAAAAAGGATTTATTATAAGTATCAAAGGAGAGGAAATTATCGTCCTAAGATTTTAGAATGATTTATATATGTGCCACCCTATAGCCATAGAGCTATAGGACCTATATGGTACCTTATAGAGAACTAGCATAAATATATAGCCCGTTGGGCATAGGATATATTTTGGTGATCTCACTACAACCCCTTGATATTTTTACTCAACATAACATAGATCATAGTGCCAAAGGGTTTTCCCTCTATTTTAGTTAGAAGGTTCCCTATGGAATTGTCACCATAGGGTGGCATAGGGAAATAGGGTGCCCTTTGTATGGTCTTATGACCATAGCATGGTATGCTTTGATACAAGGTTGTTGATAATAAGTTTTAGAAGAAAACCACATTTTAGCCTATGGCCTAATGGCCATAGGATGATCTTGTGGATATTTTTAAGACTCTATGAAAGACAAAAATATGCCTTTTTATGGAAATAGGACTATAGTCCTGATATTGAGAGAATTATAGACCTATGCCTATAGGGACTATATGGAGTACCTTTGTAGAGAAAATGAAATCAATCTATAGCCTTTGGACATAGGTTAAATTTTGGTAATCTCGTCACAACCCTTTGATATTTTTACTGAACATAATAAAGATCATGGTGTCAAAGGGTTCCCTTTATGCTAGTTAGATAACCCTATGGACTTATGGCAATAGGGTGGAAAAGGTGCTCTATGCTTTAACATCTTAATGTACTATAAGGGTGAAAGCATGTTAACTTGTCATGCTTTTTCATATCCCGGACAATGCTAACTAGCACAATTTTGACATATGCTAACTAGTACAATAACTTGAGCTACATCTCCAGGATCTATGACATATGATATATCAATAGAAAGCACTTGAAACAAGGAATCCAAATGTAAAACCTCCGACAAATTTTGATATTATTTGTAAAAAATTTACCGGATGCCCAACTTTTTGAAGATGTGTTAACTTGAAACTGCTAACTAGCACAAAAAGCGCGACAGGTTAACATGCTTTCACCCATAAACAAAAAGTACTCAATGGCCCCAAGATCATTGTTGGTAACCTAACTGTATCTATAGGGGCTCTATATTGGGACCTATGGGCCTAGGGGAATAGGGTGACCTTTGTATGGTTTGACCATAGCATGGTATGATTTTAACATAAGAGTTTGTAGTGTTACATAGGTCCTATTTCTGTTGGCTTCTTAAGTGCCAGTTGGACCATCACATAATACGTCCAAATATGCTAAAAAAATGTGATGCATAAACTATGCCACCCTTATGGCCTGAAGACCGTAGGGTCATTTGCAAGTGTAGACTATAAAAGGAGTTTGGATTTGGACAATAACATATGGCCTTATGGAAAGAGAAAAGTACAAATAATACTAACAATAGATTTCAAAGTGCAAATGGGAGCATTAAAAAGAGAATCAACAATAGCTTTGTAGGTGCTCATTTTAAATGCTAGATAGTTTTCTAAGTCTTAAATTTTGTGGTTTTCTTTATTTTAAAGTCACATGATCACAAATAATTATTTCTTATATTATTAAATTCAATAACACATTTGCTTCTCTCAATGTTCCTAATAACCTTATATGTAAATTTGGTTGTTTGACAAAATCTTCAAAAATATAGGGCGTTGGAATTTTTGAAAGAATTGAAAGGATGAGATATCTTTGATATGTCAGAAAAACATGCTCAAGAAACTAATCAAGGTCACAAAATTTAAAAGGAAGTTTTTTGAAAGTGCAAACACATCCACAATGTTCATTATTAGGTCAAAGATTTTCACTTCAATGCATTTGGTTGTCTTTATTTAACACCTAAAAATACAATCCAATTTACAAACTTAAACAATTTTCAGACATTATACAATCATTTCTGTGCAATAAACCTTGATACAATGTTCCGATTGCTACATGACAAGCTAAAAAATTGTAATAGTCCTAGCTTCCCTCTAGTATCATCTAGAAGAAAAACAAAATCATAGTTTGGACCAAAATACTCGCACTTTATATCTTTGAATAAAATCTTGTTGCAATTGAAGAACTAGATTTTCACATAATCCAAAGGAAAAATTCTTCATAAACCATTTTCACTTTGATACTCGATGTCTACTATCTAAGCAAGTAATTGGCATTTACAAAAAATGTTGAATATATGTTTAATCTAGTTATTTGTAATACAAAGATAATTATTTCAAGTTCTTACACAATGAATTCACAATAGAAGAACTTATTTCATTCTCAATAGAATATTAAACCTTAATCACAAGCTAAGTAGTATAAGTCCCTAATGTATATGAACCATATGATTCCAAGGCAATAAGTTGACATATCTTCTCCCATATATTCTTCCATAATTTTGGTCTGGTATTCGCACACTATGACCTTGAGATCTTCAACAAGATAGTAAGGCCAGAGAACAATGTTTTTGAAACACTTAAAGAGTCTTTAGGGGAACTAGAATAACCAACCTATGGCCTAAAGTCCACAGGGTGTCATGTGATATTTTATAAGATGTGACCATAGATAACTAAGTGATTTCATCCATGGGGTGGTTTAAGTGCCCCTGTGGAGGTTCTATGTCATCACCCTATGGCCCTAAGGCCTTAGGGTATCCCAAATGCTATTGGATAACTTATGTTTCCTTCCAGAGATTTTATGTTGACACCCTTTGGCTCTAAGATTGTAGAGTAGCCCAAATGCTTATGTGCCCTTTTAGAGACTCTATCTAATCACCCTATATCCGTAAGATTTTAGCACTACAATGGTAACCTAACAGGACATAAAAGTGTCCTTTCAGGGTTTTGAAAAAAAATTCCAAAACCATAGTAGATCCACTCATTTTGAGAAATCCTTTCATGAGCTTATATTTCAATAACTACTACATATGGAAAAAATGAGAAACTTATAATTTTTCTCATCCCTTGGTCACTACAAGCCTCCAAAGTTGATGAACCAGTGCATTTTGCCCAAAACAACAGTTTCTTACGGTTGATTGCATATAAATAAGAGTGGGGATTTTTGTAGGACCTGAGATAAAATGCCCCGTTAACTTCAATGGGTTGGTGACCAAAACATATGGTTGCTTTTACCTCACTAATGTTTTTTTGGGCAAAAACAATAGGTACAAAAAAGTTGCGTTTTTGCCATTCTGCGGACCTATCATCAAAGTTTCTATAGTCACGCCCAATACAGATACTATATACATGTATTCTTAGTTCCCTTTGGGCCTTTGGATTCAAAAGGAGCCATGGAGCATGTCAAAAGGATAATGGATCTCTTACAATTGGAACCTTGGTGGCAATGATGAAGTGCTAGATACAGCAAACATGAAAAAACTGGCTTTAGCATTATGACCTCTAGAAACCCATAGAAACTACTCAATATTTAGCCAAGAATGTTTGTAGTCTATCACTAGATATGTTTACTACCTACAAAATACACACAATTGGCCTAAAAAACTAGCAATATTGAGAAAGTTATACTTGCTGCTCTAAAATGTATCGTATTCTTCAGCAAATCAAAAAACTCAACCATCATCATATACTATGCTATATAGCATATTAGGTCCCCCAAAACTCAAGGAAGATTAGCTTTATGTTATACATTACACTTACACAATCAAAATTGAATTTGGATATCAAGAAAGCCACTAAAAAAATCATAAAAGTGCTAGGTTTGGCCAAAAAAACAGGATTATGCAATTCTTGTAAATTGGTCATAACTTTAAATTTTAACACTTAGCTCTCTCTACAAGCATCAAAACATATTGAGAACTATGAAGGCCTAACCTCTAGCCATCTAAACCTCACAAACATGAAGTTTAGAGTGGTATGGTTGCCAAAAATTGAAAAAAAGCTAAAAATAGGACCCGTTTTCTCACACAGTTTAGGTTCAAAAATGTTGTGCAAGAGTAAGGTTAATGGTGAGATCGATACTCCAAAAAAAATGCTAAGTTTTTTTCAGCTCATAAGGAAAATTTGTGGGTATATAGCACCTAGAAATTCATTTTCATACTCTTCAAATAATTCAAGCAAAATGGTCACTTAACATGACACAAAAGTGTCCAAGGACATAAAAGTGTCCTATTACCATTCTAGTGTTAGGGTAGCCCAAATGATATTGGGGGATTCTATGTTGACACCCTATGGCCCTAAGACTATAGAGTAGCCCAAATGCTTATGTGCCCTTTTAGAGACTGTTTGTAATCACCCTATATCTGTAAGATTGTAGGGTAGCCCACATGCTTTTGTTGGATTCTATGTTGACACCCTATGGACCTAAGCCTATAGAGAAGCCCAAATGCTTATGTGCCCTTTTATAGACTCTATTTAATCAGCCTAAATACATATGGTTGTAGGGTAATCCATTTGCTTTTGGGGGATTCTATGGCCCTAGGGCCATAGGGTGCCATGTCTACAAAGAACTCTATGATCCTCAAGTCATAGGGTGGGTGTTCTTCCCAAACTTCATATGATCACTTAACTTTGAAGTATTACATAATATATCTTATGACCATATATATATGTAGAATTATTTTTTCCACAACATGTCCATACAATAAGTCTAATTCATTTAATCTGAAAAAACTCAAACTTACAAGTTCACATTTTTCCAAAGAAAATAAATTGAGAAAAATAACAAACCAAACATCAATGTTTTTAACATCATGGGAGGATTTGAGATGGTAAAAATAAAATAGAATGATAATAATAATAATCTAAATATCATGGGTGGCTAGCTTAACATGTTTCTTGTAGAATTTTTAGAATGGCATCAGCACTTGCATCCAATGGTTCTTCAATTTCTTCTTCCTGTGAATCCTTGGCATTGACTTTCTGTGTGGTATCCACACCTGCCCACCTTCTAAGATCAAGGTCTTCTTCCACTATGGAATGGAAAAGAGCTTCTAATTGCATCATTTGATCACTAGTACATGCAACTGATATCACCTTTCTCTGTTGATGTAGTGCCTCTTTAGTCCCATAGCCTAATGAGAAGATGTCTATTACTTGATCATCTTCTTTGACACAGATGCATTTGATTGCACGATGCACAAAAAAATATTTGTCCGTGGTCACAGCATCATACTTGTCGTCGTTGATGCAGAGAGTATGCATTGGCTCCAACAACGACTATTTAATACTAGAGTAGTTGGTGTATTGGTCCCCTTGATTGAAGAATTTCCAAACCCCAAAAAGTAATTTGCAAAGAGAACATGTTTGGACAGTCTCTGATCCCATTAAGGAGCTCAAAGGTAGAACATGCATTTCATACCATTTAGCTTTTTCAGCAATTGCCTTCTCTTTGGAAGCAGCATGCTGATACTTGACTAAGCCAGCAATTAAAAACTCTAATGGTTGATGTTCTACTCCATCAATTAATTTACCAAATTGGATAGAACTCCAACCACTAGATGTAAGACTTGTGTGTGTTGTACTATGATACAAACAACAACACGAATTGTAGATCTATTCTCACTGCAGAGAAATCAATGCCTTCCAAATTCTTTCCAACGCACTTGATTGTCCATGGTAAACTAAATTGAAAACTATAAGTGCCATTATTTTGTGCAATGATCCACTACACATATCCCCTAGTGATCTCAGGAATTGGCTCTTTCTCCTTTGCTTTTTGTATCAGGAGATTTAGCCATTGCGTACAACTCATGCAGAGAGATTTGTAGATCTCATCCGTAATTTTATAATGAGACTTACATTCATCCCATAAAGTAATTGCTATTGCTGATGGATCTAGCTCTTTAAATGCCATCAACATTTGAGGTTCAAAAACCCTGGTCTGCTTTAAGTTCGTTACGCGTGCAGTGAGGTCGAGCATGCCTGCTTGATGTGGTTGCTTCACTAAGCAGATCTTCTCTTCTATCAGCTCATGTTGTAGTAACTTGACATCATTATCTTCTAAACCTTTTAGGCATCTAAATGTTTTTATGCTTGGTTGTCGCCCAAGAGTAGCTGATGTATGATGCTTCTCTAAGATGTTTATCCATTGATCATAGATTTCATCATTATACATGACCATGTGTGCTTCTTTGCTGGAAAATGATTTATGGTTGAACGTGGTGTTTTCCACATTTACCGAGGCCTTCAAAATAATGAAAAGAAAATTAACTTTATTTCAAGAAATATTTGTAACAAAGCAAGCATAGGAAAATGGAACTTACATCCCAAGGTGCTCGACTCGGATGACCGACAGGAACTCCTGCCTTGGATTTTGTTCGTTTAGAATATGCAAGCCATTGACTACGACCATGCTTCAAGACATCCATGTAAAGCTAGTGCTTGATTACTATCATTCTCTACATGTTCTCCATTTTGGATATTCAAACAACAACCTCTTTGGGAGCATCTACCAATATCGTTGCAGTTCTAAACTTGTAGAACTCTTTTCTCAAAGCATACTTAGTGATGTTGTTATGAAAAAAAGCTCTAGCTACTATATTGGAATGCTGACTAGATAGAGTCCAGTAGTGGTATGTTGATAGCTTGTCTCCATGCACTTCAACTATTTGTAAAGGCATTTTTGTAATTATGTTCTATGGCATCAGGTCTGCTGCATTGGAGACTGGTCTAGAGTGCCCTGCACATTGCTTCAAGAGGTATTTCACATAAATATCTGACAATGGTTTGCATTTATAGCCATCTAGTGCAAGGTTGCATTGCTCAACTGGGATCAATTGGGTGAATTGTATAACAAATTTAAAATAGTGTTTGATTCCAGCATATCCATCTGGCCCACTCTTAGAAGTTTTGGCAACCTCTTTATCAAGATCTTTTTCTTTGGGCTGTATAATAGAGTCCAACACAGCCAAGGATGCTGAGTCCACAACCACTACCACTAAGGGGTTTTCAACTGCTAGGGTTGAAAACCCAAGTCCACTAGAATCTCCTGCTTCTTGAGTTTGTAAGGGTATAATTTAAAGTTTTTCTTTGGCCACATTTCTACTATTGTCTCCAAGTGAGGGATTCTGACTCTTCTTGAGAGTCTTAGCTTGACTTGCTTTACCTGTGTCTTCATTCTTTTGGTTCTTATTCTTCTTTGTGTTGATTAGTTTACCGAAATATTGATCGTCTTTCTTAAATCCCTCAATATATAAGTATATGAAGTTCTCACTTGGAGTTTCGTTTTGAAGCTCACCCACCCTGCTTTTGTCATTGTCACTCCGTCATAATCAACCTTCACCAGTCACCATTGAGTAGTTTTACTCCAAGGCATGGAGACATTTCAAGATCTGAACAATCTTTCTTTATATCCTTAACATACCAGAGTCTTTGAAGGGCAATTTATCTTTATCTTGAAAGAACAAGTGGAATTTCTCATCACTTCCACCATTTGGCAAGTAAAAACCTAGATACCAAGAACTTGGTGTTGATCCTGTTGCATCAACTGACTTTGACATTCTCTTTTGAGACATTTTTTGTAAAAAGAATGACATATATTAGACAAGATGGATATTAATACATCCATATGGACCTAGGGCCATAGAGTCCCCTCTATGTTAAACCATGTGGTCCTAGGTCCAAAGGGTGCCAACAAAATGGTTCTACAAGCGTACCTAGGCCACCTTATGGTACTAGGATCACATGTTCTCTTATGACACTGGAGGCACCTTGTGGCCCTAGGGCCATAGGGGTCCAAAGTACTTGAATGGCCTATATGCTCCTTTAGATCCTCTACACAAACACCCTATGACCCAAGGTCCATGGGATACCCTCTAATCAAATCTAAGTTCTTATGTCCATGGAATCTATCTGGGTGCACTTGAGTGGTCACAATTCCTTTAGAGTTTCTACAATGGCCACAAGGTGCAATCTAATCTAATGAGAGTTTATGTATACATGGTTCTCATCTAGGTGTCAGTTAGTGGCATAAATGTCCCCTTTTGAGCTTCTACATTATCACATTGTAAACTACCTCATATTCTCTAACCATGCCCGATCCTTGCACACCTTGGTCTAGAGGTGCACGGAGGTCAGGACCACCGGGTTATAATCCTGTCTTTATAGGTCAATGCCTATATTCATGGGTGTCACGTAAGTGCACCCCCATGTCTACATGACAATGCATGTAGTGGGAAAAACCCCTTTGCCTTCTGGTTGATTTCTAAGGTGTGACCTCTTTTCTAAGCTTGGACTACTTAATCTATAGTATTTGGGCCCTAGGTCCATAGGGTTCCCTCTAATCAAATCAAAGTTCATATGTTCATGGTGCTCATTTGGGTGCACTTGAGTGGCCTAAATACCCTTTAGAGATTCCACATTGGCATCTTATGGACCTAGGGCATCAGGGTGCACTCTAATCTAATGAACCCCTTTGCCTTCGGGTTTCTTTCTAAGATGTGTCCTCTTTTGTAAGCCTAGACATACTAATCTATAGTCACTGGGTCCTAAGTCCATAGGATGCCCTCTAGTCTAATTAGAGTTCCTAAGGCCACATGGTGCTCTTTATGATGGTGGATAATAACCCCATGGCCTTAAGGCCATAGGATGCTCTTTGTGTTAGCAAGAAACCCTATGGCCCTAAGGCCATAGGATGCTCTCTGTGATGGCTAGAAGCCCCAACCATCACATAGAGCATCCACGGACTTAGGGCCATAGGGTCTCTAACCATCACAAAGAGATTTACATAGCCCTTAGGCCACATGGTGCTATTTTTCCTAGATAGAAACACTATGGCCACACAGTGGTATTTTTGTTAGCTAGAACCTCTCCCTATGGTCCTAAGGCCATAGGGTTCTCTTTTTGTTAGCTAGAAACCCTATGAACCTAAGGTCACAGGGTGCCCTAAGGCCATAGGGTGCTATTTTTTATGGTTAGAAATCATTGTGCCTTAAAGAAATAGGGTGCTCTTTGTGATAGCTAGTAGCCCTATGGCCCTAAGGTCACATATAGCTCTTTGTTTAAGCTAGAAGCCCTTTGGACCTAATGCCAAATGGCGCTCTTTGTGATGGATAGAAACTCTATGGCCCTAAGGCCACAGGGTTCTCTTTGTGTAAGTTGGAAAACCTATGTCCCAAAGGCCACATGGTGTACTTTGTGATGGCTAGAAACCCTATGGCTCTAAGGCCACATTTTGCTCTTTTTGTTAGCTAGAAACTATGGCCATAAGGCCACAATGTGCTCTTTGTGTTAGCTAGAAACCCTATTGTCCTAACACTTCCATATTTTGGTTTTTTTAATATCTAAAAACCCTCTCGTCCTAAGTCCATAGTGTGCTCTTTGTGGTGGCTAGAGACCCTATGACCCTAAGGCCACAAGTTCCTCTTTGTGATGGCTAAGGCCATCGGGTTTCTAGCTTGCACAAAGAGCTCCCTTCATCCTTAGGGCCATAGGGTTACTAACCATCACAAAGAGCACCGTGTGTCCTTACATCCATAGGATTTCTATCAATCACAAAGAGCACCATATGGTGCTAGAAACCCTATGTCCCTAAGTCCATAGGGTGCTCTTTGTGATAGATAATAACCCTATGTCCCTAAGTCCACAAGAGCACAAAGATGTAACTAACCACCACAAAGAGCACCCTGTGGCCTTAACGCCAAAGGATGCCCTAAGGCCATAGTGTGCTCTTTGTGGTCGTTATTAACCTCTTTGTGCTATTGTGGCCTTAGAGCCATAGGTTTTCTAACCATCACAAAGAGAACCCTATGGTCCTAAGGCCATAGTGCGCTCTTTGTGACTTCTAGAAATCCTATGGCCCTAAGACCATACAATGCTCTTTGTGATGGCTAGTAACCCTATGGCCTCATGGACATAGGGAGCTCTTTGTGTAAGCTAGAAACCCTATGGCCTTAATTCTATAGGGATCTTTTTGTGTAAGCTAAGAACCCTATGGGAAAAATTGTTCTATTTTTTGTTAGATACAAACACTATGGATTAAGGCCACATGGTGGTCATTTTGTTAGCTAGAAACCCTATGGCCCTAAGGCCACATGGTGCTCTTTGTGTTATCTAGAAACTCTATGACCCTAAGGCCACAAGGTTCTCTTTGTGTAAGTTAAAAACCCTATGTTCCAAAGGCCACATGGTGTACTTTGTGATGGCTATAGACCCTATGGCCCTAAGCCCACATGCTGCTCTTTTTGTTACCTAGAAACCCTATGTCCCTAACACCACAGGGTGAGTTCTTTTATACCTAAAAACCCTCTGGTCCTAACACCACATGGTGCTCTTTGTGTAGGCTAGAAACCCTATGGCCCTAAGGCCATAGAGTGCTCTTTGTGATGGCTAGAGACCCTATGGACCTAAGGTCACATAGAGGTCTTTGTTTAAGCTAGAAGCCCTATGGCCCTATTGCCACATGGTCCTCTTTGTGATGTCTAGAAACTCTATGGCCCTTAGGCCACAGAGTTATCTTTGTCTAAGGTAGAAACCCTATGTCCCAAAGGCCACATGGTGCACTTTGTGATGGCTAGAAATCCTATGGTCCTAAGGCCACAGGGTGCTCTTTTTGCTAGCTAGAAACACTATGTCCATAAGGCCAGAAGGTGCTCTTTATGTTAGCTAGAAACCCTATGGTCCTAACACCACCACAGGGTGATTTTTTTAATAGCTAAAAACACTTTGGTCCTAAGTCCATAGGGTGCTCTTTGTGTAACCTAGAAACCCTATGGCCTTAGGGCCATATTAGGGTGCTCTTTGTGATGGCTAGACCCTATGGCCCTAAGGTCACAGTGTCCTCTTTGTGATGGCTAAGTCCATAGGGTTTCTAACTTAAACAAAGAGCTCCTATGGCTAAGTCCATAGGGTTACTAGCCATAACAAAGATCACCCTGTGGCCTTACAACACCATATGTCCCTAGAAACCCTATTGTTGGAGCTATATATGGCTCACTCTACTCAACTTGGTCTCACCTATATATTTGTATCTTGTCCTCAATATGAATCAGTCTTTGGGAGCGTATATGATGTGTCTCTTTTCTCCTCTCTCTCTCTCTCTCTCTCTCTCTCTCTCTCTCTCTCTCGCTTTCTCTCTACATCTCAACATGGTATCAGAGCGGTAATGATCACGCGCCGATTCAATTCATGGTGACAAAACAGTATGTGTATGCGATTCGCATGTAAGATTCAAAATTGCTACAAATTTTATTTTTGAGCGTTGATTCTTGTTAATTGTGGTTGTTTTGTGTTAAGAAGAATATGATTAGTGTTTTGTGTGGTGTTTATTGCTAATCAATCTAATCGTTGATTATGTTTTCTTGTTGATGACACCTTGAAATTCATCTCAATTTTTGAGGGTCTTTTGCTCAAAATTTGGAGAAACGGGAAAAGCGCAATGGCTCTTTACATCCAAAACTTGTTCGTCTCCTCGAGCTCTTCGATTTGAGTTCTAGGTTTGCGTCAATCGGATTTCGTAGCAAAAAGTTATGTTGTTTTTACTGCAATTGAGCTTGAAACGGCTTTCTTGTCGTACTTCTTTGTTAGGCGTCCACGATCGTTTTTCTAATTTTTGCGTTAACTTTTTCGAGAAAATTTAGCTTTTTTCTATTCGTATTGTGGCCGTCAATCTTGCGTCTCACGCCACTCTATTTTGAGTACTCTTTTATAATTAACGTCTCCTTTACCTTGCCTTTACCCTGTCTCTCACATCTTTGGATGTCCCTTGAGCATCCTTCTTGAGTGTATCGTTGACAGAACGGAGTCCTCATATTTCTCTCATTCTCAATTGCGGCCTTCACCATATATGGTGCGCAATTTCTACGATCTTATCTTATATGTTGTCAGGAGTTTTTTGGAGCAAGGGATTGCGCATATGTACATACCCATGCATGGTGCATCGAATAAAGGATTGCCCATTTTCCATAGCCAGGTGGTTACATGGGGCCCACATGTGTACAGGTAGGACTGTATGTACATAGTGCATCGATTTTCATTGTTACCAGTACCAGTGTGTTTTTTCTATAATAATGAGGAGTTGGTAGCGCGTAAAACTTCTCGAGGAAGCTATCGGTGGGCCGACGGCATGAGGTAAGCTAGTGCGTCAGATGGCATCTAGTGGCGTCAGGAGGGCGAATGGGGTCAATACTTGCACGCAGAGAAGTACGGACACAACGTGGGTGTTTGCTTGTGAGAATTATGCAGAAAGGTCATCATGAGGACCTTTTTTTGGGGCCACTTCACGTGGTTGTGGGATGCATTATTGGGGAAAGCTGAGTGCCAGGTGTGCGGATGATGCAAAAAAGGTGACAACTATGCACTGCGAGGTCAGTTTTTGGCTTGTTCGGGGTCCGTTTGAGGTCATCTAAAAGGCCAAGGGTGCCCAACTAGTAAAGCTAAGTGTGGGAACTGAAAAAAAATAGAGAGAAGACCAGAAAAAACGTGGAGAAGAGAGGAGGAACAGCCGCAGGTGTGTTTTTGGGGTTTTTGGAGCCTGTTTTGGTCGTAAACTGCTCATCCGATGTCGGATTTGAGCACTTTGACATTGTAAGCTGGGGTTTTGGGCCGTTCCGGACGCGATGGTGCTATCCAGTTTGCCAAATTCCTCACTCTTTTTTTGTTGTTTTTGCTGTGTAAGTTTCTCCTATGAGCGAAGCCTCTGCTCCAATTTGTGATTGTATCTGGTATCTTTTACCCATATTGTGTGAGCTATTTGCCCCATTGGTGTTGGCCCAAGCTCAATTGTATCTAAAAATCATAAATTCTCCTCTTTTGAGCTGAGTTTCTTGGGTGTGTGTATGTGTGTGTCTGTATGGAGTGGGCAAGTGGATAGTCTCTCTCCTCTCACTCCAGAGGTGTGTTCCCTATCTCGGCCAGGTGCGTTGTATAAGCCGAGTGGTGCCCCATAGTGTGTGTGTATCTTTCCAAGAGTGTGTGTCGGGTCGTTATAGAGGCGTTCTGTGTGTTTCCATCCCGCTCACATTCTTTTGGCACCCCCACGGAGGATCTTCTTCGAGTACCTTCTGCTTCGAGCTTCAAGCTTCGAGTTTCGGGATTACAGGTTGCAGGGTGCAGATTGGAGATTTCAGGTTACAGGTTACAGGTTACAGGGACAGGTACAGGTAGAGGTGATTCACACAGGTCCAGGTAGCTGGAGTACGGTGATATACTAGCAGTGGTGTCACTTGCAGCTGTTGTGGGTATGCATCATTTGGCGTCTGTTTGAGCGCATTGTCTGTTGGATTGTACGTTACTTGTGGAAACTGCCATGGTACGCCTTTGTGGAGCCATATATGGTTTTATTTGGCAGTCCCAACCATTTCTGAGACTTGGTTTGGAAGATAGTCATTTCTGAGACTTGACTATACGCGATTTGCATTAGCCTTTGTGTGAGGGTCGATAGCGTGAGGTTTTTATTGAGCTGGGGGATTCTCAAATGTGGAGATCCTTTCGGTGATACAGGTAGCTGGAGCACCCTTTTCGTGACCTCGCCATAGGCTATGTACTAGTGAGTCCTATTTGATGCTCGGGTTCTATTGTTGACAGTTTATGCATACATAGACAGTCTATATTTTAGGTTCACACTGCTCTACTTCTGGGGAAACTCTGCCAAAATTTTTCCAAATTGTGATGGCTGGTTTTTTGGTCTTTTGAGCCATTTATGATGTTATGCTGCTGAAATTTTGGCAAAATCAGAGGATAAGTCAGGTGTGCTTTCTTGGGAGCTGCATGGTGGGATTTAATGGATGATCAAAATGGCCCTCAATTCACTCCTTTTCATTTAACTCAAAGAATCCAGATTAATGTTCATGTGTCCAGAAAGATCTTTTTCCAGCAGCGCCTAGTCTTTATGTTCGGGCCAAGAAGATTAAGATAGATACTCGAATGTCCTTTGCCTATTGTATTCCGATGATCAACTATGAAAACTCATTTGATGTGCATGTGTTTGTCCTTATCTAAAGTTGAGCTCCACTAAAGTTAATTTCTGGGATTGAGTCAGTCAAAAGTTTTTGGGGTTTTGGTGCCCCCACGGAGAATCTTCTTCGAGTACCTTCTGCTTCGAGCTTCAAGCTTCGAGATTCAGGGCTACAGGTTACAGGTTACAGGTTACAGGTACAGATGATTCACACAGGTAGAGGTAGCTGGAGTAGAATGATATACTAGCAGTGGTGTCACTTGCAGCTGTTGTGGGTATGGATCATTTGGTGCCTGTTTGAGCGCATTGTCTATTGGATTGTACGTTACTTATGGAAACTGCCATTGTACGTCTTTGTGGAGCCATATTTGGTTTTATTTGGAAGTCCCAGCCATTTCTGAGACTTGGTGTGAAAGATAGTCATTTCTGAGACTTGACTATACACGATTTGCATTAGCCTTTGTGTGAGGGTCGATAGCGTGAGGTTTTTATTGAGCTAGGGGATTCTCAAATGTGGAGATCCTTTCGGTGATACAGGTAACTGGAGAACCCTTTTGGTGACCTCGGCATAGGCTATGTACTAGTGATTCCTACTTGATGCTCGGGTTCTATTGTTGACAGTTTATGCATACATATACAATCTATATTTTGGGTTCTCACTGCTCTACTTATGGGGAAACTCTGTCAAAATTTTTTCAAGTTATGATGGCTGGTCTTTTAGTCTTTTAAGGAATTTATGATGTTATGCTGCTGAAATTTTGGCAAAACCAGAGGATAAGACAGGTGTGCTTTCTTGGGAGCTGCATGGTTGACTTTAATGGATGATCAAAATGGCCCTCAATTCACTCCTTTTCATTTAACTCAGAGAATCCAGATAAATGTTCATGTGTCCAGGAAGATTTTGTTCCAGTAGCGCATAATCTTTATGTTCGAGACAAGAAGATTAAGGGAGATACTGGAATGTCCTTTGCTTGTTGTAATTCCGATGATCAACTATGAAAACTCATTTGATGTGCATATGTTTGTCCTTATCTAAAGCTGAGCTCCATTGAAGTTTCTGGGGATTGGGTAGTGAAAAGTTTTGGGTTCTTGCACGTGTGTTGGAAGAGGTTCTTAAAGCATTAAACTTGGGTAGCCATGGCTTTCTCTTATCCGGAATTTCATGGAGGAAGTGGTGAAGATGCGGAAGACTTTCTGGAGCAAGTCGAGGTGGCATGCATAAGCAACAATATGTGGGATGAGGAGAATATTTTGAGGCTATTTGGATTGCTTTTGAAAGATGAGGCCCGTGTTTGGTTCATGGATTTGGAAGCTAAAGAAGCAGTGGATTCTTCTTATGGTTTGAGTCTTGACAAGTTTATAGACTCTTTTTTAGAGCGTTTCCAGGTTTTTGAAGATGCAAATGCACTATGGAATGAGCTCAATGCTCTTAAGCAAGGTTCTTGTCAAGGTGTTGATGCCTATGTACAAGGTTTTACAGATTTATGGACTCGTTGGTGTGTTGCTCTTAAGGATGAGACCCCCCCTTGTTCATTGAAGAAAAGTTCTTTTGTTGATGGTTTGTCACCTTGGTTGCGGTTTGAGGTTGAGTTGAAGAGGCCCAAGTCTTTTGAAGATGCAGTATGCATTGCAAAGCACAAGGAATGGAAGTTTAAGCGTTGTCAGGAGTTTTTGGAGCAAGGTATTGCGCATATGTACATATACATGTATGGTGCATCGAATAAAGGATTGCCCATTTTCTAGAGCCAGGTGGTTATGTGCGGCCCACATGTGTACGGGTAGGACAGCATGTACATAGTGCATCGATTTTCACTATTACCAGTACCACTGTGTTTTTCTACAATAATGAGGAGTTTATAGAGCGTAAAACTTCTCGAGGAAGCTATCCGCGGGCCGACGACGTGAGGTCAGCAGGTGCGTCAGATGGCATCTAGTGGCGTCAGGAGGGCGAACGGGGTCAATATTTGCACGTGGATGAATATGGACACAAAGTGGTGTTTTCTTGTGAGAGTTATGCAGAAAGGTCATCATTAGGACCACTTTTTGGGGCCACTTCACGTGGTGGCGAGATGCATTATTGGAAAAAAGCTGAGTGCCAGGTGTGCGAATGATGCAAAAAGGTGACAACTATGCACTGCGAGGTCAGTTTTTGGCCTGTTCGGGGTCCGTTTGAGGTCATCTAAAAGGCCAAGGGTGCCCAACTAAAAAATCTAAGTGTGGGAACTGAAAAAACAGAGAGAAGACCAGAAAAAACGTGGAGAAGAGAGGAGGAACAGCCGCAGGTGTGTTTTTGCTCATTTTGGAGCCTGTTTTGGTCGTAAACTGCTCATCCGAGGTCGGATTTGAGCACTTTGACATTGTAGACTGGGGTTTTGGGCCGTTCCGGACGCGATGGCGCTGTCCATTTTTCCAAATTCATCACTCTTTTCCTGCTGTTTTTCTGTGTAAGTCTCTCCTATGAGCGAAGTTTCTGCTCTAGTTTGTGATTGTATCTGGTATCTTTTACCCATATTGTGTGAGCTGTTTGCCCCATTGGTGTTGGCCTAAGCTCATTTGTATCTAAACATCAGAAGTTCTCCTCTTTTGAGCAGAGTTTTTGGGTGTGTGTGTGTGTGTGTGTGTGTGTCCGTGTGGAGTGGGCAAGTGGATAGTCTCTCTCCTCTCACTCCAGAGGTGTGTTCCCTGTCTCGGCCAGGTGTGTTGTCTAAGCCGAGTGGTGCCCCATAGTGTGTGTGTATCTTCCCAAGAGTGTGTGTCGGGTCGTTATAGAGGCGTTGTGTGTGTTTTCATCCCACTCACATTCTTTTGGCGCCCCCACGGAGGATCTTCTTCGAGTACCTTCTGCTTCGAGCTTCGAGCTTCGAGCTTCGGGATTACAGATTATAGATTACAGGTTGCAGGTTGCAGGTTGCAGATTACAGGTTACAGGTTACAGGTACAGGTACAGGGGATTCACATAGGTACAGGTAGCTGGAGTCTAGTGATATACTAGCATTGATGTCACTTGCAGTTGTTGTGGGAATGCATCACTTGGCGCCTATTTGAGCGCATTGTCTGCTGGATTGTACGTTACTTGTGGAAACTGCCATTGTACGCATTTGTGGAGCCATACTTGGTTGTATTTGGCAGTCCCAGCCATTTCTGAGACTTGGTTTGGAAGATAGTCATTTCTGAGACTTGACTATACGCGATTTGCATTAGCCTTCGTGTGAGGGTCGATAGCGTGAGGTTTTTATTGAGCTGGGGGATTCTCAAATGTAGAGATCCTTTCGGTAATACAGGTAACTGGAGCACCCTTTTTGTGACCTCGCCATAGGCTATGTACTAGTGAGTCCTACTTGATGCTCGGGTTCTATTGTTGACAGTTTATGCATACATAGACAGTCTATATTTTGGGTTCCTACTGCTCTACTTCTGGGGAAACTCTGTCAAAATTTTTCCAAAGTATGATGGCTGCTCTTTTAGTCTTTTGAGCCATTTTATGCTGTTATGCTGCTGAAATTTTGGCAAAATCAGAGGATAAGACAGGTGCGCTTTCTTGGGAGCTTCATGGTTGGCTTTAATGGATGATCAAAATGGCCCTCAGTTTACTCCTTTTCATTTAACTCAAAGAATTCATATTAATGTTCATGTGTCCAGGAAGATCTTTTTCCAGCAGCGCATAGTCTTTATGTTTGGGCCAAGAAGATTGAGAGAGATCCTGGAATGTCCTTTTCCTGTTGTAATTCCGATGATCAACTATGAAAACTCATTTGATGTGCATGTGTTTGTTCTCATCTAAAGCTGAGCTCCATTGAAGTTTCTGGGGATTGGGTGGTGAAAAGTTTTGGGTTCTTGCACGTGTATTTGAAGGGGTCCTCTAGCCATGGCTTTCTCTTATCCGGAGTTTCATGGAAGAAGTGATGAAGATGTGGAAGAATTTTTGGAAAAGATGGAGGTTGCCTGCATTAGCAACCAGATTCATGACCCTACGCAAATGTTACGCCTTCTCCAAATTTGTTTGAAGAGTGATGCACGAGTTTGGTCTAAAGCATTTGAAGAGGATTTGTGTGTGGCTGATCCACCTGTAAGGTTGAGTTGGGACAATCTACGACATGGGTTGGAAGTGGAGTTTGTGAAGATAGAAGATCCTGGCAAAGTGTGGCAAGAAGTACAGGCTTTGGTGCAAAAGGAAGGTGAGCCAGTAGATGCGTACATACGTAAGTTTTCATTGGCATGGGAGCGAATGTGCAAGGCCTTAGCACCACAGGTACCCCCGCCTGACATGATGAAGAAGGACAGGTTCTTAGCTGGTCTTTGGGAGAATATACGTTGGAGAGTGGAGCTAAAGAAGCCTAGGACATATGAGGATGCACTAGAGGTAGCAAGGAACAAAGAGTGGAAGCTGAGGAAAATGAGCCAGTTAGGGGTGGAGTCTTTTCCCATGAGTTCTGAATTTCAGCCTATGGACTCTTTACAAGGGCGCATGTCAGGGGTTCATCATGAACCAGTGGTTCCTGTTACTACTCAGGTTATACCAGCAGTGGTCACTACAGCAGCGCAAGATGATGGGCTAAGGCAAGACATGAGGCAAATGGTAGATTTGATGAAGAATCTCAGCCTAAACATGCTAGGTCAAGTGGGAAATAATCGAGGTCGAGGGAGGTTTGCAAATCAGCCAGGAGGTGAAGAAAGGCCTAGGAATGGTGTTGGACAAAGCAATGGTAGGTTTTGGAGGCAGACGCCCACATGTTATAATTGTGGAGAGTTGGGCCACATCAACCCACAATGTGATAAGCCACCAAGGATGGGGGGAGACATGTATCCATTGCCAAGACAGGTGCTAACTAGGTCAAATGATTATGGCATCGAAATTAAGGGAGACGAAGGAACCAATGGACTGACCCAAGAGGAAAAGGGAAAGACAAAAGTGCTAAGTGTAGTCACCTTGGAGAAGGCATCAAAGCTAGAGGATACATTAGTGATGCCTATTGGGAAGAGGACCACAGAGGATAAGGAAGGAAGAAGTGCCCCAGGTCCTAGTAAGAAGAAAGGAAAGAGCCATGAAGGCGAGGATGTCAAGGCCAAGAGGAAAAGGAGAGCTCGTCGAAAGTTTCATGTTTCAGATTTTCCACTAGGGGATGGACAATTAAGCTATGACTTGAAGGAGGATCTGACGAGCAGGAAGGCAGATGTTACTTTTGGGCAGCTTATAGAGATGGTGCCTAAGCTAAAGTGACAGTGGAAGAGGATGGTTAACCCAATGGAGAAAGAGCCAGAGAGAGGTTCAGTGAAGGTGTTGGCAATGGATGAGCTACCAAACATTTGTCCAATAGTAGATGTGTGGCATAAAAGGAAAAATTTGGGACAAGGTTATGTGGATGGCGGAGCCCAAATATGCGTCATAACACACTCATGCGTTGAGAAGATGGGTCTCACAGTGGCTGGGGTGTCAGTTTTTCGGATCAGATTGGCAAACCATCAAAAAGTAAAATGCTTAGGTGTTGTAAAGAGCTTAGAAGTGGAAGCATATGATGCGAAGGCAGTGGTTGATTTTCATGTGATGCCAGCAGGGTTGGGAGCATATCCTATTATATTGGGCAGACCATGGTTACGTGCAGTGGGAGCTATTCAAGATTGGCGACATGGTACGATTAGCCTCTATGGAAAGACAGGTACCAAGAAGCTTTATAATATGGACACAAGGAAACGATTAGAGGAGCTTTATGAAGATGAGGATGAGTCTAGTGATGAAGACTCTTCCACGGTGACAGATGAGGACAGTGATAGCACTACCAGTAGTGATGAGGATGCTGATGTTGCATTTCTTTTGATGGACAAAGAAATACAGGAGTTTGGTTTAGTTGCATTTGCGAATGAGGTTGAAGATGAAAATGAAGGGCCTTATGAAGTGATTGAAGGGCTGATGCAAACCAAGGTTGAGTTGTCAAAGAAGCACGAATTGATGACACAAATGATCAGTGGTGGAGACCTCTCAGCTATGGAGAAGGGAATATATGTGTACATGCCGGTCTATGCCAAAGTATTTGATTCTTTTCTTGATGCAAGATTGATATATGGAATCTCTACATGTTTTCCTTGGGAACCAGGTGGAAGCTTGATTAGGTTTTTAAGGCAGGGAATACCAAGTGTTTTTGTGTGGGATCCAGGTGGAATGAATATCTCTTTTTGTTGCTGCTGAGCATGAATGCTCTAGCAGGCTAGGGGGTGGGCAAATTATGTCAGGAGTTTTTTGGAGCAAGGGATTGCGCATATGTACATATACATGCATGGTGCATCGAATAAAGGATTGCCCATTTTCTAGAGCCAGGTGGTTATGTGGGGCCCACATGTGTACAGGTAGGACAGCATGTACACAGTGCATCGATTTTCACTATTACCAGTACCACTGTGTTTTTCTACAATAATGAGGAGTTTATAGCACGTAAAACTTCTCAAGGAAGCTATCCGCAGGCCGACGACGTGAGGTCAGCAGGTGCGTCAGATGGCATCTAGTGGCGTCAAGAGGGCGAACGGGGTCAATATTTGCACGTGGATGAATATGGACACAAAGTGGTGTTTTCTTGTGAGAGTTATGCAGAAAGGTCATCATTAGGACCACTTTTTGGGGCCACTTCACGTGGTGGCGAGATGCATTATTGGAAAAAAGCTGAGTGCCAGGTGTGCGAATGATGCAAAAAGGTGACAACTATGCACTGCGAGGTCAGTTATTGGCCTGTTCGGGGTCCGTTTGAGGTCATCTAAAAGGCCAAGGGTGCCCAACTAAAAAATCTAAGTGTGGGAACTGAAAAAACAGAGAGAAGACCAGAAAAAACGTGGAGAAGAGAGGAGGAACAGCCGCAGGTGTGTTTTTGCTCATTTTGGAGCCTGTTTTGGTCGTAAACTGCTCATCCGAGGTCGGATTTGAGCACTTTGACATTGTAGACTGGGGTTTTGGGCCGTTCCGGACGCGATGGCGCTGTCCATTTTTCCAAATTCCTCACTCTTTTCTTGCTGTTTTTCTGTGTAAGTCTCTCCTATGAGCGAAGTTTCTGCTCTAGTTTGTGATTGTATCTGGTATCTTTTACCCATATTGTGTGAGCTGTTTTCCCCATTGGTGTTGGCCCAAGCTCATTTGTATCTAAACATTAGAAGTTCTCCTCTTTTGAGCAGAGTTTTTGGGTGTGTGTGTGTGTGTCCGTGTGGAGTGGGTAAGTGGATAGTCTCTCTCCTCTCACTCCAGAGGTGTGTTCCCTGTCTCGGCCAGGTGTGTTGTCTAAGCCGAGTGGTGCCCCATAGTGTGTGTGTGTGTATCTTCCCAAGAGTGTGTGTCGGGTCGTTATAGAGGCGCTGTGTGTGTTTTCATCCCGCTCACAGCGTCTTGAGGAACATGGTATCAGTACAGGTATGCATGTGAAAAATGGATTTGACATGGAAGATGAAGTTAAGCCTATGTAGGTGAAAAGTAGCCTATCCTATGATGTTTCTCGTTTCTTCCGAAGGTCTATTGTGAAGCGTAAAGAGGTCTTGCAGGTTGACAGGTTTATGGAAGAGACTAAAGAGGTGAGTAATGCTTTGGATACAAGATTGAAAAGTCTTGAAGAGGATGCATTGGCTACTTGTGTACCTTGTGATTCTGGGTGTGAGTGTGAGGTCGAGGTTATTGATGATGAGCACGTATCTTTGGATACCAGTTCCTTGAAAATTAGGTAATAGGGCAAGGTTGAGAGCCATTTTGTGGATTTGTTGGATGTGGAGCCTGTTTTGAAGCCATATTTTGATGTATGTGCAGTGATTGAACCGATTTGTGAGCATGATTGTGGTTTAGAGCAGGGATCTGTATTCTTGGAGACTGGTGAACCCATGCTAGAAGCTATGGATAGTGGTGCTAGCCATGATTATGATGTGGATAAAGTTATGTGTGATGATGAGTATGCTTATGATGATGAGAAGGGGTTTGGCATATATGAGTCCAATCTCAGCTATGTGGATGCCTATGCTAGGGATATGTGTGCTGCGGGGATACGTTTGTTCTGTGGATATCAACAACTTTACCTTCACACAATGCTTTTAGCTACTTGGGTGCATGATTTCCAGGTTGTTGCTATGGCTGGTGAAGCCAAAATGCTAGGTGATGAGTCACTTGAGTTGTCTCTATCGGTTGTGTTGAATGTGGCATGCAATATTTATGCTTTTGGCACTCCAGACAGAGCCGATGTGTTAGTTGGATATTCCTATGGTGCATTTTGGTTGATTGTTGACAAATGTAGGTGTGGTGTTATGATGCTTCTTGTGAATTAGGCGATATGCCTTTGGCCTTTTGATCCAGGTGGAATGAGCATCTACTAGTGTTGCTGCTGAGCATGAATGCTCTAGCAGGCTAGGGGGCGGTCAATTATGTCAGGAGTTTTTTGGAGCAAGGGATTGCGCATATGTACATACCCATGCATGGTGCATTGAATAAAGGATTTCCCATTTTCCATAGCCAAGTGGTTACGTGGGGCCCACATGTGTACAGGTAGGACGGTATGTACATAGTGCATCGATTTTCATTGTTACCAGTACCAGTGTGTTTTTTCTATAATAATGAGGAGTTGGTAGCGCGTAAAACTTCTCGAGGAAGCTATCCGCGGGCCGACGGCATGAGGTAAGCTGGTGCGTCAGATGGCATCTAGTGGCGTCAGGAGGGCGAATGGGGTCAATACTTGCACGCGGAGAAGTACGGACACAACGTGTGTGTTTGCCTGTGAGAATTATGAAGAAAGGTCATCATGAGGACCTTTTTTTGGGGCCACTTCACGTGGTTGCGGGATGCATTATTGGGGAAAGTTGAGTGCCAGGTGTGCGGATGATGCAAAAAAGGTGACAACTATGCACTGCGAGGTCAGTTTTTGGCCTGTTCGGGGTCCGTTTGAGGTCATCTAAAAGGCCAAAGGTGTCCAACTAATAAAGCTAAGTGTGGGAACTGAAAAAAATAGAGAGAAGACCAGAAAAAACGTGGAGAAGAGAGGAGGAACAGCCGCAAGTGTGTTTTTGGGGTTTTTGGAGCCTGTTTGGTCGTAAACTGCTCATCCGATGTCGGATTTGAGC
This sequence comes from Adiantum capillus-veneris, assembly GCF_014529385.1. Lineage (NCBI taxonomy): Eukaryota > Viridiplantae > Streptophyta > Polypodiopsida > Polypodiales > Pteridaceae > Adiantum > Adiantum capillus-veneris. The sequence continues at coordinate 59,342,927 of NC_140931.1, forward strand.
ACTTTGACATTGTAGACTTGGGTTTTGGGCCATTCCGGACGCAATAGTGCTGTCTATTTTACCAAATTCCTCACTCGTTTTTTGCTATTTTTGTTGTGTAAGTTTCTCCTATGAGCGAAGCCTCTGCTTCAATTTGTGATTGTATCTGGTATCTTTTACCCATATTGTGTGAGCTATTTGCCCCATTGGTGTTGTCCCAAGCTCAATTGTATCTAAACATCAGAAATTATGCTCTTTTGAGCTGAGTTTTTTGGGTGTGTGTGTGTGTGTGTGTCTGTGTGGAGAGTCTCTCTCCTCTCACTCCAGAGGTGTGTTCCCTGTCTCGGCCAGGTGTGTTGTGTAAGACGAGTGGTACCCTATAGTGTGTGTGTGTATCATTCCAAGAGTGTGTGTCGGGTCGTTATAGAGGCGTTCTATGTGTTTCCATCTCGCTCACAACGTCTTCTCGCAACAAGATATGGCTATGACTATTCTTGTCAACGGCTTTGCTTCTGGCCAGCGTTCTGTTTCTCCTTTCCAAGGCCAAGGATTTCTAGGCTGGAAAAAAAAGATGTTGTTAATTCTTGAAGGCGATGAACTCTCCGATGTTGTTCTTGGAAATCGTGTTTGTCCGCCTCAGCTTGTTGATACTGATAATGATAACGTGATTATCACTGAAGGACCTATATTTGAAGATTGGAATGTTGAGACTGATAATGATAACGTTGATCCGAGCCTATCACAAATTTCCGTTTATTATATTTTGTTGGTTTTCCTTGCTTCTAGAGGTTTACAATAAAAGAAAGAGTGAGAACAACCTCTTGGAAAAATTAAAAAAAAATGATTTGATAGGAATTTTTTCTTGACTAGTTCACCGGAGGTGAAAGGTAGAGGGAGAACCTAGTGGTAAAGGAAAGGGAAAATATGTAAATGTGAAAAGAAAAGATATGATGTGGTTGTGGAGCCATGCACCCATGATTCAAGGGTCATGAGTGGCTCATATCATCATGGATTTGGAGCTATATGATGATTCAAACAAATGGGACCCAAGTGGAAGACTTGGTAAAGGAAGAAACCAGACACATGATTTTGCTGAATTTTTAAAAAATACTTCCACTCCGATCCAAGAAAAGTTGTCTTCATCAAAGTTGTAGCTGATGAGCTGGAGATATTGGCCATATTTTTTTTATAATTTTTGCATCTACGGTCTAGGAGATATGGCCAAAATGGCGGACGCGAGTTTTTTCAACTGTGGTGGAGACCACCCCCTCTACCTTTACACACACACACCCTTCCTTTTCCACATTGAGACCTTCTCTAAAATCAGCCATTAGTCTTCTCACCCTCCTCTCCTTCCTCCTCTCTCTCAAGCTCAAAAACCCATCAAAATTCCTCTTCTAATCACCTCTCAAGTCATGCTTAATCTTGTTGTAATTCATAAGTTCTCATTCAACCCCTTTCTATTATTACTTGATATGTATTGATTTTATGTAGATTCTTTACATTTTAAAATAAGGAAGCTCTTGGACTCAAGCTATGGAGGAAGGAGTGAAGACAACACAAGTGATGATGGAGCTAATTGGTCAACAAATCACTTGGAATGAGCTTCTTCATTGGTTGAATGTCCCTAATCAAGCTTCATTTGTACAAATTACACTTGGATCTTAACCTCACTCCTAATCACTCTCTTTCCTATATAAAGAGGCCTTCCCCTTTGTAATTTCAAGCCTCCCTCAGCCCCATTGAGTCTTTGTATCACTCACCATGAGCCCATAAGCTCATTCATTCACTCTATTCTTGCACATTCTAGAGTGCAAATTGTTTCATGCTAGTAACCTCTCCTTCTCTTACTATGTTAATTAAGAGAAATCTTTTATATATGTGTGAGAGTGCTTGATGTGATCTTGGCTAATCCTTGAGTGGTTGTTTGGTAATCTACATGCTCTTTGTGTTGGGAGTGTTTGAAGTCATCCATTCCTTGTACACACACTAAGGTTAATGCTTCATTCATAGTGATCTCTCTCTCTCTCTCTCTCTCTCTCTCTCTCTCTCTCTCTCTCTCTCTCTCTCTCTCTTTTTGTGTAGCGGTCCTAGCCCACGCTTCCAAGACTAGGTGGTGCCCTTATCTCATTTCCCTTGTGGCGCAATGGAGTTTGTTTTGGTGTAGAGGCCGCCATTCCAAATTTCCTTCGTCAACGTGATTATCACTGAAGGACCTATATTTGAAGATTGGAATGTTGCCTATACAGATTGGCAACGACGTGATAAAGCAACTCGTCGATATATTCTTTTTGCTCTTACTGACTCCCTTTTGCTTGATATGTATGAGCTGCCTACTTCTCACGACGTATGGAAGTACCTTATTGCAAGATTTCAGAAGAAATCTATTACAGAAATACTTTATTTGAGAGGGTTTCTTAACAAGTTACAATATGAAGTTGGTACTGCCATGACGGGACATATTGAATCTTTCAAATCTATTATTAATCAACTTGCCCTACTGCCGGTGATCGTGTTCCACAGAAGAAACTGATTAAACTTCTCCTTGATACGGTGAAGGACTCTTCTTATGATAACATTGTTACTATTCTCTCTAATAAAGATGGTCTTGATTTCGACCAAGCGTGCATGTCTTTAATTGAATACTCTCAATGTCAAGAACTTCATAATGCTGGTCACGATACAACTATGATTTCACAAGAGGAGACTGAGTCACAATAGATGGAACGTGTTTTTTATGCTCGAAGGCGTCCATTTCAACAAGGAAATCGCAGAGGTGGCCGTCGTGGTAATATTTTCTCTTGTCTCAAATTTTCTAATAAGCAATGTTCTTACTGCAACAGAAATGGCTATATTGAAGATGATTGTTGGGCACGCCAATATGATGAAGAACACAATATTAACACGAAACAACCACTTTTATCTAGAGACTCTTCCTCTTCTTCTTGTGAATATTGTGGACGATCTGATCATCCTACTCATATGTGCTATAAGCGTCGATTCGACACAGATCATAATAGAGCATATGCTATTGAACATCGAAACAACATTGTACCAGAAACAAGTTGTGTCCTATATTCAGTTGCTACAGACAGAATACTTCATGTACGTGATGGATCACTTTTTAGTTGTCGATTCTGGTGCTACAGGAAATATGACATATCAGTCTAAGTGGCTCCATAACTATCATCCATTACCAGTTCAACGTGTTGTTTATCTTGCTGATGATACTACTTGTCAAGTAAAGGGTATTGGAGACTTATATCTTGGTACCTTATCTTCTTCCACTCAAATTTTGCGAGGAGTATTACATGTACCAGATCTTCAACGTAATCTTCTTTCAGCTGCTAGACTTATTGATCTTGGTCTATTTGTTGGATTTGATTATACCAAATGCCGAATTGAGAAAGATGGATAGACTATAGCCACTGCTCCTCGAAACCGTAATTTGTTTGAACTCTCTCTCAACGATGCTGTGGCAAATGTTGTCACTGCTCTAGGTGATCATGATTGCAAAGTATGTCATCACCGTTTTGTTCATGTTGATTTCTCAAAACTCCTTGATCTTCAACGTCATGATCTTGTTCATGGCATGGATCTTAAAGCCCATCCCCATATGGGAATTTGTGAATTTTGTGCTCTTGGGAAACACAATCATAAACCCTTTCCTCTTTCAAATATGACTCATTCTCATGACATATTGGATCTTGTTCATACTCATATATGTGGACCTCTACCTTCTTCGAGATCACACTATCGCTACTTTATTACTTTCATTGATGATTTCTCAAGGTATACCACTGTATTTCTACTTAGACAAAAATATGAAGACTTATCTGTTTTCAAACAATTCCACAAGGCTGCGGAACTTCAAACTGGTCGTCGCCTTAAGAAGCTTCGTAGTGACAATGGAGGAAAATATGTTTCTCAAGAGTTTGTGAGTTACTGTGCTGACAGTGGAATTCATCATGAACACACTATTCCATATTCGCCTCAACAGAACGGCATTGCTGAATGAAAGAATTGCACTATTCTCAATGCTGTAAGATGTATGCTGATTCATTCTGACTTATCTCGTGTTTTCTGGGCTGAAGCTACTTTGACAACAGTATTTATTCAGAATTATCTTCCTACTGCTGCACCCTCTACTAAGATACCCATCACAGCATGGACAGGTAACATTCCTTCTGTATCTCATTTTCGAACCTTTGGATGTATTGCTTATATTCATGTTCCCAAAGAAACACGAACAAAGCTTGATGCTCCTGGTCTTAAAGTGATTGTTATTGGATATTCTGACACTTCCAAAGGCTACAAATTCTATGACCCTTCCTCCAAGAAAGTAATTGTGAATCGTGATGCTACTTTTAACGAACAGCTTATGGGAGGCTCATGGTCCATGGATGATTCTTATGACACTAAATCATTGCTTCAGGCTTTTCCATTTCTTTCAGATGATGAAAATCTTCCTGTAGAGCAGCTTTCCTCTTCACAACCATCCATTCCGAATGTTTCCAATGATGATATTGATATTTTTGTTGATCTGCCTATTGATTTTGAACATGGCTCATGTCATGTTTATGATGACGATATTGCTGATAATGATTTTTCTACTTCTGAAGATCCCATTACTTATGATGAAGCTCTCTCTGCACCACAAAAGGATCAATGGCAAGATGCTATGGAAGCAGAGTACGATTATCTTATTTCTAAAGGTACATGGATACTAACTGAATTACCTCCTAGTCGTACATCTATTAAATGTAAGTGGGTGTATAAGACAAAAGTAAAAGCAGATGGATCTTTTGATAAGTTCAAGGAACGTTTAGTTGCAAAAGGTTACCCCCAAGTAGCTGGTGTTGATTATCAAGAGACTTTTTCACTAGTTGTTCGCATTACAAGCGTTCGAGTTTTATTGGCATTTGCTGTTCAATTTGACTTAGAAGCTCATCAAATGCATGTGCGAACTGCTTTTCTTAATGGTGACTTGGAAGAGGAAATTTATATGGAACAACCAAAAGGGTTTGTTATTCCAGGTAAAGAAGACCTTGTTGCTCAACTCCATAAGGCACTATATGGTCTCAAACAAGCTTCGCAAGCCTGATATACAAAATTTGATCTTTTTCTCACCTCTAAAGGATTCATCTCTTGCTCTTCAGACCCCAACTTATACATAAAACTCCAAGGTAGCAGTTTTGTGATTCTTGCTCTTTATGTGGATGATACCATTTTTGTTTCCAATGATTTGGGATTTCTTTAGCAAGTGAGAAAGTTATTGTCTTCTGCATTTGATATGGTGGATCTTGGAGAGATTCACGCGTATCTTGGCATTCAAATCCAGCGGAACCGTACAAAAGGTATTTTATTCCTTCGATAGTCAAAGTTTATTGCAGATACTATTCAAAAATTTGGTATGGAATCTACACATTCAGCCAACAGACCTTGTCTTGCGAGCTCTACGAAGAACACTTCTGACAATGACGCTCAACTTGTCACAAATCAACCTTATGCTAACTTGATTGGATGTCTTCAGTTTGTTGGCATGAACACTCGTCCCGATATTCTGTTTGCTGCTAATTATCTTGGACAACATCTTGCATGTCCTTATCTTAAGCATTGGTTTGTTGCAAAGCGTGTATTGAAATACTTGAAAGGCACTACAGATTTTGGTTTAGTCTATCGACGACAACTCACATTTATCTATGCGATCTACTAGTGGAAATTCCTTCTTTATAAATGGTTGTCTTGTTTCTTGGACCAGCAAGAAACAACGTTGTGTTGCAGTTTCGACGAGACTGAGTCAGAATATGTTGCAGCATCACTTGCAGCTCGTGAGTTGATTTGGCTTCGACAAATGCTGGTTGATATTGGTCACTCTCCTCTTTCTAGCACACCCTTGTGGTGTGATAACCAAAGTGCTATTAGTCTTGCAAAAGACTATGTTCAACATAATAAGTCAAAGCACATTTCTCTCCATTATCATTATGTCAGGTATGAAGTATGCAAAGAAACCATTATGGTTGAACACTGTCCAAGTGACCAGATGATTGTAGAAATTTTGACCAAAGGCCTCAACGAGTCACATTTCATCCTCTTGCGCTCGGAGCTTGGAGTTGCTTCGGCCTCACTCTTCCTAGATTAACTTCTTTGCTATTGTAATAGCTTTGTACATATGACATTGTAATCTAGTAGGTACCATGCACTATGCACGCACATTCCACATTTGCACATTGTGATCTTTGAGTCACTTGAATATTTGTACATAGATGCACAATTCACTTTCACATCATCATTGCTGGTTCATATTTTCACATTGTATAGGGGCTTGGGTTTTTCCCTTGAACTCCCCAAGGGTTTTTTTATCCAAAGCTAGAGACCTTTGTTTGAGTGGGGGTGTTGGAGCTATATATGGCTCACTCTACTCAAATTGGTCTCACCTATATATTTGTATCTTGTCCTCAATATGAATCAGTATTTGGGAGCGTATATGGTGTGTCTCTTGTCTCATCTCTCTCTCTCTTTCTCTGTACATCTCAACACCTATGTCCCTAAGTCCGTAGGGTGCTCTTTGTGATAGCTTATATCCCTATGTCCGTAAGTCCACAAGAGCACAAAGAGGTTACTAACCAGCATCAAGAGCACCCTATGGTGGTGTAAGTGTGCAAAAAATAAGGAAAACAAGAACCTCTATAGCGTTGAACACTCCACACCGTTGGAAGGAAACACCATAAAGCTGCAGAAAACACCTATGTCGAACACCTGTAAAGTCGGGCACGAAACATCCCTAACCCAAAACATAATTAAAATTGGTGAAAATCAAGAACATAAATATGAAGGTCATGTTGTGTAGACCTTCGTAGAGTATCCATATGCTTGATTCCGACAACAAACAAGAGAGTTACAAGCTTTTGAAGTTGGAGTATCTCTGAAAAGCTCCAAAAAAGCTAGTCCTTGTTAGGAAAAAGGGTGTGCAGAGAATTGAAGATATTTAAAGGATAAATTTTTTGTCTCTTCTCCCAAGGGATTTTTTCTCTCCTCTTAGCCGACATGGTTCTCTCCTTGGGAAACTTTTAATTGGTCCAATTTTGGCCTTTTTTGGGTCAAAATTGAGATGTCGGTGACCATTTGACCAAGGAATGGGGTGGGGGCAAGTGTTCGGGGACCAAAAAAGTGGCCAGGTGCCTGTCTAGGTAGTGGGAAATCACAATGGGCACCCCCTCTCTCCCCCAACACCCACGTGCCCCCACAAGCAAGGCAAGGAAGCTCCATTAGCCCCTTTGATACAACCTTAGGGGGTACCCACTTCCCCCCTTATACCCTCCAATTTCCACTTGCTCCCCCCCATGTGGGATTACTCCATTGCCACTTGGCACCATCCTCCCACCTCCCCAACTTCCCCCAAAATCCCCAGCTTCTCCCAAAGCATGAGAAGACTTCTTGGACAATTTTCCCCGAGGCATACCTTGCTGCTCCGGTCACCGAGTGACGCACCGTAACACATGGCTCGAAGCCCATCACCTTGGCTATCTCCAAAACTATAAAAATTCAGAATTTCTAATCTTAGACCCCCAAGTTGGCCTAGTTTCCCTTCTCGCATGCACCTGCAATCACCTTCTAAGTTGAGACTGCCCGCTTCCGATGCTCATAACTCATGATATACAAGTCCAATTCACAAGCTAAAATCAGGACTGAAATTACTTATTAAAAACCATATTTTGGAGTCTCAAACAACCCAAAATATCAAATTTAAGCTGAGAAAAATCACACCTTTGTACATGAATTTTTACAAGGCCACTTCCAAAACTTGCATGGCTATGTACACCTATATAAATGAGGCTAGTGGGCAAGCTTTTTGGCATGATTTAGTGACTTCATGCTTATCCAAAAAATGCCTGACATAGCTTGCCAACCCCCTTGCGTGCTTAGTCATTCATCACAAGCAGAGGTCCCTAGGGTGAATAACTGTTGCATTTCATCCCCAGAAACATCATCCACATTTTGAGATGTCTCCACATTGTCTCCTTCTATTGATAGAATTTTATCAGTCACAATTGTCATCAAATGTGCTAGATACTTCTTCAATCTATAAAAATTGACATGATATTTATGTTGTACCATTCAAACAACTGATATGTGCCATTTTCAAATTTTCTCACAACAGTAAAAGGACCTTCCCATTTGTTTTGAAACTTCTTTTGAAAGGTATTGTCCAATTTACTATTGTATCGCAACATTAAATCACCCTTCTCGATTTTTTTATCTTCCACGCACTCATTGGATTTTAGTTGAGCCTTCCTTGACACTTCTTCATAGTAGCTCAAAGCTAAAACTCTATCCAATTGCAAGCATTGTAAATCCAATAATCTTTCTGCCATGCATTTTGTTTCTCCTCATCTTCCAATGACAATAAGTTGAGAGCAAGGATTTCCACTTCAATTGGCAATAAAGCTTCCTTGCCATAAACCAAGTGGTAAGGGGAAAATCTCGTGCTCATTTTGATAGCAATTATGTAGACCCATAATGCACAAGGCAATCTAAATCCCAAGTCTTCCCATGTTTCTGATTCATCTTTGTCAAGATCTTTACCAACTCTCCATTGAATCTTTTATTAAGAGCATTGCATTGTGGATAATAGGGAGAACTGTACCTATGCTGTATATTGAGCTTTTTGCATAAGAAATCAAACAGTTCTCCTCTAAATCCTGGTCATCTATTAGAAAGTAGCTCTAGTGGCACACCAAATTTGCAATATATGTATTCATAAAAAAAATTTCCCATCTCTTTACTGATAATCTACTTGATGGACTTGGCTTCTGCCCATTGTGACAAATAATCTGCTACTGTCAAGATGTAAGCATATCTTTTGCTAGTCATAGGTAAGGGTTCAATGGCATCAACACCTCATTTTTCAAACACATCAAAAGCTAAGATTGTCTCTGGCAATTCAGGCTTCAAAATTCTTTTTCCCATCCACTGACAAGGCAATCATTACTTGCACCAATGATTGAATATTCGGCCATATATAACCTTCTTGCAAGAAATTATGCAACATGATCTCCATAGCAAAATGGCCTCCACAAGATCCCTCATGATTTTCTTCCACGATTTTGTAAATTTAATCTTTCCAAGGCACACGACGGAAAACCAAATCACATGCTTTCATGTAAAGCACATCATCAAGCATTTTGTATTTCCTAGATTTCCTTATGAAGGCATACTTTTTAGAAGACGACAAGCCTTCAGGTAGAATACCTGTCAATAGAAAATCCACTTTCTTTGATAAAATTTCCTCCCATGATATAAAGGGGCATGTGCCTTTACCACAAACGCACAAGTGATCATCTTTTGGGCAACATCATGAGCTTCTTCATTTAGAGACCTCTCAATATGCTGCAAACTCCATGATTCAAGCTTTTTGAGCAATGCCTTCACTTTGAAGCATAAATTCTGGAGTTTAGGGTTCTTATTCTTCCATACCCCCACCACTTGTTTCAAAACCAACAAAGAATCTCCTTTAATTTCCAAGCGTCTAATTCCCAATTGTAAGAAAATATGAAAACCACCTTCAAGAGCCATGTATTCTGCTTCATTGTTACTCTTTGCATCAAGTTTCAGCCCTTGCTTCCTCATAAGCTTTCCTTGTTCATCATAAATAACAATGCCTCCTGAACCATCAAAGTATAACAGTGAAGCATTAGGGATGCCAAGAGTCCTGAATCCCTTCTTTTGCACCACCTCTTCTTTAACCAAAACCGGAGTATCCTTATAAGTGATAAGATCTTCTAGGGTAGCTTGAGTACTTTCCTCCACCAAAAAGGTGAAATGGAACTCATGAACCTCAATAAACCACTTCATCACTATTGTTGATATATTTGAACTATTGAACAGTTAGGGAAGCAATGAATAATTGGTGAGAAAGGTGAATGACTTTTGTAGCAAGTAGTATCTAAATTTTCTGCAAGCATAAACCATACTAGTCCACGAATTCAATCTCAGAAAAATCTCTCTCATGAGGAGTCTTCACTCTGCTAGTAGAATGAATAGGCTTCATATACTAAGATTCCTTCCCCCTTTGTAATAACATAGCTTTGATATCATCATCTCCTACTGATGGGTTAACATAAACCTCCTTTTTCCAGTCAGGAGCTTGCATAATAGGTAACATACTCAAAACCTCTTTAACTTTGTCAAGAACGTTACCACAATCACGAGACCATTCCAAGTCACAATTCTTAACTGTTTGATGCAATGGATACAATAGCTGTGATGCCAAAGGTATGAAGCGAGACATATATTTAACTTTTTGTATGAAAATGGCCAACTGTCTAGTATCTTTTGGGGGTGACAGTAACAACAAAGCCTCCACTTTCTCTCGGTTTGCTTCAATCCCATTTTCTGAAATTACATGCCCTAGAAGCTTCACCCGTGGGCTGTGCCAAATGAAATTTTTTAGGATTGAGCTGACCCCCACATTCATCATAACTGGCAAAAGTCATTTCAAGCTTTTAGACATGCTCTTTCCTTGAACTGTATACACAAAAATCATCTATGAATCCTTTGACAAACTTCCCAAGGAACGAGGTAAGGACCTGATCTACTTTTCTTTCAAAGGCTCCTGGCCCATTTGTCAACGCAAGAGGAAGGCAACAAAAGTAAAAACAACCCCATGGTGTGCTAAAAGTAATCTTTTTCCTATCTTCAGGAGCAAGGATAAGCTGAAAGTATCCTGAATACCCATCACAGACACTGTATCTCTCAAAACCAACCACTGCATCTAGCAATTGATCCAGAAAAGGAAAACGGTAAGGATCTTTCTTGGTCACCGCATTTAGTGGCTTGTAATCAACACAAACTCTCCAACGCCCATCTTTCTTTTGAGTGACTACTACAGGGCTCACCCATTCAACATTATCCATTGCCACAATGAACCCTGCATCCAAAAGCTTATCCTCTTCTTCCTTTAAAGCAGTCATTTGTTACTTACCCATCCTTCTTAGTTTCTACCGTATTGGCTTTGCTCCTTCAACTAGCTTGATCTTCATAGATCCCAAACAAAACCCCGTATTTCCTGATATGAGGTAATGAAAAGATTTGGAAACCTGTCCAACATTGCTAAGTAGTCCCTTCTTTCTCCTTGTGTCAAATCAGTACTCATCATATTTTGAATCAACTCTTTCTTTATTGGCAGTTCCTGTTTAGGTTGCATCAACTCTTCAAGTTGCACTAAACAGCTTGAAGCATTTATATTCCCTGCTAATTGCAACACTTCACTAACTCCTCTCTGTTTCTCATCCAACAACAAGAATGACACTTCATCCTCATCACTAGAACTCAAAGTAGTGCTACTTTTTGAGTCTTTAGAACTATCATCACTGGCACTTTCGGGCTCATCATTCTCACTCACGTGAATCTTCAAGTGCCATCGGTTGTTTGGTAGTCATATCAAACACCCTCTTTTCACCCTTCTTGCCATCCACACTGATTGTGCCCTTGCCCCAATCTTGCAGGGCACCAACAGCTCTCAACCAAGGTCATCCCAAAATGAGAGGAAAGGCTCCAAGACCAGCTAGCATAACATGAAAGCTCACCACCATAACTTTCACGTTAAAGATTTCAAGTTTCAAATCCTTGATCATCCCCAAAAATTTCACCTTGGCATGGTTTTCTAGTTGAATCCAAAACCAAAATCTTCCGCATGTAGTGAGACCTAGTCTCTCGACACATGACTGTGTGATCACACAAACTTGAGCACCTCCATCAATGTAGGCTTCTCCCATGCCCACACCTTTGTGCCAAGCGTTCACCAGAGGATAGATGTCAGGTAACTCTCCCACGGAAAACACTCTGACTTTTCCATGCTTTGGCTCTTTTTTTGGATTCACTAATAAATTCCACTGCCTTTTAAGTTTGGGCACCATATTCATCAACTGTCCAAAAGTACAACCTACTTTCCTCCCAATCAGGGCTTCCTTTAACCTGTAAGCTGTTTGGCCTTCTCTGAAAGGAAAGTCTGCCACTTCAAATCGTCTACAAGGATTTCTGTTTCTCTTGGCTTTCGCATCTTCACCCTTCTTCTCCTTCCCTTTCTTTCTACTAGGCCCTGGTGCTGCATAGCCTTCCCTCTCTCTTTTGCCTACTTGCAACACATCTGCGTCTTTCTTTTATACGCGCACAATACCCACATAACCACCAGAGGTTGAGGCTTGATTTTCCTGTCCAGTACCTTGATCTCCCCATATATCCAATGCATAATCATTAGATCTGTTAGGAATCTGCTGAGGAAGTGGAAACATATCCCCTCCCATCCTTGTTGGCTTTTGACGATAAGTGTTGATGTGACCAAGCTCACCACAATTATAACAAGTAGGAATGAACCTCCTTTGCGGCTCAAAACCACCTTGTCGATGACCCACATTAGCATTAGGATGAGAATCACATGCCTGAGGCATCCCTCTACCACATCCATGACCATGACCACCTCCACCACCGAGAACACTAAGTTTTAATTCCTACATCATGGTCATCAAGTCTTGCGTATTCTATTGAAACTATTTGGTATTAACATCCCTTTGAACAGGTTGGCCTCCAGCTTCTGCCTGATTCTCCTCCTTTTGGCTACCATTATTTTACTCAGGGACCGCTTTCCCGTATTCATTAAGCCTTTGAGCTTTCCATTCTTTCTCACTGGCAATGGAAAATACCTCCTCGAAGGTGGTAGGCCTTTTCAGCTCAACCTTGAACTTCTAACTTTCCTTTTAAGTTTTCCACAAAATGGTCCTTCTTTAACATGGATGGAGGGATCTCGTTTCCCAAAGCCCGGGCCCATTTATCCCATAAACGGGTGGACTGCATGACAAAATCATCAACACTTTGATTATCCCTCTAAGTGTACCCCAAAATTTCATGCCAAACTTCCTCAAGTACTTCGATGGATTGGTATTGTGCCAGGAAAACTTACTTCACACGGTTGTAGTCCAAAACCACCCCTGGATTTTGTGCTTGCATCAACTCCTCATAATTGTGTAACCAAACTTTTGCCTCATCTTGTAAACTATATTACAGCAGCTGCAACAATATAGTTTGATCTAGTATATTGCACAGTAAGCAATTGACTTCCAACTTTTCAATAAACGTCTGTGCATTTTCATTAGGCAATCCATGAAACTATGGGAACTCGTCTATCATGTTTGATTGCCACAAAAACATGGATTTTGTGCTTGCATCAACTCCTCAAATAGTGTAACAAAACTTTTGCCTCATCCTGTAAACTATATTGCAGCAACCACAACAATATAGTTTGGTCTAGTATATTTCACAGTAAGTAATTGAATTCCAACTTTTCAATAAACGTCTGTGCATTTTCATTAGGCAATCCGTGAAACTATGGGAACTCGTCTGCGATGTTTGATTGCCACAAAAACACTTACATATGATGGCAAAAGCTCAAGGGATGTGGATGGATCGCTCTAGTACCTAATCCACCTCACACTGGATAACCTGACCCCTAGTGCTTGGCTTCACATAAACTCAAGACCCTCGAGAGACTGCAATCCAATTATAAAAGCGCCTCAAGTGTTGTCCACAATTTTCACATACATAGGCGATTGTCCATAAGGACCCACATCCCTTTTACTTTCATTGTCTGCAGAATAGACATATTTCACAGGAATTGGAGAATAGGAGCACTTGATCCTTAGTGGGGGCACCAAAACAATGTTAGCATGCAAACAAGAAGGAAAATGAGAACCTCTATAGCCTTGCACACTCCACACCCTCGGAAGGAAACACCATAAAGCTGCGGAAAACACCTATGTAGAACACCTGTAAAATCGGGAGGGAAATAGTCCTAACCCAAACCATGATTAAAATTGATGAAAACCACGACCATAAAAATGAATCTTGTGTTGTGTAGACCTTCATAGAGTATCCATATGTTTGATTTCGACAACAGACGAGAGAGTTACAAGCTTTTGAAGTTGGGTTATCTCTAAAAAGCTCCAAAAAAGCTAGTCTCTATTAGGAAAAAGGGCGTGCAGAGAATTGAAGATATTTAAACGATATTTCCTTGACTCTTATCCTAATGATTTTCTCTCTCCTCTTAGCCGACATGGTTCTCTCATTGGACACCTTTTAATTTATCTAATTTTGGCCTTTTTTGGGTCAAAAATGACCTGTCGATGGGCCATTCCACCAAGGAATGGGGTGGGGGCAAGTGTTCCGGGACCAAAAAAGTGGCCAGGCACATGTCCAGGTAGTGGGAACTCACAATAGGCACCCCCTCTCTTCCCCAACACCCACGAACCCTCACAAGCAAGGCAAGGAAGCTCCATTAGCCCCTTTGATATAACCTTAGGGGATACCCACTCCCCCTCTTATACCCTCCAATTGCCACTTGCTCCCCCCCATGTGGGATTAATCCATTGCCGCATGGCACCATCCTCCCACCTCCCCAAATTTCGCTTAAATTCCCAGCTTCTCCCAAAGCATGAGAGGACTTCTTGGACAATTTTCCTCGAGGCATACCTTGCCGCTCCGGTCACCGAATGATGCACCGTAACACACAGCTCGAAGCCCATCATCTCGGCTATCTCTTGAAATATAAAAATTTAGCATCTCTAATCTTAGAACCCCAAGCTGGCGTAGTTTCCCTTCTCGTATGCACCTACAATCACCTTCTAAGTCGAGACGTCCTGCTTCGGATGCTCATAACTCATGATATACAAGTCCAATTCAGAGGCTATAAAGAATGGCTGAAAATAATTATTAAAGACCATATTTTGGAGTCTCAAACAACCCAAAAAATTAGTATTCAATCTTGGAAAAATCACACCTTTGTACATGAATTTTTACAAGGTCACTTCCAAAATGTGAAAGGCTATGTACACATATATACATGAGGCTAGTGGGCAAGCTTTTTGGCATGATCTAGTGACTTCATGCTTATCCAAAAACATTCTAACAGCATTAACACCAAAGGATGCCCTAAGGCCACAAGGTATTATGTGTGGTCGTTAGTAACCTCTTTGTGCTATTGTGGCCTTAGAGCCATAGGTTTTCTAGCCATCACAAAGAGAACCCTATGGCCCTAAGGACATAGGGTGTCTTTGTGACTTGTAAAAACCCTATGTCCCTAAATCCACATGATGCTCTTTGTGATATCTAGTTACCCTCTGGCCTTAGGGCCATAGGGAACTCTTTGTGTAAGCTAGAAACCCTATGGCTTTAAGGCCATAGAGATCTCTTTGTGTAACCTAGAAACCCTATGGCCCTAAGTCCATAGGGTGCTCGTTGTGATGGCTAGAGACCCTATGGCCCTAAGGTCGTAGAGTTCTTTTTGTGGTTACTAATCACTACAAAGAACACCATATGTCCCTAGAAACTCTATGGCCCTTAAGCCACATGTTTCTCTTTGTGTAAGTTAGAAACCCTATGTCCCAAAGGCCATATGGTACACTTTGTGATGGCTAGAAATCCTATGGCCCTAAGGCCACAGGGTGCTATTTTTACTAGCTAAAAACACTATGTCCATAAAGCCACAAGGTGCTCTTTGTGATGGCTAGAAACCCTATGGTCCTAACACCACCACAAGGTGATTTTTTTAGTAGCTAAAAACCCTCTGGTCCTAAGGTCATAGGGTGTTCTTTTTGTAAGATAGAAACCCTATGGCCCTAAAGCCATAGGGTTCTATTTGTGATGGCTAGAGACCCTATGGCACTTAGGCCACACGGTCCTCTTTGTGATGGCTAAGTCCATAGGGTTTCTAGTTTACACAAAGAGCTCCCTATGGCCTGAAGGCCATAGGGTTACTAGCCATCAAAAATATCATCGTGTGGACTTAGAACACCACATGCCCCTAGAAACCTTATGGCCCTAAGGACATAGAGTGCTCTTTGTGATAGCTAATACCCCTATGTCCCTAAGTCCATAAGAGCAAAAAGAGGTTACTAAAAACACCACAAAGAGAATCCTATGGTGTTAACACCAAAGGATGCCCTAAGCCCATAGGGTGTTCCTTGTGGTTTTTAGTAATCTGTTTGTGCTATTGTGGCCTTAGAGACATAGTTTTTCTAGCCATCACAAAGAGAACCCTATGGCTCTAAGGCCATAGGGTGCTCTTTGTGACTTCTAGAAACCCTATGGCCCTAAAGCCACATGATTCTCTTTGTGATAGCTAGTAACCCTGTGGCCCTAAGGTCATAAGGAGCTCTTTGTGTAAGCTAGAAACCCTATGGCCTTAAGGCCATAGAGATCTCTTTGTGTAATCTAGAAACCCTATGGCCCTAAGGCGATAGGGTGCTCTTTGTGATGGCTAGAGACCCTATGGACCTAAGGCCATAGGGTGCTTTTTGTGGTTACTAACCACCACAAAGAACACCATGTGGCCCTAGAAACCCTATGGTCCTAAGGCCATAGGGTACTCTTTGAGATAGCTAATAACCCTATGTCCCTAAGTCCACAAGAGCACAGAGAGGTTACTAACCATCACAAAGAGCACCGTATAGCCTTAACATCAAAGGATTCCCTAAGGCCATAGGGTTTCCTCTGTGCTAGTAAGAATCTCTCTATGCTCTAGGCTCTATATTGACATCTTATGGCCCCAAGGCCACAAGGTGCCCTCATTATTTCCTAAAAACCCTCATTGTTTTGACAACCTATGGGCCCACGGACATAGAGTGCTCTCTATGCCGGTACAAAGCACTATTTGCTCTATATTGGCACCCTAAGTCCTGAAGGCCATAGGGTCCCCTCTATGTTAGTAAGAACCTATTGACATCCCATGCTCCCAAGGGCCACAAGGTGCCCTTTATGTTTTCTAATGGAAGAAACCTTCATGATAAATTTTTGACACCCAATGGCCCTAGGGCCATAGGGTGCTCTATATGCGAGTATAAAACACTATTTGCTCTATATTGGCACCATGTGGCTTAAAGGCCATAGGGTACCTTCTATTCTAGTAAGAACCTCTCCATGCTCTATATTGGCACCATTTTTGTTGAAGGCCATAGGGTCCACTCTATGCTAGTAAGAAACCTCTCTATGCTCTATACGGTACCCTGTGGCCTAAAGGCCATAGTATCCCTTCTATGCTAGTAGGAACCTCTCTATGCTCTATATTGGCATCCTATGGCCCAAAGTCACACGGTGCCCTCTATGTTTTGAAGAAACCCTTGATGAGGGTTTTTTGACAACTTGTGGACAAGGGTGCTCTCTTTATGGCCGTAGGGTTTGTTGTATACTAGGGAAAACTCACTATGCTCTATCTTGGCATCCTATGGCCATTGTCCTCCATGGTAATAAGAAACCATCATTGCTCTATGTTTGTTACCTATTGCTTTACGGCAACAAGGTGTCAACCTCCATGCCAACAATAATAAAAAACCTAAATGCTCTACATTCACACCCTATGGCCCAGGGACCAGGTGTCCTCTATGTTACTAAAAACCCCTCTATGCTCTATGTTGACACCCTATGGCCCCACGGCCACAAGGTGCCCTCTCTCTCTCTCTTGGATATAAATTGTTTATTTGACCTAATTATCTCTCTTCTTCTCCTCCCTTTCTCTAAGCTTCCTCTCCTCTATTTGTCTCTCTTCCTCTCCTTTCTCTCTCACTCCAAATAACTATTTTTCTCCCTCTTCTCATCTCTCCTCATTCATATAGCAGGAAGTATTTAGTCAAATTTGGGCGTGAATATCTATCGGTTTACCTGCAGCATCGTCATTCAGGCACCCCCTACCACATCTCCTCTTTCTAGGACCTCTCTCACATCAACAAAACGCATACAATACAAAGATTACTTCTTTATTGTTTTATTGTATTACTATTTTACTATTTTTCAATAGAGAGAGGTAGATAAATGTACAAAGAAAGATAGAGATTACCTACGAGCGGTGTCGTTAGGCTCTGCCGTGTTTGGGAGAGAGTTGCAGGTAGGAAGAGACAAGGTTAAAGAGGTGGTGTTTGAAGACGCTGCGTGTTTGAGGGAGAGGCTCAGGGAGGCGTTCTATGTCGTGAGGTGTTGCAGGCTTGAGAGGAGGCACAAGGAGGGCAGAAAAGGGTGTCTATTTGTTCAGGGTTGTTCCTTTGAGAGAGGAGGCGTTCAAGAAAGGAGGCATTCAAGAGAGGAGGTGCCTCGAGGCGTAGGGAGGGCATGTGGTAGAGGCAGCGCAAATGAGGCGTTTGGGAGAGGTGTAGGGGGCGTTCTTTGAAAGAGCAGAGGAGGCGCACGGACGACGTAGAGAGGCCGTTTGCAAGAGGTGCAAGGAGCTCGCAGAGAGTGCTATTGAGAGAGCAGAGGAGGCGTAGGGAGGATGCACCACAAAGATAACACAGTAGGGTTTTGAAAAGAAAGAAAGAAAGATAGAGATAAGGTTAGTTAATGTTGTCAATTCAAAATTCCAATTTCAAATTTAAACTTACCGCTCTTCTTTATTTTGAACTTTGAAGGGTTTAGAATCATTTTCTTAAGGGGAGAGTCATACCAGTGGATTGGAAACTGAAAGAGCTTTTGGAAAAAAATAAAAAAGGAGTATGGATTTTTTTTTGAAAAGTTGGCGTGAGATTTTGTGAGTGTCCGTATCTTCTCGCTACGAGTGGAATGATACCTATGGTTGAAATCAGCATCTTGGGACCAAAAATCGCATACTGAAAAATACACTAAAAAGAAATCAAAATTAGAGAATTTTCGCTAGGACAAAGTGTCCTATTTTTTGTTGCATTGTTGTCCAAGAGACTTGAAAATCATTTTGGAAAAATTTGGGGTAAGCAAATTTTTTTTAATTTTTAAATCTAGTTTTTTATCTGCAATGCAATTGCACACTAGTTGCAAGTGTGTTTTGAAAGTGCGAGCATACATGCAACGTATACATATTTATACAAATAGTATTTAAATGAGAAGGCCATATACTAGAATGGGTTGCAAAGGTGCTGGTGCGCATTTGCGAAAAGCGTTGTAAGGGTGCACATACGCAATTTGCTCATACATTTGATCATGCGATACGTGCGTACCGCTGTTTTTTATGTCCCTTCAGAGACGTAAACATATCATATGGATGTACATCCACGAGACTACTTGAGACATGGTCTCTATATATAATCAATGGTTATGAATGCGGCACATGGCATAGGATCAATCGATGTGGATGCACCATGTGACATATCTTGCGGGTCATACGTACCCCCTTATGTGCTGGTGGGCCTAGCTTTTTGAAATCACTATATATAGCACCCTATGGACCAAAGTCCATAGGATGCATATATAGATCATCACAAAACACGAATAGATAGTTCTGTGTGTTCATAAATCCAAAATATCTATATATACTTAGCTAGAAACATCAACATATAGCATCCTATGGCCTTTGGTCCGTAGGATGTTCATATACTCATTATGAAACACCTACCTATAGGGCTCTATGGACCTAAGGACATAGGATGTATATATATAATCATATCAAGACACCTACATATAGCATCCTATGGACCCAAGGCCATAGGATGTATACATACTCATCATGAGACACCTATCATTCATCAACTACATACATTTACCTATGGCATTGAGGCCATATAATGTATACTTACTATACACAAACACTTGCATAAAACATCATATGGGCTAAAGGCCATAAGACATATATATAATCAACACAAGACACCTACACAAAGCATCCTATGGTCCTAAGGCCATAGGATGTTGTATACCCATCATAGAACAACTACTTATAGTGCCCTATGGCATTGAGGCCATAGAAAAAAAAAATATATATATATATATATATATATATATATATATATACATCATCAAATAACTACATATGGTGCTATATTGCCCTGAGGCTATAGGATGTATACATGACACAACCCATGTAGTGTAAGAAACGCCATAAGACCATATGATGTATATTTATTCAACACAAAACACCTACATAAAGCATCATATGACCGTAAGTCCAAAGGATGTATACATACTCATTATTAAACAACTACATGTTTCCTCATGAACCACCTACATATAGCATCCTATGGCCCTAAATCTATAGGATGTATACAAACTCATCGTGAAACGCCTACTTGTAGTACCCTATGGTCTTAAGTCCATGGTCTTAAGTCCATAGGGTGTATACATACTCATCATGACCCACCTACACATATGCATTGTGAAACAACTGCATATAGTCTTAGGGCCATCATGAGAAAACTACATATAGTGCCCTATGGCCTTAAGGCCATAGGATGTATACATACGCATCGTAAATTAACTATATATAGCATCCTATGGCCCTAAGGCCACATGAAGTTATATACCTATCATGAGACAACTACATATAGTGCTCTATGGCCCTCAGGCCATAGGATGTATAGTTAATCAACAACACAAAACACCTGCATAAAACATCATATGGACTAAAGGCCATATGATTTATATATACTCAACACGAAACACCTACATAAAGCATCTTATGGACCTAAGGCCATATGATGTATACATAATCATCATGAACCACTTACATATAGAGTCCTATGACCTTGGATGTGTAAATATGTATTGTGAAACACCTATATATAGCATCCTATGTCCCTAAGTCCATAGGATGTCATATACCCATCATGAGACAAATAAATATAGTGCCCTATGGCCCTCGGGCCATAGGATGTATATTTCATACAGACTAAAGGTCATATGATTTATATATACTCAAAATAAAACACCTACATAAAGAATCTTATGGCCCTAAGGCCATAGGATGAATCCATACTCATCATGAACCACCTACATATAGAATCATATGGCCCTAAGTCCATAGTATTCTATATACTCATCATGAAACAACCACATATAGTGCCATGTGTATATATATTCATCATGAAACACCTTCATATATACCCACAATGAAATGACTTTATGATTGTTAACTTAACAAATATTTGTTGATACCTTCTTGCTTATGTGGATTTTAATCAAGGTGATAGAGTATGCATATTTATAGACACACAAAAGGTTGCCCATGCAAGTGTATGTGAGACAAACCCAAATGCATATTGCTGAGTCATGATTATTGAGGAAGGCAATGTATCGATGTCAATTGATTTGTGTTTCCAGAAGAAACCACTCATTCCATTCCCAACAATGGATGCTTGACAATGGGAGATTCCTTTCACAGTATTGTGAAATGGAGTATTGGGTTGATACAACATATGAAGGGATTTCTATGTCTAAGACTCACAAAGGAATGGAAGCATTGGAGGCACGATCCGATGGAATGAGCTATAGGGAGGTTTGGAAGGATAAAAGGGTTCAACTTTGGGATGAAAGAAAAACACATGTAGTAGCTGAAGGGGTTGTCATGTATGTGTGTTCATTTGATTCCGTAAACTTTGGTGAGCTAGGTGAAGATAACATTGGTATTGGTATTGAAACATCCTATGCTTTTGAGGCTACTATTTCTGCACAATCTGATGTATGCAGCATCAATCTAGTTTGTTGGCCTATCAAGAGAATGACAAATATGGATTGAAAAGTGTTGTTATGATATGAGGATTACATGCTAGTGACGCATTACAAGATACATGCATTGAATCAGCTCGTTTGGTAGATACTATTTCAAAAAAACAAAAATATTTCTTCATAAAGAGGAAGCCAAAAATGCCCGTGAGACCTTCTTAGAGATCCAATCAATCATCCATATCATTTGTCCAGCTTGTTTCAACCATAGATTGTTGTTCTATGAGGTGTTGTCAATATGCCAATAGAGATAAGGTCATGGCTATGCGCAATGAATTTTTAGGACAAAGTTTGCAAAATAGAACCAACTATGTGTATGATACAATGTTGACTGCTTGGCGTGAGAACAAAATATCTACAAAGACTTGCTATGTATTTTCATTTAATGGCAATGAGGTCTGTAGTAGAGCTTGGTATGAAATTCATGGCATTCCAAAAACTTTGTTTTACTACTACCGTGAACCAATTTGAAAATGTGGTTCGATGCTCAGTGCATGGTAATTATGGTGTCATAAGAAAAGGAAGAGACCATACAAAAATGGGAAGGCATTGATGCGCTTTTTTGTAGTCTAGGAAAACTAAGATAAAATTCCACATAAGAGTAGAACTATGGAAGATGGTACCAGGGAAACCATGCTTGCAATACCAAACACGTTGGAGAGGGGGAATAGGGAACACGCCCAGCACACAAAATATTTGCCTCTCTATAGCCTAGGGACTCCAAAGCACCCCTAACCTCTCAAATAACACCTTCAAATTGGCTAATTTGCACTAACAACTCCACTTTAGCATACAAAACAACTATCTGACACCTTGCAAAAAACACCCCACAACACAAATGCACTCACACTGCTCAACTCAATCTTTCCGACTCAAAAAGCACTCCTAATCTTCCCTCTTGGTGGCACCTTTTGAGCTGCAGGCAAACCCTCTGCAAGCAATGGCCAATACACGAAGAGCAAGAGAAAAGGAGGGGAATGGGGAGAAGCCACAAAAGAGATTGGGGCAAATAAGTGGTATTATTGCATAGGGAGTAGTACAATCAAGTATGCAGCTTCAATGGCAAGCTTAGCAACACACAAGCTTCAAGCTTCCACTCACACACTCAGGCAGAAAAGCCCTCAAATTTTTGCAACCTTTTATAGGGGTGCCTCTAGGAGGTCCAAAAAAAAGAAAAAAGATGAGTGAGTCTCCTCCCGTGGCTTTCAATTAGAGATTCTTTTGGAATTTGTTTGCATTGCCAACACTTGGCATAGTTCATTTTTGGAAACAATTACATGGTGTGCACATTGGTCCTTTGTCCCTTCCATTTGGCCGCCCGGAGCTCCCCTTGGGCCTTTGACTACCCTTGGCTTTTCCCTTTAACCGCCCTTATCGGCACCTCTTTACAGCGTGACCCCTCCCCTGTCGAGGCAATAGCGAAGTCGCTATTGGGGGAGCGGGTTGCATCCCTTTCCTCAAAAAATTTGACCCTTAGGGGGAGTGGGCACCGGCCCTTAGTTGCCACATTATCACTGTGAAACTTTATCCCATGCGGGCTCTAGCAGGCGTGCCATCACCTCTGCAGTGCCAAAACCAACACCAACCACCACGCAGTGCCACGTGCAGCGCCGGGCAGTGCTGCCCACACGCACACCATCACCATGGGAGGGAGAGCTCCCCTCTCTCTCCCCTCTTGTGTACCTTAGAGGCCTCATGGCCTGGAATATATACCGCGGCCCGCGGCCCGTCCGTTGCGCATATGGGATATTTGCTCGGCCACGTGGAAGCTCCACATTGAATTGCACCCCCAAGGGTCACAGACACCTTCAACAAAATAAAAACCCCCTTTCTTTTTTTTCTTTTTTTTGGTCCTCTTCCAAAGGCTCCTATTCTCTGCTCCAAGGTTGGACTGCCAAGCCATAACAACCTACTGAAACTCCATATTTCCGGCTCCAACCGCCTTGGCATCCGTGCATTTCGACCCCTTGGCACATTCAAACCAAGGCCTTCAAAAAATGAAAACATCATCTGCAACCAACTTTGGGCAAAGGCACCCCATTTTGTGACTGCTGTAACTTCTTGCTCCGTACTCTGTTTGACATGCAGTCAATTCCTACTAGCTCTGTACGATGCACATCCTTGTTCTAGAACTTTGTCGATGCACAAAAGATGCCAGATGGAACATTCTCCAATGCGGCCAAGTGGGCTCAGACCTGGCCCTCGAAAAAACTTCAACTGATCATATCTTGCAAACCATGGCACCGATACGCAATCCGAAAAGATGGTTAGGCTCCATAAATTGAGCTCTACATACTTGTATGTCAACTTCCACTTGGAACACCTGTCACGAGCTGCCCTGTACGGCGAGAATCTGCAAACCACTAAAGCTTCAACCTTCAATAACTTGGGCTCCCTAGCTCGGTTTGATGAGTCGTCTGGACCTATTCCTTCAGTACTTCAAGCTCTTCATTCCTAGACCCAAAAGCTGCACTTTGCATCTTGTTCACCTGCTACCCAAATTAGCCCCTCATGGAGCCTTTCTTGGCTTATAAGCCGCATCATGCATACAATTCCGCTGCTACCTGCCATCCCATGATTTTCCTAGTTGCTCTAGTCCTTTGCCATGCTTCTCCTTGCTTGCATACATCTACCCATGCCATCTTCTAGAGTCGACACACTTTGGCTGCACCATCATTGCCCACCCCCCTGTTGAGCATTTATGCTCAACCACATAAAAGCTTTATTCCACTATAAACTGCAAAACGTGGCACGCATTATGAGAAAACTAAAACCATATGTACACTGTTTTATTGCACTCTATTTCCAAAACTTCAAGTGGGTTGCCCCACCCCCTGCATAAGAATCTGATGCACCACTGGCACTAACTCCCTTTCAAAGTAGAGTTTGAGACGTAGACCATTTACCCTATGTTTAAGAAACCGACCATCCAACCTCATTAGTGCATAAGTACCATTGGGAAAAACTTGATGCACCTTGTAAGGTCCCGTACACTTTTTCTTGAACTTCTTTTGAAAAGTGAAATCAAGATAACTATTGTATTTCATCACTAGATCGCCCTTCTCAATCTGTTTGGCTGGCAAGTGTTGGTTGAACTTGGCTACCCTTCTTTCTCGCTGTCGCACATAAAAATCCATTGCTGCCTCTTGATCCATCTTCAAAGTTTTGAGACTTGTAATCCTATCCTGCAAAATATCTTCATGAGTTTTATCAAATTGCCATAGACCTTTGAGAACCCCTAGTTGCACATAAATAGGCAGGATCGCTTCCTTGCCATATACCAACTCGTAGGGAGTGAAGTTGGTTGCCACCTTATATGAAGTCCTGTAAGCCCACAAACATTTATCAAGGTTAGATTCCCACTCTTCAACCTACTGGTATATATACTTTGTAAGCATCTTTACTATCTGCCCATTTGCACTCTCCACCAAACCATTGCACTGCGGGTGGTATGGATATGAAAATCGGTGTTGAATCCCCAATTTATCCACTAGAGCACGCACCAACTTACTTCTGAATCCTTGTCCTCGATCAGATATGAGCACCCAAGGCACTCCAAAACGACAAAATACGCAATCAAACACAAACTGAGCAATAATATGCGCATTTACCTCTTTGACTGCTTTAGCCTCGACCCACCATGTAAGGTAGTCTATGGCCACTACCACATATTTCTTACCACTCGCTGACTTGGGCAATGGACCAATTGCATCCAAACCCCACTTTTCAAAGGCATCATGCGCAATGATAGCCCCTTGTTGCTCGGCTACCAGTCGTTTTTCACCCATCACTTGGCACTGATGGCACATCCTGCACCAATAATGCACATCTCGCACA
Source organism: Adiantum capillus-veneris (assembly GCF_014529385.1). NCBI lineage: Eukaryota > Viridiplantae > Streptophyta > Polypodiopsida > Polypodiales > Pteridaceae > Adiantum > Adiantum capillus-veneris. The sequence continues at coordinate 59,368,247 of NC_140931.1, forward strand.
ACAGAAGGCCACCAGAACCCACTTCTTAAGATACAAAACAAAACTTGACTCTTACCCTGATGACCGCTTTTCTCATGGCATTGCTCCAATACCATGCTGATCTCTTATTTGTTAAGAACAGGATGTAGCACCCCATCTCGACCATGCACCATAAGATCTTCACCAACAAGAGTGAACCTTTTAGCCTTTTGAACAACTATCCTCCTTTGTAGCTTGGAAAGTCCTTCGGAACATTGACCTGTACTCAAGAAATCATCAATATCCTTCAAAGTTTCTCTACCTATATAAGTGGCCGGCCCCACATACAAACTTGACACTTGAGTCTGAACACGACTGCTAGCCAAACGATCTACTTCCTGGTTTTGTTCTCTCCTCACATGTTTGAACTGCACTGCTTCAAAAAACTTCAACAGCTTCTTTATGGAAAAAAACCAATTCTTGAGAGAATCCCTCTTTACGTGCCATTGGCCCAAAAGTTGTTTGATAACCAGTAGAGCATCACCTTTTATGACCAACCTTGATATGCCAATGTCAATGCATTGCCTGAGCTCTAGGTGTAAAATAAGATATTTTGCTTCATTGTTGGTATGCACCTCCTCCAAGTCATAAGCTTTGAAAAAAATGACTATGCTGTGCGGATCTTGAATGACTACACCTCCACCTGCTTTTTGTGTTACTCGTCTATAAGCACCATCAAACCACATCATGAAGGCCCCTTCTAAGTCAGGTTCCTCCTTATCCTCCTCTTCTACCACCCTTGGATAAATTGGTAACTCAACCTCCTTGTTGACTAGGATATCCGCCAAATGAGACCGACGAGTGTGATCCACTTTGAACTCAAACTCAACCTCTCGAAGTTCGATTACCCACTTCATGATCCTCTTCCCTGGCTTCAAGTGTAGCACCACTTCAGGCAAAAGATTGTTAGCAGTCAATACATAAAACTTCCGAACGACCAAATATACTTTGAACTTTCTGCAGGCAAAGACCAAAGCCATCACCCACTGTGCTGCCTCCGTATAAGTAGCTTCACCCAGACTAATGACCCTGGTTTTGAAATAAATAGGCTTATAAATCCTTCCTACCTTTTGTAGAAATACTGCTCCGATAGCCACTGTTCCTACCGTCATAGCAATATAAAAATCATCCTCATGATTAGGAGGACACACAGTAGGCAATTGACATAGAATACCTTTCACTTTATCAAAGGCCTCCTGAGCTTCCTCATCCCACTAAAATACATGCACCTGTTGAGCCCTTTTCTGAAGAGGATAGACATATTGAGATAACATCCAAAAAAACAGGATAAATATTTTAACTTATGCACGAATGATGCCAATCTCATTCCTCACTGGTTGGAGGCTCCATAAGAACCAATGCTTTCACCTTCTCTGGGTCTGCTTCAATTCCGTTCTGTGAGACCACATGACCTAGAAACTAAACCCTTGGTTGTGCTAACTTACACTTCTTTGGATTCCATTGACCTCCTTCTTCATCTAGCCTTTGAAAACACAGCCTTAACTTGGACAAATGTTCTGCCCTAGAACTATAGCAACCAATGCCATCCATAAACGCTCTAATGAACTTACCCAAGTAAGGTATGAACACCTTGTTCATCCAATCTTGAAAAGTCTCATATGCATTTACCAGTCCAGAAGGCATCCTGCGGGTAGGGAAATCAACCCCATGGAGAAATGAAGGTAGTCTTTAACTGGTCCTCCAAAGCAATACCAATCTAAAAATACCCTGAAAACCCATCCATAATGGAATAGCGTTCATGTCCGGCAACTTGGTTTAAAATATCATCTTGAAAAGGCAAAGGGTAATGATTCCGCTTGGTTGCAGCATTCAAAGGGTAATGAATCCGCTTGGTTGCAACATCCATAATGGAATAGCGTTCATGTTCGGCAACTTGGTTTAAAATATCATCTTGAAAAGGCAAAGGGTAATGATTCCACTTGGTTGCAACATTCAAAGGCTTATAATCTACACATACTCACCATTTTCCATTCTTCTTCGGGGTAATGACAACAAGAGAAACCCACTCAGACTCCTTTACTGGATATATAATCCTGCCTCGAGAAACTTGTTGATCTTCTGCCATAGAGCTTCCTTTTGAATATCTCCCAACCTCCTGAGCTTCTGTGCTTCTGGCCTGTATCCTTCTTTAAGTAGAATCTGATGTTACACTCCTTTAGCTCTCCTCAGATCCTTATACTCCATTGCAAGTAATTCAGGGTAGGATGCACATAGGTCCATATAGCCTTCCTTCTCCTGCTTTGTTAAATCAGAACCTAGCATATATTCCACCTCTTTAGCTTGCAGACTACAAACAGGAACTTGCATACCTCTCCTTGCAGTGGTAGATTCTAATGTGACTCCGAACAAATCTGTATCCAACTTTAATAAATCCTCATCACTCTCTTTCTCTTCAACACTGGTCAATCCTTCATCATAAGTAGACTGCGTTTCGTACTCATAACTGGTACTGAAATCTTGATTATCTCCACCTACTCTGAGAGATGAAAATGACTTTCCCTGTTCTTTAGATCCAACACAATCTGTCTGCCATTTTCCCGATCTGGCAAGGTAAACACCCCGGTCTCCCAATCTTGCTTGGCTCCAATTTCCAACAGCCATGGCCTCCCCAATATAATTGGATAAGAATTCTTACCTGATTTCATGACAAAAGAATCGATTAAGCATTCAATTCCCATAACCTTTACCTTCACATCCTGTGCCACTCCTAAAAAACGAGCTTTGGAATGATTAGCCATCCTCATTCACACATTGGATCTAACAACATATTTAATGCCAATATCCCTCATAGCCGACTCCGTAATAAGACAGACTTGGGCACCACCATTGATGTAGGCTTTTGAACCTATTTCTTCTTCTTGATCAAAACATCCACCACCGAAAGCACATCGGTCGGACTCCCCACTTTCAAGGCTAGATTCTGTACTATATGCACCTCTCCTCCCACTCGAGGAAGCCTCGTGCTGACACTAGTTGACCATTGCCTTCTTAACTTAGGGTTTTAATGCAAGCAACTGCCCAAAAGTAATGTTAGCCTTTTGATTTTGAACATCTCTTACCAAATCATACTCCAGATTACCACGTCCCAACTGAAATTACTTTTGGGTAGTTCTCCATCTTCACCTTCTTCTGCTTGGCTCTGGCTGCTCTCTACCTTCATTTATCTTCTCTTTCCCCTTCTTTGCTCTAGTTTCACGCTCTGTCTCAGTCTCCTTTTCACCTCGTGCTCTTTTGTTGGCCATGATTTCAACCTCCTACCTATCAACACCAATAATGTTAACCCTTGGTATTTCATCATTACCTGATGGAGCCGCCTATGCTTGGTTTTCAACCTCTTGTGGCCCTCGTTGGCCATTAAACTGTGCTTGACCACGACCTCAACCAAATAGAGGATACATGCCGCCCCTTTCCCATGGTGGGTGAGGGCAATCCGGAGCATGGTGGCCCTCCTCTCCACAATTGTAGCACCTACGAGGAAATTGCTTAGCTCTGCCTCTTCCTGTCCTTGCTTGACCTCTCTCCATAACACTTAAACGCAACCCTTACATTTGCTCAGACAAATCTTGAATTGTACGTACCCATTGTTGAGGAACGGTTGCTACCCCTCGATTGGGCTGATTCTCCGTTTGAACTTCTTCTCTCGGACTCGAAGTCGGATTGGGAACCATCGCCTCATATCCCAATGCATCTTGCTCAATCTTCTTCTTTATTTTATGGCTTTTAGACCGCGCAATAACAACTACCCTGTTGTAATTCTCCGGGCTCTCGAAATCCACCTTTTCACAAACTTTGGGATGTAAGCAAGACATAAAATTTTCCAATTTAAAGTACTGATCACCATTGACCAACTGCATGGCAACCGCAAAATCCCTCCAACACTCTTCGAAGCGGGCGAGGAAGACACTAAATTCCTCATTCACGTCTTGCTTCAAAATTTTCAACCTTGCATCCAAGTGGACAGGAGACACCTCTTTTCAAAAGTCTTGCAGAAAACGGGACCGCAACACCGGCCACATAATTCTTGGCTCTACCTCCAACCCATAGAACCATGTCTTGGCTTTTCCCTGCATCAAGAACGGGATCATTTGCATCTTGCTAGCTTCATCCGGCATATGCAGTGACATCATATACAACTCAAAATCGGCCACCCACTCTTCCGGATCTGCTTCTCTAGAAAAAATTGGTCCATAACTATGTGTTTCCATCTCTCCTTGATGGAAATAACCGTCTTTGATCAACACCGACGAGCAATCAGCAGCTCCTCCGTGGGGGCTCCAGAAGATGGACAAGGGGGATAGGGAACACACTCGGCACACAAAATATTTGCCTCTCTATAGCCCAGGGGTTCCACAATACCCCTAATCTCTCAAATAACACCTTCAAATTGGCTAATTTGCACTAAAAACTCCACTTTAGCATACAAAACAACTATCTCACACCTTGCAAAAAACACCCCAGAACACAAATGCACCCACACTGTTCAACTCACCCTTTCCGACTCACAAAACACTCCTAATCTGCCCTCTTGGTAGCACCTTTCGAGATGAAGGAAAACCCTCTGCAAGCAATGGCCAATACACGAAGAGTGAGAGAAAAGGAGGGGAATGGGGAGAAGCAACACAAGAGATTGGGGCAAATAAGTGGTATTATTGCATAGGGAGTAGTACAATCAAGTATGCAGCTTCAATGGCAAGCTTCAAGCTTCCACTCACACACTTACGCAAAAAAGCCCTCAAATTTTTGCATTTACAACCTTTTATAGGGGTGCCTCTATGAGGTCCAACAAAAGAAAAAAAGATGAGTTTCTTCTCCCATGGCTTTCACTTAGAGATTCTTTTGGAATTTGTTTGCATTGCCAACACTTGGCATAGTTAATTTTTGGAAATAATTACATGGTGTCCACATTGGTCCTTTGTCCCTTCCATTTGGCTGCCTGGAGCTCCCCTTGGGCCTTTGAGTGCCCTTGGCCTTGCCCTTTAACCGCCCTTATCGGCACCTCTTTGCAGCGAGACCCCTCCCCTGCCGAGGAAATAGCGATGTCGCTATTGGGGGGGCGGGGGGGGGGGGGGGGGGTTGCATCCCTTAGTTGCCACATCATCACTATGAAACTCCATCCCATGCGGGCGCGCCACCACCTCTGCACCGCCAAAACCGAGACCAACCACCACGCAGCGCCACGTGGAGCGCCCGGCAGGGCTACCCCCACGCATGCCACCGCCATGGGAGGGAGAGCTCCCGTCTCTCTCCCCTCTTGTGTACCTTAGAGGCCTCATGGCCTGGAGTATATACCGCGGCCCCCGACCCTTCCGTTGCACATATGGGATATTAGCGTGCCCACGTGGCAGCTCCACATTGAATTGCACCCCCAAGGGTCAGAGACACCTTCAACACAATAAAAACCCCCTTTCCTTTTTTGTTTTTGGTCCTCTTCCCAAGGCTCCTATTCTCTGCTCCAAGGTCGGACTGCCAAGTCATAACAACCTATTGAAACTCCATCTTTCCGGCTCCAACCACCTTGCCATCCGTGCATTTCGACCCCTCACCACCTTCGAACCAATGCCTTCAAAAAATGAGAACATCATCTGCAACCAAGTTTGGGCAAAGGCACCCCATTTTCTGACTGCTGTAACTTCTTGCTCCGTACTCCATTTTACATGCACTCACTTCCTGCTAGCTCCATACAATGCACACCCTTGCTCCAAAATTTTTCTGTGCACAAAAGATGCCAGATGGCACATTCTTCAATGCGGCCAAGTGGGCTAAAACCCGGCCCCTGGAAAAACTTCAATTGATCATATCTTGCAAACCATGGCTCCAATCCGCAATTCGAAAAGACGGGTAGGCTCCATGAATAGAGCTCTACATACTTGTACCTCGACTTCCACTTGGACCACCTGTCACCAGCTGCCCTATCTGGCAAGAATCTGCAAACCACTAAAGCTTGAACCTTCAATAACTTGGGCTCCGTAGCGCGGTTTGATGAGTCGTATGGACCTGTTCCTTCAGTACTTCAAGCTCTTCATTCCTGGACCCAAAGATGCACTTTGCATCTCCTTCAACTGCTACCCAAATTAGCCCCTCATGGAGCCTTTCTTGGCCTATAAGCCGCATCATGCATACAATTCCACTACTACCTAACATCCCATGATTTTCCTAGCTGCTCTAGTCCTTTGCCATGCTTCTGCTTGCCTGCATACATCTGCCCATGCCATCTTCTAGGGTCGACACACTTTTGTTGCACCAATGTACAAGCAAATAGATATCTTATATGATGTCAATAAAACACTTGTGAGTCTGAGTCTCAAGGAAATGTCTAGCACTACATTCAATAGGATTTGGAATACAGAGTTTGCTAATGTGACCTTGTCAAAAACAAGCGAGTTCTCCAAATGTATTGTGTGTAGTCGGATAAAGTCTCAACTAGAGTCAACAAAGAATGATGAGCTGATTTCACATTTGAAGAATAAACGTAGAATTCACTTGATGCAACAACAAATATGAGGAAAAATGTGTATTACACCTGGCATAAGTTCTCGCAAATTCAAAAGGATAAGTATTTATGCATTATACATGATAAAATGGACCAAAAAAAGACAGCAATGCTTAGATTGCGAGTGAACTCAAAAGATTATGCCAATGCATATCAGTTGAAAGTATCATTAACAGGTATGATAACACATGGGCATGGTCATGGGATGTATGGTCATTTCTCGTTGAATGGTCTATGGAATTCACATCCAAATGCTACGATTGTTTCCCCTGCATTATGCTTAAAAAAATTAGAAAGAACAGAAAACCATGGCCTAGGAGATTTATACCATGGTGGTATGCCATGCAGCAATGTAAAATTGTTCGATGCATTGAATTCAAGGACAACTCTAGACCACCAAAAAAGAATGATGAAAGATCATGAGAGGAATGCATCAGCAACATTAGCACCACCATTGGCTATTGAAGGATGTAATGAAGAGATTGCTAACTTCCTTGCAATCAACCTCCTCTCAATGTGTTATGGATACCATGTCCACTCTTGTGTTTCAAAAATCTCTTGAGAATCTTTTTCTACGGCTAGATAATTGTGCAAGAGAGAATAAGAATCGATATTTATTTGCATACTTATCCTTGCTAGTAGAAGCAAAAGGTGTTTTAAAAACCGTGCATTTGGGATTCTTAATGGTGGGTCATACACATGAGGACATAGATGCAATGTTTAGCAGGTTCTCAGAGAGATTGCAAACAGGAATGACATACACTTTTCCACATTTGATGGAACATTTTTAAAAATGTGAAAGCTCAGCTCCAACACCATTTTTGATGATGTAAGTTCCTGACTTCAAATCATTTGTTAAAGGGTACATGTGTGATGGACAAGATGCTCTTGTTGAACACTCTAAGCCACTTCAATATTGTTTCTTTATGCAAGGTGAAATCCCAGTAATGCAGTACAAAATTCACCCCAAATCACCTGATCGGATGCTGAGGGAGTCAGGAATTGAGTTGTGGAAAAAATATGATCAAGGCAAACCAAAATTTCTAGTAGGTTGCTCATATGTGGATCCTATAGTGTAGATTATGTGAGGGGTAGTCTGCTTGTTATTCAAGGGATTAGGACATATCCTGAATTTTGGAAAAAATGGACTCTACTAAAGGTAAAGGAGCACGATTATACTAAATACATGGAGCCACTTATTATGTATTGGAAAAAAATAATTAGTGAGCTTGAACAACCAACCTATGAACAAACTGATGAATATACTTCATTTTGGCTAGACACTATAGGCAGTCATCAAATGCAGCAAATAGAGGAAGACACAAACGAGTTTCAAGGATATGAAGAATTGAATGATCACTATGTTGGTCCTCAAAGTGCAAGGCCATAGGAAGCTTTTAGGCCTCAAATTGATGTAAGGAAAGGGGATTCTGTTCTTGTGAGAGCCACAGATCCAGAATATCTGATATGGTTAGGAGTTGAAGAGTTAGATGTTGATGTAGATAGCTGATCTCCTGACTACAAGAAAGTTTTCATTCAATATTGGGCACCAAAACATCGAAAAAAACATCCCACAATCCAAGAGAAATATGAGAATTGCTGGGAAAAGAATTGGTGCTGCAATCTTGCTGACCCAAAGCGTTGGGAGTGTGTTGATGGAGTTGTGTGGTCGTGGACTCCAAGGGGTGGAAGACTTGCAGAAGAAATTAAAATCCCATCCAATGTTGTGGAGAAAGCACAAGCTAGCTTAATGGGATAAACTGAATAGCATTTCATTTTCATTTATTGCTTTTCTTGTTATCTATGTCTATGTATGTTTTATAAAGTATCAATTAACACCAACATGAAAATACAATTTTGGATGGGCCAAAAAAAGGTGTTTCTTAACACCACCATTTTCTTGAGAATCTATCTCATTGCTCAATGTAACACAAGTCCTCAACAAAAAAACTCTTCTATAACATTTCCAAAATAAATGAAATTTTCCCAACTCAAATGGGAAATAGGAATCCATAATTAGTCCCAAAGTTGTGGGATTTTCCCATTTCATCTAAAAGAGTGTTAGAGAGAGAAATTAAGCTATTGACAATAGTTGAGGACCGGATTTACATGGATCCGGTCCCCCCTCCAAAAGGCTTTGTATTATAGGTTCCCCCATCAAGGGAGACATTTTGCAATACAATTCTTTGTGTTCCTTCACTAGCTAGTGCAATGAAGATGGAAGCTTCAAGCACCAAGAAAACACTTTAAAACAAAACATCAATCCCTTGTTGGTCTCAGACCCAAGACCTCACACACCTTTGAAGATGGTGAGAGCTAGCGGGGTATGAGAGTAGATTGAGAGGAAGAAGGAATATTCTTACTACAAAGAAGTATATCTCCTCACATAATCACTCATAAAAGCTTATCATAGCTTAGTAATTAGCATGGTAGAGGAGATGAGCAGGCATTGAAGCTTGGCTCTTGGTCGGATTTGCATCACAAAGGCAAGAGTTGTTGGTGTAGGCCTCCCTTCTCAGAAGTTTGGAGTAGATGATAAGATTTCCATTAAAGCTTGAGAATGAGAGAAGGTCTTCCTTGCTTCACATATGAGCTAATGTGAGTGTGTGTGGAGTAATTCCTTCACAAATCAGCCCCCTCTGTCATCTTGGTCGACCCCTCTTGCTAGTTCCTCTTTCTAGCTTCGCATTGGACTTTTCTAATCTTAGCCAATAGGATTTAAGTGGTCAAATGAAGAGCCTTCTGACAAGTGTCCCTCTTTCCCCTTTAAAGAGAGCTCAAGTAATTAGATTAATTCATTTAAATCCCCATTGGACCTTTTCCCTTCTAGCCAGTAGGAATTAAGCAAACCATTGGGCTACTTATTTCCATTGGACCCCTTGGCAGGTTGTCCAATAATCACCCAGGAGACTTAATTTCCTTTGGTTCTTTTAATAAAGTGTTTTTAAAATAACTAGACTAAATTTACTCTAGCCTAATTCTCATTGGTCCACCTCTATGGTCATCCAATAGGATTTGAATACAGTTTGGGGGACACTAAGCTAGGAACCCAGTGTGAGCGGGATGAAAACACACACAGCGCCTCTATAATGACCTGACACACACTCTTGGGAAGATACACACACACACTATGGGGCACCACTCTACTTAGACAACACACCTGGCCGAGACAGGGAACACACCTTTGGAGTGAGAGGAGAGAGACTCTCCACTTGCCCACTCCACACAGGCACACACACACACACACACACACACCCAAAAAACTCAGCTCAAAAGAGGAGAATTTCTGATGTTTAGATACAATTGAGCTTGGGCCAACACCAATGGGGCAAATAGCTCACACAACATGGGTAAAATAAGCCAGATACAATCACAAACTAGAGCAGAAACTTTGCTCATAGGAGAAACTTACACAGAAAAACAGCAGGAAAAGAGTGAGGAATTTGGCAAAATGGACAGTGCCATCGCGTCCGGAACGGCCCAAAACCCCAGTCTACAATGTCAAAGTGCTCAAATCCGACATCGGATGAGTAGTTTACGGCCAAAACAGGCTCCAAAATGAGCAAAAACACAGCTGCGGCTGTTCCTCCTCTCTTCTCCACATTTTTTCTGGTCTTCTCTCTGTTTTTTCAGTTCCCACACTTAGCCTTTTAAATGACCTCAAACGGACCCCGAACAGGCCAAAAATTGACCTCGCAGTGCATAGTTGTCACCTTTTTGCATCATTCGCACACCTGGCACTCAACTTTTTTCCAATAATGCATCTCGCCACCACGTGAAGTGGCCCCAAAAAGTGGTCCTAATGATGACCTTTCTGCATAACTTTCACCAGAAAACACCCACGTTGTGTCCGTCCTCATCCGCGTGCAAATATTGACCTCGTTCTCCCTCCTGACGCCACTAGATGCCATCTGACGCACCTGCTTACCTCACGTCATCGGCCCGCGGATAGCTTCCTCGAGAAGTTTTACGTGCTATAAACTCCTCCTTATTGTAGAAAAAACACACTAGTATTGGTAATAGTGAAAAACGATGCAGTAGATACACCCTGTCCTACCTTTACACATGTGGGCCCCACGTAACCACCTGGCTCTGGAAAATGGGCAATCCTTTATTTGATGCACCATGCATGTATATGTACATATGCGCAATCCCTTGCTCCAAAAAACTCCTGACATAATTTGCCCATCCCCTAGCCTGCTAGATCATTCATGATCAGCAGCAGCAACACTAGTAGATGCTCATTCCACCAGGATCCCACACAAAAACACTTTGCCTTCGCTGCATCAAAAGATTAATCAAGGTTTCACCTGGTTCCCAAGGAAAACCATACATCAACCTTGCATCAAGAAAACCATCAATTACTTTGGCATAGACCGGCATGTGCAAATATATCTCCTTCTCCATAGCTGAGAGGTCTCCACCGATCATTTGTGTCATCAATTCGTGCTTCTTTGACGATTCAACCTTGGTCTGCATCAGCCCTTCAATCGCTTCATAAGGCCCTTCATTTTCATCTTCAACCTCATTTGAAAATGCAGCATCAGCATCCTCATCACTGCTAGTAGTGCTATCACTGTCCTCATCTGTCACCGTGGAATAGTCTTCATCACTAGACTCATCCTCATCTTCATAAATCTCCTCTAATTGTTTCCTTGTGTCCATATTATAAAGCTTCTTGGTACCTGTCTTTCCATAGAGGCTAATCGTACCATGTCGCCAATCTTGAACAGCTCCCACTGCACGTAACCATGGTCTGCCCAGTATAATAGGATATGCTCCCAACCCTGCTGGCATCACATGAAAATCAACCACTACCTTTGCATCATATGCCTCCACTTCTAAGCTCTTTACAACACCCAAGCATTTTACTTTTTGATGGTTTGCCAATCTGATCCGAAAACCTGACACCCCAGCCACTGTGAGACCCATCTTCTCAACGCATGAGTGTGTTATGATGCATATTTGGGCTCCGCCATCCACATAACCTTGTCCCAAATTTTTCCTTTTATGCCACACATCTACTATTGGACAAATGTCTGGTAGCTCATCCATTGCCAACACCTTCACTGAACCTCTCTCTGGCTCTTTCTCCATTGGGTTAACCATCCTCTTCCACTGTCGCTTTAGCTTAGGCACCATCTCTATAAGCTGCCCAAAAGTAACATCTGCCTTCCTGCTCGTCAGATCCTCCTTCAAGTCATAGCTTAATTGCCCATCCCCTAGTGGAAAATCTGAAACATGAAACTTTCGACGAGCTCTCCTTTTTCTCTTGGCCTTGACATCCTCGCCTTCATGGCTCTTTCCTTTCTTCTTACTAGGACCTGGGGCACTTCTTCCTTCCTTATCCTCTATGGTCCTCTTCCCAATAGGCATCACTAATGTATCCTCTAGCTTTGATGCCTTCTCCAAGGTGACTACACTTAGCACTTTTGTCTTTCCCTTTTCCTCTTGGGTCAGTCCATTGGTTCCTTCGTCTCCCTTAATTTTGATGCCATAATCATTTGACCTAGTTAGCACCTGTCTTGGCAATGGATACATGTCTCCCCCCATCCTTGGTGGCTTATCACATTGCGGGTTGATGTGGCCCAACTCTCCACAATTATAACATGTGGGCGTCTGCCTCCAAAACCTACCATTGCTTTGTCCAACACCATTCCTAGGCCTTTCTTCACCTCCTTGTTGATTTGCAAACCTCCCTCGACCTCGATTATTTCCCACTTGACCTAGCATGTTTAGGCTGAGATTCTTCATCAAATCTACCATTTGCCTCATGTCTTGCCTTAGCCCATCATCTTGCACTGCTGTAGTGACCACTGCTGGCATAACCTGAGTAGTAACACGAACCACTGGTTCATGATGAACCCCTGACATGCGCCCTTGTAAAGACTCTATAGGCTGAAATTCAGACCTCATTGGCAAAGACTCCACCCCTAACTGGCTCATTTTCCTCAGCTTCCACTCTTTGTTCCTTGCTACCTCTAGTGCATCTTCATATGTCCTAGGCTTCTTTAGCTCCACTCTCCAACGTATATTCTCCCAAAGACCAGCCAAGAACCTGTCCTTCTTCATCATGTCAGGCGGGGGTACCTGTGGTGCTAAAGCCTTGCACATTCGCTCCCATGCCAATGAAAACTTACGTATGTACGCATCTACTGGCTCACCTTCCTTTTGCACCAAAGCCTGTACTTCTTGCCACACCTTGTCAGGATCTTCTATCTTCACAAACTCCACTTCCAACCCATGTCGTAGATTGTCCCAACTCAACCTTACAGGTGGATCAGCCACACGCAACTCCTCTTCAAATGCTTTAGACCAAACTCGTGCATCACTCTTCAAACAAATTTGGAGAAGGCGTAACATTTGCGTAGGGTCATGAATCTGGTTGCTAATGCAGGCAACCTCCATCTTTTCCAGAAAGTCCTCCACATCTTCATCACTTCTTCCATGAAACTCGGGATAAGAGAAAGCCATGGCTACCCAAATTATGATGCTTTGAGAACCCCTTCGAACACACGTGCAAGAACCCAAAACTTTTCACTACCCAATCCCCAGAAACTTCAATGGAGCTCAACTTTAGATAAGGACAAACACATGCACATCAAATGAGTTTTCATAGTTAATCATTGGAATGACAACAGGCAAGGGACATTCCAGGATCTCTCTCAATCTTCTTGGCCCAAACATAAAGACTATGCGCTGCTGGAAAAAGATCTTCCTGGACACATGAACATTAATCTGAATTCTTTGAGTTAAATGAAAAGGAGTGAACTGAGGGCCATTTTGATCATCCATTAAAGCCAACCATGAAGCTCCCAAGAAGGCACACCTGACTCAACCTCTGATTTTGTCAAAATTTCAGCAGCATAACAGCATAAATGGCTCAAAATACCAAAAAACCAGCCATCATAACTTGGGAAAATTTTGACAGAGTTTCCCCAGAAGTAGAGCAGTAGGAACCCAAAATATAGACTGTCTATGTATGCATAAACTGTCAACAATAGAACCCGAGCATCAAGTAGGACTCACTAGTACATAGCCTATGGCGAGGTCACAAAAAGGGTGCTCCAGCTACGTGTATCACCAAAAGGATCTCCACATTTGAGAATCCCCCAGCTCAATAAAAACCTCACGCTATCGACCCTCACACGAAGGCTAATGCAAAGCGCATATAGTCAAGTCTCAGAAATGACTATCTTCCAGACCAAGTCTCAGAAATGGCTGGGACTGCCAAATACAACCAAGTATGGCTCCACAAATGCGTACAATGGCAGTTTCCACAAGTAACGTACAATCCAGCAGACAATGCGCTCAAATAGGCGCCAAGTGATGCATTCCCACAACAACTGCAAGTGACATCACTTCTAGTATATCACTGTTCTCCAGCTACCTGTACCTATGTGAATCACCTGTACCTGTACCTGTCCCTGTAACCTGTAACCTGTAATCTGCAACCTGTAATCCCGAAGCTCGAAGCTCGAAGCTCGAAGCTCGAAGCAGAAGGTACTCAAAGAAGATCCTCCGTGGGGGCACCAAAAGAATGTGAGCGGGATGAAAACACACACAGCGCCTCTATAATGACCCGACACACACTCTTGGGAAGATACACACACACACTATGGGGCACCACTCGACTTAGACAACACACCTGGCCGAGACAGGGAACACACCTCTGGAGTGAGAGGAGAGAGACTATCCACTTGCCCACTCCACACACACACACACACACCCAAAAAACTCAGCTCAAAAGAGGAGAATTTCTGATGTTTAGATACAATTGAGCTTGGGCCAACACCAATGGGGCAAATAGCTCACACAACATGGGTAAAATAAGCCAGATACAATCACAAACTAGAGCAGAAACTTCGCTCATAGGAGAAACTTACACAGAAAAATAGCAGGAAAAGAGTGAGGAATTTGTCAAAATGGACAGCGCCATCGCGTCCGGAACGGCCCAAAACCCTAGTCTACAATGTCAAAGTGCTCAAATCCGACATCGGATGAGCAGTTTACGGCCAAAACAGGCTCCAAAATGAGCAAAAACACAGCTGCGGCTGTTCCTCCTCTCTTCTCCACGTTTTTTCTGGTCTTCTCTCTGTTTTTTCAGTTCCCACACTTAGCTTTATTAGTTGGGAACCCTTGGCCTTTTAGATGACCTCAAACGGACCCCGAACAGGCCAAAAATTGACCTCGCAGTGCATAGTTGTCACCTTTTTGCATCATTCGCACACCTGGCACTCAGCTTTTTTCCAATAATGCATCTCGCCACCACGTGAAGTGGCCCCAAAAATTGGTCCTAATGATGACCTTTCTGCATAACTTTCACCAGAAAACACCCACGTTGTGTCCGTCCTCATCCGCGTGCAAATATTGACCTCGTTCGCCCTCCTGACGCCACTAGATGCCATCTGACGCCCTGCTTACCTCACGTCGTCAGCCCCCGGATAGCTTCCTCAAGAAGTTTTAGGCGCTATAAACTCCTCCTTATTGTAGAAAAAACACACTAGTATTGGTAATAGTAAAAAACGATGCATTAGATACACCCTGTCCTACCTGTACACATGTGGGCCCCACGTAACCACCTGGCTCTGGAAAATGGGCAATCCTTTATTTGATGCACCATGCATGTATATGTACATATGCGCAATCCCTTGCTCCAAAAAACTCCTGACACCAGCATGTGTCCACTATGCCCTGTGTGTAGAGAGGAGCCTTTGAGTGTGTGTGTGTGTGTGTGTGTGCGTGTGATATCTCACCTCTTACTCTCTCTTTCCCTACCTTTAGGGCTCGCCCCCTCCCTTGTATGGATCTCGCAAGAATTTGTGTACAACTTACAAAGCATCCAATTTCCTTAAGCTTGACCATTTGGACTTACCCTTTGAAATTTGGAACCTTAGCATTTTGGAAATCGTAATGGAGTGAACCTTAGGTCTTTGAATCACATTGCTCTTCTACAGATGGTCCCCCTTTGGATCCCTATTTTCTTTAGAGACTTGGGCTCTTCTGTGCTTATCAACAACAACCTTTTTCCTTTGTTGTGCGATAGAGATAGCATCCTTAATCTTTTTTAGACATTTCTTGTAGGTCTCGGCTATACTCATATTTAGCAAAGATCTTCCCGTGTACCTTAAGTAGTAGGGGACTTTTGGATCTTCCCTCAATTACCTCAAAAGGTGCTTTTCCCGTGGAAGTATGTACAGTGTTATTGTAGGCATACTCCACTAAGGATAAGTACTTCTCCCATTGGGACCTTTCATCTAATTCCGTTACATAGTCTTTTAATAGATCAATAATTTTTAGGTTAGCTATTTCTATTTGGCCATCCGTTTGCGGGTGATAGGCCAAAGAGAAGTTTAGCCCTATCCCTAAATTCTCAAAGAGACCCTTCCAAAAATTACTGGTCATTCTAGGATCTTTATCCGACACTATGGACATTGGCAAGCCATGGTACTTGAAGATTTGTGATATGAAGAGGGTTTCCATTTAATGGTCTTTGATAGTCTTTTTGACAGGTATAAAATGAGCTTGTTTGCTGAACCTGTCTACTATCGTCCATATTCCAGTATTCCCATGGATAGACTTGGGCAATCCAAAGATAAAATCCATGGATATGCTCTCCCATGGTGAATTAGGGATTGACAAAGGTTGAAGAAATCCACTTTGCTTCCCTGTATCAAACTTTGTCTTTTGGCATACCACACATTTAGAAACATACTCTTGTATGTTTGCTTTTAGGGCATGCCAATAGAAATATGTTTCAATCCCTTTTAGGGTAGACTGAATCCCTCTATGCCCTGCATAAGGAGGAGCATGGGATTCATACAGTAAATTCTCACATAGTCAGTTAGTAACACATAGTCTATAACCACAGAGAAGATAACCATCTTGTAAAGTAAATGGTGCCTCTTTCTTCCCTAGTGCAAGGGCTGAAATCACATTGCTCAAGCTCTTCAGGAGAGAGTTTATTTTTTCCTTTTTAAACTCCATTCTCCTTAGCTTTGTTGTTGTTGGTGCTGCCTTTAGGAGACTTTTGGACATTGTCCTTCCCCTTAGGCTCATTGTTTCGATCCTTGTTCTCCGTGGGATTAAGATTTTTCTTAGCCCCTTGTTGGAAATGGATTTGTGAAGCCACCATGGTATGGTGTATGATTGCACATATGGTGCGTGGCCTTTGGGAGTTTACATACTCCACCATATCTTCAGTTAGACCCGCATAAAATTGTTGTTTTTGCTCTCCAATCCAGTTTTTTGAAGATAGTGGATTCGAGATGTAAGTCCTAGAAACTTGTTTATGTATTTGTGAATAGATTCGTAGGGAGAGAGCTTCAAGCTTTGCCATTCGGTGAATAATTTGTCTTTGGCATCGGTAGCCAAAAACTGCTTCATGATAGAAGCTCTTAAAGATATCCATGTTGGTGGAGCTGCACCATTTGCCCATAGGCTAGACCACAATTGCCTGGCGGAATATTGAAATTCATAGCTACATGGTGGAGCTTTTAGGACTCCGTGAAGCCCTTATCTCCAAACGTTGTGCATCAAGTTGTTGAATAAAGGCCAAGACTTTGTCCGTAGCACCAAAGGTGTCATTGTAGGTAAGGAAAGAGACATTCTTTCCTCCCTCTTTGAACTTCTTGAGCTTGGACGACCTCTTCCATGTGGCATAGTATTTACTATGGCCTCTTCGTTTTGGTGGTTCAAAATTTGCACCATCGTTTTCTTCAAAAGATGAAGAATTTGAAGAAGATGGAGAAGAGGTGACCTCTTTCTTGCCTTTTTCTTGCCTTGTTCCTCCTTGTCTACACCATCACATTCTTCATAAGAGAAAGAGGATGAAGAATATGGAGAAGAGGGTGACCTCTTTCTCTCCTTTTTATTCTCTTGTTTTCTGTCATCCTTCTTTGAATTATGGTGTTGAGAAGTGTGTGATGGTCTTCTCTGTTTAGGGGGTGGATGGAGAGTGTTTTGCCCGTCGTCTTCATGGAGTCATCTCTGCCGAGGTGAGAGGAGAGTCACTTCTTTCTTGCTATTTTGGTGGGGGCTCTTGAGTTTTCATTTGAGAAGGAGATGCGTCTTCAAGTAGTAGATTTTTGAGACCTTCATAGTGATCCTCTTCTTCTTCCCAAATTGGAGAGAGGCTTCTTTTGAAAATCTCACAATGTAGCATTTAATGGCCTAGTAACTTGTGTGTAGCAGAAAATAGCAGACATAGTGATTCCTAATGAGCAAAACAAGAGTGCTTGGAAGTAGAGAGCAACAAAAAGCATAATAGCTAGTTAGATAGGCATCAACAATACTTCAAAAGAGAGATAAATTAAGCTATTGACAACAGTTGAGGACCGGATTTATATGGAGCGGATCCCCCCTCCAAAAGGCTTTGTATTATAGGTTTCACCCATCAAGGGAGACATTTTACACTACAATTCTTTGTGTTCCTTCTTTGCAATGAATATGGAAGCTTCAAATACTAAGAAAACACTTTAAAACAAAACATGAATTTCTCGCCGGTCTCATACCCAAGACCTCACACACCTTCAAAAATGGTGAGAGCTAGTGGGGTATGAGAGGAGATTGAGACGAAGAAGGAGTATTCTTACAAGAAAAAATTATATCTCCTCACTTAATCACTCATAAAATCTTAGCATAGCTTAGTAGCTAGCATGGTAGAGGAGATGAGCATACACTGAAGCTTGGCTCTTGGTTGAATTTGCATCACAGAGCCAAGAGTTTTTGGTGTAGGTCTCCTTTATCACAAGCTTGGAGTAGATCATGAGCTTTCCATTAAAGCTTGAGAAGGAGATAGAGTCTTCTTTGCTACACACCACCTGAGCTAGTGTGAGTGTGTGTGGAATAATGCCTTCACAAATCAGCCCCCTCTCTCCTCTCGGTCGACCCCTCTTGCTAATTCCGCTTGCTGGCTACCCATTGGACCTTTCCAAGTATAGCCAGTAGGATTTAAGTGGTCAAATGAAGAGCCTTCTAACAAGTATCCCTTTTTCCTCTTTTGGGAGAGCTTAGGTAAATTACTTAATTTAGCTAAATCCCCATTGGAAATTTTTCCCTTCTGGCCAATAGGAATTAAACAAGCCATTGGATTGCTTAATTCCTATTGGACCCCCTGGCAGACTATCCAATAATCATCCAAGAGACTTAGTTTGCATTGGTTCTTTTTATAAAGTGTTTTTAAATTAGTTAGATTAAATTTACTCGAGCCTGATTCTCATTGGTCCACCTCTATGGTCATCCAATAGGATTTGAATACAGTTTGGGGGCCACTAAGCTAGAAACTTGACATGTATCCACTATGCCCTTTGTGTAAAGGGGAGCCTTTGAGTGTGTGTGTCTTATCTCACCTCTTTCTCTCTCTTTCCCTACCTTTAGGGCTTTCCCCCTCCCTTGTAGGGATCTAGGAAGACTTTGTGTACAACTACAAAGCATCCAATTTCCTCAAGCTTGACCATTTGGACTTACCCTTTGAAATTTGGAACCTTAGCATTTTGGAAGTCTTAATGGGCTGAACCTTAGTTCTTTGAAGCCCATTGCTTGCACAATGCTCTTCTACAGATGGTCCCCATTTGGATCCCTATTTTCCCTCCTTTAGATCACTATTGTGACCGGTCTGCTAGCCTTACCAATAATCTAGTTTTTTCTCCCCTTGTACTTCCCCATATTAAATGACCATTTTAATATGAGACATTTATTTAGGATAACTAGATATTAGTGATTATGACATTACCTCTCTCTTGAAATCATATTCATCCTTGACTATGAGGTAGAGATGATAAAGAATAGTCATTTGTTCTTTTCCTAGCAGGTAGAGGATCCCTTATTTACCCTATGACATTGTTCCAGAATGGATGACTAGTCCATTTGGCGCTTGAGAGCCGAAGCAGCCGCAAGCATGTCTGCACATTATATTGTAGACTTGTAAGTTTGTGATTTCGCTCGATGAATTTTTTGTGTAGAACTAGAGCAACTCAGAAGTTTGTGATTGTGTGTGTGTGTGTGTGTGTGTGTGTGTGTGTGTGTGTGTGTGTGTGTGTGTGTGTGTGTGTGTGTGTGTGAGAGAGAGAGAGAGAGAGAGAGAGAGAGAGAGAGAGAGAGAGAGAGAGCATTAAGTTCTCATACTTCTATTGGTAAAAAGAGGCTCTATCATGTCCAACGGGTCACAAAGCTACATGGAGGCAAAAGGGTCTGGCTTGGTTTGCTTGCATGCCCAAAAGTAGGGATACCCATCCGCTACCGACTCTCTGAGTCTCTTGCAGCTTGCTCACGCACTTGTCAACAGAATCGGTGGCACAAACCCCACACATGGCAGCAAACTTCTATCATATGTTTTTCCTTGAACGTAAAGTAGATTTTCCTTTTAGGGAATATAACATTGGCAACCATGGAGTTAGACCATGGTGCCCCTAGGATTACATCCTCATGCTTGAGAGGAGACATAAAGAAGTCCTCTTTGTCCACATAGCTTTGGAGTTGGAGCATCAATTTCCCAATTAGAGGAGTGAGTAAAGCTTCTTGCCCCTTGAAAGAACCATCAGCGCGTAGGACATCTCCCATCTCATAGGCTTGGATGTCTAGCTTGGTGGCCAACTCTGTGGATATGAAATTGTGAGTAGAATCAAGGTCAAAGAAAATAAAAGCATCATGTTCTCTTACCTTTCCCCAAGCATGGCATAGAGGAGATCCTTTGTGGTGAGGTTCCTCTTCTTGGATTTTGACCAAGGTAGCTCTAAAGGCTCGTTTCATGTATTCTTGTGGGGGCAAGCAAGATAGTCACGCCCTTGCTCCCGACACTTGAAATAGAAATTATCTTTACGAAAACACTCAAGCTCTTTAGGAGAGAATTTATTTTTGCTTTTTAAACTCCCTTCTCGGTAGCTTTGTTATTGTTGGCGTTGCCTTTAGGAGATTTTTGGACATTGTCCTTCCCCTTAGGCTCATTGTTATGGTCCTTGTTCTCCGTGGGCTTAGGATTTTTCTTAGCCCCTTGGTTGAAATGGATTTGTGAAGCTACCATGGTATGGTGTATGACCGCAGATATGGTGCATGGCCTTTGGGAGTTGATATACTCCGCCATATCTTCAATTATACTAGCACAAGATTGTTGTTTTTGCTCTCCAAAATCCATATTTTTGAAGAGAGTGGCTTTGAGATGTAAGTACTAAAACTTGTCTACATACTTGTGGATAGATTTGTAGGGAGAGAGATTCAAGCTTCGTCATTCGGTGAGTACTTTGTCTTTGGTATTGATATCCAAAAATTGCTTTATGATGGAAGCTCTTAAAGCTTTCCATGTTTGTGGAGCTTCACCGTTTGCCCGTAGGCACCCTCATTGCGTGACGGATTTTTGAAAATGCATAGCTACATGGCATAGGTTTGAGGACTCCGTGAAACCCTCATCTCCAAACTTTGTGCATCAAATTGTTGAATAAAGGCCAAGACTTTGTCCGGAGCACCAAAGGTGTCATCGTAG
The DNA here is from genome assembly GCF_014529385.1 of Adiantum capillus-veneris. Taxonomy (NCBI): domain Eukaryota; kingdom Viridiplantae; phylum Streptophyta; class Polypodiopsida; order Polypodiales; family Pteridaceae; genus Adiantum; species Adiantum capillus-veneris. The sequence goes on from NC_140931.1 coordinate 59,389,252, forward strand.
GTAAGGAAAGAGACATTCTTTCCTCCCTCTTTGAACTTCTTGAGCTTGGACGAACTCTTCCACACAGCATAGGATTTCATGGTGGTTCAAAAGTTGCATCGTCGCTTTCTTTAGAAGACCAAGAATTTCAAGATGATGGAGAAGATGGTGACCTCTTTCTCGCCTTTTTCTTGCCTTGTTCCTCCTTGTCTGCACCATCACTTTCTTCATAAGAGGAAGAGGATGAAGAAGAGGGTGACCTATTTCTTGCCTCCTTGAACTATGGTGTGGATAAGTGTGCGATGATCTTCTAAATTTAGGGGGTGATGGATAGAAATTTTCCCGCCCTCTTTGTGGAGCCATCTCCGTCAAGGTGGCAGGAGACTCACTTCTTTCTCGCTCTTTTGCTAGGAGCTCTTTAGTTCTCCTTTGAGAAGGAGATGCGTCTTCAATTAGTAGATATTTGAGCCCTTCATATGGATCCTCTTCTTCTTCCCAAATCAGAGAGAGGCCTCTTTTGGAAGTCGAGAAAATCATTTAATATGGGGAAGTACCAGGGGAGAAAAAGCTAGATTATTGGTAAGGCTCGTAGACCGGATACATTAGGGATCCAAAGGAGGGAAAAAAGGAATCCAAAGGGGACCATTTGCAAAAGAGTAATGTGCAAGCAATGTGCTTCAAAGATCTAAGGTTCAACCCATTACGACTTCCAAAATGCGAAGGTTCCAAATTTCAAACGGTAAGTCCAAATGGTCAAGCTTAAGGAAATTGGATGCTTTGTAATTGTACACAAAGTCTTCCTAGATCCCTACAAGGGAGGGGGAGAGCCCTAAGGGTAGGGGAAGAGAGAGAAAGAGGTGAGATAACACACACACACACACACTCAAAGGCTCCCCTCTACACAAAGGGCATAGTGGGGACACATGTCCGGTTTTTAGCTCAGTTGCCCCCCAAGGTGTATTCAAATCCACACACATTCACACTAGCTCATGTGTGAAGCAGAGAATACTCTCTCGCGTTCTCAAGGTTTTATGGAAAGCTTATCATCTACTCTAAGCTTGTGAGAAGGGAGGCCTACACCAACAACTCTTGGCTTTGTGATGAAAATACAACCAATATCCAAGCTTCAATGCATGCTCATCTCCTCTACCATGCTAATTACTAAGCTAAGCTAAGCTTTTATGAGTGATTATAATACTTCTTTCTTGTAAGAATACTCCTTCTTCCTCTCAATCTACTCTCATACGCCACTAGCTCTCACCATCTTTGAAGGTGTGTGAGGTCTTGGGTCCGATACCAACACGGGATTGATGTTGTGTTTTAAAGTTTTTTCTTTGTGCTTGAAGCTTCCATATTCATTGCTCTAGCTAGTTATTGAAGGAACACAAAGAATTGTATTGTAAAATGTCTCCCTTGATGGGGGAAACCTATAATATAAATCCTTTTGGAGGGGGGACCGGCTCCATGTAAATCCAGTCCTCAACTGCTATCAATAACTTAATTTCTCTCTCTTTTGAAGTATTGTTCATGCCTATCTAACTAGGTGTTATGGTTCTTGTTTCTCTCTCCATCCAAGCACTCTTGTTTTCTCATTAGTAATCGATTGCAATGAAATGCTCACTATGTTTATGGGTGAAAGCATGTTAACGGGTCACACTTTAGCATGTCCCGGACAATGGTGACTAGCACAATTTTGACATATTCTAACTAGTACAATAACATGAGCTACATTTTTTAGATATATGACGTATAATTTATCAATAGAAAGATCTTGAAACAAGGAGTCCAATACAACATCCGGAAAAATTTGATATTATTTTTAAAAATTTTACTAGACCCCCAATGTTTTTAAGATGTGCTAACTTGAAAGTGCTAACTAGCACAAGAACCACGACACGTTAACATGCTTTCACCCTTATGCTATTTTCCGCTACACACAAGATACTAGGACATTAAATGTTACATTGGTATCAGAGCACAAGGTTTCTCTTTTCTTGCTCAAGAAGGGAGGTCCTCAAGCTATCTATAAATAACTGCTATTATTAATTGCAATTGAGTAACTAGAATCTAGATTTTTTTCGCCTTGCAGTGAACCAGCTTTGTGCAGATAACAGGGCATCACCGTCGAGAGCTATTGTATTAATAGTGGAGTCCAACGGGGCTTGCCTAACCAATATTGAGATAGCTGGCATTGTTTTGGTGTTGAAGGAGCCTCCCTGTATTCCTTGCAATTAATGATATTCAAGCCACAAGTACAAGAGCTTCAATGCTTTTTTAAAGGGGTAAAGAGGAGTAGCAACTAGGGCTTGAAGTGCCAAAGTACACCTAAAACAATTTACACCTGAAAGTTGTTAGAATGGCTGACAATAGTAAAGAGAGTGAAATTAATGTTGATATCTTTGAGTTTGCTAATGACCAACCTATTAATGATGCTCCTATGCTTGTTAAATACCTTGTTTCTAGCTTCAACAAGAAATGGGCAACCCATCCCTCCAAAGTGAAGTGCAATGGCAGCTTCATGCTCATGGGATTCTCTAAACTCCCCACCAAGAAGAGAGAGTACTGTGAGATCCCCAAAACTGCCGACACCAAAAAGCAGGATGGGATCCTTGACAGGTCTCTAGGCCTAATAAAATTAGAGTCTCTAAACATGAAGAATCCAGGGAATATACCACAATCATTTAACAATGCTTTAGGTTTATAGCCCTAGAAAGAGACCTAGTCCTATCTCACAGTGGAAACGGAACAACTTCTTGAATTTCAAAAAATATTGCGATTGTATAGCTTACATTATGTGGATTGAAGTTTCCTTAGCCAACGCTTTTCCCCCCTTAACATATGTGAGCGCATAGCCGCGCTGGTGGACTTCTCTTCCAGGTGGAGAAGCTTTTAGACGTTTTGAGTGCGCGGGAATGGATAGTTACCTGACTAATCAGGTCCACCCATCCAAGATTGAGAGCCTTAGTCAATCTCCGCTTACCACCCTGCACTAACACAAGAAGCACGACACATTAACATGCTTTCATCCTTATGCTATTTTCCGCTACACACAAGTTACTAGGCCATTAAATGCTACATTGGTATCAGAGCACAAGGTTTGTCCGTCATCCACAAATTTGACTACAAGTCCAAGTCTAGCAAGTGCGGATACAGATAAGAGATTCTTCTTGATCCCAGGTACAGAAAGTGCATCAACAAGTGTGAAGGAATTGCCATTAGCAGCAGTGAGCACAATCTTTCCAACTCCCTGAACTAGATAAGAGGCATTGTTGGCACAAGTGATTGAATTCCCATGAGGGACAGACTTGAGAGAGGTAAACAATTCACGATGTGAGGTAATGTGCTTTGTAGCACCACTGTCGAAATACCACACATGTGAATCTGCAGCAACTGACAAGCATGCATCATGGACAGCAGGATTGTAAGTGCACTCTGCGCTAAAAGCCCATTCTGCATCAACATCAGCAACACAGTCTCCTTTCACAGAAGACGCAACAATGGCTGCATTTGTAGTGGAACCAGCATTTGCAGTGGAACCACCCTCTTTCGTCTTAGCCTCTTTGGCCTTCAACTTAGGACACGACTTGATCAAGTGATCATTGGCTTCACAATAATGGCAAAACATCTTCTTTTTTCCCTTTGCCAGACGAAGTACTGCCAGCAAAAGCATTAGGAACATAATTTTTTCCACTCGCAGTAGAACCATAAGAAGTGGCTGCATTACTGTTACCACCCTTTCTTTGAGAAGCAATAAAGGCCTGTTCAACTACACGCTGCCTAGTCCTATTTTTTCTAGAAAGTGACTCTTGCAATATCAATGTGAATAATGCATCAAAATTGACAACTTCAGGATTTCCTTGGGTCATCAGTCTCCAAGTACTAGCAAATGTCTGGTAGGAATCTGGTAAGGCATCAAGAACCGTTTGCACAAGGGAACTGTCTGAAATGACTTCACCTACAGAAATAAGCTGCTCATTGATATCCTTGACACTAGCAAGAAAAGTGTCCATATCATCTTCCTCATGCATAATCTTCGACTCCAGCTCTTTACGCAGCAAAGCAATTTTAGCCTCATTATGGATTGCATAAAGACCTGCTAGAATATCCCAAGCCTGTTTTGCAGATTTTGTAGAACGGATGTGAGGAACAATGGTGCGCTTCACAGACAACGCAATCAATGCATGAGCCTGCGCATCCTTAACATCCCAACGAGCTTGTTCTGCCGTAGGCAAAACAACTCTAACAGCTGCAATCCTTGCAGCAAGACCTGCAACATCCTCAATATCGCCTACATCCTCTGAACCAGGACGTACATCAATGCCCTGCACAATGTTCCAGACACCCTTTGACACAAGAACATGTTGCATCATATAAGCCCACATAGGGTAGTTGTCCCCATCCAACCTATCCTCAACAGCAAACATCTTGAACACATCTGTGTTGTTGTTGTCAGCCATGGTAAATGTTGCACCTGATGTGAAAACTGCCCGAAAATAGGAGAAACGGAGCGAGAACAACCTGTGCTATATAGCACAAACCGTAGAAGACTATAAGGCACTTGTTATGCAGAAAACGGCATTGACAGAAATTCTACACAAAATGAAGAAATAGCCTGTGCAGTACTGCCTGCAGTGGAAACGGAGGCCGAAATGAGCCCAAATCAAAATTCTGAGCAGACCAAGCTCTTTGAGCACTCCCAAAATATTTGTCAACCTGCGAACGCTTGCCAAAGCTCACTGAAATCGGAGAAAGTGAGCAGGCGTGTGCTGGAGCAGCTGGCGACTAAGCCCGAGAGGACGTGACCTGCTCTGATACCAATTGTTGATATTAGGGTTGCAGAGAAACACACACAGCTTGGAGAAGACAAAGGAAGCTCAAGGCACACAATAGAGAGTGTGTTACTTAGTGTGCAATGGGTAGTGAGCTCGTTGTGCACATAGTTGGGGCACGACTTGAGCAGTCACACAGAGAGGTGAAAGAGTCAGACATGCATGCTTTGCTAGTGACTGAGCAAAGCAGAGAGTCAGTTGTGCGAGATACTTCTATGCAGGATAGATAGGTAGAGCGGTCTTGCTGTAGTGAGTCACGACAGTAGGACGTTGTGCAAGAGTCTATGCATACAGAGTTAGAGCATGAGAGCTCTAGTGAGTCACAACAGATTGAGTGGTCATGTTTGCAGTGGATGATTGCAGAGGAGACTGAGATGTCAGCAATTATGCAGTCATTCCTTTCTATGCTCGACAGTGAGCATGGGGATATAGTTGTGCAGGATATGTCTTCCAGCAGATACCTAGAGTAGCTGCTTTGCTCTGAGGTTGCATGACAGGTTGATGCGTCTTTTGCGAACAATCAGGAGATGCATGTGGCTGACACGCCTTGTCAGTCAGAGATGCCTATTGCCAGGGATATATATGTTGATGCATGCTCCGTAGAGCTAGCAGGGCCCGCTAGCATTGCATCGGCATTCGATGGTCTCATGTATGAGATGCTGATCTTGAGACCGGATATCGCAACTGCAATGGGAGCATTTGCAATTGGGGTTTTCAGTCGTTTGTTGACTGATGATGGCATAGTGCACGAGGGAGATATGCAGGTATTGCATACATACTTGCAGTACGTGTGCGGTACGTCTGGTGGTGTATAGACTTACACGGGAGCAGGACAGCTGGATGCACACGATCACAGCCAGCCAGTGGGCATCGGTTGAGAGCGGTTTTCTCTCGCCTTTTGTAGTCTTTAGACTAGGTTCTCTTGCTTAAAGGCAGAGTCGCCTTTAAGTGGGAGGTTGTTGGGGTATAGGCGTCTGTGCCTTGCCCGGTCGCCAAGGTCATGGGCGCCCGTCCACTGTTACCCTATACTTATAGTGAGTATCCTGTATAGGGGGAGCTGCCACTTCACAGTCTCCCCACCCACATTGTGTGTGTCTCTCCTTCTCTCTCTCTCACTCTCCGTCTGTGGTGCTCCCCGATCCCCTTCACTTACCACCCCGCACTCACACATGATTATTCTTTTGTTTTCTCATTACTATCACATTCTTGTCACAATTAAAACAATGATTTCTTTTAACTTTCATCACAATAATTCCTTCAATCAATTATTAAAGACAATATTGAGAGAATTCTTTTAGAAAGCAAACATCTTTAAACTTAAGACATGGTATTGTCAATCAAAACATTGTGCATAATAACCATGACCAGTACTCTTCTTGTCTCAAGACCACCTAAGGGTGAAAATATGGCGCCCATTCCTTATTCACAATCCGGAGTGGATAAACCCCCACCCAAGGTTCCGGGTGCTCATACACCAAACCAGTTGCCCATAAAACCGGGCGGCTCCCCTAGGATAAAAAATGGTATCTTTACTTATGTAGAAACATCAAGACATGACACGGAGTAGAAACTCAACGTTCATGGGAGTAACCGACTTATCCTTGGGTTGGAAAGCCATCATTATCACAAAAAATATACCAAGGAGTCGGAGGTGTCTTAAGACAAGCTATCTTAAGGATGATCAATCATATCTTTCCTAATTGAACCAGTTTTAACCCAAACAATTCTTTCCTACATTATAAACAAATGCACGTTGGAAGCTACCTTCCGTTTTTGTTCAATTATTCCTTTTCTTATTCTTACTCACTCCTTACATATGCAATGCTAACTTATAAAAGAACTTAAACTATTTAAAGATTTAATTGAATAATGGGAAATCCACATCGGATTGATCGGCCATCTGTTGCTGCGCTGGCGGCGACTGAAGACTCTCCTCCATAGGCCTACTACTAGGCCCATCTTCATCGTCGTGCGACGCTCTAGTTCTTTTTAGAAATCTTCCCTCATCATCAGATGTAGGATTGGCTCAGGTTCTATTAGGTACCATAACTTATTATTCCTTATAAAAAGCACGTCTAATCATTAGGTACATTATCCGAAAGCTAGACTTAACCTTTGTATCTGATTTTACCCAAATCTAGGTTAAATTTATAGTCTTAATTGGTAAATTCTTGACCTAGTAATTTCTTATTCTCCTATATAGGCATGATAACTTTTTCACAACTCCCATAAGGGTTTTTTAAGCTCTCTTATTTTGTTATAATTTTCTATATCTTTTTCCTATTTTCCCCATCGAATTATGAGTAAATAAGGGTACTTCTTACCTTTGGTAATTATCTTCTAGTTTTCCAACTTAATTATCTAGTTTCCATATTTAATTTTTAGCTAGAATTAGTATAATTTGACTTAGATAAATATCTATACTACTTTTCTAACCTTGATATAATTATCGTGGCCTTTTTTTCATATATAGCTCAAAAAAATAGCATGTAATCATATCACATGATTTACTAATTTCCCCTTTAGTTTTCAGCTAGAAGTAGTATAATTTGACTTGGATAAATATCTTACTACTTTTCTAACCTTGACATAATATTCACGGCCTTATTATCATGTAATCTAACTCTGATAAATAGCATGTAATTATATCACATATTTTACTAATTTCCCCTTTTAGGTCTCAGCTAGAATTATTATAATATGACTTAGGTAAATATCTATACTATGTCTCTAACCTTGACATAATTACCACGGCCTCTTTATCCTATAATTTTACTCTAATAAATAGCATGTAATAATATCACATGATTTGCTAATTTTCCACTTTAATTTATCCCCAAAAATAGTTTTTTTCTACTAAGATAATTAGTTAAACTAATTATTTGTGGTTAAGATAATCATCAAGGATTGCATAAGATGTTTATTTCCTCTGATAATTATCTCAAAGCATTTTGGATCAATTTGCTGTTCTCCATCTTTTATTTTTGCCAAAAAATAGTGTAATTCTGCTAAGATCATTAGTTAGACTAATTTTTTGTGGTTAAGGTAATTTACAAGAGTTCCATAAGATGTTTTATATCCTTTGATAATTATCTCAAATCATTTTGCATTAGTTCACTATTTTCTCTCTTTTATTTTCTCCTAAAAATATTGTAATTGTGCTGAGATAATTAGTTAAACTTAATATCTAAGATTAAGATAATTATCACGGGTTTTATACAATGTGATTTTCCTCTCATAATTATCTCAAAGCATTTTGGATTAGTTTTTTATTTTTCTCTTTTAATTTTCCTTTAAAAAAGTGTAATTCTGCAAAGATAATTAGTTAAACTAATTATATGAGGTTAAGATAATTATCACGGGTTTCATAAGATGTCATTTAATTCTGATAATTATCTCAAACAATTTTGGATTAATCTGATCATTTCCCCCTTTTCATTTCTCTTAAAAACAATGTAATTTTGCTTAAATAATTATAAAAATTACTCAAAACATTAAAGGGTAATTTTTCTAGCATAATGACAGTCTAACACAGCTCTGATAATTATCTCATCTTCATCTAAACTTATTTAGTATAATTATCATTAATTTATGGTTAAAATGAGTAATTTTAGTCTTAATATAATATAATAACTAATTAGCTTAGTGTTCTTAAGGTTAATCTCAATAATCAACAGAGAATTTTGAATTAAGAGAGAATTTTAGAGTACACATAGGTTTAATCTTCAATTAATTAAGAAAAATGTAAATAGGTTTAATCTTCAATTAATATGTAAAAATGTAAATGTACCGTTGATTAACCAGCTATAGCTTTGCTCCCTAGTGATTTTTGCATAGAGGTGCCTCTAGATGAGAGAGAATGTACCAAGGCTATGAGTCTGTTTCAAATTGTCAAGCTGTGAGTCTGTTTCAAATAGGCTGAAAAAGGCAGTTGCTTGCAGCTCAAGCAGCCCCCAAGCTCAAGATGGCACCCCCTGCTACTAATTCTATCTTGGGCAGGTTCATTACTACCCCACACAAGCCCCCCCAGCTTCCAAAATCGATTTCTGCTATTTTTCCTCACTTCTAATGATTAAACTTGGAAATATCTGTAATTTATAGAACCTTAGGATAAAAAAGTCTTTAGGAGTAATAATTACTGAAACCATTCAACTTTACTTAACTAATTAAATTCATAGTGTAACCTTTCAAAGCCCGTAACTTTTACAGATTTTATCGGAAGTCAGTTCTGAAAAATTCTAACCCTAGTAAAGCTCTGGTTACGGTTTAAAAAATACCAATATTTGCCATAGTTGGATCGTCTTCTTAACAACCAAGTTAATTTGATCAGGCTTTGTACAATTTTTAAGGTTTCAGAAACTGGAAACCTTACAATCACCCCAGTTTATGAAATTGAGATGTCGTCATCTCAACCGAATTTGGGGAAATCTTTGAGAAGTGATACTTCGTCCTGGCACATGGCGTCTTCAGTGGGGTAGTTCCTCCGTTTTACTAAATGTTCTCTGATTACTTTGTTTCGCAGACTTCTTTCCCTAGTATCAAGAATACAATCTGGGTGGAGTTACTTGCTAGTCAACTTTTCCACAAGAAACTCTCAATGTTGAGCTCATCTTAAAAACCTTTACAAACCATTTTTATCATCTCAAAAACCAGGTTAAGTCAATTCCTTAAAAGATCCATATATCCACCTTTTCAACATGAATGCACTCGGTCTAACTGACCATTCAGAGAAATTAGCGTTCGACAAGTATGATGTATTTCAGCTTTGCCAATCTGAACGCACTCCGCGTGTTCTTGCCATTCTAAGAAATCTGCGTTCGGCACAAGCTTCCACCATTGCACCAGAGGTACCCCCTCTGTGCTTTAACCTGGTTGACCAACAATATACAAAGGGTTTTAAGAAGTATCATACCAAGAGTTATTTTTGGATTCCTATTAGTCTTGTACATTAATACTTTCATATCTAGGTCATTTTTCAAGGAAGGCTATCGTGTGCTTAAAGAATGTGATTTGGTTTCTTAATAACTATCTCAATTTCAAGATTCAAATTCTTTTCATACTATCGAGAATCTCTGTCTCATTTGCTAGATCAATCCTTAATTTCTTGATTGAATACTAATTTAACCTTAGATTCCTTAAGTAATTTTGGAAAAGAAAATCATGTATATCATTTGAATATATAAGTAACTCAAAGCTTCACATTATTGATTTATAGTGGTTTACAAAACTCTAGGATTGCTAAGTGTGGCCAAGCGAGTGGCTCTTTTATCTTCCTCATTCATAAGGTGAATGTTTACAAGGATAGCCTTGCAAAAAGAGGCTTAGGATATCTTATCCTAACTTGTTGTAAATTTTTGCGGCCTTTAAAGAATCCGCATAGCTCGCTGATTCGAAATATGGTGATACAAATGATGGGTCTTTGTAGTCAGATTTATACAGTCTTCTAACTAATTGGTATAATACCTCTTATACTCATTGGAAATCGAAAAGTAAATTACAAGATCCAAATTCTTAGGGGTATTCTGAGAAAAAGTTCTGATTCTCTGATATGGAATTATCTCCACCACTTTATTCCATACCCATTCGTTCAGGGGTTTCCCCGTGCCTCCTCTGTAAGTGGGAACAGTGGTACACGAGTTTGTACCCAAGAAGTAGTACATCTGAACCACTCTCAGTTTCTCAGCCCAACGTAGTTTCTTTAAATCCATGGTAAGACATCCCAACTTCCAAGCATTGATGTAATAAGTTCCGCCTTCATTGCTCCATTCGAGATCCCAACCTTTATCTATCCGAGTTGAATGAGGAGTGTGAGCCTTCATCAGTAGCTCCATCACGCTTCGTCGGGCAAAATAGTTTGGAGAACGACAAGCACTCTCATCAATAAGACTTGGAACTTTCCATATTCAACCACAGGATATTCCTCAATTATCGACGCGTAAAACTTGGATTAGACTTGGATTAGCTAACCACTTTTTCTTGTTTTTTTTAAAATTCATACAGTACGAAAAATTTCCAAACTAATGTAGGCTCTAAAACCTAGGCTCTAATACCACTTGTGAGATCCCCAGCCAGTCCATACTGAGATCAGGATTGGATCCTTGACAGGTCTCTAGGTCTGATAAAAATCATAGTCACTAAACAAGAAAAATCCAAGGAATAGACCTTTGCCATTAACAATGGCTTGGGTCTATAGCCTTAGAAGAAGACCTAGTCCTGTCTCACAGCGGAAATGGGACAACATATTAAAACTATTTCGGCCCTATAACTTTGGCTAAGGTATTCTCAACCAACGCTTTTCTCCCCCTAACATATGTGAGGGCACAGCCGCCGCTGGTGGACTCCTCTTCCAAGTAAAGATGTTTTCCAAACATTTTTACTGCACAGGGATGGATAGTTACCTGACTAATCAGGTCCACCCGTCCATGATTGACAACCTTAGTCAATCCCCACTTACCACCCCGCACTCACACATGATTATTCTTTTGTTTTCTCATTTCTATCACATTCTTGTCACAATTAAAACAATGATTTCTTTTAACTTTCATCACAATAATTCCTTCAATCAATTATTAAAGACAATATAGAGAGAATTCTTTTAGAAAGCAAACATCTTTAAACTTAAGACATGGTATTGTCAATCAAAACATTGTGCATAATAACCATGACCAGTACTCTTCTTGTCTCAAGACCACCTAAGGGTGAAAATATGGCGCCCATTCCTTATTCACAATCCGGAGTGGATAAACCCCCACGCAAGGTTCCGGGTACCCATACACCAAACAAGTTGCCCATACAACCGGGCGGCTCCCCTAGGATAAAAAACGGTATCCTTACTTATGTAGAAACATCAAGACATGACACGGAGTAGAAACTCAACGCTCATGGGGGTAACTGACTTATCCGTGGCTAGAAAGCCATCATTATCATACAAAATATACCAAGGAGTCGGAGGTGTCTTAAGACAAGCTATCTTAAGGATGATCAATCATATCTTTCCTAATTGAACCAGTTTTAACCCAAACAATTCTTTCCTACATTATAAACAAATGCACGTTGGAAGCTACCTTCCGTTTTTGTTCAATTATTTCTTTTCTTATTCTTACTCACTCCTTACGTATGCAATGCTAACTTATAAAAGAACTTAAACTATTTAAATATTTAATTGAATAATGGGAAACCCACCGGGGATTGATCGGCCATCTGCTGCTACGCTGGCGGCTGAAGACTTTCCTCCATAGGACTACTACGAGGCCCAGCTTCATTGTCGTGCGACGCTCTAGTTTTGTTTAGAGCTCTATTCTCATCATCAGATGTAGGATTGTTGGCTCGGGTCCTTTTAGGTGCCATAACTTCTTAATCCTTATAAAAAGGAGGTCTAATCATCAGGTAAATTATTCGAAAGCTAGACTTAACCTTTGTATCCGATTTTACCCAAATCTAAGTTAAATTTATAGTCTTAATTGGTAAATTCTTGACCTGGTAATTTCTTTTTTTCCGATATAGACATGATAACTTTTTCCACAGGTTCCCTAAGGGTTTTTTAAGCTCTCTTGACTTTCTTATAATTTTCTATATCTTTTTCCTTATTTGCCCATCGAATTTTAAGCTTACAATGTGCTTATTTTGAGCTTAATATTATTTTTATTTATTTTCTCTTAAAGATTTTAATTCTTCTACTTTATATCATAGGTTTACACTTACTATAATTTGTGTAAAAACTTTTGACTGCAAAGTCTATTTATTTTAATTAATCTTTTGCTAAAAATAGGACTTTTGGTCAATTATAATTTCTTACACTCACTAATTAACTATGGTGTAATTATCATGAGTAAAAAAGGGTATTTTCTACCTCTGGTAATTATCTTCTAACTATCTAATTTCCATATTTAATTTTCAGCTAGAATAAATATAATTTGACTTAGATAAATATCTATACTACTTTTCTAACCTTGACATAATTATCACAGACTTTTTTCATGTAATATAGCTCAGATAAATAGCATGTAATCACATCACATGCTTAACTAATTTCCCCCTTTAGTTTTTAGCTGGAAGTAGTATAATTTGACTTGGATAAATATCTATACTACTTTTCTAACCATGAAATAATTATCACGACCTCATTATCTTGTAATCTAACTCTGATAAATAGCATGTAATCATATCACATGTTTGACTAATTTCCCCTTTTAGTTCTCGGCTAGAATTATTATAATTTGACTTAGATAAATATCTATACCATGTTTCTAACCTTGACATAATTATCACGGTCTCTTTATCCTATAATCTAACTCTAATAAATAGCATGTAATCATATCACATGATTTTCTAATTTCCTCCTTTAATTTACCCTCAGAAATAGTATTTTTCTACTAAGATAATTCGCTAAACTAATTATTTGTGGTTAAGATAATTATTAGGGGTTTGTTAAGATGTGATTACCTCTGATAATTATCTCAAAGCTTTCTATTTTAATTTACTATTTTCCCCATTAATTTCTCCTTAAAAACAATGTTTTCCTACTGAGATAATTAGATAAAATAATTATCTAAGATTAGGATAATTATTGTTACCATATACATGTGGTAGTGATTTTTGTGAACACACTAGGACCGCCGGGGCATTTTTTCCCTCTTTCTGCACTCCATGCAAAGCATCCTGCAACCCACAAGCAAAAGAGACTCGCCTGCTCTCTCGCTCTCTACCTGGCTGCGTGATCACAGAGACAACACCGTCTCTCGCGTGATCCACATGCAATGGGTAACCCGTACCACTCCTGGCACCTCTCGCAATCACTAGCGAACCCAAATGCATCACAAAATCTCGCGCTCGTAGCGAAATCTGACATCCACAATCTCTAAGCTGACCAATCGAGATCAAACTCACTGTCAAATCTGGTACATAGCGCACATGTCATAACAAGTAAGATGCACCACTCGGTAATGACAGTATCACATCTCCTGCACCTGCTATCGCATGCACCAATCCATCGATCAAACGTACACTGCCAAGCATCCCGCTAGAATAGCTACAAAACCATTCACGATGCGGCGTGACATGAAACATAGCATCTGCATCTAGCAACCACTGCGAAGGGAGTGCACTATCCACATGTATAGCATCTCATGCATAGCTCGAGGTAAAAGTGACATCCCCATCACTAGTATACTCCGACACTACATCTGCCTCAACTGTCAAAGCAACTGAGTCCATGGCATCACTACATACATCTCTGAGACTGCCATGTCTCCTACGATGTCGCATACGACAAAAACAGCGCCGTCTAATGTGTCCAGAATGACCACAATACCAACATGTCACCTGTTAGCATGCTCGTGAATGTACATGTCTCACACGAGTCCGTGATGACTCAGATCTATCATACATATCATGTAATCTGCGCCAAAGTGCTCTCGAAGTAGCCTCATACATAACAAGAGCATATACAGATTCCACAAGGTGCAAAGAGAGCGTAGATAGTGCCATCTTCTCTAGCTCCTGCCACTGATTATCAGACATGTTTGAAGGTCTACCTGCATCACCACTCGATGGTCGATGCAACCCTTGATGTGTCAATGCATCAAGCATACACTCTCTCCATGCCGCAAAGTCTGACCCATCAAACACGCGCATCTATGAGAGGTCACAATCTGATCGATCACATGTCTCTGCCATGAGCACAAGTAGCAAGATAGATAGCAAAACCACCTCACCAACAACACCTTGAAACTGTCTACAAATATGGCCAGAAACACAATGTAAAACCTATGAGACACACTCCAAAATAGAGCTCCCGCAATGTCAATACAAGCCTCACCTGCTCTAGTATCACACTGCAATCTGTGAGCTAATCACCAAGCCCACACTGTGTGGTATCGATGCATACACACGCACAAATCTCCCACCTGCAGAGAACACCGCACGCAAATGCTAAGTGCAACCCGCAATCTCTACCTAGATCGCATAAATGATACGCATAAAACTCCTGGGAAAATTTCGCTAGAGTTTTGTTAGTAAAACGGCCACAAAACCAGTAACCAAACTGACTGCACGCTCAAAACCATGAGCAACCAAAGCGCATCAAACCGCACTTCAAATGCATGCACCAATCTCCACACTTTGCATACATCATTGCAAACACCTACAAATCTAGTACACAAATATCTGCTCTACCTGTGACTGCCAAAAAACATGCTCGAGGCATACATTGCCGAGCTTAAAATGCAATCACATTAGTCTCCCTGAGCATCAAACCACATAAGGCATACATCGTATCCTCCCACCTGTGAGGAAACTTGCAGCAAATATCACTCTCATATCTGAGAGCAAACCATGTGTGAAATCCTCGACACACAATAAACAACTGCTGCTGCAGAAAATTCAGCGTTCAGAATTTTAAAATTCTGTTATGATGAGCGCGTCCGGAGCGTGCCAAAACCCCTAGGTAGACTCTTGGATCGCATGTATCCCAGTCCGGGTGTGAAAGCTATGCCAAAAACCTCCGTTTCGGCCCAAAAACGCAGCATAAATTGCCAAAAGAGGGCTGAAAAATGCCTTTCCTCAACCGTAGCTCGAGTGAGGTTTTTGATGGCTCGAATGGCTTTGAAAGGGGGGTAAAACGCCAGGACACCTACAGGAAACGCTCTCGGAAAGCTGAATTTTCCAATGCCAAAGTCGAAACCCTGTTTGCACTCTTGAAAGTGTGCGCGCGCGTGGACGCGATTTCGGGAATGAAACTAACTCTCTGCTGTCGTCGTGACTGTGCACACACGCGCTCCCTCCGCACCTACGCTCTGATACCAATTGAAGGGGATCGGGGAGCACCACAGACGGAGAGTGAGAGAGAGAGAACGAGAGACACACACGATGTGGGTGGGGAGACTGTGAAGTGGCAGCTCCCCCTATACAATATACTCACTATAAGTATAGGGTAACAGTGGGTGGGCGCCCATGACCTGGGCGACCGGGCAAGGCACAGACGCCTATACCCCAACAGTATGTGGGGATTGACTAAGGTTGTCAATCATGGACGGGTGGACCTAATTAGTCAGGTAACTATCCATCCTCGCACACTAAAAACATTTGGAAAACATCTTTACTTCGAAGAGGAGCCCTCACATATGTTAGGGAGGGAAAAGCGTTGGTTAAGGATACCTTGGCCTAATTTGTAGAAGTTATAGGGCCGAAATAGTTTTTTGGACTTTTAATACGTTGTCATGTTTCCGCTGCAAGACCGGACTAGGTCTTCTTCTAAGGCTATAGATCCAAGCCATTGTCAACGGTGAAGGTCTATTCCTTGGATTTTTCTTGTTTAGAGACTCTCACTTTTATCAGACCTAGAGACTTGTCAAGGATCCCATCCCAATCTTGATATAGACGAGTTGGGGATCTCACACTAGGTATGTTAACTAGCGTACCAAGTATGTTAATTAGCATACATATTGTGTTAACCAGCCAACTCTGTATGCTATTTAGGACCCAAGTCATTCTAACTAGCACAGTCCATATGCTAACTAGGATACTCTATATGCTAACTATCGTACTCACTATGCTAACTCGTATACGCATTAGGACACCCATCATGCTATTGAGCATACTAGGTGCTAACTAGCATAAATGATGTTAATTAGCATACATCTTGTGCTGGCTAGCTAACTTTATAAGCTACGTAGAACACAAGGCATAGCATACCCAGCCCAACTACTAGTTCTAACTAGCATAACCCTTGTCGTAACTAGCATACCCATCATGCTAGTGAGCATACTAGGTGTTAACTAGCATAAGTGGTGTTACCTTGCATACCTTTGTGTTGACCAACTAACTCTGTATTCTATTTAGAACTGAAGGCCTGCTAACTAGCATACTCTGTATGCTACCTAGCAAACTCCATATGCTAACTAACATAATCACTTTCTATTAGACATCGTACTTATCATGCAATTGAGCATACTAGGTATGTAACTAGCATACTAGGTTTGTTAACTAGCATACCAGGTATGTTAATTAGCATACATATTGTGTTAACCAACTAGCTCTGTATGCTATTTAGAACCCAAGACATGCTAACTAGCATAGTGAATATGCTAGCAACACAATCCATATGCTAACTAGCAAAAGTCTATAGATCAGTATGCTATTGATCAACATATACAAGTTACTAATCACTACAAATGCAATGCATAAAATGCATAACTTATGGTACAAGTATTTGATCGATCACCTGAGCCTCATCTAGGCCGTGGACTCGGTGTTCTATGTACCTTTTCCACCCCATCCTCTTTCTACAAACATCCTTCTTGTTCAGTGAAATGCGAGTCTCCACTTTCCAAAATGTGTAGATCAATTCCTTAATTTCATCTGTGATAGAGCTACCACATTGTTGCTTGTGCTATCACATTGTTGCTTGTGACATGCAACCAATAAAACAATTGACCATCAACATCGGGCTTTGCCTGTCGTGATCTCGCCTTGTGCAAGGTGCGACGATTGAAATTTAGGACCTTGGTAATTTTTGCAGTAGGAATGTTTTTCGTTGAATTCAACATCATTTGCAATGCTGCATTCTTCAAAAAAAACTCCTCGTTAGGACCTGGATGCTTGACGGTAGCCAATGTGCTGCGGACATTGGAGACAATTGCGGTCTGTACAGCAGCCTCCTCCTCGAAAGACTCATCATGGACAACTTGAACATGCGGATGTTGAGCAACAAGATTCCAGATTTCCCACTTTGCTGCTGTACTAAAACCTTCAGTCCTACTCTTGAAAACTCTCACAATCTCGGAGGAGATTTTCTTTTTCTCCTCATCGTTGGTGGGGGCATGATGTTGTCACTCAAATTTCATTTGTTTTTGCTCCTGTTGTTTTCTCTTTCTTACTCTCTCATATTCCCTGATTACATAAAGAGTTGGATCTTGGGAGTTGTAATTCATTGCCTGTAGTGGCTCTCTTCTGTTTTTTCCTGAGAACTGTTTGACGTGCAAAATATGTTACTTACTTAAAATCACTTGAATGTATAGCTGTCAACACTTGATGTTGTAATACATACATACTATGAACAAATGCCCTCACAAAACTATAGATGTGACCAACAAGACCAATGACTTCATTTGGAGTGGGTGGGCTACACATAAGATTTGCTTGCCATCAGATTACAGTACGGCTCCATTTCCAACATTGGAGCTAGTGGCAATAATGTTGGCTGCTAGTTCTCCATTTATGTAGGTCTGTGTCAAAATGAGAGAAAGATCTCAGCTTTGACAACTAATCTCTTAGGCAGGATTCCCGGTGCAAGGAACAAACGAGCGAGCGAGCGAGCGAGAGAGAGAGAGAGAGAGAGAGAGAGAGAGAGAGAGAGAGAGAGAGAGAGAGAGAGAGAGAGAGAGAGAGAGACTCCCCACGTCGTCTTCAGTAAACTGAAAACAGAAGTACAGGAGGAGGGAAAATATTTTTTTATGGAACATTTGAAATTCAAAGGACTTGCCCATCCGTTTTTAGTATATGGTAATAAGCAGTGTCCGGGACAACATATTCAGTGATACGTTAGCATGATTCTACCCAGATACAGAGTTGACATGTAGCATTGATAAGGATGAAAAAACGAGCTCGAGCCTCTAAAGAACAAACGAGGAAGATAGAACAGAGGAGTCCACATCCTATGGCAAGGATATAGAGTCGTATTGTTATAAAATATAATATCTAAACAACCCAGATATTTTCCTCATACTAAACTGATCATTTGATATGGGAGAATAAACAAGAACAAGGGTTTGAATATAGACATGTCCTTATGGATCTATCTCAACACGAGGACAAGGTTAAAAGGGTCCAAATGAGAGGGGGGTTTTCAAACAGCAAGGCTACCTAGTGGATCTTAAAGACCTTGGGGTTAGCTTCATTAAAGATCTCCAAAGGTTGGTGTTAAAAGTCCTTTGAAATTAAACAAGTTAGGGTTGTGCTTAAGGTGGAAACTCGGCCCAAGCTTGAGGTGCTTGTCATGATTGGTGACTAAGGTGCTTGCCATGCTTGCTGACTAAGGTGCTTGAGGTGCTCAATGACTAAGGTGCTAAGGTTCTCCATGACTAAGGTCCTTGAGTGACTTGAGATGCTCCACCTACCGAAGCACATCCCTACACAAGGGGGGGTGATCCCTCATTGTAGGAGCTAGAGAAGAACACACACACACCCTCACACAAGTGAAGCCTTGCCTAATGAAGCAACATGGACACATGTCAAGTTACTCTCTATGTTAAGGTGCCTAAAGCCTATTGGTTGGACTCTCAAGGAGTCCAATGACAATTTAGCTAATTTAATTAATTGTGTATGCATTTATAAAGTCCTCTCTCTCAAAAGGGCAAGGGGGACACTTGTCCCAAGGCTAGCATGCTTGCTTGATATGCACTCTTCATGTGACTGGCCAGGCTTGAAGGGGTACAATGAGCTTTCATCATGAGCTAGAAGTATGGGTTGACCAAGGAAGCTAGGGGATTGCTTGCAAGGTATTCTCTCTCTCTCTCTCTCTCTCTCTCTCTCTCTCTCTCTCTCTCTCTCTCTCTCTCTCTCTCTCTCTCTCACACACACACACACACACACACACTCATTGTGTGAGATGCAAATTTCAAGAACTCCATCTCCTTCTCCAAGCTTGTAGAGAAGTTGAGAGCCTACACCAACACTCTTGGAAATGGAATGCCAATCCAACCAAGATCCATGCTCCAATGCTTAAGCTTGCCATCTTCCCAATCTTCATTGCTATGGTATTGTGTATGCTAAGAAAGAAGAGTGATGATAAGTGAGGAACTATTTCTTTTTCCTATGGATATTCTTCTTCCTCTTCCCTACTCTCCTTCCATATTTGAAGGTATTTGAGGCCTTGGGACTGAGGCCAAGGATGGTTAATGATTTTTCAAAAATTATGTTATGATCATGATGCATGAATCTGTCGATCTTCATTGCATCACCTAGGTCACAAGGAACACAAAGATTGTATTGTACCAAGTCTCTCTTTATGGGAGAATATATAATACAAAAGCCTATTGGAGGGGGGACCGGCTCTAGGTTGCTACCACTAATTACGTTCACCCTCTATTTTCTCAAAATAGTCTCACAAAAGTGCTCACCCTAATTCTCTTAATTCCGGTATCCTCTAAGTTCATAGGCCATTTCCATTACATTCGTATCAGAGGTATTGGTTTCTCTTTTCTTGCTTAAGAAGAGAGGTCCATAAGTTTTCCATGAAAGGTTGGTCTGTTCATTGCAATAGGGTAAGTGGGATAGGGATCTATTATCTTTGTTGAGAAGGAATTAGTTTGAGGTACACCATTGGGAACTATAGTCTTAATAATGAAGCCTCTCGGGGCTTTCCTTTGGATTAACCACATTATTGAGCTACAAGCAAGCTCAACAGCAACCATAATCGACTGAGCAATGTTAGACCTTCTCCACTAGTCTTGGCAATCAATAGTGCCTAAACCATGGGCTGCTTGAGAAATAATTTTCAAAAGTAAAGAAGAGTAACAACTAAGGTTCTTGAGGGTACGAAAGCACAAAGTAATCTATACATAAGTTTAATGACATGGATGACAATAACCAAGAGAGTAGAATGAACATTAATAACTTTGATTTTCCACATGAAGGTGCTAATGATGATGCCCCCATGTTTGTCAATTATCTTATTATTGGGTTGCCACAAGATACGGGCAAACCTGCTTTGCAGGCAGAAGTTACTCAACAACTTCATGCTTATGGGATTTCCCTTCCTCTCTAAGAGGAGAAAGAGCTTGGGAGGCCTCTTGATGAGAATCCCAAAAGAAGTCTCTCTCCCATAAGAGAGGAGGAATCCAAAGAACAAGAAATAAGAAAATCCGTAAGCTCCTTTGAAGATGTGGGTCCATGAAGATGGTGGTTTAGATGATCCCCACTCCAGTAAAGAGGAAACGGTCAACCCATAGTCCTTCTCCTCATCACTCCAAAATGGAAGAGAGGAAACAAAGGAGGAAAAAGGCAAGAAAGAGGTCACCCTCTTCTCCTTACTCTGCACCTTCCTCCTCTTCTGACGAAAGCATTAGCTATTCTCCTAGATAATACAAGAGGGGAGGACATCGCAAATATTGCCCTGCATGCCGAAGGTCCCAAAAGCTTAAGAAGTTCAAAGAGGGAGGAAAGAGTATCTCTTTTCTCACCTATGATGTCACTTTTGGTGCTACAAAGTATTAACCTTCATCTAGCAATTTGATGCGGCCTTTGGAGATGAGGGATTCACAGAGTCCTCTAGGCTACTTCATCTAGCTATGCACTTCCAAAAATCTGCTCGTCAATGGTGGGCTAGCCTTCATGGCAGCAGTGAAACCCCCAAGAGGTCACCTAATAAAAATGTAACCTATCAGGTGAGTTCAACAGAAGGGTTTTTAAAGTTCTTGAAACTTACACATATATTTATGCAGAAGGGCATTTTTTTTTCAAATTTGATTTTTTTTTTAAAGATTTCAAAAGAAAAGGGTACATTATATTCTTAACGAAATTCACAGATAAGGGGTTCTACAAACATGTCTTGAACGCACGTGATACGATAGTTTTACACATAGTGAACCCGGGAGGTGAGACCCCACAGACACGGAAAACTTTACGAGTTTCCACCATGAAGCAATTCCTTACAAGCGATGCAAAGGACAAAGTGCTTACCAAATAGTGGAGTTGGAAGCTTCTCTACCATGAGTCTATCCACAAATATGTGGCAAGGCTACTATCTTTCAAAAGATAGACTTTGCCGACAAAAGGAAACAATTATGTGAATGATTACCTGAAGAGATGGTTGAATATGTTGTCAGGAGTTTTTTGGAGCAGAGATTGCGCATATGTACATATACATGCATGGTGCATCAAATAAATAATTGCCCATTTTTCAGAGCCAGGTGGTTACGTGGGGCCCACATGTGTACAGGTAGGACAACATGTACATAGTGCATCGATTTTCACTATTACTAATACCAGTGTGTTTTTTCTACAATAAGGAGGAGTTGGTAGCACGTAAAAATTCTCGAGGAAGCTATCTGCGAGCCAACGACATGAGGTAAGCAGATGCGTCAGATGGAATCTAGTGGCGTCAGGAGGGCGAATGGGGTCAATACTTGCACGCGGAGAAGTACGGACACGACGTGGGTGTTTTCTTGTGATACTTATGCAGAAAGTTCATCATGAGGACCACTTTCTGGGGCTACTTCACGTGGTTGCGAGACGCATTATTGAAAAGAAATGAGTGCCAGGTGTGCAGATGATGCAAAAAGGTGACAACTATGCACTGCGAGGTCAGTTTTTGGCATGTTCGGTGTCCGTTTGAGGTCATCTAAAAGGCCAAGGGTTCCCAACTAATAAATCAAAGTGTGGTAACTGAAAAAAATAGAGAGAAGACCAGAAAAAACGTGGAGAAGAGAGGAGGAACAGCCGTAGGTGTGTTTTTGGGGTTTTTGGAGTCTATTTTGGCTGTAAACTGCTCATCCGAGGTCGGATTTGAGCACTTTGACATTGTAGACTGGGGTTTCGGGCCGTTCCGGACACGATGGAGCTGTCCATTTTGCCAAATTCCTCACTCTTTTTCTATTGTTTTGGCTGTGTAAGTTTCTCCTATGAGCGAAGCTTCTGCTCCAATTTGTGATTGTATCTGGTATCTTTTATCCATATTGTGTGAGCTATTTGCCCCATTGGTGTTGACCCAATCTCAATTGTATCTAAACATTAGAAATTCTCCTCTTTTGAACCGAGTTTTTTGGGTGTGTGTGTGTGTGTGTGTGTGGAGTGGGCAAGTGGATAGTCTCTCTCCTCTCACTCTAGAGGTGTGTTCCCTGTCTCGGCCAGGTGTGTTGTGTAAGCCGAGTGGTGCCCCATAATGTGTGTGTGTATCATCCCAAGAGTGTGTGTCGGGTCATTATAGAGGCGTTGTGTGTGTTTCCATCCCGCTCACATTCTTTTGGCGCCCCCACGGAGGATCTTCTTTGAGTACCTTCTGCTTCGAGCTTCAAGCTTCGAGATTCGGGATTACAAGTTGCAGGGTGCAGATTGCAGATTTCAGGTTACAGGTTACAGGGACAGGTACAGGTACAGGTGATTCACATAGGTACAGGTATCTGGAGTACAGTGATATACTAGCAGTGGTGTCACTTGCAGCTGTTGTGGATATGCATCATTTGGCGCCTGTTTGAGCGCATTGTCTGTTGGATTGTACGTTACTTGTGGAAACTGCCATGGTACGCCTTTTTGGAGCCATATATGGTTTTATTTGGCAGTCCCAGCCATTTCTAGGACTTGGTCTAGAAGATAGTCATTTCTGAGACTTGACTATACCTGATTTACATTAGCCTTCATGTGAGGGTCGATAGCGTGAGGTTTTTATTGAGCTGCGGGATTCTCAAATGTAGAGATCCTTTCGGTGATACAGGTAGCTGGAGCACCCTTTTTGTGACCTCGCCATAGGCTATGTACTAGTGAGTCCTTCTTGATGCTCGGGTTCTATTGTTGACAGTTTATGCATACATATACAGTCTATATTTTGGGTTCCTACTACTCTATTTTTGGGGAAACTTTGCCAAAATTTTTCCAAGTTATGATGGTTTGTTTTTTGGTCTTTTGAGCCATTTATGCTGTTATGCTGCTGAAATTTTGGCAAAATCAGAGGTTGAGTCAGGTGTGCCTTCTTGGGAGCTTCATGGTTGGATTTAATGGATGATCAAAATGGCCCTCAATTCACTCCATTTCATTTAACTCAAAGAATCCAGATAAATGTTCATGTGTCCAGGAAGATTTTTTTCCAGCAGCGCATAGTCTTTATGTTCAGGCCAAGAAGATTAGGAGAGATCCAGGAATGTCCTTTGCCTGTTGTAATTCCGATGATCAACTATGAAAACTCATTTGATGTGCATGTGTTTGTCCTTATCTAAAGTTAAGCTCCATTGAAGTTTCTGGGAATTGAGTCAGTAAAAGTTTTGGGTTCTTGCACGTGTGTTCAAAGGGGTTCTCAAAGCATTGAAACTTGGGTATCCATGGCTTTCTCTTATCCGGAGTTTCATGGAAGAAGTGATGAAGATTTGGAAGACTTTCTGAAAAAGATGGAGGTTGCCTGCATTAGCAACCAGATTCATGACCCTGCGTAGATGTTACGTGTTCTCCAAATTTGTTTGAAGAGTGATGCACGAGTTTGGTCCAAAGCATTTGAAGAGGAGTTGCGTGTAGCGGATCCACCTGTAAGATTGAGTTGGGACAATCTACGACATGGGTTGTAAGTGGAGTTTGTGAAGATAGAAGATCCTGACAAAGTGTGGCAAGAAGTACAGGCTTTGGTGCAAAAGGAAGGTGAGCCAGTAGATGCGTACATACGTAAGTTTTCATTGGTATGGGAGCGGATGTGCAAGGCCTTAGCACCACAGGTACCCCCGCGTGACATGATGAAGAAGGACAGGTTCTTGGATGGTCTTTAGGAGAATATACGTTGGAGAGTGGAGCTAAAGAAGCGTAGGACATATGAAGATGCACTAGAGGTAGCAAGGAACAAAGAGTGGAAGTTGAGGAAAATGAGCCAGTTAGGGGTGGAGTCTTTTCCCATGAGGTCTGAATTTCAACCTATGGACTCTTTACAAGGTCGCATGTCAGGGGTTCATCATGAACAAGTGGTTCCTATTACTACTCAGGTTATGCTAGCAGTGGTCACTACATCGGTGCAAGATGATGGGCTAAGGCAAGACACGAGGCAAGTGGTAGATTTGATGAAGAATCTCAGCCTAAACATGCTAGGTCAAGTGGGAAATAATCGAGGTCAAGGGAGGTTTGCAAATCAGCCAGGAGGTGAAGAAAGGCCTAGGAATGGTGTTGGACAAAGCAATGCCAGGTTTTGGAGGAAGACGCCCACATGTTACAATTTTGGAGAGCTGGGTCACATCAGCCCGCAATGTGATAAGACACCAAGGATGGGGGGAGACATGTATCCACTGCCAAGACAGGTGCTAACTAGGTCAAATGATTATGGCATCGAAATTAAGGGAGACGAAGGAACTAGTGGATTAACCCAAGAGGAAAAGGGAAAGACAAAAGTGCTAAGTCTAGTCACCTTGGAGAAGGCATCAAAGCTAGAGGATACATTAGTGATGCCTATTGGGAAGAGGACTACAAAGAATAAGGAAGGAAGAAGTGCCCCAGGTCCTAGTAAGAAGAAAGGAAAGAGCCATGAAGGCGAGGATGTCCAAGCCAAGAGGAAAAGGAGATCTCGTCGAAAGTTTCATGTTTCAGATTTTCCACTAGGGGATGGGCAATTAAGCTATGACTTGAAGGAGGATCTGACGAGCAGGAAGGCAGATGTTACTTTTGGGCAGTTTATAGAGATGGTTCCTAAGCTAAAGCGACAGTGGAAGAGGATGGTTAACCCAATGGAGAAAGAGCCAGAGAGAGGTTCAGTGAAGGTGTTGGCAATGGATGAGCTACAAGACATTTGTCCAATAGTAGATGTGTGGCATAAAAGGAAAAATTTGGGACAAGGTTATGTGGATGGCGGAGCCCAAATATGCGTCATAACACACTCATGCTTTGAGAAGATGGGTCTCACCGTGGCTGGGGTGTCAGGTTTTCGGATCAGATTGGCAAACCATCAAGAAGTAAAATGCTTGAGTGTTGTAAAGAGCTTAGAAGTGGAGGCATATGATGCAAAGGCAGTGGTTGATTTTCATGTGATGCCAGCAGGGTTGGGAGCATATCTTAATATACTGGGCAGACCGTGATTACGTGCAGTGGGAGCTGTTCAAGATTGGCGACATGGTACGATTAGCCTCTATGGAAAGACAGGTACCAAGAAGCTTTATAATATGGACACAAGGAAATGATTAGAGGAGCTTTATGAAGATGAGGATGAGTCTAGTGATGAAGACTCTTCCACAGTGACAGATGAGGACAGTGATAGCACTACTAGCAGTGATGAGGATGCTGATGTTGCATTTCTTTTGATGGACAAAGAAATTCAGGAGTTTGGTTTAGTTGCATTTGCGAATGAGGTTGAAGATGAAAGTGAAGGGCCTTATGAAGTGATTGAAGGGTTGATGCAAACCAAGGTTGAGTTGTCAAACAAGTAGGAATTGATGACACAAATGATGAGTGGAGACCTCTCAGCTATGGAGAAGGATATATATTGACACATGCTGGCTAGTTTTCTTGATTTGTTCATTACTTCATATGCATTAGGCAAAATTTGGACTCACAAAGGGGCCCTTTAAGGAGTTTGACTTTACCTCTCTCTACCAAAACGAGCGCATGGATAAATTTTTGCGAACAAACTCCAAAGTTGGCGGAGGTTTGACAGTTAGAATGTCCTTTCAAGCTCTATCTGCTGATATATAGCATGCCATGAGATTCCTCATATTTTGGAAGATTATTTTTTTGATTCACCTATGATGTGACAACTCTGTCGGAATCTAAGTGAATCAAAAAAAGAATCTTCTAAAATATGAGGAATCTCATGGCGTGCTATATATTAGTAGATAGAGCTTCAAGAGGACATTCTAACTGTCAAACCTCCACCAACTTTGGAGTTTGTTTGTAAAAATTTATCCATGCGCTCGTTTTGGTGGAGAGAGGTAAAGTCAAACTCCTTAAAGGGCCCATTTGTGAGTCCAAATTTTGCCTAATGAAGAGATCAGAGGGTTCAAGGGATAAGAGATGCATATAGAGCTGAAAGAAGGTGCTAAACCAGTGCGGCAAAGGCTAAGAAGGATGGGTCAAGAGCAAATGGAAGCCTTGCGAGAAGAGGTGGACAAGTTGTTGAAGGCAGGGTTCATAGTCCCTGTGGAGACCACAGAATGGGTGAGTCCAGTTGTAGTCAGTCCAAAGAAGGATGGGAAGTGGAGTATTGCCATTTGGGTTGTCAAATGGACCTTCCTTCTATCAAGAGAGAGCAAATTGGGTGTTGGAACCATTCATTGGTAGTTGTGTTAAAGCTTTTATGGATGACTTATGTGTTTATAGCAGTAGGGTTGAACACCATGAGAAGGTGCAGATGGTATTGGCTCGATATGATGAATGTGGAGGACAACTAAATCCAAAGAAATGTCATCTAGCACAGCCAAGGGTGAAGTTATTGGGCCACATGGTGTCAGAAAATGGCATTGAGGCTGATCCAGACAAGGTTAAGTCTATTATTCTTCTTCCATCACCTACGAGCACGAAGCAATTGGCAACCTTTATACACAAAGTGAAGTACATGGCAAGGTTTATTCCATTGTCTTCTTAGATTCTTTATCCATTACAACAAGTGGAAAAGCATGATCCATTGCAATGGGATGACAAGTGTGAAAAAGTGTTTCAAGAGGTGAAAGAGGTGTTAGGGGGGTTGTCAGCCATGCAGGCTCCTGATTGGGAGAAAGTGTTTTATGTAAATCCATCAGTAGGGGATGATGCCATTGGAGCCATGCTATTGCAAAAGGGGAAGGGCAGCCATTATATGAGCCCAGTGTATTGTGCAAGCCGATTGAAGTTGGTAGCGGAGAGAAAGTTCTCGGAAGTAGAGCTAGTGATGGCTAGTGTAATATTTGCTTGTCGACGATTTCGTCATTACTTGCTACCACGACCTTTTATTTTCTTGACGAGCTATGCCTTTTTTCCACAATCAATTAATGGTACTAACATGTCAAATGTGGTGAAGAAATGGGTAATTGAGCTGCAAGAGTTTGAGTTCTCTTTTCTCGTGGAAGATAGTACAAGGGCTACCCTAGCTGATTTGTTGACCTACAAGGAGAATCCCCTTATTGTTAAGGAAGAGGTGGTGAGAAAGGTAGTTGAAGAAGTGCCACAAATCAGCAATGCACATGTGTTGTTCTTCGATGGTTCATACAGAAAGAGCCATGATGCGGCTTCAGGGGGTATAGCACTTTATGATCCAGAGGGGAAGCTAGTATGCAAGAGAGGGTTCAAATTGAACGCTCATAGTAACAATGAGGCTGAATATGCTACTCTGGAAGCCGGATTACACATTTGTTTGAAGCATGGGGTTCGAAGGTTGAGCATAAAAGGTGATGCCTTGTTAGTGGTGAAGCAAGTGCTGGGTGTGTGGAAGAGCAAGAACAACTCATTGAAGGAAATGTGTTTCAGAATTAAAGGCCTGTTAAAAAAGTTCGAAGCATGGAGCATCAGACACATTGAACGTGCTCTAAATGGAGAGGCACATGAAGCAGATCAAGGCATGATTGGGGAGCTATTTGTGTTGAGGACCACTTTACCTCTTTATCATGGCCGGGAAATTTTGGCTCAAGAAGAGGAGTTTTTGCTAACAGGAATCATTCCAAAGGAGATCCAGAAGTGTAAGAAGTATGGCTTTGTGCGTAGATCATACAGGTACAAATTGATTGGTGATGTCTTATACATGAAAGGGGCTGATCTCGTGTTGAGACGTGTACCTTGGCGGGAGGAGCTTTACAGAGTGTTGGAATAGAATCATGAAGGTGCATGTGGTGGCCATTTTTCTCTAAAGATCACCTTGCATAAGATTTTGCAAGAGGGGTATGTATGACCTAGTTTGCACAAGGATGTTCACCATTGGTGTAGGTCTTGCAATAGGTGTCAAGGATTTGGGAAGAGAGTGTTGAAGCCAGAGCTACGAAAAACCATTACGGCGTTTGATGTGTTTGAAAAGTGGGGGATTGATGCAATAGGCCCGTTACCTATCACAAGCAGGGGCAAAAGCTATATCTTGATGGCAAGGGACTGTCTCTCTAGATGGGAAGAGGCTATAGCAGTAAAACAGATCACTACAAAGGATGTGGCAAAATTTGTGTATGATGAAATATGTTGCAAGTTTGGGGTGCCATTAGAGCTACTTTCAGATAAGGGGCCAGGATTTAGAGCTAAATTGCTAGACTTCTTATGCACAAAGATGAAGATTAGGCACCAGCATACCACTCCTTATTACCCGCAGTGTAATGGCATTAATGAAAGATTCAATGGTGAGTTGGTACAAATTCTTTCTAAAGTGATAGAGCACCAAGGAAAGAATTGGGATTTGGAATTGCCTAGTGCATTATGGGCTTACCGTACTTCGGTGAAGACAGGTACAAGGTTTACTCCATTTCATTTGGTGTATGGAAAGGAAGCACTATTGCCTGTGGAGGTAGAGTTGCCTGCAGTCAAGATGCTAGAGAAGTTGCTAGGGCCGCCTAGTGATGCATTCAAAGAGAGGCTCTTGCAGTTACAAGAGGTCGAGTTGGATAGGATGAGCGCATCGGAGCATTATGGGCAGATGCAGGATAAAGCTTTGGCAAAGATAAATGAAAAGGTCAAAAGTAAGGGTATCAAGAAGCATGACTTGGTTTTGCGCTACAACAGTAAGCTGGACAACACCTTCCAAAAGAAGTTTCAAATTAAGTGGGAAGGCCCTTTCAAGGTAGTGGAGTGTTTCCCGAATGGCACATATCAGCTGGCTAGCCTGGATGGTGTTCTACATAATTCAAGGGTAAATGGATTGCGTCTTAAATTGTATCATGCCAAGTTGATGATGGTCGAGCAAGATGAGTTGTATGTGGATCAAGGAGTGTTGGTGAAGGATGAGGAGACTTGTGACGCTGCGAGTCTCATATCGCTTTTTGCTGCTGCTGATCGTGAATGATCTAGCAGGTTAGGGGATGGGAAAA
The DNA here is from genome assembly GCF_014529385.1 of Adiantum capillus-veneris. Taxonomy (NCBI): domain Eukaryota; kingdom Viridiplantae; phylum Streptophyta; class Polypodiopsida; order Polypodiales; family Pteridaceae; genus Adiantum; species Adiantum capillus-veneris. The sequence continues at coordinate 59,418,707 of NC_140931.1, forward strand.
TTATGTCAGGAGTTTTTTGGATCAAGGGATTGCGCATATGTACATATACATGCATGGTGCATCAAATAAAGAATTGCCCATTTTTCAGAGCCAGGTGGTTACGTGGGGCCCACATGTGTACAGGTAGGACAACATGTACATAGTGCATCGATTTTCACTATTACCAGTACCAGTGTGTTTTTTCTACAATAAGGAGAAGTTGGTAGCGCGTAAAACTTCTCGAGGAATCTATCTGCGGGCCGACGACATGAGGTAAGCAGGTGCGTCAGATGGCATCTAGTGGCGTCAGGAGGGCGAATGGGGTCAATACTTGCACGCGGAGAAGTATGGACACAACGTGGGTGTTTTCTTGTGATACTTATGCAGAAAGGTCATCATGAGGACCACTTTTTGGGGACACTTCACGTGGTTGCGAAACACATTATTGAAAAGAAATGAGTGCCAGGTGTGCAAATGATGCAAAAAGGTGACAACTATGCACTGCGAGGTCAGTTTTTGGCCTGTTCGGGGTCCGTTTGAGGTCATCTTAAAGGCCAAGGGTGCCCAACTAATAAATCTAAGTGTGGGAACTGAAAAAAATAGAGAGAAAACCAGAAAAAACGTGGAGAAGAGAGGAGGAACAGCCGAAGGTGTGTTTTTGGGGTTTTTGGAGTTTGTTTTGGTTGTAAACTGCTCATCCGAGGTCGGATTTGAGCACTTTGACATTGTAGACTGGGGTTTCGGGCCGTTCCGGACACGATGGCGCTGTCCATTTTGCCAAATTCCTCACTCTTTTTCTACTGTTTTGGCTGTGTAAGTTTCTCCTATGAGCGAAGCTTCTGCTCCAATTTGTGATTGTATCTGGTATCTTTTATCCATATTGTGTGAGCTATTTGCCCCATTGGTGTTGGCCCAAGCTCAATTGTATCTAAACATTAGAAATTCTCCTCTTTTGAGCTGAGTTTTTTGGGTGTGTGTGTGTGTGTGTCTGTGTGGAGTGGGCAAGTGGATAGTCTCTCTCCTCTCACTCTAGAGGTGTGTTCCCTGTCTCGGCCAGGTGTGTTGTGTAAGCCGAGTGGTGCCCCATAATGTGTGTGTGTATCATCCCAAGAGTATGTGTCGGGTCATTATAGAGGCGTTGTGTGTGTTTCCATCCCGCTCACAACGTCGTTGGGTGCTTGGAGGTTAGTCTTTTTCCAAGAAGATGAAGGCTCCTTGGATTTTTTACCTCCTCGAGTCGGCTCTGGAGGCTTGGATGCAACCTTAGCTCTTTTCTTTGGTGTGGCGCTCTCTTCAGTGTTGCTCCTCTTTTTGCTATGCCCCAAAATCTCTGCACAAACCTCTGAAATAAGAAGTTCTGAGTCCTCATCAGAAAAGTTCACTGTTGTATCCTTTTCAATTGGCTTCTCAGATGATTTTTCAGTGTCCTCTACGTCCTTGTTCATTGCAGGTTCTGGCTTCAGAGGCACCTCGGCTGACTCCTTGGATGCGTCACCTTGAGCTCCCACTACATCTGCTCTTTTTTCATCCCTTTTTTTTGCCTTTTGCTAGTCCGGAGTGTCTTCACCTGCTTATTTCTGGGATGCATTCTTATCCCCACACCCACCACACATGCTATCAATATTGGGCTTGCATGATGACCCAGCTTGGGAGTGTGCTACATAAAAGACAATGTAATAATACTCAATATTAAGTTATGTGAACATTCAAAGAGAAGAATGTTCCATAGAATATTACCAATTCCATCAACAGGAGATCCAAAGATGCCTTCCATTGGATCTTTCTCTGCAATTACATGGAGAAAAGAAACAAAATGGTCAAGAAATGAATCTACAATCAGATTCATATCATAAGGTATAAAAACATCGATTACCTCTACAAACATGCTCATCCATGTTTGCCTCTCCAGGTGCCAGCAGCTTCGAAGCATCTTTTAAAGGTTCCTCACATCCATGAAATAGACACTGGCCGGCAGACTTACAGGCAGTTACAAAACAAAGTGGGTGATACTGATGTTGACACCGGAGCATGTAGACACCGGTAACAAGAGTCTGCATGATAGACATCCCACAAGCAACACAATCACCTAACTGCACACAGCTATTGTCCGAACCCAAATGAATAGGCGGCCTGACAGTAAGGATAGGCATTCTTGACTTGAACAAATTAATAATCGTTTCCACAAATCGAAGATGCCCTGTCGCCACTTCTACTTCTCATAACAAAGTGTCATGATGACCCTGTAAAAAAATAGCGTTGCGTACTTTATAAAACAGTATAAGTGTTTGTGCATTACTTTCAAGAGTCTTCCTCACTTTATGTGGTACCACTTAAGAGTGTTATATAAACACATTTAAGTGGTCTTTTACCATATAAAATGGTCTCTAACCATTTTTTCCTAATTAGAGTTTAACCACTTTTAAGTAATATCAACTACTACTAGGTGAATCAATCAAGCTTACATACCTGTAATTGTGCTGCCTCTTCACCTAGGTTATTGAGATTGTGCACTTCAATATCAAGTCCCATGTCTTTGAGAGCCTCCTTTCTGATTTGAATCAAGGTCTCAAGATTTGCCATTACTTCCTCGTTTGGTACAAGCCCAGCCTTATGCAGCTTGAGTTCCTCCATATCCTTGTTCAGTCTCTCTACGATCTTGGTGGCGCCTCGCATCAAACCAACCTGCTCATCTCTCTTTGTCTTTGATTGATCTAAAGCAATTTTTATTGCTTCAAGACATTGCTGCTTCTCTTTTAACTTTTCAGCAGCATTAGCCTTCATGTTAGAAATAGCTGCTACATCAGCCGTTGACGCAGAAAATGTAGTCGAGAAACATTTGACATTCCAAATGTTCCCATTGAGCCAAAGGCCCGCTTCTTTAGAAATTCCTCCTTAGCCTGCCATGAAAATTGATGTCCACCTGAGTATGTCTGCCAGTCAAAACCTGTGCCAGTACTGTCAATGTAATTAGGCATATTTTCTGCATTAAATTTCCACTCGCTTCCAAGACATGGACCGTTTGTGGACCTCCATTTCTCCAATTTCCTATTTAAAGTTTTCTGTTGGCGTAACATTTTGATAACACCTTCAGCATACACAGCCCATGCAACTAAACCTTCAGAATCTTCAGTGGCCTTGCACTTTTGCCAAGTAAATCCATGTGCAAAATGCATGCCTACCTCGTTGTTTGGGGGAGCTCCCTGATATACTTTGTGGTATAGCAGGAGACATTCTTCATACATTTCAGTCCTCAGCCCCTTTAAATGCATCTTCTCCTTTTGGTGGCGCTTGTAAATCCATACACTAAGCCACTCCTCATCTGAGGTATCATCATCACATAGGAGCTTCGGATCCTGGCCAACCAATCATAGCCCATATTCGGTATGAAAATCTTCCTTGGTGAAGCAAAATTTTGTTTGAGTGGGTAAGGCCACTCGTGGTACTGTCCACCTCCCTGTAAAAACATATAAGAATGCATGTTAGTATGTAATGAGCCATAATTAAACTTGTTCTATCAACAATAAGAAGTGGTTGAAATGATTTCTGCACCATTCTCAGTGGTACTGCAAAATTTTTAAGTGGTGGTGTACCACTAAATGGTTCTCAACCACTTAAAACTGGTTAGGTAACACTAAAAAGTCCTGATACACCACTATTTTCTAGTGATGCATCCCCTTTTGGTGTTGCTTCACCACTTTAAAGTGGTGCTCCAGCACATAAAAGTGGGCTGAACCGCTGTTCAGTTGTGCTACACCGATGTGAATTGTTGTACACAACTTAAAACTGGTGGTACACTCCTAAAAAGTGGTGCTACACCAATAGAATGTGGTATCTCCTTGTAAAGCTTCATAACTTAAAAGCACTTAACCACCACTTTTAGCAAAGATGCACAACTAACGGTTATTGCACTTTTGTAAAGCATCACTAAAAAGTAGTTCTACAGAACTCAAAGTGGTTGACCATCATGCACCACCACTTAAATGTGATTTGAACCACAAAAAGTGGTGACCACCACTTTATTGGTGTTTACCACTTTATACCAAATAACGTTCAGGTTAAGAAGCACCACTTTTCAGTGGTCCTACACACTTTTAAGGTACCGAATAACGTTCTAGTTAAGAAGCACCACTTTATAGTGATGTTCACCACTTTATAGTGGTCTTCACCACTATAAACACCACTTAAATGTGATTTGAACCACAAAAAGTGGTGAGCACCACTTTATTGGTGTTTACCACTTTAAACCAAATAACGTTCAGGTTAAAAAGCACCACTTTTCAGTGGTTTTACACACTTTTAAGGTACCTAATAACGTTCTAATTAAGAAGCACCACTTTATAGTTGTGTTTACCACTAGAAAGTGGTGCTTCTTAACTAGAACATTATTCGGTACCTTAAAAGTGTGTAAAACCACTGAAAAGTGGTGCACCATCGTGATACTTTTCTTAAAAGTGATGCTTCACCACAAAATAGTTAGGGTTTTCCACTGGAAAGTGATGCACCCATTGTATCGCCAGTTTTTACTAGAACCTTATCTCTTTTTAGTGTTGCCCAGCACTTTAAAGTGGTCCAGTATCACTTTGAAGAGATGGTGTACCATATCAGTGTAACTATTTAGTGATGCAACCATGGTTTCTGCCCAACTTTAAAGGGTGCTGCAGGTGCACCACTTCAACACAACCTATCAGTGGTGTTGTACCCATAAAAAGTGGGGTTCACCCACTTGATATTTACTAGTGGTGTGCACACTACTTTTTCCTAATAAAGCAACACTTTAATTGAATCCATATGGGAAATACCTCCATCCAACCTGCTGAACATTTTGCTTCTTAGGTGTACCCTTGGGGGACTCGGAAGTTCTTTTTGTAGCATGCATGTGCAAAAAATTCAGAAATTTTACAAGACGTAAAACCAATTTTAGAAATGCATGCATGATGCATCTAACCTGTTTTGATAGGCGACTCCTGCGTAGAGCTCTTTCCCTTCGTAGGTGTACCCTTGTCAGATTTTGAAGGTCCTTTTGTAGCCTGGTTCTTCATCCTGAAAAAATCACAAATGCCACATAGATACAAGATCAATAGTTAAATGCATTCATGCTTGAACCTGCATGATGCATTCGTATAAGCATACACACACAGTTGATAAAATCTGCATTCATGCTTCAAGTTGCATCATGCATTTTTATAAAGCATTCACCAGGGTGATCAATTAGATGTGCACAATGCATATACATTCCAGAAATAAATTCTAAACTTACACATGCATCATTAACAGTTACAATCCATGATTATTTTGCCACCCAACAGACCATATCGCCAGGGGTTGAACCAGGGTCCTTACGCACCCACCCATTCACTTTAACCACTAGGCCAAGCCCCCTTTGGTTATCTTGCCACACATTCAGAGACAAGCATACAACGCTTCTACATCTGCATGAAGCATGCTAAAACATTGATCAATGCTACCTGGAAATGCTACCTAGGAAAACCAGCCACATTCAAATTCAACCAACATTCAAGATAGAATGCTTCAAGCTACATGATGACACATACCTGTTGCTGATGTAGGGGATTTTTACTAAAGTTGATGACCATCCCAGCAAAAAGTACTCCTGAATTTTCTTGTTGTTGTTGTGATGTTGCTGCTTGTTGCTTCGGCTAGCAGAGAAACACAAAGGAGGGAGGAAAGAGGGAATCAAAAACCTGAATGGCGCTCGCGAGACAGAGAGAGGGGGGAGGAACGAGCGAGACAGAGTGGGAGGGACGAGACTCGAGAGAATATTTGCATTAAGTGCTTGAATGTACCTTGAGGTGATCATTAATGAGTAAGTGCTTTCACTTAGTACACGTCAAATTTTAACCCTTTTTTCCATAAATTTTGAATTTAATCCCACTGTTTCAAATGCCTAAACCACCCATTTTCTCAACCCCAAAAACCATATACTATATAGTGGCAAAAGAGGTCCACCTATACATGCTTTCACCCACTCATGCGTTGAGAAGATGGGTCTAACATTGACTGGGGTGTCCGGCTTTCAGATCAGATTGACAAACCATCAGAAAGTAAAATGTTTGGGTGTTGTAAAGAGCTTAGAAGTGGAGGCTATGATGCAAAGGCGGTGGTTGATTTTCATGTGATGCCAGCTGGGTTGGGAGCATATCCTATTATACTGGGAAGACCATGGCTATGTGCAATAGGATCTATTCAAGATTGGAAACGTGGTACGATTAACCTCTACGAAAAGACAGGTGCGAAGAAGCTATATAATATGGACACAAGGAAACAATTGGAAGAGCTTTATGAAGATGAGGATGAGTCTAGTGATGAAGACTATTCCACAATGAGACTGATGAGGACAGTGATAGTACTACCAGCAGTGATGAGGATGTTGATGTTGCATTTCTTTTGATGGACAAAGGAATCCAGGAGTCTATTTTGGTTGCATTTGTAAATGAGATTGAAGATGAAAGTGAAGGGCCTTATGAAGTGATTGAAGGGCTGATGCAAACCAAGGTTCTATTGTCAAAGAAGCAGGAATTGATGACACAAATGATCAGTGCAGACCTCTCAGCTATGGAGAATGAGATATATTTGCACATGCTGGCTAGTTTGCCTGATTTGTTTATTACTTCATTAGAAGAGATCAGAGGGTTCAAGGGCAAAGAGATGCATATAGAGCTGAAAGAGGGTGCTAAGCTAGTGCGGAAAACGCTAAGAAGGATGGGTTAAGAGTAGATGGAAGCCTTGAGGGAAGAGGTGGACAAGTTATTGAAGGCAGGGCTCATAGTGCATGTGGAGACTACAGAATGGGTGAGTCCAGTAGTAGTCAGTCCAAAGAAGGATGGAAAGTGGAGGATTTGTGTAGATTTTAAATCCTTAAATGAAGCCACTAAGAAGAACCCATATCCTCTTCCATTCATCGATTAGATCTTGGATACAGTGGCAGGTTATGAGAGGTACAGTGTGTGTGATGGTTTTTCAGGCTATTTTCAATTGAAGATTTCTCCTAAAGACCGAACAAAGACAGCTTTTATTACGCCATGGGGTTGCTATTGCTACACAATATTTCCATTTGGGTTGTCAAATGGACCATATCTCTATCAAGAGAGAGCAAATTGGGTATTAGAACCATTCACTGGTAGTTGTGTTAAAGCTTTTATGGATGACTTCTGTGTCTACAGCAGTACGGCTGAACACCATGAGAATCTACAGATGGTATTGGCTCGATATGATGAATTTGGAGGACAACTAAATCCAAAGAAATGTCATCTAGCACATCCAAGGGTGAAGTTATTGGGCCACATGGTGTCAGAAAATGACATTGAGGCTGATCCAGACAAGGTTAAGTTTATTATTCTTCTTCCATCACCTACGAGTACAAAGAAATTGGAAACCTTTATACACAAAGTAAAGTACATGGCGTGGTTTATTCCATTGTCTTCACAGCTTCTTTATCCATTACAGCAAGTGGCAAAGCACAATCCTTTGCCATGGGATGACAAGTGTGAAGAAGTGTTTCAAGAGGTGAAAGAGATGTTGGGAGGGTTGTCAGCCATGCAAGCTCCTGATTGGGAGCAAGCGTTTTATGTATATCCATCGGTAGGGGATGATGCCATTGGAGCCATGCTGTTGCAAAAGGGGAAGGGTAGCCATTATATGAGGCTAGTGTATTGTGCAAGCCGAGTGAAGTTGGTAGCAGAAAGAAAATTCTCGGAAGTAGAGCTAGTGATGGCCAGTGTAATATTTTCTTGTTACGATTTTGTCATTACTTGCTACCACAACCTTTTGTTTTCTTGACGAGTTATGCCTTTTTTCCACATCTAATTAATGGCACTAACATGTCAAATGTGGTCAAGAAATGGGTAATTGAGCTGCAAGAGTTTGAGTCCTCTTTTTTATTGGAAGACAGTACAAGGGCTACCCTAGCTAACTTGTTGACTTACAAGGAGAATCCCCTCCTTGTTAAGGAAAAAGTGGTGAGAAGGGTAGTTGAAGAGGTGCCACAAACCAGCAATGCACACGTTTTGTTCTTTGATGGCTCATATAGGAAGAGCCATGATGCGGCTTCAGGGGGTAGAGCACTTTATGATCCAGAGGGGAAGCTAGTATGCAAGAGAGGGTTCAAATTGCATTCTCATAGTAACAATGAGGCTGAATATGCTACGTTGGAAGCTGGGTTACACATTTGTTTGAAGCATGGGACTAGAAGGTTGAGCATAAAATAAGATGCCTTCTTAGTGGTGAAGCAAGTGTTGGGTGTGTGGAAGAGCAAGAACACCTCATTGAAGGAAACGTGTTTTAGAATTAAAGGCCTGTTAAAAAAGTTTGAAGCATGGAACATCAGACACATAGAACATGCTCTAAATGGAAGGCACATGAAGCAGCGCAAAGCATGATTGGGGAGCTATTTGTGTTCAGGACCAATTTACCTCTTTATCATGGCCGGAAAAGTTTGGCTCAAGAAGAGGAGTTTTTGTTATAACAGGAATCATTCCGAAGGACATTCAGAAGTCTAAGAAGTATGGTTTTGCGCGTAGAGCATACAAATACAAATTGATTGGTGATGTCTTGTACATGAAAGGGGTTGATGTAGTGTTGAGACGTGTACCTTGGCGGAAGGAGCTTTATAGAGTGTTGGAAGAGAATCATGAAGGCATATGTGGTGGCCATTTTGCTCTAGAGATAACCTTGCATAAGATCTTGCAAGAGGGGTATGTATGGCCTAGTTTGCACAAGGATGTTCATCATTGGTGTAGGTCTTACAATAGGTGTCAAGCACTTGGGAAGAGAGTGTTGAGGCCAGAGCTACAAAAAACTATTATGGCGTTTGATGTCTTTGAAAAGTGGGGGATTGATGCAATTGACCCGTTACCTATCACAAGCAGGGGAAAAAGCTATATTTTGACTACAGTGGACTATCTCTCTAGATGGGCAGAGGCCATAACAGTTAAACAAATCACTGCAAAGGATGTGGCAAAATTTGTGTATGATGAAATATGTTGCAAGTTTGGGGTGCCACTAGAGCTTCTTTCGGATAAGGGGCCAAGATTTAGAGCTAAACGGCTATACTTTTTATGCACAAAGATGAAGATTAGGCATCAACATACCACTCCTTATTATCCGCAGTGTAATGGCCTAAATGAAAGATTCATTGGTGAGTTGGAAAAAATTCTTCCAAACGTGACAGAGAACCAAGGAAAAAATTGGGATTTGGAATTTCCCAGTGCATTATGGGCTTACCGTACTTCCGTAAAGACTAAGTCCGGGAGGACGCAACCTGCTCTGATACCAATTGTTGCTTCAGTATACGCCTGCTCACTTTCTCCGATTTTTGTGAGCTTTGGCAAGCGTTTGCAAGTCGAGAAATACTTCGGGATAACTCGTAGACCTTGGTCTGCTCAGATTTTTCATTTGGGCTCATTTCGGCCTTTGTTTCCACTACACGCAGTACTGCACAGGCTATTTCGTCATTTTGTGCAGAATATATGTCAATGCCATTTTCTGCATAACAGGTGCCTTACAGTCTTCTACGGTTTGTGCTATATAGCACGTCTTGTTCTCGCTCCGTTTCTCCTATTTTTGGGCAGTTTTCACATCAGGTGCAGCATTTACCATGGCTGACAACAACAACATCAGGTTCAAGATGTTTGCTGCTGTTGAGGACAGGTTGGATGGGGACAACTATCCTATGTGGACTTATATGATGCAACATGTTCTTGTGTCAAAGGGCGTCTGGAAAATTGTGCAGGGCATTGATGCACGTCCTGGTTCTAAGGATGTAGGCGATGTTGAGGATGTTGCAGGTCTTGCTGCAAGGATTGTTGCTGTTAGAGTTGTTTTGCCTACGGAAGAACAAGCTCGTTAAGATTTAAAGGATGCGCAGGCTCATGCATTGATTGCGTTTTCTATGAAGTGCACCATTGTTCCTCACATCCGTTCAGCAAAATCTGCAAAACAGGCTTGGGATATTTTAGCTGGTCTTTATGCAAGCCGCAATGAGGCTAAACTTGCTTTGCTGCGTGAAGCGTTGGAGTCAAAGATTATGCGTGAGGAAGATGATATGAACACTTTCCTTGCTAGTGTCAAGGATATCAATGAGCAACTTATTTCTGTAGAAGAAGTCATTTCAGACAGTTCCCTAGTGCAGACTGTTCTTGATGCCTTACCAGATTCTTACCATACTTTTGCTAGTACTTGGAGACTTATGACCCAAGGAAATCCAAAAGTTGTCAAGTTTGATGCATTATGCACATTGTTGTTGCAAGAGTCACTTTCCAGAAAAAACATGACTAGGCAGCGTGTAGTTGAACATGCTTTTATTGCTTCTCAAAGAAAGGGTGGTAATAGCAATGCAGCCACTTCTTATGGTTCTGCTGCGAGTGGAAAAAATTCTGTTCCTAATGCTTTTGCTGGCAGCACTTCGTCTGGCAATTGTGGTGATAAGGGCAAAAATAAGATGCGTTGCCATTATTGTAAAGCTAATGATCACTTGATCAAGTCGTGTCCTAAGTTGAAGGCCAAAGAGGCTAAGAAGAAAGAGGGTGGTTCCACTGCAAATGCTGGTTCCACTACAAATGCAGCCATTGTTGAGTCTTCTGTAAGAGGAGACTGTAATGCCGATGTTGATGCAGAATGGGCTTTTAGCGCAGAGTGCACTTAAAATCCTGCTGTCCATGATGCATGCTTGTCAGTTGCTGTAGATTCACATTTGTGGTATTTCGACAGTGGTGCTACAAAGCACATTACCTCACATCGTGAATTGTTTACCTCTCTTAAGTCTGTCCCTCATGGGAATTTAGTAACTTGTGCCACCAATGCCTCTTATCTAGTTCAGGGAGTTACAAAGATTGTGCTTATTGTTGCTAATGACAGTTCTTTCACACTTGTTGATGCACTTTATGTACCTGGGATCAAGAAGAATCTCTTGTCTGTATCCACATTTGCTAGACTTGGACTTGTAGTCAAATTTGTGGATGACAGATGTACATTTCATGATCTCAGTTTTGGTGATGAAATTGTTGCATATGGCCTTTTGTGCGGTGGGCTATATAAGCTCACTTTGTATGACAAGTGTGGACAAAATTTTGCAAATGCTGTTGCAGATTCAAGGCCTATTCCAGATGCAAAACTTTGGCATGCACGTTTTGGTCATCTGAATTTTGCCAGTTTGCTGCGTTTGCAGAAATTTGATATGGTTTCTTCTTTGCCGCCTCTTGAAGCACCTGTCAAACATGTTTGTGAAGGCTGTATTCTGGGTAAAATGCAGCGTTCTAAGTTTCCAAAGGATGGTTCAGTTAGGGCCACATGCAGGTTGCAGCTTGTGCACAGTGATGTTTGTGGACCCATGCAAACTCCGTCCTTGGTCAATTACTTGTACTTCGTGACTTTCATTGATGATTACTCCATGCATGCATGGGTATTTCCGCTTAAAGAGAAGTCGAAAGTTTTTATGTGCTTCAAACAATTTGTGGCTATGGCTGAAAATGTCTCAAAATGTATTATGGGCATCCTCCGTTCCGATCGGACGGGGGGAGTATATGTCTCATGAATTCAATGCATTTTTGGCTAGTCGTGGGATAAAACACCAATGTACAGTGCCTTATACACCTCAGCAAAATGGTGTTCAAGAGTCAAGCTTTGCCGCATTCTTTTTGGCTTGAGGCCATCATGTGTGCCACTTATGTACTAAACATGTGTCCTACAAAAGCTTTGCAGTCTATTACTCCATATGAAGCATGGCATGATAGAAAGCCTTCTATTGATCACATGGGTGTTTTTGGCTATTTGGCATATGCTTTGGTGCCACAAGTGCAACATAGAAAATTGGATGATAAGGCGGTCAAATGTATTTTTGTTGGTTATAGTGCTGAAAGCAAAGGTTACAGGTTATATCATCCACAAACAAAACGTATTCTGTTTTCTCGGGATGTAGTGTTTGTGGAAGATTCTGTTCAGCCCTTGCTGTCATGTACTAGAGACAGTAATGTAAGCTCACAGGACATTTATGACACTTTCTTGCCTCTTTTCAATGGTGGAAATACGAATGTAAGTTCCAACGAGGCAAATGTACAGCCTATGGGGGTTTTTGAAAATGTTTTAGATCAGCCTATTACTAATGCAGATGTACATGATGTACTTGATGAGGAAAGGGCTGAAAATGAGCAAGCTAGAGGTATGCCAAAATGGCTGGTGTACACTTTGCGTGACGGTAAATTGGATGCACCTTTGTCTAGTCGTACTCGTTCAGGCTCTCACCATGCATCTTATGCATCAGATTGTTATGCTTTGGCTGTGTCTAGTTTACATGATGTTGAGGAGCCTCTTTCTTTTGATGAAGCACAGAATTCAAAAAATTGGATGGCTCCCATGCAATTAGAATATGATGCACTCATAGAAAATGACACATGGACTTTATGTGATTTTCCTCTTGGAAAAAAATCCATTGGTACAAAGTGGGTTTACAAGTTGAAACACAAGCCGGATGGTGAGATTGATCGCCATAAGGCTCTACTTGTTGCAAAGGGTTATGCACAGCAAAAAGGCATAGATTATGAAGAGACTTTTGCTCCCACTTGCCGTATGACTACTATGAGTTTCTATGTGCATTGGCAGCTCATTTTGGTTGGGATGTACATCAATGAGACATTGTTATTGGTTTCTTGAATGGTGACATATTTGAGGAAGTTTATGTAACGCAGCCTCGCGGTTTTGTCATAAAAGGACAAGAGGACAAAGTGTGCAAATTTAACAAGGCTTTGTATGGTTGAAGCAATCTTCTCGTGCTTGGTATGAGAAAGTTGAAACTCATTTGGTCAAACAAGGCTTTCATAACAGTCCAACAGAAAGCACATTGTATGTAAGCATGAGGGTGATGTACTTCTGATTGTGGTTCTTTATGTTGATGATTTGCTGATCACTGGACCAAATGAGAGTCATATTGCTGAATTTAAGGCTGATTTGAATGCTACTTTCAAGATAAAAGATTTGGTGCTGTTGCATCATTACTTGGGTATACAGTTTAAGCAGTGTGATGGTGGTATTTCCTTGTGTCAGAAAAGTTACATAGAGACATTGCTATGTAAGTTTGGACTTGAGGATTGCAAACCTATTGCCACTCCCATGGAAACAGGTTTGAAGTTGAGTCTACATGATGCTGGCAATCCTACTGATGTCACTCTTTATCAAACTGCTATTGGTTGCCTCATTTATGTATGAAACACGAGGCTGGATATTCAGTTTGCAGTCTCACAGGTCAGCAGATTTATGCATAGCCTAGGGTCTAAGCATTGGCAGGCTGTCAAGAGGATTTTCCGCTACCTTAGTGGCACTTTACATCTTGGCTTGTTTTATCCCAAGTGGGGATCATTGCCGCCAGACTTACATGCTTTTTCGGACTCAGATTGGGCTGGTTGTTTTGACACGAGAGTGTCCACAAGTTGTTTTTGTTTCATGCTTGGCAGTTCATGTATATCATGGTTGAGCAAGAAGCAACCTACTGTGGCCACTTCGAGTTGCGAGGTTGAGTATAGGGCAGTCTTCACAGCTACAGTTGAGCGTGTATGGCTCAGACGCCTTATGGTGGCTGATTTGGGTGTTGGACAGGACACTTCCAACCCTATCTGCACTTACAGTCAGAGCGCATTGGCAGTTGCGAAGAACCCAGTTTTTCATGCTCGCACAAAGCACATTGAGGTGCATTAACACTATGTCAGGGAGAGGCTCTCAGTAGGAGAGATCAGCTTGGCTTATGTGCCAACACACGACAACCTTGTAGATCTTTTCACAAAGGCATTGTCTCGTGAGAATCTTGAAGCTTTCTCCAAATCTTTGGGCTTACTCCCCTTTGTGGACTGATCCTGTCCTCCGGGCATGGCACTTCCCTTTACTCATGTGCTAGCTCTCGGTCACCTCATCACTCCAGGGGGGGTTTGTTACCATATACATGTGGTAGTGATGTGTGTGAACACACTAGGACCGCTGGGGCATTTTTTCTCTCTTTAGGAGGTTTTTTCCCCCGAGCATTGTATATACGTCCATCACTCTAGGGCTATCTATCTTTCCATTGCATACTAAGTATTACACTCTCTATTGTGTTCCTTGAGCTTCCTTCGTCTTCTCCAAGCTGTCTGCGTTTCTCTGCAACCCTAATTCCAACAAAAAGAAGTTTCAAGTTAAGTGGGAAGGCCCTTTCAAGGTAGTGAAGTGTTTTTCGAATGGTACATATCAACTGGCGTACCTTGATGGGATTTTGCATAAGTAAAGGGTAAATGGATTGCGTCTTAAATTGTATCATGCTAGATTGATGATGGTGGCGCAAGATGATCTGTTTGCAGAACAAGGAATGTATGAGAGGGATGAGGAGACCTGTGATGCGGCGAGTCTCATATCTCTTTTTGTTGCTGCTGCTGATCATGATTGATCTAGTGGGCTAGGGGATGGACAAAGTATGTTAGGAGTTTTTTGGAGCAAGGGATTGTGCATATGTACATACGAATGCATGGTGCATCAAATAAAGAATTGCCCATTTTCTAGAGCCAGGTTGCTACGTGGGGCCCACATGTGTACAGGTAGAGCAGCATGTACATAGTGCATCGATTTTCACTATCATCAGTACCAGAGCGTTTTTCTATAATAATGAGGAGTTGGTAGCATGTAAAACTTCTAAAGGAAGATATCCATGGGCCGACGACATGAGGTAAGCAGGTGCATCAGACGGCATCTAGTGGTGTCAGGAGGTCGAATGGGGTCAATATTTGCACGTGGATAAGTACGGACCCAACCTGGCTGTTTTTTTGTGATAATTATGCAAAGCGGTCATCATGAGAGTTGTATTTGGGGGCCACTTCATGTGGTGGCGGGATGCATTATTTGAAAAAGTTGAGTGCCAGGTGCGCGGTTTGATACAGCAGGGTGACAACTATGCATTGTGAGGCCACTTTTTGGTGTGTTCAGGGTCCGTTTGAGGTCAACTAGAAGGCCAAAGGTGATCAAGTAATAAATCTAAGTGTGCGAACTGAAAAACCTGAGAGAAGACCAGAAAACATGTGGAGAGAAGAGGAGAAACGGCTGCAACTGTGTTTTTGCTGTTTTTGGACCGTGTTTTGGCCATAAACTGCTTATCCGAGGTCGGATTTGAGCAGTTTGACATTGTAGACTGGGGTTTTGGGCCGTTCCGGTTGTGATGATGCTGTCCATTTTGCCAAATTACTCACTATTTTTTTGTTTTTTTGGCATGTAAGTTTCTCCTATGAGCAAAGCTCCTGCTCCAATTTGTGATTGTATCTGGCATATTTTACCCATATTTTGTGAGCTATTTGCCCCATTGGTGTTGGCCCAAGCTCAATTGTATCTAAACATAAAAAATTATCCTTGTTTGAGCCGATTTTTTGGGGTGTGTGTGTGTGTCTCTGTGTGTGGAGTGGATAAATGGAGTCTCTCTCCTATCACTCCATCGGTGTGTTCCATGTCTCGGCCAGGTGGCTTGTGTAAGCCTAGTGGTGCCCCAAAGTGTCTATGTATCATCCCAAGAGTGTGTATTGGGTCATTATAGAGGTTTTGTGTGTTTTTCCATCCCGCTCACACCATGGAATGAGAGGTTGTGATGGTGGTGGTTGCACGGGCGGTCACACCGTGGAATGAGAGGTTGTGATGGTGGTGGTTGTATGGGCGGTCGAAGGATTTGGACCAGTGGAATTGGCGCTAGTTGACTAAGCGATGGTGTTTGCATCCTTGCTAGAGAGATTTGATTCTACCTTCCTCCTCTATTGAAGTTCTACCTTCTTGGATGAGGGCAATAGTACATGCCATGGACGTCCTCTCCGCAATTGTAACAATGGTAGTCTTGATTCTGCCTTTGCTTCCCTTTTTCTTGTGCTGGATTTTTGCCAGGTGCATGCGCTTGCTACACCAGATGTACTGAAAGATTCTCTAAGTGGTTGGTGATTTGGTTGAGCAGGTCTTGTTGATCTTTAGCCGGTTCTTGTGGTGGTTGATTCCTCTAGATGGCTGCTGCAGGTGTGGGTAGGTGTGGTCGGGCCCTTCCCAGTTCGTCTTCCTTGGTAATTGTGGTTTGTAGATGCAAATTCTTATCTTTTAGGCGGGCTACTTCAATTGCTACTTCATACGTAGTAGGAAACCTTCCCTTCACCTTCTCTTTAAGAATTGGCCATAAACCAACCACAAACTGGTCTTTCTTTAAGAAATTGGGTGCCCGTTCACCCTCCCTCAACAATGCAACCCATCGTCCCCATAGATCCACAAAATTCAATTTGTATGTTGTAGATTCAACCATTCTTCCTTGCTTCAACTCCATCAGCAATTGCCATAGTTTCTAGGATATGGCGCCTTCTCTAAACGCTTTAGGAACGCTGATCTTAGCAGATCCCACCTCTCCTTGGTGGTTGGCACCAAGGTGTTGTACCATGATCTTGCTTCCACTTTCATTAACAGTGAAAAAATATGCAGACATGAAGCATTATCATCCCTTCCAAAGACAACACATGCTATTTCAAGACTATTCAGGAAATCTGAAGCATCTTCCCCCACCTTACCTGTGAATGTTGGGAAGGAAACATTTGCCTTTGCAAACACAAGATTTTTTCAATATTTTTTTTTTTTTTTTTTTTTTTTAAAAACACAAATGATGTAGCGGCTTATAGAAAATTTCTTACAAGGCTGGGTGGATAGATTAAAATATGATAAAATGAAAACAATAAAGGAGTGATGGTAATCTAGGACGGGGAGGATAATGGGGTTTGGGGAGCTAAAGATCTTCTATAGCACCACAACACAAAACAGATACACAACCTTCAGTTGATAGAATATTTTCCTATCTACATACATATTTATGTGCATGTGTTGCAAAAACCTAGATGGAAAAGTGGTTGGTCTGTTATCCATGATGCACAGAGTGTAGGGTATACCCTTACCATGCCGGTGTTGAGACAAGTCTCACATCCATAGGAGGTCATTGCCCTTCATAGGCTCCACCTTCCTTCATTGCTCAGCACGTATGGAGTGATGGCAACATGTTTAATCACTCTTAGACTTTTAGCTAGCAGCAGCTGCAAATATTTATTACTGTAATGGTCTTGTTGCATGAATTCCACACCATTTAAATGTAGCTAGTCTCCGACCCACAAGGTTTCACCCCTGGTAAACAATTTCTTTAGGAAGAGCTATTCGGGGAGAAGAGGAAGGCCCTCTACCCTCTCTCGAAAACAGAAAGGTCAATAGACAAACCACTCCTCTCTAGGGCATAGCAACCTCCTTACTACCTTTGCTTCGGGGTTGTTGAAGTGAACTGGCAGCACTTGCATGCGTCGTACAAATAAATAGGCAATCTTCCGTCGCTTTGCTTTGGCTGACCTTCTTTTTGGCAGTGTAGGTAGGATTCTCCTTTCCAAACTCGAAGCACTCGCATGGCCAAGTGTTCCTTCTTGCTTGGGGGTCATGTGATTTAGGATTGGCCTAGCCCTCCTTTTCTTTTGTCACGATCAGCCCCTTTGGGCAACTTAGGAGCTTTACCAACCTTTTTCCTTCCTTAATATGGATAATCTCTTCATGGTGGAGGTCGATGTAGAGGATTTCCGCTTCTATTTTATCTCCATTTTTGACGACACTCATTCATAGAGTGTGGTGGATGACGGCAATGAGAGCAACCTGTGGCCCTACCTCTTGTGGCTCTTGATTTGCAGTTAGAATGAGAGATGCGAGACGGAGGACTTACATCCTGGATATTGACAACAGTGTATTCCGACAGCAGTACTTCGATGAAGTCGGTGAGTGCTTCTTCAATTTACTCCCCCTCCATTCTCCAATTGGAGAATTACCACAGTCATTGGTCCATGGTCGACGGTTGTGCATCATTTTTAGCATTTCAAATCGAAGGTTTTCAAGAAGCCCTCCATAGTGGGGGCACCAAATGACAAGCAGAAGCACAAAACATACCCTAGCGGCCTCTATGACAGGACCGTGCACGCCACCCTCATCATGAGAGTAAACAGGGAGGGCACCACCTAGTTTTGAGCTGCTGGGATGCAGATAGAAGTAATTGAAATAATACTAATATAGCACACCATAGAGAGAGAGAGAGAGAGAGAGAGAGAGAGAGAGATGTAGGCATAGATGATGAATACCCCTTGGGATGGGAGGGAAAACTTAATTCAAGTGGTATTTACAATAAACTTAGTTTCCGCAAGATGGAGACCGTGGTGATAGACACACACACACACACACACAGGGGATAATAGTTTTGTAAGCTTCTAATTTAGAGCTTTTGGCACAAATTTAGAGCTTTTTCAATTGTGTGCTCACTTAGGCTTATTGTAATGAGAATGCTCCCAAACATCAAAGAGGCTTATTGTAATGAGAATTCTCCCAAATATACAATCAAAGGAAAACCTTTCTACCTCACAATCTACAACTACCATAAGAACCCACAACCAAAAACCAAGCTCTATAAGAAAGTAAAAAAGACAACCATGCAACAATAGTGTTTTCACAATACATTTACCTTTCATCCATTAGATCTGAGTGACTACATGCCTTGAGAGCACAATGATAAATATGACTATATTTGGAAATATTTCCTTCTATATTTGCACCCAATTGAAAAAGATCCTACAGCTTTGTTCTTCAACCCTTGTCGAACACATCCTTCTATTGTCCACTCCACGCTTCATCTACATGCTTTTATCCATTAGATCTAAGTGGCTACATGCTTTGAGAGTACATAAATATGACTATATTTGGGAAGATTTACTTCTATATTTCCACCCAATTGAAATATAGAAGATTCTACAGCGTTGTTTCCAACCCTTGACGACATATCCTTTTATACTCCGCTCCATACACTTCATCTACAAAAAAAACCTTGCTTTGCATCTGCAAAAAACAATCCTTTTTTTTTTGGCTTGGGCTTGGGGAAGAGAGGCTTTACAAAGCTTTGTCCTTCATTAATATGGATAATCTCTTCATGGTGGACGTCGATGTAGAGGATTTCGGCTTGTCTTTTATCTCCATTTTTTATGACACTCATTGATAGAGTGTGGTGGATGACGGCAATGAGAGCAACCTGTGGCCCTCCCTCTCATGGCTCTTGATTTGCGGTTAGAATGAGAGATGCGAGACTGATGACTTACACCCTGGATATTGACAACGGTGTATTCCGACAGCAGCACTTCCATGAAGTCGGTGAGTGCTTCTTCAATTTCTTCCCTCTCCGTTCTCCAATTGGAGAATTCCCATAGTCATTGGTCCATGGTCGACGGTGTGCATCATTTTTAGCATTTCAAATCGAAGGTTTTCAAGAAGACTTCCTCACTGGGGGCACCAAATGACAAGCAGAAGCGCAAAACGGACCCTAGCGGCCTTTATGCCAGGACCGTGCACGCCACCCTCATCATGAGAGTAAACAGGGAGGGCACCACCTAGTTTTGAGCTGATGGGATGCGGATAGAAGTAATTGAAATAATACTAATATAGCACACCATAGAGAGAGAGAGAGAGAGAGAGAGAGAGAGAGAGAGAGAGAGAGAGAGAGAGAGAGATGTAGGCATAGATGATGAATACCCCTTGGGACGTGAAGGCAAACTTAATTCAAGTGGTATTTACAAAAAACTTAGTTTCCGCGAGATGGAGACCGTGGTGATACACACACACACACACACACACACACAGGGAACAATAATTTTGTAAGCTTCTAATTTAGAGCTTTCAACACAAATTTAGAGCTTTTTCAATTGTGTGCTCACTTAGGCTTATTGTAATGATACTGCTCCCAAACATCAAATAGGATTATTGTAATGAGAATTCTCCCAAATATACAATCAAAGGAAAACCTTTCTACCTCACAATCTACAACTGCCATAAGAACCCACAACCAAAAACCAAGCTCTATAAGAAAGTAAAAAAGACAACCATGCAAGAATAGTGTTTTCACAATACATTTACCTTTCATCCATTAGATCTGAGTGACTACATGCCTTGAGAGCACAATGATAAATATGACTGTATTTGGAAAGATTTCCTTCTATATTTGCACCCAATTGAAAAAGATCCCACGGCTTTGTTCTCCAACCCTTGTCCGACACATCCTTCTATTGTCCACTCCATACGCTTCATCTACATGCTTTCATCCATTAGATCTAAGTGGCTACATGCTTTGAGAGTACAATGATAAATATGACTATATTTGGGAAGATTTACTTCTATATTTGCACCCAATTGAAAAAGATTCTACAGCGTTGTTTCCAACCCTTGACGATATATCCTTTTATAGTCCGCTCCATACACTTCATCTACAAAAAAAAAACCTTGCTTTGCATTTGCAAAAAACAATCCTTTTTTTTTTGGCTTGGCCCTTGTTGTGTATAGGGTAAAAGTCTGTTATGGTGTCTACATAGTTTTTGTCCATGGAAATTGGCTACAAAAACTTGCTACCATGTTTTCTATACAAGGTTGTATTGACTCTCCATCGTGTTATATATTAGTGGATGGATCTTTTAGAGTAAAACATTAACATATGAGCTATGAAAATTGTTAATAGATTTTGTGAAGAGCTACCATGCCCCCATTTCCATGCTACACTATATGATAGCACAAATAAATTTTCACCATTACAAGACTTTATCCTTCACTTTGCACTTTCACCATCCAAGAGATGTAATTCCAAACTGGGATTTTGGCAAGAACTTGTTTCAATTTTCAAAGCATACTACACTTGACATCTTTGTTAACCTCAAAAAAACCAAGGATGACACTTATTTCAACAAGTCCAAGTCTCCAATCATTAATTTGTTTGCAATCATGAATAGCTTACACAATGCCATGCCTTCAAATGCAAGCATGGATGGCTGTATTGAGAGAAAGGCCCTCGTCCCACACGTAGAAAAAAACAAGAGCTTCTAAATGCTCTAAACCTGCCATGTTTGGAATTCCTGGCCATGCTCATATGTTACTAATGATCACACAAGAAACGATAAACTTCTGCATTATGTGTAGTGCAAGTGGCACACAAGTTGAGCTTAACACTACGTTTGTGTTTGGACCATTAAAATTCTAGGATGCATGTCAAATCTTCACAGTGGCGTGTGCGTGCGCGCACACTCACACAAAGATCTACCTAACGAGACTTTGATGTGTTCTTCAAGAAACAAATTGTGTGTGTGTGTGTGTGTGTGTGTGAGAGAGAGAGAGAGAGAGAGAGAGAGAGAGAGAGAGAGTTGTGTTGACAGAGGGGATTGAGATAAACCACCTGCCACACTTGTGCAAATATAGAAAGGTTATTGCATTTTCTAATACTTTATCACCACACAACTTTGTAATGCCATCAAAACAATCCAAAGAGATCTCGATATGTTTGATGTCGTAAATTGGATATCCACTATCTAGCAAGGAGCATCTCTCTCTTTCTCTCTCTTTGTATGTGTGTGTGTGTGTGTCTCTCTCTCTCCCTTAAAGGACTCAAGAATCAAATTTCAAATTACAGATTGAAATACATGATTTCTGACAAACACATTGCAAGATAAATAAGCTAGTCTAGGACATGAGATAAATCCAACATATCGATGAATCAAAATCAAGCCCATGAGAGATGCCTGAGATCACAAAAAGGTGACTGTGACACTTGCAAGAACAAAACTGGTGTGTAGATTGAAGGATAGTGAAGGGGCATTGTTGTTAGGGGGAGGAGCACCTGGACTTGTTGAAGCCCCAAAAGTAGTAGCCCCTTATGAGGAAGGAGTTGTGGTTGTATTCATGGCTACTGATTCGCAATGAAACCTTGTTAAGGAGGTTGGCCAGGGAGAGGCCCAACAATTCTAGATAGACAATGGGTTGCATCTTTGTTCTCTCTCTCTCTCTCTCTCTCTCTCTCTCTCTCTCTCTCTCTCTCTCTCTCTCTCTTTGTCATTAATAGGCTAAGGGGAGATAGGATTCATAGAGCTAAAAACACACAATTAAAGGTGGATAACAATAGGGGTGGAAGGGTTGTATGTGTCAAAACTGAGGGATGGTAGCATGTAGGAGGGGTAATTGGATTCGAGCAACAAGTACCCAAACATAAAGATGGCATGCTATAAGTTGGGTGAAGAGAAAGCCAATATTTTTGGGGGATCCCTCCACTATTGCTAGCCATGCTCGCTAGGACACTAAATCAATGCTATTGACAAACAAGGAAGAACTAGGGGCTACATTAAAGCAATGTGGATGCAATTTTTATGCGACATGCATCAATTTCCAAAAAAGGGTTGAGTGTGAGGGTGCTTTTTTGAAAGCAACTAGTGCAAAGGAAAAACAACAAGCACCTCTCTGCAAGCATACTGCAACAACTCTTGTTGCTCTAATTTGGACCTTTACTAGTTAAAGGTGGCTGAACTAGTGCTGAACTTTTCTCTAGAAGAACCTCATCATCAAGGCACTTGTAGACTATACAATATTGAAGCCAAATTTTATCATCCCTAGGTTAATGTCGTGTACTCCATATAGGAAAGTGGTGAAAGCATAAAGCAAGATAAAAGTTGAGCTTCCCCAAAGATTTGTATATTTCATTAGTGAAGCTACCTTGCAGAGACTCTGATAACATTGGCAAAAGATTTGAGAGTATCTCAAGAAAATCCTAATGGATGCTCCATATGTAACTCTAATAGTTGAAAGTTTTGCTTTGAATATCTTATCATGATCTACGTGAGTGAGATCGTATAACAGGACCGACCCAACAATTACTAATAATGTGGACACATGAAGCTATTGTACCAAGAACATAGTCCACTGACTGAGCACGTGTAGATAGCTTGTGAGGAAATGCTGTTAACATTGACGATGAGCAGCACATAAATATGTGCGGCAATCTAAAGTAGCAGTGTTGCATTGGCACTAGAAGGATAGGTGGCATCAAGAAAGTATGAGTCGTTTTCCATTGGCGTTGTTATTTCTTATGCACAGAGGACTTTTGCCCCTTATCCTGCATCATGGATTACTATAACCAAACCTACCTAGGTCTCTTCTTGCTAGAGATATGTGGACTTAGAGAGACTACCTGATTTGCATGCAAAGGCACAAAGATAGATCAGCAAATAAGGGTCTTTGGATCCCATAGGTATGGTTATCACCACCATCACATAGAAGGGCATGCTGGCTTTGCGCGTCGGCCTCATTGGGGCTATTGATGAGAGGAAGGTTACATTGGATGCTAGCATGTACACCATCGACACTCATACCATCTACGTAGTATTACAAAGTATTTTTTATAGCTTGAGCTCACTGATTGTCTGCGCGTGCGCGGACAAGCAACGTGCTCAAGCTATGAAAAATAATTTGCAATTTTCTTGTCATAAAGTGGGTGTAGATTCCCATGGGCCGGGAGCAATGTCTCTCAGCTTAGCCTTGAGTCAATTGTAAATTCAAGAAATTCACTTGAGACGAGACGAAAAAAGAAATTCATATATTGCTGGACTCAGCAAGACCTAAACTCTCCTCTCCTCTAGTACACCTTTTCAGCTCGTTAGCATTGCTCTATCTCCCCCTCCATCTCCGGACTGCGTGCTCACGTGCACGGGTTGTGAGGGCAGGTAAGAGGAGATGCAAGGGGAGAAGGCAAGCATCCAACGCGGTTAAGCCATGGAAATTTGGAATCACTATCACCAATGGGCGAGCCATACCTACTTGTAGAGTATTAAAAGCAATAGTTTACGCTGACCAGAGTATTTCATTGACCATTCTAGTGATATGAAATATATTTCAGATAGTTTGGATAGAAACTTTGGTACTAAGGGTAAAAATAAGGATGACACAACAAGTGTCAACAACAGCCCATGTGCTACAGGAGATTGTTTTGAGATAAATAATCCATCAATTGAAGAGGAAATGTGTTAGACTTTGAACCATGATTAAGAACAGTAGGGAAACCAAACAGGTGATCGAGCTTCCATAGGTCTATGATGGTGACATTGCCTTTGAGCTACCCCCTACCGAACAAGGTTACAAAAGGATGGAAGGGATGAAGCAAAAACTTTATGGTCATCTTTGGACCAAGATAAATTAAACTAACATGTCTATTGATTGTATCGTTAGGCTTAGTTATTGCTTAGGATCATTAGTTTGCAATATGCCGTTTGTCCATATTCTTTAAAGAACAATAGGTTTAACATGTCTTTGTTTCATGGCTACCTAGATAAGCAAGTAAGCAAAGGGATCCTATGTGAAGAGGACAACCTAATTATCACTCGTCATTATTGGAAAAATTTTGTTTTTGGTGAGAGTCTTTGCTCTTACAAAGAGTAGTACATTTAACCCTTAGATCCAAAGATTACTAGAATGATGATTCATGTAGGTCATCACTTGCACGAGGTTCAAGAAGATACTTCAAGAGCCACAATAGAAAGGATACAAAAGATGGCTTCAAGTGTTTTGAAGGTGGCAGCGCACCCAGGAAAGTTCAAATGATTTTAGCCAGGGAACTGCTCATTGACGCTATTGTTGGTTTTAATCACCTAAAAATGGGAGAGTTGAAGCTCTCAAATACATTGGAAGAATGTTGCAAGTGAGAGTATCAAGTCCCTAGAGAGATGGTTCAAGTGGTGGGAGACAAGGTATTTCATTGGGGTAGCCTTCACTATGAAGTGTGCCACAATCACGAACCTGAGATTGACCTTCTCTATGTTTTGCTTCACTTTTTTTTTTTTAATATAGAATGCAGATATCTATGAGTCCTTGGGAAAAGGATCAAATTCACTGCACAAATTTGTCAAAGACTGTTCATGCATCTTGGCTCCTTGATGAAGGTGGTAACAAAACATTTCTTTGTATGATGCATGAGTGAGTGATGTGATCAATTCTTGCATTCAATGCAAAAAGCAGCATGGCTATATGACTAGTATAGATACATAGGGCTTGGCACTAACATGCATAAATATTTAGAGGGATCAAAAGAAAAAGCAAAAAATCCTAGCCCATGCATGTTGTCTAGTGCTCTCCAAGAAGGAGTGATAGGACCACCATTTTGTGAGCAACCTGTTTTGCATGGAGATAGAGAAACTGTTCAAAGAAAGAAGGCTAGAGGGTCTATGGAAACAATGTCACATAATCCTAGTTATGTGATGGAATATAGATAGCGAAAAGAGCTCGGACGACCACAAAATATTTTATTTGAGATGGGCGTGAAAATAGAGGAACAAAAATTGATGTGAATGCAAATTCCATGGATGAGGAGCTCTATAAGAATACAAACAGTGAAACTTGGAAAACATGAAAGCTCGCACCATGCTTCTTTTTTTTTATGGACTCGCCAGCGTCGCCACTATGGGTGCGTCTCTTCTGTAGGTGTAGTTTCCTTTTGATTGAGGTGTAATTTCATTTTGATTTGACGATTACCTGACAACTAATAAGCATAAAAACAAAAAAAAAAATTATTTGTTTGCACTGAGTGTCGATGCCATGTTCGAAAAAAAATTATTATCCTCCCTCTCCAACTGCTCTTCCCCGCTTGCACAACCCCTCCACGATAGCACGCAGCACACACGGATAGGCGTGTGCTCTTGTAGGGGTTGTGCAAGCGGGGAAGAGTAGATGGAGAAAATGGTCATAAGAGACACCACTATAGCCACTATGTGTGGATATGGTTTTGGT
Organism: Adiantum capillus-veneris; assembly: GCF_014529385.1. NCBI lineage: Eukaryota > Viridiplantae > Streptophyta > Polypodiopsida > Polypodiales > Pteridaceae > Adiantum > Adiantum capillus-veneris. The sequence continues at coordinate 59,444,312 of NC_140931.1, forward strand.
GATTTTGAGGTTGTTGTGCCAGGGGGACATTGGGCAATAATACATATGCCTCAAAATGTATCTTGTAAGTGGTTATGTGCGCTTGAGGGGATAAGGTGTGAGATTGTCATGCAAAGTAGGTGCCCAAGACTTGTGGACTCATGATTTTGGGGAGAGAGAACTTACAAATATTAGAGGCAGCACTAGTGGTTATGGTTTTGTTGCCATGATGTGTTGCACACTAAAGTTGTAGCCAAACAAGTATTGAAACCACCAGAAAGGCCAACATCTGTTTGTTTAGACAGTGGGAAAGATGTATCAAAGGAGGGGCATGCTGGTTTGGTTCGGGGAGGTTTTTTCATTGGAGTTCCTTGGTCAAAGGTTGTCAAGAAAGGGGAGATAGTTGGAACCTCAGGGAAGCGCAACAAAAAATGGAAGTCCGGTGTCTGTAAGGAGGCATGTAATTTCTTGGACATAGAATCACGTATGGATGCTTGTTTCCTGCAAGAGATAAAATTTGGTGCCTAATCATCATGCCTTATTTAAGATCTCAATGCAAGATGTATATGATGTGCATGTGGCTATGGAGCCCTATTTCACATGCCCAATTTTCATGGAGGAGAGAGAGAGAGGCAAAGAAACCTTAATTAGCTTGTAAGCACCCATACTTTGTCTACACAAAGATTCTTGGGCTAGATGGTAAACAGCATATCATTATACATCAACCAGCACTACATGAAAGAGATCTCACTTTCATCTTACATCAAACTCAACAGTTGATGCCTTTAGAGAAGTAGAGAAGAAGGAGCTCCCAATAGCTTTCACAATCTTCATGTATAATAGTTCAGCTTGTGCAGGTGTTTTTACATTTGAATAGGTGACTGGTACACTTTGTGAGGGCCATATTTTTTTGCACTTGTAATAGCTCCTCCACGACATGCTTGTTACCTTGTCTAATGTGAAAATTTAAAAATATAAACTTAATTTTTTTTGTGGAATTTTCTTTGAAACGATTGTAGTGTTTGTAGGATGGCAAGAGTGTTCCGATGATTTAACTTTGACACATGCAAATAGTATGTTCTTTGTGGAAGCCTTATGATTGCTCTACAAAAGTGACATGTATGGAACATTAGGTTGTGTTATACTTTTGTTTTCATATGCTAATGATGTTGCATTGAAGGGATTAATGTTTATGTATCATGATGTAGTTATTTCCTTATGCAATACTCTACTTTGAGTATGCAGCTTAAAAAGACCTAAACTATGTGAGAAAGCTCTAAATGAAAAGCTTTCAAAATAATTACACTCACACAAACACACACGCGCGTGCGCACGCGCACACACACACACACACACACACACACACAGAGAGAGAGAGAGAGAGAGAGAGAGAGAGAGAGAGAGAGAGAGAGAGCCTATAGTGCATTCTCTAGGAAAATTCCATATGCACGCAAATCTTAATGTTGTGTGTGGCGACCCTCGGAGTCAGTGTCTGTGCATGGTTTCCTTCTCAAATGCTGACCCCAAGTGCTTCCCTGATAGTGATCTCTCATTGTACTTCTTTTATAGGTGCAAGCTACATTATTTTAAAATAATCTGATTATGTTAGGGTCCTATTCAGGAGAGACAAAGGAAGGAGCCAGGTCCTAGATGGTTGACCCTTGTTTTGTTTTAGGAGAACTTTAAGATGATATCTCCTAGGTGGGCCTTTGTGACCATCACCTAGAGAGAGATGGTATTATACACATGTTTTTTATACAAGGTTTTGGATTGGAAATGGAAAAAATAGTTTACCCTACGGATGTTTACTGCGGAGATGCGTTGTGGATAAGATGTTGGTGAATGTCAAGCTTTGATGGTACGTCAGTGTAACACACTTGTCACTTTCAGGACATGCCTTCGGCGTAATTTCTTGATTCGTCATCACCATCGTGTGAATTTCGTCCTTTCTTTTGTCTCCAGTGTTGATTGTTGAGCTCCTTGCAGCTTTCTTCTTCTTGTGTGTGGGTATGGTTTGCGTGTGTTTGTTTGAATGTATGTGTGCTCTGATGCGTATTGTGAGGTCCCCACCCCGTCGTATCAAACAACGGATCTGATGGTAAACCTGGTGGCCACTAGATCTATAGCGGAAGCAAACAGAATGGTTCTGGGTTCAACTAGCGGACGATCTCTCATCACAAAGTGAGTCGAGTTCGAGGCTACTAGCAACGAGATCTAGCTCCACCTCGCAGGGGAAGCGTACTTAACTATCTAGCGATCCTAAGACCCACCTTCCAAGAGGAGAGAAACCCCGAGTGCCTTTTTCCCCATGTCTCAGAGGCACGTACTCTCGAGGATTCGCCGCTCTAGGGGCAATGAGTAATACCAATATCGAGTAAGCACTATGGGGACAGAGAGTTCCCGACCAATCGGGACCACCCATCTCGTAGGCATTGGCAACCCGAGCCAAGCCCCCACTTTCCACCCCCACACTCACACTTCCTCATGTGACCTAATTACTACCACAAAGGTTGTTCAACATAGATATTCCTTGTTTAATTCCGAATCACATGGTTCGTTAAAAGAGCCCTTCAACCAGTATTGCAAACAACACCAAGACAGAATTCTAGTAAAAATTCTACTCAAACTTATTCATAAAAGTTCCAATGTTCTGGAGGTACAACATCCCCCCTCCAGCGAGAGTTCACTCCTCCCGTTGTCGCCTAGCTGCCCATACAACCAGGTATGTCCACCGCATAGAAAGCACGTCATGGACACTCCCACCGCATAGAAAGCAAGACGTGGGTTCCCACCGCATAGAAAGAAAGTCGTGGGTATCCACCGCATAAAAAGCAAGTCGTGGATTCAAGAGCCCTAACGAGGAACTCTGCCCCCTGTGATCAGTAGGGGGGTCAGGACTGATTCAACATTGGAAATAAAATGAACATGTTGAGCTAAATTTTCCCTAGCAAACATTCTTTCCTCTTGCAAACAGCATACCCATCAATCATTTCTTTCCTACTTTATACTTAAATGTACTATGCATTCAATGCCGAGGTTTCTGTCGGATTTCTACAACATGTTCGGGGATATGTTCATTCCTAAGTAATCGTATGCAATGTTAATTAAACAACTTGAATAGAAATTGGAACCTACCTCTTCCATTTCTTCGTCAATAGCCCGTGAGATGACCGGTATTTGCTCGTCCATGGGAGCCTTTCCTTTTCCGTTGACATTGCTTGTTCCCGCCTCGTGGTCGTGGGCTCCACCGAAGCGAGTTCTCTTAACCGGCGCCATTTTTCTCACTACTTAAATGATAGACTTGAAAAAAAAAGAACTAAGGTCCGAGAGTAACATGACAAACCAATCGGCAGATTAGATTTATTAAAGACTCCTCCTTATGCACGAGGTTAGATTTTTCCCTTTTTGCCCTAGCAATTTTTAAGGGTAATTCTGTATCCACCCTATGGGAAACGACTCTAAGGTTAATTACTTGGCTTAGATGATTAAGAAATTCAGAGTTTTTCTAATTGATTCACGAAACATATGAAGTAAGCAAGCTCATTCATTTTCCTGGAGCAATATGAAGGTACAGAGTGACCGCAGGCATGTGTGATGGAAAAACCTTCTTCTTATTGGACTAATGACGGATTAATTTTCAGCCTTAATCACATCTAAATGTGGGAGAAGATTAAGTATAATTTAATTACAACTCTATTGAGTAGTGAAAGATTGAATTCTATCAAATCTACACTATTACTAGCTGACAATTTATTGACTATACCGCCTAGAGAGAGAATCTTTTCTAATCATGCATTAATCCTTGATTAAGGATGATGAATGGCTGAATAAATTAACTAAATGAGTGATAATTATGTAATGAAGTATAGCTATGAAAACTTAGAGAGCAGCTATAGAGAATTATAGCTAAAAGTAGGCATAGTAGACAAGAATTATGAGTGGGTAATGATGAGATTAAGAAGAGCAGTAATTAAACCATAATTACCGTGATTAGAGCTGAGAATCCTCTTAAATTTCTGATGCAATGAATCCTCGAGATGGGAATTTCGGTAGCACCTCCCTCCTTGCTTCTCCTTCAAAAGCTGTGTGTGTGCCGGCAACACCTTCCCAGTGTGTAGGTGTGTGAGTATGCAATGTTTGTGTGTGAGCATATATGTCTCTATGTGTGTGTGTAGGCCTTCAAATAGGCTCCTAGAGGCTGAAAATCGATTTGTGTTGCTAAATGCATCTGGATGAGCACTCAGTCCTTGCATGGCAAGTCCAGTTGCCTACCCACCAAGTGTCTAGTTGGCTCAGTAAACTAACTCTCACACAAAGTTGTAGGCTTGGCAGCTTCCCCAAGACTCCCACAAAGCAAGAGGGCGCCCCCTAGCTACTAAAGCAGGTCTCGAGTGGACTGGGACATGTTCCCACACAGCCTCGGGCCCCGGTGCCTCCCGGACAATTTTGTGAAAAATTGGTTTTAGGCTAAAACGGGCCATACGAGTCGGATTTTGATGCCGTAAATTGCTAAACTAAGCTCTAACTAAGACGTACGCATCTAAGTACCTGCCATATTTAGCAGCCCCCCCGGGGTCCGAAAATGCATTTTTTTCAAATTCGGGGTACGGGTGAAGATTTTCGAGACGGTCGAGACTGGACGGTTCGGGTGACCAAAAACTTACTATTTTTTGAAATTTTTCACAAAAATTATTTTAATTCACATTTTAAAGCGTTATAACATTCTAAACATCATGGCACTGACAGAATTTGGAAAACTGCTAAAAATAGTAACTTATTTCATTGTATTTATTTCGTGGTACAAGGGTGCTCTTGTGATCGGGTCAGAGACCTTACAACCTCCCCGACGTGAAAAATTTGAGATGTCCTCATCTCAAGAATGAGTTTGGGTAATCTTTTAAGAGCGTGGATTCGTCCTCCCAAAGTGCATCTTCTTCAGGGTAATCCTTCCATTTTACTAGATGCTCCGTGATAATTCTGTTGCGTAACTTTCTTTCCCTTGTTTCAAGTACATAGTCAGGCTGGATCTCGAGAACTCCTTGTGCTGGCATGACTATCTGATCTGAGTCCAAGAATTGATCAGGATTGGGAATATAGGGTTTGAGTAAGCTGACATGGAATACATCATGAACCTTCAAGTTCGCAGGTAACTTTAGCTTGTAGGCCTGGTCACTTACAACCTTAACAATCTCAAATGGTCCACAATACCTTGGGCTTAGCTTCTTGTATTTGCCTAGCGATAAATTGCTTTTCTTAGGTCGGACTCGGAGAAAAACCTTATCTCCTTCCTTGAAAGTTCTATCTGTGCGGTTCTTATCTGCATAGTGCTTCTACCTATCTTGAGCTGCCTGAATGTCCTAGCGAATGGCTCTAGTCTATGCTTCCATATCTTCTAACATCTTTCTAGAGGCTTCTACTCTGATGGTTGGATCTGAAAAGTTCAGTGGTGCTAAGCAGTCCTGTCCATAAAGAACTTTGAAAGGTGACATTCCAATTGTTCTGTGTTCGGAAGAGTTATAAGCATATTCTACCAAAGGTAGATATTGTAACCACTTCTTTGGTTCTTGCGAACAATAGGCTCTGAGAATGTCCTCAATGGCTTAAGACCATATTAGGTATTTTGGTAAAAATCTCACATTATGGGAATCTCCAAATCGACCGAATTCATGTAATTTGGGAATTTTTCACTTAAAGTGGGAAAAATTGAGGTGTGTGGCTAGTAAATAAAGTGAAAATCTCATAGGATTGTGGTGTTGATAAACACCAAAAGTCAAGAGGATGTACAACACATGGATTTGAATAATAACTATAAATTACATAAAACAAAGGAAGATACAAAAAAGATTTTGTTTACAAATTGACTAGTATAGTCACAATAGAAGCTCCACATAATTCTACTCCACATTTGATACCATATCTGAACTTTGATCCAAGTGTGGCTGATGTGCACGAGTGAGGCCTTCTTTGGCTTTTAGAGCATGTCTTTCTGGAATCTTTATTCTAGAAAATGGTCCTTCTTTGTTGGGTCTCCAGGACCAAACAATTGCATCTATAGTTTCCCACACTTGTGGGTCGTTATAGTTGACAGCCCAATAACCCTTCCAACAATTACTGTAAGCTTGAGTATCTGTCATCCCACCTTTAAGATGTAGCCTTATAGGTTGGACAAGTGGTGGACCTTAACACGCGCATATTCTTAATATAATGACATAGAGTGGAAAAGTGGTGAATCTTGAGACCAAACCACTCAGGCTACTAGAAATAATAGCTTGGACAAGTGCTGGACCTTGAATGTAAACCCCTCATCTATGAAATATCGTGGGTTTAATGTTTTTTGATGGAGCCTAGCATCTTGGAGACATGGTGCACCTTGCTTCTCCTCATGTTTCAATGGAGCCTACCTTGGACAAATGGTGGAGCATCCTTCTCTCCATGTTTCAATGGACCCTAGCTTAGACAAGGGGTGGACCTTTGCTTCTCTCTATGTTTCAATAGAGTTAGCTTGGACAAGTGGTGGACCTTGGAACCAAACCCCCATGTAAAACCTATCATGGTCACTCCAAGTAGTAAGAAAGAATAACCTTTAAGATGTAGCCTTATAGGTGGTACAAGTGGTGGACCTTAACACCCACATATTCTTAATAAAAGTGGTGAATCTTGAGACCAAACCACTCAGGCTACTAGGAATAATAGATTGGACAAGTGGTGGACCTTGAATGTAAACCCCTCATCTACGAAATATCGTGGGTTTAATGTATTTCGATGGAGCCTAGCATCTTGAAGACATGGTGCAGCTTGCTTCTCGTCATGTTTCAATGGAGCCCATCTTGGACAAATGGTGGAGCATCCTTCTCTCCATGTTTCAATGGAGCGAGCTTGGACAAGTGGTGGACCTTTGTTTCTCTCTATGTTTCAATAGAGTTAGCTTGGACAAGTGGTGGACCTTGGAAGCAAACCCCCATGTAAAACCTATCATGGTCACTCCAAGTGGTAATAAAGAATAACCTTTAAGATGTAGCCTTATAGGTTGGACAAGTGGTGGACCTTAACACGCGCATGCTCTTAATATAATGACATAGAGTGGAAAAGTGGTGAATCTTGAGACCAAACCACTCAGGCTTCTAGCAATAATAGCTTGGACAAGTGGTGGACCTTGAATGTAAACCCCTCATTTATGACATATCGTGGGTTTAATGTTTTTCGATGGAGCCTAGCATCTTGGAGACATGGTGCACCTTGCTTCTCGTCATGTTTCAATGGAGCCTACTGAGGGCGAGCTTTTTGAAATGGGGCCTCTAAACCCAAACCAATGGGCCTACCCTCACAAAATGTTCGTAAAGAGGTACGCACACTACTTGGGGCACCACCTTCTTTTGGGAGTGGAGAAGGAAACCAATCAAAATGACACTTGCACTCACCCACTCAAGCAACACACTTTGAAAACCCCCTTACTCTATATACACTTTGGACACTTGAACACCATCAACGATTATGCAACCCAATGCCGTGCATCAAAATGAAATATGCAATTTGTGGAATAGCATTCACCTTCTCCCCATAAGAATACCCATAATACATCCAAACTCTTCCTCTCTCAAGCACTCATCAAGAAAATCATGCTCACAAGACTTGCCTCTCAAACACAGAAGAGAATCACTTACATCAAACTAACACACTTTGCATAGAGAGCTCATCTCCATCTATGCAATGCCGTGACACAAATAAAATCACCATGAGAGGTAGCCACATGCATATGTAATGAAGCAAAAGAGAGTTGGAGTGAGAAATTTCTTTAGACCAATTGAATAAGTGTGGAGAAACAAACCAATGGTAAATTGAGAATAGAACACTTACTTGATTTCTCGCACACCTTTTAAGGGGAGAACCGACGCTTGCTAACCATCACAAATTGCGACACTTGAAAGTTTTGAAGATGATTTCATGATCATTAACATAACCATGAGAGAGATCATGATGTATTTACAAGTTATTGAGGTGCTACAAATGATTTATTGGGTTGATGGAGTAAGAGATTGTAGAATGGAAAGAGTGGAGAATAGAGTTGCACTTCCTCCAAAGAGGAAGGTTAAGAGGGAGGATGTGAAAGAGGGAGAGTTGGAGTTTTCTCTACTATTGATCAAGAAACAACATGAAGTTGAAAATATAGGTGTGTGTGTGTCCTTGAGTCTCTCCAAGGGGGGCTATTTATAGTTGTGTAGGAGTTGGATTATGCTACACTTAATTAGAGTAAGTGATTAGACCTAATTAAGTGTCCTTTGACCACTCATTGAATATTGGACATAAAAGGGACTATTTATTCACCAAAAATATCATTTTAGACCGTGAAGGCTCCATAGGGGTGCATAATGTAGGTGGGCCCCACCATGAGGCCCTACGGGTGGCTCCTGCGGGGTATCTCAACTTGTCTGTCTTGGCATTTAGAAAGCATCTTTAGGTTGGTCCCATCACATGCAAGTGACCTTGAACACTCATTGCTCTTCTAGAAGATGAGTAAGGGAAAAATAAGATCTCACTCTCTTGATTTACTTGATTTACAGTTCCCTTTTGCTGCGAATCTGACAGATTTACACTATTTTGACCATAACTTTTTACCTGTAGCTCGGAATGACATGCTTCAAAAGGCAAAATTGACCTTCTCAACATGTTTGATATGAATTTGGACTATTCTTCACGCCCATGCACCAAGGAATTTGGTTTGGAAGGTCCACACTAGGCTAGGGAACCTTTTGCTTCAAAGTCTTCTTGTATGGGCCCTTTGCTTGTATGCATCCAAGGGGAATCATGCTTTTTCAAAAGGCTATGATGCTTAAACAAATAGAGGAGGGCCCAATATTATTTCCTTGTGAAAAGAATATACAATTGGAGTCTTTTTTGAAAGGAGAGAAACTATATGTATATTCTTAAGAGATATTGGGCCACCTATGTAGGGGGCATAGAAGACTTGTAGAGAGGGACCATAATCTTTGGTAAAGACAAGTGGAGAGTTGATTTCCATGGAAATTTATCTATAAGGGGTGGAAGATGGATATATTATTTTTCTACTACTAATTTACAAGAGGTAAGAAAGTTTGGGGGTATATAGTTGGTTATTGTATGCTTACTTTTATTTACAAAGCAAAAAGAAAAGGGTGGTAATATAAATATATGACTAAGGTGACATTCTTGGGAAGAGTACAATGTATGTGTCGCCACAAAGGTTAAACGAAGAGAGGAAATTTACTCTAGATAACTTAATAGCGTAGAAAAATATATTCACATATGAAGAAGAGGACATTGAGTAGGCTGAGAAATGGTGCAAAAAGATGGTTACCATTTTATGCCACTCATATTAGCCCTCCCCCAAGCCTAAAGATATTCATATCTTTAGGAGGACGGTGTTGCTTTTTTTTTTCTTTCTTTCTTTTTTTCTCTTTTTTTGTCATTTTTCATTTTCTTTTTCTTTTTTTTTTCAATAGGAGGAGTGTCATGCACTCTTTTACTCCATTAGACCTGCTTTTCATTACCTCAATCCCATAAATCGGAGATGGGAGGGTTGCCTTAGGTATGTTCAGATTCCAAGACTGGTTCTTCTTTGCACATCAAAGCTTTAAAAATAGGTGGAGCATTTGCCAAGCCGAAGGGAGCCATGCCAATTTGGAGTTTAGATGATGTAGGCAGATGACTGCCTATCAACGGATTGATACGTTGAAAGTAGGGCTTTAATCTCCATCCATTGACTGTGGTCTTGTGGACTTTTCCTGATAAATCTGCTAATCTGTAACTACCATTCCCAAACTTTGTTTTTATCATGAAAGGTCCCTCCCATCTTTGCAAAAACTTTTTGTCAAGTCGAGTATCAAGTCGGTTATCATAGCGAAGAACCAACATACCTTCCTTCAATCCTCTCCCCTTGAGCTTCTTGTTGATTTTATCCCTTTGGCTTGTCGCTTTGGTGATGTAGTGATCAATGGACTCTTCTCTATCTAGCTCAAGTCGTTGGAGATCTAAGATCCTTTCATGTAAAACCTCCTTTGGTTTTTTTGCCACTCTTGCAAGAACGCGCAAGCTTGAGAGCTCTACCTCAATGGGTAGAAGTGCTTCCTGTCCATAAACTAGATGAAAAGGGGTGAATTGGGTAGATACCTTGAAAGATGTCCTATACGCCCAAAGAGCAGCCGTCAAATGGCGATCCCAATCATTAGGCCGGTCCACAACCTGTTTAGAAATGATCTTACATATCATTCCATTCACTTTTTCCACCAATCCATTGCATTGAGGATAGTAGGGTGTGGAATGCAGGTGTTTCACTTTTAACCTCCTCAAGAGATCATTGAGAAGGTCAGCCCTAAAACCCGGGCCTCGATCTGATAAGATTTCTAGGGGTGTTCCAAACCTACTACAAATATGATCAAAAATAAACTTTGATACCTCTTCAGCTGTGATGCGGGTTGTGCTTGTTGCTTCCGCCCATCGTGTCATGTAGTCAACACCCATGATGATGAAAACCTTCCCTGTAGAAGTACGAGGTAGGGGACCTCTTGCATCCACACCCCACTTTTCAAAAGGGCCATAAGATATTATTGGGACTCGAGGCTCATATGTTAGTTGTCTATCCCCAGCAATTTGGCATGGCTTACATGCTTTACACCAATATTGGACATCACGATGTAAGCTCGGCCAAATAAACCCTGCTTGTAAAATCTTCCTACTTGTAATATCTTGAGAAAAGTGACCACCACAGACATCATCATGACATGAAAGAAGAATTTTCTCTATCTCTTGCACACCTGGTACTCTCCTCAAGACCAAATCTTTCCCTTTGTGATATAAATCATCCCCGATCAACTGGTAAGGTGTGGCCTTCTTAACTAGTCTATGTCTTTGCACCTTGTCTAAGTGTTTGGGACACTCACCTACTTGTAGAAAGAAGATAATGTCTTTTAGCTCCTCTTGACCTTGATATTTGGGTTCATATAGTTTCACACCTCCTACCGCCATTTGAAGCTTTTCATTTGCGAGTAAGTCTGCTTCCTTGTTATGAGTTCTCACAATGTGTTGTACCTGTATTGCTTTAAAACCCTTCATCAAAGCTCTTACACTACTAAGCCACTCAAACAATGTACGATTCTTGCACCTCCAAGTCCCTTGGATTTGCCTGACCACTAGCAAAGAATCACCTTTTATAATAAGTCTTTGTATGCGTAATTCTTTGCATTCTTCTAACCCAAGGGTTAGAGCAGCATACTCAGCCTCATTGTTAGAGTGAACATTGGGTAGAGTGATACCTTTTCTAACCATTACCTCCTTTTGTGGGTTTAAAATGAGGATCCCCCCTGCTGCTTTGTCTTGTTGGCGTTGATAGGCTCCGTCAAAGCATAAAGTATGGGCATTATCAATCTCCTTCACTTTGAACTGCTTTGAGCCTTCCTCTCTTTGTGGTCGTGATCCTTTCCTTTCTCTCACTTTGTAGGTGAGAATGTCTGCAAGTCCTGCTCTTGTGCTATCTTCTACAAGGAAAGTGTATTCAAATTCTTGGAGTTCAAGCACCCACTTTGCTATTCTAGATGAGAGGCTCATGTGTTGTACTACATATGGTAGATTGTGCTCTAAGGTGAGAAAAACAAATGGCACAGGGAGAAGATACGATCGAAACTTCCTTACTGCAAACAAGATTGCAAAGACCACTTTCTCCATTTCAGTGTATCCCTTCTCGACTGGAGTCATCACCTTGCTTGCAAAATAGATCGGCCTCATGTATGATGTTTTAGGATCTTTTTGCATCAAAACAACACCAATTGCTTCGAAACCTACACTTGGAGTGACATAGTAAGTCTCCTTTGGATCTGGTGGCATTAGGATTGGGAGAGAGCTAAGAATGCCCTTCACTTCCTCAAAACATTTTGCATGTTCCCTCCCCCATTCAAATGTAGATTGGCTTGCCAACCTATGCAAAGGGGCGATGGCTTCTGCTAGGAGATGGATGAAGCGAGACATGTACCTCACTTTGTGGTTGAAGGTCATTAGCTCCTTTGTTGTTGTTGGTGGAGATAATGACAAAAGGGCCTCTACTTTAGAGGGATCCACTTGAATTCCTTGTGAAGAAACCACATGGCCTAGCAAAACCACCTGAGATTCACCGATATGACACTTCTCTGGGTTGAGTTGTCCCCCAAATTGATGGAGCCGCTTAAGCCCCTCTTCAACCTTTTGGAAATGAAGTGATCTACAACTATAAATACAGAAATCATCCATAAAGACTCTTATAGATTTTCCAAAGAATGGCTGAAATACAAATATTGTGAATCTCATGAAGGTGCTAGGAGCATTGGTGAGCCCAAAAGGCATTACTCTGAATGCAAAACATCCCCAAGGTGTGATGAAGGTGGTTTTTGGTTGGTCCTCTTCTGCTATTCTAATTTGAAAATATCCTGAATACCCATCACACACAGTGTAGCATTCGTGACCTGCTACTTCATTCAAAATTTCATCTTGGAAAGGGAGAGGGAAGTGGTCCCTCTTTGTCGCAGCGTTGAGGGGTTTGTAATCCACGCAGACCCTCCACTTACCATTCTTCTTGGGAGTGACTACAATATGTGATACCCATTCGGAGTTGGATACTGGATAGATGAAACCAGCCTTCAAGAGTCGATTCACTTCCTGTAAGAGAGCCTTTTGTTGCACAGATCCTAGTCGCCTTAACTTTTGAGCCACGGGTTTGGTCCCTGGTTTCAATTCAATTCGATGCTCTATTACATCTACACCTCTTATTTGTGAGTAGTCAGTGATAAACAAATTGGGATACCTCCTTAACATATTGATGTAGGACCTCTTCTCCTCACAAGTAAGATCTTTTGCAAGCATCTTCTCAAATCCTTCTTCAAGGTGGTGGCATCTTTCATCCCCTCGTGTGTGATTGTCTGTTGGCTTTTCTTCTACTGGAACATCTTGAGTGTTGGCGTTGAATACAATTCCCATTACCTACAAAGAAGACTCCTCTTCACTGGTTGATGCACTGGTTGATGCTTCCTCATCACTTGAGTAGGGACTCTCCTCCTCGCTCTCTTCATCTGCCGTGGTTTCATAGTTGATATCTAGTTGCTTTCCTTCTCGCCAATCATACACCACCGGTTGACCCTTCTTAAGAATCAAACGACCACTTCCCCATTTTTTATCTGCATTCACAGCAATGAGCCAAGGCCTCCCTAGGATGATGGGATAGCCCTCCCCCTTAGCAGGCATGACATACATATCCACTCGTGCATCTATGTTACATACAGAGACTTTTACATTTTCAATGATCCCCAAACACTTCACACTTGAGTTGTTGGCTAGCCTAGCTTGACAATTAGAGGACTTTGTAATTTCAAGCCCTAACTTGTTCATTGATTTTTCCGTGATCACACACATTTGAGCTCCACCATCAACATATACATTAGACACCTTTTTACCCCTTATGTAAGCATCCACAATGGGTTCCACATCTTTTTGTAGCTTTGAGGCCACAACCTTAATGGAAAGATTTGCTTTCTTTTTTGGAATTCTTGTACTTACCAACTTTGGCCATTGCCTTCTTACTTTGGCTGATAGGTGCAGAAGTTGAGGCCATGAAATATTTGGCTTTTGGGTTTGTAAATCCTCCAAGATGTTGTAGGGCCTTGTACTAGATTCAGAGTGAGGTTCTCAAGCTGTTGAGTTAGCCTTTGTAAAACCTCTTGTTGAGAGTTATCTCCTATTTGTGAAGATTGTGCAAGAGGGGCCCTAATTGGTGCTTCCATGGTTTGTGAAGACTCCCTCTCACTCACTTCATTCAAACCCCTTGCTCTATGTGCTTGGAAGTGTAGTTTTCTAAACTTGATGATGGCTACCTCACGTGCTTCTTCGAAGGTGGATGGGAATTTTAGCTCTACTTTAGCCTTTAAAAGTGGATACAAGCCAACCATGAATCTCTCTTTTTTTAGAAAGTTAGGTGCACCACCATGATTTTCTAATGTAGCCTCCCACCTACCCCATAGATTGACAAAGGTTGCTTCATAAGAGGGATAGTCTTCAAGTGATACCTGCTTATGCCCAATAAGACATTTCCATAGTCCTTCAGAAGTATCACCTTGCCCGAACTTGGAGAGGAAGCTTGCTCACAGTCTCTCCCAATTGGACTTGATTTGGGGTTGCAAGGCCTCATACCATGCTTTAGCTTCTGCTTTTAGAACCAACGGGAAGGCTCGTAGCTTTACTTCCTCTTCATCTCTCCCAGATATGAGATGTGCCATCTCCAAGTTGTCAAGAAACTCTTGCGCATCTTCCCCACTTCTTGCATAGAACGTGGGAAAAGAACTTGACATTTTGTTTAGACTTTTTTAAATCTCTTTTTTTAAAGAAACTTTTCTCTTCCAGGCCGCACAAGATTATTGACACTATAAATCTGATTACATTAAAATGAAGATGTACACATCCATTGTTAATTCGTACTTTATCATAGGTAGAATAAATGGATTAATTGAAGCATTGATTTCATTGAGGCGAGTGGATCCAAATATCCTCCTTATGATAGACTGAAACCTAAACTTAGTTGCAATGATTATATGAATGGATTGCCGAGCAATAGGCCTAAAAGGTTCATTATTTTGATCGTGATTCATGTGCTACTCCTCGTTGTTGGTTTGAAGACCTCGTTCCTTCATATGGCCCTTGAGCACCCCTTCACCACTCCTTGTTCCTTTCTTTAAAACAAAATGAAAACGTGAACATCAAAAGAAGTTTCATAATTGATGATTGGAAGTATAATTGGATTGGGTGATGCCAGTATTTCTCTAAGTCTTTCTGCACCAAACATAAAAACAATGCGTTGCTGGAAAAAGACTTTTCTATCTACGTGAACATTTACTCTAATGTGTTGTGCAAAATGAAATGGATAGATGGGAACTCCATTGTTCATCAGTAAATAATTTGAAGGTAACTTGGAAATATGTTCCTCCGTGGGGGCACCACTTTATGAGGGCGAGCTTTTTGAAATGGGGCCTCTAAACCCAAACCAATGGGCCTACCCTCACAAAATGTTCGTAAAGAGGTACGCACACTACTTGGGGCACCACCTTCTTTTGGGAGTGGAGAAGGAAACCAATCAAAATGACACTTGCACTCACCCACTCAAGCAACACACTTTGAAAACCCCCTTACTCTATATACACTTTGGACACTTGAACACCATCAACGATTATGCAACCCAATGCCGTGCATCAAAATGAAATATGCAATTTGTGGAATAGTATTCACCTTCTCCCCATAAGAATACCCATAATACATCCAAACTCTTCCTCTCTCAAGCACTCATCAAGAAAATCATGCTCACAAGACTTGCCTCTCAAACACACAAGAGAATCACTTACATCAAACTAACACACTTTGCATAGAGAGCTCATCTCCATCTATGCAATGCCGTGACACAAATAAAATCACCATGAGAGGTAGCCACATGCATATGTAATGAAGCAAAAGAGAGTTGGAGTGAGAAATTTCTTTAGACCAATTGAATAAGTGTGGAGAAACAAACCAATGGTAAATTGAGAATAGAACACTTACTTGATTTCTCGCACACCTTTTAAGGGGAGAACCGACGCTTGCTAACCATCACGAATTGCGACACTTGAAAGTTTTGAAGATGATTTCATGATCATTAACATAACCATGAGAGAGATCATGATGTATTTACAAGTTATTGAGGTGCTACAAATGATTTATTGGGTTGATGGAGTAAGAGATTGTAGAATGGAAAGAGTGGAGAATAGAGTTGCACTTCCTCCAAAGAGGAAGGTTAAGAGGGAGGATGTGAAAGAGGGAGAGTTGGAGTTTTCTCTACTATTGATCAAGAAACAACATGAAGCTGAAAATATAGGTGTGTGTGTGTCCTTGAGTCTCTCCAAGGGGGGCTATTTATAGTTGTGTAGGAGTGGGATTATGCTACACTTAATTAGAGTAAGTGATTAGACCTAATTCAGTGTCCTTTGACCACTCATTGAATATTGGACATAAAAGGGACTATTTATTCACCAAAAATATCATTTTAGACTGTGAAGGCTCCATAGGGGTGCATAATGTAGGTGGGCCCCACCATGAGGCCCTACGGGTGGCTCCTGCGGGGTATCTCAACTTGTCTGTCTTGGCATTTAGAAAGCATCTTTAGGTTGGTCCCATCACATGCAAGTGACCTTGAACACTCATTGCTCTTCTAGAAGATGAGTAAGGGAAAAATAAGATCTCACTCTCTTGATTTACTTGATTTACAGTTCCCTTTTGCTGCGAATCTGACAGATTTACACTATTTTGACCATAACTTTTTACCTGTAGCTCGGAATGACATGCTTCAAAAGGCAAAATTGACCTTCTCAACATGTTTGATATGACTTTGGACTATTCTTCATGCCCATGCACCAAGGAATTCGGTTTGGAAGGTCCACACTAGGCTAGGGAACCTTTTGCTTCAAAGTCTTCTTGTATGGGCCCTTTGCTTGTATGCATCCAAGGGGAATCATGCTTTTTCAAAAGGCTATGATGCTTAAACAAATAGAGGAGGGCCCAATATTATTTCCTTGTGAAAAGAGTATACAATTGGAGTCTTTTTTGAAAGGAGAGAAACTATATGTATATTCTTAAGAGATATTGGGCCACCTATGTAGGGGGCATAGAAGACTTGTAGAGAGGGACCATAATCTTTGGTAAATACAAGTGGAGAGTTGATTTCCATGGAAATTTATCTATAAGGGGTGGAAGATGGATATATTATTTTTCTACTACTAATTTACAAGGGGTAAGAAAGTTTGGGGGTATATAGTTGGTTATTGTATGCTTACTTTTATTTACAAAGCAAAAAGAAAAGGGTGGTAATATAAATATATGACTAAGGTGACATTCTTGGGAAGAGTACAATGTATGTGTCGCCACAAAGGTTAAACAAAGAGAGGAAATTTATTCTAGATAACTTAATAGCGTAGAAAAATATATACACATATGAAGAAGAGGACATTGAGTAGGCTGAGAAATGGTGCAAAAAGATGGTTACCATTTTATGCCACTCACCTACCTTGGACAAATGGTGGAGCATCCTTCTCTCCATGTTTCAATGGACCCTAGATTAGACAAGGGGTGGACCTTTGCTTCTCTCTATGTTTCAATAGAGTTAGCTTGGACAAGTGGTGGCCCTTGGAACCAAACCCCCATGTAAAACCTATCATGGTCACTCCAAGTAGTAAGAAAGAATAACCTTTAAGATGTAGCCTTATAGGTTGGACGAGTGGTTGACCTTAACACCCACATATTCTTAATAAAAGTGGTGAATCTTGAGACCAAACCACTCAGGCTACTAGCAATAATAGCTTGGACAAGTGGTGGACCTTGAATGTAAACCCCTCATCTACGAAATATCGTGGGTTTAATGTATTTTGATGGAGCCTATTATCTTGGAGACATGGTGCAGCTTGCTTCTCGTCGTGTTTCAATGGAGCCTATCTTGGACAAAAGGTGGAGCATCCTTCTCTCCATGGTTCAATGGACCCTAGCTTGGACAAGTGGTGGACCTTTGTTTCTCTCTATGTTTCAATAGAGTTAGCTTGGACAAGTGGTGGAACTTGGAACCCCACCCCCGTGTAAAACCTATCATGGTCACTCCAAGTGGTAATAAAGAATAACCTTTAAGATGTAGCCTTATAGGTTGGACAAGTGGTGGACCTTAACACGCGCATATTCTTAATATAATGACAGAGAGTGGAAAAGTGGTGAATCTTGAGACCAAACCACTCAGGCTACTACCAATAATAGCTTGGACAAGTGTTGGACCTTGAATGTAAACCCTTCATTTATGAAATATCGTGGGTTTAATGTATTTCGATGGAGCCTAGCATCTTGGAGACATGGTGCAGCTTGCTTCTCGTCATGTTTCAATGTAGCCTATCTTGGACAAATGGTGGAGCATCCTTCTCTCCATGTTTCAATGGACCCTAGCTTGGACAAGTGGTGGACCTTTGTTTCTCTCTATGTTTCAATAGAGTTAGCTTGGACAAGTGGTGGACCTTGGAACCAAACCCCCATGTAAAACCTATCATGGTCACTCCAAGTGGTAATAAAGAATAACCTTTAAGATGTAGCCTTATAGGTTGGACAAGTGGTGGACCTTAACACGCGCATATTCTTAATATAATGACATAGAGTCGAAAAGTGGTGAATCTTGAGGCCAAACTGCTCAGGCTACTAGCAATAATAGCTTGGATAAGTGGTGGACCTTGAATGTAAACCCCTCATCTACGACATATCGTGGGTTTAATGTTTTTCGATGGAGCCTAGCATCTTGGAGACATGGTGCACCTTGCTTCTCCTCATGTTTCAATGGAGCCTACCTTGGACAAATGCTGGAGCATCCTTCTCTCCATGTTTCAATGGACCCTAGCTTAGACAAGGGGTGGACCTTTGCTTCTCTCTATGTTTCAATAGAGTTAGCTTGGAAAAGTGGTGGACCTTGGAACCAAACCCCCATGTAAAACCTATCATGGTCACTCCAAGTAGTAAGAAAAAATAACCGTTAAGATGTAGCCTTATAGGTTGGACAAGTGGTGGACCTTAACACCCACATATTCTTAATAAAAGTGGTGAATCTTGAGACCAAACCACTAGGGCTACTAGCAATAATCGCTTGGACAAGTGGTGGACCTTGAATGTAAACCCCTCATCTACGACATATCGTGGGTTTAATGTATTTCGATGGAGCATAGCATCTTGGAGACATGGTGCACCTTGCTTCTCCTCATGTTTCAATGGAGCCTACCTTGGACAAATGGTGGAGCATCCTTCTCTCCATGTTTCAATGGACCCTAGCTTAGACAAGGGGTGGACCTTTGCTTCTCTCTATGTTTCATTAGAGTTAGCTTGGACAAGTGGTGGAACTTTGAACCAAACCCCCGTGTAAAACCTATCATGGTCACTCCAAGTGGTAATAAAGAATAACCTTTAAGATGTAGCCTTGTAGGTTGGACAAGTGGTGGACCTTAACACGCGCATATTCTTAATATAATGACATAGATTGGAAAAGTGGTGAATCTTGAGACCAAACCACTCAGGCTACTACCAATAATAGCTTGGACAAGTGTTGGACCTTGAATATAAAACCCTCATCTATGACATATCATGGGTTTAATGTTTTTCGATGGAGCCTAGCATCTTGGAGACATGGTGCACCTTGATTCTCCTCATGTTTCAATGGAGCCTACCTTGGACAAATGGTGGAGCATCCTTCTCTCCATGTTTCAATGGACCCTAGCTTAGACAAGGGGTGGACCTTTGCTTCTCTCTATGTTTCAATAGAGTTAGCTTGGACAAGTGGTGGACCTTGGAACCAAACCCCCATGTAAAACCTATCATGGTCACTCCAAGTAGTAAGAAAGAATAACCTTTAAGATGTAGCCTTATAGGTGGGACAAGTGGTGGACCTTAACACCCACATATTCTTAATAAAAGTGGTGAATCTTGAGACCAAACCACTCAGGCTACTAGCAATAATAGCTAGGGATAACCATTAAGATATAGTCTTTCAAGGGGTGAGAAAGAATAACCATTAACATATAGTCTTATAGGTTGAACAAGTGGTGGACCTTAACACCCAAATATTCTTAATATAATGACAGAGAGTGGAAAAGTGGTGAATCTTGAGAGCAAAACACTCATGCTACTAGCGATAATAGGTTGGACAAATTGTTGATCTTGAATGTAAACTCCCCATGTACAAAATAACGTGGGTTTAAGGTATTTCGATGGAGGCTACTATCTTGGAGATATGGTGCAGCTTGCTTCTCTTCATGTTTCAATAGAGTCTATCTTGGACAAATGGTGGAGCATCCTTCTCTCCATGTTTCAATAGACCATAGCTTAGACATGTGGTGGACCTTTGCTTCTCTCTATGTTTCAATAGAGTTAGCTTGGACAAGTGGTGGACCTTGGAACCAAACCCCCATGTAAAACCTTTCATGGTCACTCCAAGTGGTCAGAAAGAATAACCATTAAGATATAGTCTTATAGGTTGGACAAGTGGTGGACCTTAATACCCAAATATTCTTAATATAATGACATAGAGTGAAAAAGTGGTGAATCTTGAGACCAAACCCCTCATGCTACTAGCGTTAATAGGTTGGACAACTGGTGGACCTTGAATGTAAACCTTCCATGTTTCAATAGAGTTAGCTTCGACAAATGGTGGAGCATCCTTCTCTCCATGTTTCAATGGAGCCTAGCTTGGACAAGTGGTGGACCTTTTGCTTCTCTCTATGAGAAGAATAAAGTTAGCTTGGATAAGGGGTGGACCTTGGAACCAAACCCCTATGTAAAACATATCATGGACATTTCAAGTGGTGAGAAAGAATACCCTTTAAGATATACCCTTATAGGTTGGACAAGTGGTCGACCTTAACACCCAAATCTTCTTAACGTAATGACATAGAGTGGAAAAGTGGTGAATCCTGAGACCAAACCACTCATGCTACTAGGGATAATAGCTTGGAAAAGTGACTGGCCTTGACGTTAAACCCCACATGTAAACAATATTGTGGGTTTAAGGTATTTCAATGGACCCTAGAATCTTGGAGACATGGTGCAACTTGCTTCTTTTCATGTTTCAATAAAGCCTATCTTCCACCAATGGGGGATCATCCTTCTCTAAATGTCTCAGTGGAGCCTAGCTTGGACAAGTGGTGGACCTTTGCTTCTCTCTATGTTTCCATAGAGTTAGCTTGGACAAGTGGTGGACCTTGAAACCAAACCCCCATGTAAAACATATCATGGTCATTCCAAGTGGTGAGAAATAATACCCTTTAAGATCTAGCCTTATAGGTTGGACAAGTGGTCGACCTTAAAACCTAGATCTTCATAAGATAACGACATAGAGTGGAAAAGTGGTGAATCTTGAGACCAAACCACTCATGCTACTAGAGATAATAGGTTGGACAAGTGGTGGACCTTGAATGTAAACTCCCCATGTACAAAATATCGTGGGTTTAAGGTATTTCAATGGAGCCTAGCATCTTGGAGACATGGTGCAGATTGCTTCCCTTCATGTTTCAATGGAGCCTATCTTGGACAAATGGTGGAGCATCCTTCTCTCCATGTTTCAATGGAGCCTAGCTTGGACAAGTGGTGGACCTTTTCTTCTCTCTATGTTTCAATAGAGTTAGCTTGGACAAGTGGTGGGCCTTGGAACCAAACTCCCATGTAAAACCTATCTTGGTAACTCCAAGTGGTGAGAAAGAATAAAGTTTAAGATATAGCCTTATAGGTTGGACAAGTGGTGGACCTTAGCACCCAGATATTCTTAATAGAATGACATAGAGTGGAAAAATGGTGAATCTTGAGACCAAACCACTCATGCTACTAGAGATAATAGGTTGGACAAGTGGTGGACCTTCAATGTAAACCCCCCATGTTCAAAATATCATGGGTTTGAGGTATTTCAATGGAGCCTAGCATCTTGGAGACATGGTGTAGCTTGCTTCTCTTCATGTTTCAATGGAGCGTATCTTGGACAAATGGTGGAGCATCCTTCTCTCCATGTCTCAATGGACCCTAGCTTGGACAAGTGGTGGACCTTTGATTCTCTCTATGTTTCAATAGATTTAGCTTGGAGAAGTGGTGGACCTTGAAACAAAACCCCCATGTAAAACCTATGTTGGTCACTCCAAGTGGTGAGAAAGAACAACCCTTATGATATAGCCTTATAGGTTGGACAAGTGGTGGACCTTAACACCCAAATATTCTTAATATAATGACATAGAGTGAAAAAGTGGTGAATCTTGAGACCAAACCACTCATGCTACTAGCGTTAATAGGTTGGACAAGTGGTGGACCTTGAATGTAAACCTCCCATGTTTCAATAGAGTTAGCTTCGACAAATGGTAGAGGATCCTTCTCTCCATGTTTCAATGGAGCCTAGCTTGGACAAGTGGTGGACCTTGGAGCCAAACCCCCATGTAAAACATATCATGGACATTTCAAGTGGTGAGTAAGAATACCCTTTATGATATACCCTTATAGGTTGAACAAGTGGTCGACCTTAACACCCAGATCTTCTTAACATAATGACATAGAGTGGAAAAGTGGTGAATCTTGAGACCAAACTACTCATGCTACTAGAGATAATAGGTTGGACAAGTGGTGGACCTTGAATGTAAACTCCCCATGTACAAAATATCGTGGGTTTAAGGTATTTCAATGGATCTTAGCATCTTGGAGACATGGTGCAACTTGCTTCTCTTCATGTTTCAATGGAGCCTATCTTGGAAAAATGGTGGAGCATCCTTCTCTCCATGTTTCAATGGACCCTAGCTTAGACAAGTGGTGGACCTTTGCTTCTCTCTATCTTTCAATAGAGTTAGCTTGGACAAGTGGTGGAACTTGGAACCAAACCCCCATGTAAAACCTATCATGGTCATTCCAAGTGGTGAGAAAGAATACCCTTTAAGATATAGCCTTATAGGTTGGACAAGTGGTGAGAAAGAATACCCTTTAAGATATAGCCTTATAGGTTGGACAAGTGGTGGACCTTAACACCCAGATCTTCTTAATATAATGACATAGAGTGGAAAAGTGGTGAATCTTGACATCAAACCACTCATGCTACTAGTGATAATAGGTTGGACAAATGGTGCACCTTGAATGTAAACCCCCCATGTACGAAATATCATGGGTTTAAGATATTTCAATGGAGCCTAGCATTTTGGAGACATGGTGCAGCTTGCTTCTCTTCATGTTTCAATCAAACCTGGCTTGGACAAATGGTGGAGCATCCTTCTCTCCATGTTTCAATGGAGCCTAGCTTGGACAAGTGGTGGACCTTTGATTATCTCTATGTTTCAATAGAGTTAGCTTGGACAAGTGGTGGACCTTGGAACCATACCCCTATGTAAATCCCATCATGTGCATTCCAAGTGGTGGTAAATAATACCATTTAAGATATTGCCTTATAGGTTGGACAAGTGGTGGACCTTAACACCCAGATCTTCTTAATATAATGACATAGAGTGGAAAAGTGGTGAATCTTGAGACCAAACCACTCATGCTACTAGTGATAATAGGTTGGACAAGTGGTGGACCTTGAATTTAAACCCCACATATACAGAATATCATGGGTTTAAGGTATTTCAATGGAGCCTAGCATCTCAAAGACATGGTGCATCTTGCTTCTCTTCATGTTTCAATGGAGCCTATTTTGGACAAATGGTGGAGCATCCTTCTCTCCATGTTTCAATGGACCCTAGATTGGACAAGTGGTGGACCTTTGTTTCTCTCTATGTTTCAATATAGTTAGCCTATATTAGACAATTAGTAGACCTCGAATCTCTCCATGTTGTCTAGACCTGAGCTTGGACAAGTGGTGGACCTTACTTCTCCCTTCCCTTAGTTTACTAGCTTAAATGATCACTATGTATACTTGCTTAGACCTAGCTTGAACAAGTGGTGGAACTTGTATTCACACAAACTTAATCCATTACAAAAAAGTATATGTTAAAATAACATTTGGTTTTTTTTGTTTCAGGAAAGATGGCTCCAAAAAAACAAGTTGCAAGGGTTGTTGTCTCAGTTGACTATACTTGCAATGATCTTAGGAAATGGTATTTGGACATACATGGTATAGAGGGTACACAATTTCATAAGGTGCATCTATTTATTGCCAAAAAGGAGAATGACAGCTTGTTTGAAGATGTTGGACAAGTTGTGGAAGCATCTGTCTCTGTAGTTGATAGTCATCCAGAGGTGGAATGCATTGACATTCTAGTTCCAATGAATCTAGAATTTCAACTATCTCGAGGAGCATATGCATTGGAGCGCATGTCTAGAAACAAAGAAGAGACAATGTTTTCTCGAGGATGGAAGTTTGCAGAATCAAATCCAAATATCACAGCAGATCAACTTCAAAGCTCCATCATTGCCACACTACAACGAAAAAAGGTGAAAGCTTCACGACCACCATCCACAAAGAAGCAAGCAAAAGTGCAGAAAGTAGAAGCTAAGCGAACTAGTTCCATTTTGGATGTAGACAAGGCATCTTTGGCATCCTCATCAACAGAGGGTTCAATGTCAAAGATGAGAATTGTGGATCCAGATGTTTTAGAAGCTGAGGCCATGAAAGGACAAGAAAAAGATACAGGTGGAATGAATAAGTACATAAATTATTTTCCTTTCCAATATAGGGAATTTGATATCCCTATTCAAAATTGTTGGCTTGCTCCTGATCACTATAATGCACGTATTATGGATAAAAACCACGCTGAAAGTGTGTTATTTGGATTTTCACGGAGTACGACCAAGCCTGCAGCATGTGCATATTTGATGCCTGTTCAAAATGCAAAATCAAAGAAGGGGACTCCTTTGGCAGTAGAAGAGGTAGAGGAGCAAAAAATTAAAGATTATCATTATTGGATTCTTGATGGGCAACATTCAATCTATGCTGCAAAAGTTTTGCTTCACAATGAACAAAACAACAAAGAGATCTTTGAAAGACTGATTAGCGTGTATAAATTTAGAAAGGCTCGCATTGTTGTGAATGCTCCTCCATTTGTTGCAACTGCTATATCTGCCATTGCAAATGAGGAGGCTCAGGCATTGTATGTCAAGCAACCTTACAGCCAAATATTGAGACATTTACGGAGTCAATGGATCTTCTCAGGACGACCACCCAAGGCAGCAAGTGGAATTGCAGAGGGACATGCATCTCGTGCCGGATGGGATGTAAGTTATTTTCTTTGTCTTTTTTATAGTGTTTAATTAACAAATCTTGCTCAATAGTTTAATTATTTCTCTATTTCTTTTTAGGGTTTTCTTCGATTGGCAAGAATGAGTGCAGCAGCAAGTTGGATTGCTAAACAGGCACACATGGTCACGTACTCTGATTTAGTTTATGATTGCTGGATAGAAATCATTGAAAATCTAGAAGAGGAGAATAAGAAACCCCCAACAACTGTATTTAGATACCTTTGTGGCCTTGATGAATCAGAGGTAAAGACTATTCAAGAAGAGATTAGAGATGAGAAGATTTTACTGTCAAAGAGTGCAAAGGATGGTGATGCAACTGACATGTATGATCGAATCAAGCAGTTGAAGCAAGACAAATTGATTCAAGATGCACTTCTTGAAGGCTTCAACAATTTGAATGAGTCTTCACCATGTAAAGACTGGGAGGAGGTGGTCAAAATGTATAACATCAATGATGTTGTTTATAAAACAATTTCAATGCTATGCGAGGAATGGATCAGATCTAGTTTGACGCGTGGAACAAAGAAAATGGCTTTTCCAGATGGAGCAATAAAATACATGCAATGGGCAATTCACCTTCAAAAGGAGAAAACTGAGCCTAGAGATTTGCCATGGTCAATCTATGTGGTGAGCCTACAAATGGAAGGCAATCTCTACTTGATGCGCCACTTCAATAATAAAGTGCCTATTGGCTTATGTGTTTTAGATATGACAAAAAACGTTGGAGGCAATTTGAAGTGGAGTGAGGAGACATTTAACAATGCTTTGGATGGGATCTTGGCTATTGCTGGAGGGTCAACAGATCCTGGATTTGTCTTTCTTGCATTTGTGGATTTCACTAACTTCACAAAATTGCAATGTGCCTTTCACGCCATGGGAGATAATCTGAGCTACCATTGTTGTGGTGCATTGCATCACTTTCCATCAGCTCCTTGCAAAGGAGCAATTCAATTCCTAACAGTTATTGCCTTCTTGGGACAAGGCAATGCATTTGAAGACCTGAGAAGAAGATTAGAGGAACATCCCATGCCAATTGATTGTTCTCTTCTTCAAGTAGCAGATAACGATATGTCAGATTTGCAATATTTGGAGGCCAAAAAAAGAGCTTTGGTCAAGCACTACATTCGTACATATTGTTTTGAAGACCGCAAGCTTGTTGATGTTTTTGGTGATGGCTCCTTGGTTGCACAAGAAGGAATACAACAGAAAAAAGAAGTTATCTGCTTAATTGATAGTGTGGAGGAGGCAAAACGCGTGGAGACCATGCTGCTAGACTTTGTTAAGTCTCATGAAGATATAGAAAAATGGGCTGGACTTCAACAATCCACTTCGCAATCAGGCGACATTGTGCCTGTTACAGAGGAGTGCTCTCCACAAAGAGAAGAAGAACAACAACAACACCATCCTCTGTCAATGGAGGACTTTTTGGAAATGGAGACACGTATGGTTTGAGTTTCTTGTGCATGTTAGTGTTTCTTGTTACTGATTTGATACTCTTAATGTTAGATTTTGCTTTATATAGTATTGATTGAGTTTGTATTTTTTATCTCAAGCATTCAAGGTTTGAATGTAAATAGTAAATTACTTGAGTTTTTGAATGGTGGATCTGTAGACTAAAACTATAACATTTAATACTCACAAAGACTTAATTACTTAAGAGCTTGAACTCAATAAGTTTTGGACCTTTTATCAATACCCCCTTGATATGATACATTAGATCGTAGCATGGTTAAATGGTGATGCTTCATAAATTGAACCTAGCTTAGACAGGTGCTGGAGCCTAAATTTAAACTAACCTTGCTAGAAGGGAGCTTATGTTTGGACTTTGAGAACTAGCATAAGTAATCAATTAGAGCATAGATTAGACATGTGGTGGTGGCCAGCCTTAGAGACCAAAATCTTAATGAGCTTGGAAAGGTATTTAAGTACTGCAATTTACTTAGTTTTAGTACTCATTAAATGCATAGCTTGACAAAAGGTGGACCTTACATGGATCCTAATTTCAAGAGGTGTGGTAGACCTTCAAAACAAGCTCATATAGCTTGGACATGTGGTAGACCTTGCATGAAGACTAGTTTAGTCAAGTGTGGTACACCTTGTAACCAACACCCATTTGTTATATTAGCTTGGACAAGTGGTGGACCTTGCTTTTATGTTTCAATGGAGCATATTTTGGACAGGTGGTAGACCTTGTTTCTCTCCATGCTTCAATGGAGAGAAACTTTAGCTTGGACAAGTGGTGGACCTTGTTTTTATGTTTTAAAGGAGCATATTTCGGACAAGTGGTAGACATAGTTTCTCTCCATGGTTCAATGGAGCCCACCTTAGACAAGTGAAGTACCTTGAAACCAAACCCCCATAATACAACCTACTAAATAGGTTGGAAATTTGGTGGGATATGAAACCATCCATGATAGAGCATAGTATAGGTGAAAACGTAGTGGTCCTTATATCAATTACCCATGCATAGCTTGGACAAGTGGTGGACCTTGATTCTCTCTATGTTTCAATGGATCCTATCTTGGACTAGAGATATATCTTACTTAGTTCCATGCTTCAATGGATTGTAGATTGGATAAGGAGTGGAACTTCAAACAAAACTCCACAGCATAGCATATATTAACAATTCATGGGTTTTATAGAGATTGTCTTGCCTATTTTGGAGAGTTGGTACACCTTTATTCTCCATTCTTCAATGGATCTGAGGTTGGACAAGCGGAGCTGGAGAAGTGGTCAACCTTAAAATGAAACCTCCCATGCTACAACCCATCATAGATCGTATATGTAGTGGACCTTGAAACTCTTTTATGTCCCTAGCTTAGAGAAGCATTGCACTCTTGATTATCTCCATACATGAAGGCAAGGTTGGACAAGTGGTGGACCTTCAAACCAGAATCTCTATGCAATAATAGGCAAGTGGTGGAGCTTGTTTTCTCCATGTTCCAATGGAGCCTAGCTTAGACAAACAATGGAGCTTGCTTCTCTCCATGTTTCAATGGATCCTAGCTTAGAAAAGTGGTGGAGATTTGCTTCTCTCCATGTTCCAATGGACCATAGCTTAGACAAGTGGTAGACCTTGAAAAACACCCCCCGTATACAACATATTATGGGGTTTTCATGTTTCAATGGCTCCTAGCTTGGACAAATGGTAGAGCTTGCTTCTCTTTATGTTTCAATGGATCCAATCTTAGCCAAGTGGTGGACCTTGAAACAAGAATCCCCCCCCCCATGTACAACGTATTATGGTTTTTGAAAGCACTGGGAGAAAATAATAGCTTTGATAAGTGGTGGAGCTTGCTTATCTCCATGCTTCAATGGAGCCGAGGTTGGACACATGTTGGAGAGAAGATGGTTGCCCATGAAATAAGACCATGCATGCTATAATCAATCATATGTTGTACACATGGTGGACCTTGCAATTGTTTTATATGCCTAACTTGGACAAGTGGAGGATCCTTGATTACCTCCAGATATCAACAACAAGCCAAGTTTGGACAAGTGTAGTACCACCAAACCAGAATCTATATGCTACAATAGAGTATAGGTAGGACACGCGATGAACCTTGATATCAAACCATCCATGCTACTAGAGATGATAGGTTTCACATGTGGTGGAACCTTGTATCAATGTTCTATGTGTAGTTTTTGACTAGTGATAGACCTTGAAACTAATCCCTCTAGGCTACAAGAAAAAAGAGATGGATGAGGAGGCTAGACTACTTTTGTTGCATCAATGCATCCCATGTTACCACATATACTATAGGGTTCTTGGATAAGTTTTGGATCTTGTGTCAATGCTCCATGTCTAGCTTGGACAAGTGGTGGACCTTGGTTCTCTCTATGCTTCAAATGGGCAATAGATTGGAGACACAGTGGCCTTTTTTTTCCAATGATTTTATTTTTTGGAAACCTTGGAGGCACCATGTAAGAGGCACTCTAAGTCTTCCATACAATGGACCTATTGGACTATAAAATAATGATATCTTTCTTTGATATTGTCATTATTTTATGCATAATATTTTCTTCTTTTTGTAGACACAAAGGAGTTAAGTGATATAAAAACTAGATGTATTTCACACTATGATTGGCATGAAGATCCTTTTGGGACACCAACTTTTCCTATTCCCAAAGATGTAATTTTCCATATTAACGGTGTGGATTTTGAAGTGCGACTTTCATGTATTGAAGGAGCTGGTTATGGGCTATTTGTGCATACTACCCTGGAAAGTGGTTTGACTATTCTAAACTATGGAGGGCATAAGTATAGATTTCAAGACTGGAAAAAGATATGCAAAATATTTCCAAGAGCTTATAAATATTCTCTTCTAGAGGATCCAAACATAGAAGAAGAGGAAGATCAATCATACATTATTGGTTGTGTAGAAGAAGGAAACGTGTCGGGCTATATAAATAGTTCTCACAGTACAAATGTCTGTCCCAACGTACGCTATACATTTGATCCAAATTTGCCACCTTGGCATAAATGCACCTCTTCACACATCAAGTCAGAAGAATATGGCCATGTATGCATTGAGACTATTTGTCAAGTTGAAGTAGGAGAAGAGTTGTTTGCTGACTATAACTTTACTTGACATTGTAAAGTATTGTACATGGATGGAAATCTCAAGTACATGCATCATTTTCATTTTTCATGGATGAAATCTCAAGTAAATATAACATTTGATTATTGTTTAGTTTATGCTCAACGAGAATCTAAAGTGCTCTTATGCTTTGTGTGTTGTCTAACATATTTGACTACCTTGGCCATAGAATCTTGATTCTACTCTAGATTTGTGATAAATCTTACCAAAATTTAATCAATGTCTAGGTTGGACAAGTGGTGGGGCTTCAAAAATTACTGTCTTAAACAAGTGGAGTTATCTTACTTGAATAAGTGGTGGCCTTTGAATCCAAATCTAAGCCAAATCTCTAATTATTTTCTTGTAGTCTAGGTTGGACATTTGGTGGACCTTGTATCCATGTTTCCTCAACAAGGGTGGCTTTTAGTTTTCACTTTAAGTACTCATCTTTAATAAAGTGTAGGATGGAAAATGTTGAGTTAGTAGATTGTATTTTAGACAAGTGGTGTTTGGTGTACGAATGCTGAAAATGGTTGCAAGGATTCTAACAACGACTTTACCTTAAATAAATTTCTTACTAGGAGTTCTACATATAAATATGGTGAATAAAATTCTAGTGGTTTTGAGATACCATTTGTGTGTGTGTTTTCTTAGATTCACAAACTGGGATGGATAATGCTCCTATGGTTCAGTCAACAACTATAGAATCCATAGATTCTATGGTTTCTAAAGTGCCCAAGATGGATGATATTTCTATACTAGAGTCTAGTGTTGTGCAACTTGAGCAAGCTTCCAATAATGAGAACCAAGAAATCGATGCTTCAAAAATGCAACATACATCAAAAGAGACTGAAAAGTCCACTCACGAGCTATTGCCAATTGGTACTACGTCATGTAGCGTAGATGTTGAGAAATCCATGCTTACAATTATATTGGATTTAAATGGTCTATTATTGAAACGTTCCCCTCAACCATCCTCACACCACAACTCAGTGCAAATGGATTCAAAAGAATATATTATACTCAGGCCAGGTTGCATCCAATTCTTGAAGACTATTTTACAAAGTTTTAATGTTGCAATTTGGTCGACAGCTACTAGGAATAATGTGTATCAAATCCTTGCAGCACTAAACAACTTAGCTGAGGATACATTGCCTTTCTTTGCAATTTGGTCGCAAGATGTTTGCTACACCGCTCAAACTCAAAAATTGTTTGGACCCGACAATCTAAACGTTGAGGCAATGTTCAAGCCTCTAGCCAAAATTGCCATGGGGTTTGAATGTGATCCACAAAGAACAGTGCTTATTGATGACTCTCCTTACAAGGGATGTATTTCACCAGCAAACAATTGCATTTTTCCACCACAATTTGATGTTGAGAAGATGGTTGACAATATGCTCTTGGAGGAGCTACTGCCATACTTGATTCAACTTGATGAGAGAAGGGATGTGCGTGATTTAATTGCTTCTAATCGTTATGGACAAACTATAGTGACAAATGATAGTGAATACAAACAAATCATGGAGTATTGGAAGCAGAAAAATGATGTTTGGTCAGCTAAGGTGTTCTTTACAAGAAGAATACCACCTGCAAAAGGTGACAGAGATGAAACTATCATTGAAGATGCAAGTGACACAAGCCACCGCAATGAAATGAGAAGAGCCCAAATACAAGAGATCTTGGCAAAGGAGCGTACACCCATTGAAAGCATGAAGGCGTCACAATTGACCACTTTAGCTAGGCAACTGGGTTGTAACACAAAAGGAGTTTTGAAGGCAACCAGAGCAAAGGCTTATATAAATAAGGTGAAAGCTGAGAACAATCTTCTAAGGCTGGATAGAAAGCAACCCTAAGGTACTAGTGACATGTCATATATTCTTGATACACATGCTTGAACACTCATGTGCATGGTATCTAACAAATCTTTCTTTTTATTCCTTCTTGCAGGATCTTACAAAGGATACTACTAGATGGAGCTCAATCAATAGAGATTTTGATATTTTTGCTCAAAATAATGAAGTAGTCACCTACATTTTTTGTTTATCAATTTCGTGAGAGACTTTATTTTAGTTTGTAATTATCAAATGAAATGAAAAGTATCCTTCTTATTAAGATTGTTGATCTTTTTCTTGTTCAAACCTTTCAATTGTGATTTATAGTTTTGTTAGCATGAGATTGTGCTTTTTTAGTTTGAAAAAAACTGTCAAAGATCCAAGTCTTTTTGGCTTTACTTAAGTTATTAATTGTGAAAGATCCAAGTCTTTTTGCTTTACTTAAGTTATTGATTGCCTATGTAATAGTCCTTAAAACAATATCGGATGGCTTTCTTGCTCCCATGTCTCACATTGGTCTTTAGGTAAGACAAGTGGTGACCTTGAAAGTATGGTCTCATATCTCGATCAAGTGAAGAGACATGAAGCTTAAATATCACTACTATGTATCTAGTGTTAAACTCCATCGAGACAAAGACTAGATAGCCAAATTGCAGTCGAGTTTACGTGAAAAATCCATTTGAGCTAAGGTAAAACTTACAGTGCCTCATTTTTCTAGAATTCTACCCCATCAAGGAAGTTAGAATCTAGCACAAAACAATTAAGACTCTTTTGGAGCCTAGATAGAAAAATTCGTGGAACTTATGAAACTTATTATTGAGTTAGAGTCTAGTTTAGATAAGCAAAAGATCTTCAAACCAGCACTTGACTTTCTTACTATTCAATATTCAAAATCCCTTGAGGCTAACAAATTACATACCCACTTGTAACCTAACTAATGAGTAATTATATAGATCTAAGCAAGTATATATAATGAGTCTTCAAACTAATAATCCAAGGGAAGAGAGTAGCAAGGTCCACTACTTGTCCAAGCTCAGCTCTAGACAACATAGAAAGATGCTAGTTCTACTAATTGTCTAATTATAGGCATGGAGAAATGATAGAAGGTTGACCACTTGTCCAACCTATCATCTCTAGTAAGATGGGAGGTTTGGCCTTAAGATTCACCATGTAACCAACCTATACATCATTGTATTATGAAGAGTAAAAAAGCAAAGCTCCACCACTTGTCCAAGCTAGTTCTAAAATCCACATGGAGATAAGCAAGCTCCACCATTTGTCGAATCTCTCTTCCATTAAAACATGAAAAAACTCATCTATGTTGTATAGGGGGACTTTTTTCCAAGGTCCACCACTTGTCCAAGCTAGTATCCCTAGTAGCACGAGTGGTTTGGTCTCAAGATACACCACTTGTACACTCTATGTCATTATATTAAGAAGAACTATGTATTAAGGTCCACCACTTGTCCAACCTATAAGGTTATATCTTAAATGGTATCCTTTCTCACCACTTGAAATGCCCATGATATGTTTTACACGGGGGTTTCATTCCAAGGTCCACCACTTGTCCAAGCTAACTCTATTCAAACATAGAGAGAAGCAAAGGTCCACCACTTGTCCAAGCTAATTCTATTCAAACATAGAGAGAAGCAAAGGTTCACCACTTGTCAAAGCTAGGCTCCGTTGAAGTATGGAGAGAAGTAACCTCCATCATTTTTCCAAGATAGGTGCCATTCAAACATGGAAAGAATCAAGATCTACCATGTCTCTGATATTCTAGGCTCCATTGAAACACCCTAAAACCATGATATTTTGTACATGGGGTGTTTACATTCAAGGTCTACCACTTCTCTAACGTATTATACCTAGTAGCATGAGTGATTTGGTCTTAAGATTCACCACTTATCCACTCTATGTCATTATATTAAGAATAACTGGGTGTTAAGGTCCACCACTTGTCCAACCTATAAGGGTATATCTTAAATGGTATCCTTCACCACTTGTCAAGGTCCATCACCACTTTTCCAACCTATAAGGTTATATCTTGAATGATATTTTTCCTCATCACTTGTAATGCCCATGCTATGTTTTACAAAGGGGTTTTGTTCCAAGACCCACCACTTGTCCAAGCTAACTCCATTAAAACATAGAGAGAAGCAAAGGTCCACCACTTGTCCAAGATAGGCTCCATTGAAACATGGAGAGAAGGATGATCCACCATTTCTCCAAGATAGGTTCCATTGAAACATTGAGAGAAGCAATCTCCACCATGTCTCCAAGCTAGGATCCATTGAAATACCCTAAACCCATAATTTTGTACATGAGGGGTTTACATTCAAGGTCCACCACTTGTCCAACCTATTATCCCTAGTAGCAAGAGTGGTTTGGTCTCAAGATTCACCACTTGTACACTCTATGTCATTATATTAAGAAGAAATATGTGTTAAAGTCCACCACTTGTCCAGCCTATAAGGTTATATTTTAAATAGTATCCTTTCTCACCACTTGAAATGCCCATGATATGTTTTACATGGGGGTTTCATTCCAAGGTCCACCACTTGTCCAAGCTAACTCTATTAAAACATATAGAGAAAGAAAGGTCCACCGCTTGTCCAAGCTAGGCTCATTGAAACATGGAGAGAAGGAACCTCCACTGTTTCTCCTAGATAGGCTCCATTGAAACATGGAGAGAAATAAGCTCCACCATGCCTCCAAGTTGCTAGGCTCCATTGAAATACCCAATACCCATAATTTTTTGTACATGGGGGGTTTACATTCAAGGTTCACCACTTGTCCAACCTATTATCCCTAGTAGGTTTGGTCTCATGATTCACCACTTGTCCACTCTATGTCATTATATTAAGAGGAATTAGGTGTTAAGGTCCACCACTTGTCCAACCTATAATGTTATAGCTTGAATGGTATTTTTTCTCACCACTTGTAATGCCCATGACATGATTTACATGGGGGTTTTGTTCCAAGGTACACCACTTGTCCAAGATAAATCTATTGAAACATAGAGAGAAACAAAGGTCCACCACTTTTCCAAGCTAGGCTGCATTGAAACATGGACCTTAATACCAAATTATTTCTAGTAGCATGAGTGATATTTTGTACATGGGGCGTTTACATTCAAGGTCCACCACTTGTCCAACCTATTTCCCTAGTAGGTTTGGTCCCAATTTCACCACTTATCCACTCTATGTCATTATATTAAGAATAATTGGGTGTTAAGGTCCACCACTTGTCCAACCTATAAGGTTATATATTGAATGGTATTTTTTCTCACCACTTGTAATGCCCATGATATGTTTTACATGGGGTTTTTGTTCCAAGGTCCACCACTTTTCCAAGATAACTCTATTCAAACATAGAGAGAAACAAAGGTCCACCACTTGTCCAAGCTAGGATCCATTGAAACATGGAGAGAATGATGCTGCACCATTTATCCAAGATAGGCTCCATTGAAACACTCTAGGGGGTTTTATTTCAAGGCCCACCACTTGTTTAACCTATTATCCCTAGTTGCATGAGTGGTTTGGTTTCAAGATTCACCACTTGTACATCTATGTCATTATATTGTGTTAAGGTCCACCACTTGTCCAACCTATAAGGTTATATCTTAAATGGTATCCTTTCTCGCCACTTGAAATGCCCATGATATGTTTTACATGGGATTTTCATTCCAAGATCCACCACTTGTCCAAGCTAACCATATTCAAACATAGAGAGAAACAAAGGTCCACGACTTGTCCAAGCTAGGCTCCATTGAAACATGGAGAGAAGGAACCTCCACCATTTCTCCTAGATAGGCTCCATTAAAACATGGAGAGAAGTAAGTTCCACCATGTCTCCAAGATGCTAGGCTCCATTGAAATACGCAAAACCCATGATATTTTGTACATGGGTGATTTACATTCAAGGTCAACCATTTCTCCAACCTATTATCCCTAGTAGGTTTGGTCCTCACAATTCACCACTTTTCCACTATATGTCATTATAATAAGAGGAATTGGGTGCTAAGGTCCACCACTTGTCCAGCCTATAAGGTTATACCTTGAATGGTATTTTTTCTCACCACTTGTAATGCCCATGACATGCTTTACATGGGGGTTTTGTTCCAAGGTTCACCACTTGTCCAAGCAAATTCTATTGAAACATAGAGAGAAACAAAGGTCCACCACTTTTCCAAGCTAGGCTCCATTGAAACATGGACCTTAATACCAAATTATTCCTAGTAGCATGAGTAATATTTTGTACATGGGGGGTTTGCATTCAAGGTCCACCACTTGTCCAACGTACTTTTCCTAGTAGGTTTGGTCGGAAGATTCACCACTTGTCCACTCTATGTCATTATATTAATAATAATTGGGTGTTAAGGTCCACCACTTTTCCAACCTATAAGGTTATATATTGAATGGTATTTTTTTCTCACCACTTGTAATGTCCATGATATGTTTTACATGGGGATTTTGTTCCAAGGTCCACCACTTGTCCAAGCTAAATCTGTTCAAACATAGAGAGAAACAAATGTGCACCACTTGTCCAAGGTAGGCTCCATTGAAACATGGAGAGAATGATGCTCCACCATTTATCCAAGATAGACTCCATTGAAACATGGAGAGAAGTAAGCTCCACCATGTTTCCAAGATGCTAGAGTCCATTGAAATACCCAAAACCCCTGATACTTTGTACATGGGGGGTTTACATTCAAGGTCCACCACTTGTCCAACCTATTATCCCTACTAGCATGAGTGGCTTGGTCTCAGGATTCACCACTTGTCCACTCTATATCATTATATTAAGAAAAATTGGGTTTCCATATCTAAATGGATCTTTGCTTGGATAAGTGGTAGACCTTGAGACCTAAATACCCATTCTACACTAGAGCATTGGTTAAGCCTTATACACTTCAAGAATACCTTTAACAACAAGTAGTAGTTATTAGTTGACTTAAGTCTAGTTGAACTCCATGGTATTGAGACTAAGAGAGAGTGTAGCATAAAAAAGAGTCAGGATTTTAATTTGACTTTCTTTCTATTAATGAGTAGATCATAGATGGATTTTGGTATCTAATAAAACCTTAGGGTAGACAATGTAAAACTCATGTCTATTGTTGTGTTTGCATTAAGTGTTCTTGTTCTTTAATTTCAGAACCATTACAGAAAAATGGATTGGCTATATGCTGGCATAAATTGAAAAAAACTATTGAATTACCCATCCAACCTCCTCCAAGACCTTGTCCAAGGAATGAATCACCTCCTTATCACCTACCACTTGCTTTCAAGGACATCAAAAGAGTACTTATCTTGGATCTAGAGGGGTTACTTCTCAAGACAGTTGAAATGAAACATGGAGATTATATGCCATCTTGGGCTCAACACATGCGACTTGTGGAGGACAAAGATGAAGTTTATCATGTGGTGCGACCAGACGCACAAAGTTTTTTGGATTTTTGTGCTGAATACTTTGAGCTATGGATATGGAGTTGCTATAACTTAACAAGGGTGCAACGCATCACACAAAAGTGTTTTCCTGAGCAGTATACCAAGTTCAAGGTGTTTATGAGTAACAAAAATTGCCAAAATCCAAATATCATGTTAGCATTTACAAGGGTTTATCACAAAAATCTGAGTGATATTTGGAAGATATTTGAGGATTTGGATGCAAACAATACCTTAATTTTTGATGACACTCCATATAGGGTGATGTGGAACATGCCAGGGATATATCTTATATTTCCAAAGATGTGGAGGCAAACTTCCGAGCAACTTCAAAACTTCTTGCAGAGAACCATAATTCCATGGTTGGTAGGATGGTTGTATGCAAGAGATAAGAGAGTCTATACATACAACAAAATTGTAAATCAGTATAGTGATTCTGAGACAAAATATGTCCTTGGTGTGTACTTGTCAACACGAAAGCATTGAATAAATATGGCTATAAGATGCTTTTTTTATTCTAGTGTGTATCTTTCAACATTTGTATAATTTGATATAGTCTTTTTTTTTTTATAAAAGGTGTGTCAATTTTATGAACACTTGAATGGAGTGCACCCTACTCTAAGGGGACTTCAATGTACTATTGGAGTGCATCCTATTGTAAGGGGACTCTGATGTATTGCTAGAGTGCACCCAAATTTTTGGGGACTCATTTTTTATTTGATTGGGGCCTATGTTGGGTCATATAGTAAAAGAAATTCATTTTTTGTCAATTCATATCGAGGTTGCATTTATTTGGAACTATGAAATAATTGATGTTTGATGTCAAAATAAACTTGTAAGTGTGGATCAGAGAATTCATGGACTTTAAATATGTGAGGGATCTTTTTCTTGGGCACAAATGTTTGCTTCAAGAATTTTGTCATTACATACTTTATGTGAAAGAGTTTTAGAACCTAAAAGACTTTGAAAACAAAACTATGGAATCTAAGTGCATGTATTCTTGAATGGCTTGAAAGTTGATGTATACATGCATGTCGCCTTGATGAAGATTTAGATCTGACAAGATGGAAAGATATAATTCTTGGACGTTACCTTTGTCAATTTGGTAATAACATATTTAACTTCTTTTAATATGGGTGGAAAATATATTATTATGTATGTGCATTTGGAACCTAATTGCTTGACCTTCAAACCAAGATTCCTATGTTATTTTTTCATATACTTTTTTGTACTGAATTAAGATTGTGGATGCAAGGTCCACCACTTGTTCAAGCTAGATCTAAGAAAGTATATATACTGAGTCTTCAAACTAGTAAACCAAGGGAAGAGAGAAGCAGGGTCCATCACTTGTCCAAGCTCATCTCTAGACAACATAGAGAGATGTTATGTCTACTAATTGTCCAATATAGTCATGGAGAAATGATAGAAGGTTGATCCACTTGTCCAACCTATCATCTCTAGTAAAATGGGAGGTTTGGCCTTAAGATTCACCATGTAACCAACATATACTTCATTGTATTATGAAGAGTAGAAAAGAAAAGCTCCACCACTTGTCTAAGGTAGTTCCAAAATCAACATGGAGAGAAGAAAGCTTCACCATTTGTCCAAGATAGGTTCCATTAAAACATGGAAAACCTCATATATGTTGTACATGGAAGCTTTTTTCCAAGGTCCACCACTTGTCCAAGCTAGGATCCATTAAACATGGATAGAAACAAGGCTCCACAACTCGTCCAACCTTTATAGCTGCGAAGTGTACCGGTTGTCTAAACTAGGCATGGGAAAATAATAGAAGGTCCACCACTTATCCAATATATTATCTCTAATAGCATGGGAGGTTTGGTCTCAAGATTTAGGAATTGGCTGACCTGTATTTCATTGTATTATGATGAATTTGGTTTTAAAGTCAACTACTTATCCAAGCTATAAGTTTATATCTTGAATGGTATTCCTTCCCATCACTTAGAAAACCAATGATATGTTGTACATGGGAGGGTTTGTTACAAGGTCCACCACTTGTCCAAGCTAGTTTCATTGAAACATGGATGAAGACAAGCTCCACCATTTGTTAAATCTAGACTCCATTGAAATCTAGAAAATCCATTCTATGTTGTACATGGGGTTTTTGTTTTAAGGTCCAACACTTGTCCAAGCTAAGATCCATTGAAACATGGAGTAGAGAAACACTCCACCACTTCTCCAAGCTAGGCAACATTGATAGTAGTTGGTTTATTTTGAAGATCCACCACGTGTCTAAGCTAACTCTATTGAAACATAGAGAGAAGCAAAGGTCCACCAACTGTTCAAGCTAGGCTCCATTGAAACATGGACAGAAGCAAGCTCCACCATTTCTCCAAGATAGACTCCATTGAAACATGGAGAGAATCAAAGGTCCACCATTTCTCCAAGCCAAGATCTAGTTGTCCAACCTATAAGGTTATATTTTAAATGGTAATCTTTCTAATCACTTGGAATACCCATGATATGTTTTACATGGGGGTTTTGTTCCAAGATCACCACTTGTCCAAGCTAACTCTATTGAAACATAGAGAGAAGCAAAGGTCCACCACTTGTCCAAGCTAGTCTCCATTGAAACAAGGAGAGAAGCAAGCTCCATCATTTCTCCAAGATAGGCTAGCATGGATAAGTGCACCTTGAAACCAACCTTTCTATGAGGCAATAGAGCATATGCTACATATTTTATGTATGCCCCATACCTCAAATTAAGAAGTTATAGATTAGAAGTGGACCTTGCTTAAATGTCACATGCAATAAATTAAGGAAAAATAGCCAAGTGGATTGTATTCCTCAATGGATCCTTGCTTTCACAAGTTGTGAACCTTGAGTCACTTTTACATTAACTTGGACAAGTGGTGGACCTAGAAACCAAGCTCTCCATGTTGAGATAAGTTGTAGGTAGGATAGTAGAACATAGACAACGATAATTGATGCAATATACTCCTCTCCTAATAATCCAATTGATTGAAACCATGATATTTTAGTTGTTTTCATTGTGTATTGTATGTGCATAAAGTGGAATGAGACCTTAAGAAAACTCAAATTTTTGACAAAATCTCTATATTTTATACATGATATATTGAAAGTTGTCCAACCTGGGAATTGGGATTTTCCCACTTTACCTAATAT
Organism: Adiantum capillus-veneris; assembly: GCF_014529385.1. Taxonomy (NCBI): domain Eukaryota; kingdom Viridiplantae; phylum Streptophyta; class Polypodiopsida; order Polypodiales; family Pteridaceae; genus Adiantum; species Adiantum capillus-veneris. The sequence continues at coordinate 59,484,071 of NC_140931.1, forward strand.
GGTCTTGCTTGATTAACTCTTTCAGTTTGCCCATCTGTTTGTGGATGGTATGTTGTACTGAAAGCTAATTGTGACCCACTAGATTGGAAAAGAGAAGTCCAAAATTTTGATGTAAACTTGGCATCTCTATCACTGACAATACGCTTGGGTAGACCATGTAGCCTGAAAATCTCCTTGATGAATACCCGACTAATATCTGAAGCAGTAAAGGTTGTCTTTACGGGTATTAGATGAGCCACTTTTGTGAGCATGTCAACAACCACGAAAACAGAATCATAACCTCCTGTAGAAGGTAACCCTATAACAAAATCCATACTGATGCATTCCCACTTCATCTGGGGTATGTCAAGAGGTTAATTGCCCTGGTAATTTGATCCTTCGGCCTTTATCTGTTGACAAGAAAGACATTGCCTCACATAGCGAAGTATGTCTCCTTCATTCAGACCAGAAATAACTCCTTCTGACGGCGTGAAGAGTTTTAGCATAGCCTCGGTGTCCGGATGTAGGGCTATCGTGTGCTTAATATAGAATGGCCTTCTTTAAAGCTGGGTCTCTGGGTACACAGAGTCTATGTCTGTAGTAAAGACATCCTCCCATAAGAGAGTAATCTTTAGCTTCAGGCATCTTATTCTACTGGACTAATGATGCCATACGTTGGTACTCTGGATCTTCGAGGGATGCTTCTTTGATTCCATCCCAGATAGGGTTATTTGGAATAGAGATAGCTCCAAGAAACGATTTTCAGCTAAGACCATCTGCAACTGTGTTTTCCTTCCCTGGTCTATACTTTATGTCAAGGTCATATTCCTGTAATAGCCCTATCCATTGCCGTTGTCGCATATTGAGAATGGGTTGAGTAAAAATCCACTTTAAACTCTTGTGGTCTGTAACCAACTGAAACTTGCGTCCAAGAAGATAATGTCTCCATAACTTCAGTGCATGTATAACTGCTAAAAGTTCCAGATCATGAGTGGGATAATTCTTCTCATGATCCCTCAGCTTTCGCGAAGTATACGCCACCGGTCTTCCTTCTTGAGTAAGAACTCCGCCTAGAGCAGACTTACTAGCATCTGTGGCTACTTCAAATTCTTTAATAAAGTCTGGAAGCTTTAAAATAGGAGCTGAGACCAAGAATTCTTTTAGGTTAGCAAAACTAGACTCGTGCTCGGTCTTCCAATCGATCCTCATTCCTTTCTTCAGGAGTTCCGTCAAAGGTGCAGCAATACGTGCATAATCCTTGACAAAAATCCTTTACCATCCCGTTATTCCAAGAAATCCCCTTACTTCGCTGACAGTGGATGGTTGAGGCCAGTCAACGATGTCCTTGACTTTGTTTGGGTCCACTGAAATTTTTGAGATAGGTTCACACCCAGGGATAGTCTCAATCTCATGATCTACCTCTCTGTGTGGTGGAAGATTCGTAAGGTCTTCGGGGAATACGTCATCATAGTCCCTCAGCCAGTCTGGTCAAAGTGAGGTATCTGATTGGTCCACCTTATTGAGTTTAACTGCATATATTTGCTGACCCTTTCTTAGTCCCTTCAAGAGTCTGCTGGCCTTAACTAGAATAGCCCTAGGTCTCCCATTTTCCCCCTGAATTAAGGCTTCATTACCCAAGTTATCTGTAAATGGAAAGTTTCCTTGTGCACAATGGATATGGGCCTTATTTTGCTTTAACCAGTCCATCCCTAGTATCCCATCAAGGAATCCTAAGGATAGGGTTCGAAATTGGGCAGAAGTTGGGTGTCCCCCTAAATCGAAGTCAATTTTTCCTGCAGAGTGTTGAGATACTACCTCCTTGCCGTTTGCTAACTCGACAACTAGCTTGCTTGACGGATACTTATCTAGGTTAAGCTTTCTCATTCATCTGGGTGAAAGAAATGAAAGAGTACTGCCACAATCTATAAGGAAGTTAACTTGTTCACCTCTGAGAGATCATGGCGTATGAATGACTGCGTATTGCTCGCAACCATTGGGATTGTCAATTGCAGCATGTAGGGTTGCTCTCTCCACTGCTTCATCACCCACAGTTGGTTGAACTACTGCGGCATTCACTCTGTCGGTAGCTCCATGCCCTCGCCCCCTGTTCATTCTTCCGCGTCCTCCTCTTCCATTAGCTTGGCCACGCCCACGGGTATTCAAGGGTATGGCATTGGCGTTGGTTGCATGAATGTTCTTGGGGCAATTGGATCTGTAGTGTCCATGCTCACCGCAACCATAGCATCGAACATCAGGGAACTCCATGGTTGTGGTGGTAGCCACAATAGGGCGCTGGTTATAGGTTTGGTTGGCTGGTCTGTTTTCCCAAGCAGTGTTCCTTGCCCTCTTTGCCCAATGATTCCTCCTATTCTGATTAGCCTTTTGTACTTCGAGAGCTAGAGGTTTAGCCCTCCACAAGGCATCCTGTAGTGTTGACGGCCTGAGAGCCTCCAGCCAAGTGTTCAAGGGATCGATTAGTCCTTGACAGAACCTTGCCACCTGGTGTTCCAAGGTCATCTTAGGAGCATATCTCCGAAGAGTGACAAACTTTGCATAGTATTCTTCGACAGTTGAATTGAGTTGCCGAAGTGAAAAGAATTCATTCATTCTCAAGGTCCTATAGGCAGGTGTTAAATAACGCCCCATTATCGCAGCTTTGATATCTTCCCAAGATTGGGAAGATCCTTTAATGTCCAGGTCTCTGCAATGTTGCTTCCACCATATCTTGGCATCGCGAGTCAAGCAGAACATCGCAAGCATGGTTTGATTTATGGGTTGGGTTCCCGCAGCTTCAAAGTAATCGTCCATGGCTTCCATCCATACTTCCGCATCTCTCTCCACATTTGCCCCCTCGCCCTTAAAGATCGGAGGTTGGGATTGTTTGAGGAGAAGCTTCTTCTCTTGCGCTGCCGAGTACAGAGCAACAGGCGGTACCTACATGGGTTATACAAAATTCTTGATACCATTACTTGAATTTCAAGATACACATAAGACTTTAATAAAATTCAAAATTCCACTTTATCAAGAGACAGAGATTCAGAGACAAAAAGCACTTTATTGGTGGAAATTTATTACAATCGAAACTCCTTAAGGTTTAGAATGACTGATGACCGCTTATTACATGGCTTTATGGATTGCGTATAACATACGCCTAGGAAATGGTATTGACATGATGCACTACTTCATTCATGTAATAGTTCTTATACACATTATTGAGTGGATAATAAACTAAGATATCGGGCCGGAGTTCCACTTTCACTAATCCAAAGGTTTTGACTCGGTTTGCTGGAATCACATTGGACCTTCTCCAAGAGCCAGTCGTTGACGGTTTGGTTGGAGTTGCCCGAACCAGTCCGGTCCAATCGTGTGGGCACCAAGTAGAATATCTCTATCACTCTCAACTCTTCTCCCCAACGTATCTTCTTCAAGTCGGTAGACAGGCACCCTAGCTTCCGAGCATTGATGTAGTAAACCCCTCTTGGAAATGTCCAATCAAGTTCCCATCCTTTGTCAATGCGAGTGGAGTGTGGCGTATAAGCCTTCAACAGTATCTCCATGACATCTCGCATGAACTGGTAAACAGGGGATCTTCGAGCTTGCTCATAAATTAGTTCAAACACTTGGAGCTTCCGATATTTGAGCACGGGGTCTTCCTGCAACACCAATGCAAGGAATTCGGATCAACTACCTATATACTTTCAGTTACTTTTAAATGTTCAAACAATACGACTTTATTTTCCCATCCTAACCTAGGCTCTGATACCAGGTGTGAGGTCCCCACCCCGTCATATCAAACAACGGATCTGATGGTAAACTTGGTGGCCACTAGATCTATAGCGGAAGCAAACAAAATGGTTCTCGGTTCAACTAGCGGACGATCTCTCATCACAAAGTGAGTCGAGTTCGAGCCTACTAGCAACGAGATCTAGCTCCACCTCGCAGGGGAAATTTTCCCAGCCTAACCTAGGCCCCGACCCCGTCATATCAAACAACGGATCTGATGGTAAACCTGGTGGCCACTAGATCTATAGCGGAAGCAAACAAAATGGTTCTGGGTTCAACTAGCGGACGATCTCTCATCACAAAGTGAGTCGAGTTCGAGCCTAATAGCAACGAGATCTAGCTCCACCTCGTAGGGGAAGCGTACTTAACTATCTAGAAATCCTAAGACCCACCTTCCAAGAGGAGAGAAACCCCGAGTGCCTTTTTCCCCATGTCCCAGAGGCACGTACTCTTGAGGATTCGCCGCTCTAGGGGCAATGAGTAATACCAATATCGAGTAAGCACTATGGGGACTGAGAGTTCCCCACCAATCAGGACCACCCATCTTGTAGGCATTGGCAACCCGAGCCAAGCCCCCACTTTCCACCCCCACACTCACACTTCCTCGTGTGACCTAATTACTACCACAAAGGTTGTTCAACATAGATATTCCTTGTTTAATTCCGAATCACATGGTTCGTTAAAACAGCCCTTCAACCAGTATTTCAAACAACACCAAGACAGAATTCTAGTAAAAATTCTACTCAAACTTATTCATAAAAGTTCCAATGTTCTGGAGGTACAACATCCCCCCTCCAGCGAGAGTTCACTCCTCTCGTTGTCGCCTAGCTGCCCATACAACTAGGTATGTCCACCGCATAGAAAGCACGTCATGGACACTCCCACCGCATAGACAGCAAGACGCGGGTTCCCACCGCATAGAAAGCAAGTCATGGGTATCCACCGCATAAAAAGCAAGTCGTGGATTCAAGAGCCCTAACGAGGAACTCTGCCCCCTGTGATCAGTAGGGGGGTCAGGACTGATTCAACATTGGAAATAAAATGAACATGTCGAGCTAAATTTTCCCTAGCAAACATTCTTTCCTCTTGCAAACAGCATACCCATCAATCATTTCTTTCAAACTTTATACTTAAATGTACTATGCATTCAATGCCGAGGTTTCTGTCGGATTTCTCCAACATGTTCGGGGATATGTTCATTCCTCACTAATCGTATGCAATGTTGATTAAACAACATGAATAGAAATTGGGACCTACCTCTTCCATTTCTTCGTCAATAGCCCGTGAGATGGCCGGTATTTGCTCGTCCATGGGAGCCTTTCCTTTTCTGTTGGCATTGCTTGTTCCTGCCTCGCGGTCGTGGGCTCCACCGAAGCGAGTTCTCTTAACCGGCGCCATTTTTCTCACTACTTAAATGATAGACTTGAAAAAAAAAGAACTAATGTTCGAGAGTAACATGACAAACCAATCGGCAGATTAGATTTATTAAAGACTCCTCCTTATGCACGAGGTTAGATTTTTTCCCTTTTTGCCCTAGCAATTTTTAAGGGTAATTCTGTATCCACCCTATGGGAAACGACTCTAAGGTTAATTACTTGGCTTAGATGATTAAGAAATTCAGAGTTTTTCTAATTGATTCACGAAAGATATGAAGTAAGCAAGCTCATTCATTTTCCTAGAGCAATATGAAGGTGCAGAGTGACCGCAATCATGTGTGATGGAAAAACCTTCTTCTTATTGGACTAATGACGGATTAATTTTCAGCCTTAATCACATCTAAATGTGGGAGAAGATTAAGTATAATTTAATTACAACTCTATTGAGTAGTGAAGGATTGAATTCTGACAAATCTACACTATTACTAGCTGACAATTTATTGACTATACCGCCTAGAGAGAGAATCTTTCCTAATCATGCATTAATCCTTGAATAAGGATGATGAATGGTTGAATAAATTAACTAAATGAATGATAATTATGTAATGAAGTATAGCTATGAAAACTTAGAGAGCAGCTATAGAGAATTATAGCTAAAAGTAGGCATAGTAGATAAGAATTATGAGTGGGTAATGATGAGATTAAAAAGAGCAGTAATTAAACCATAATTACCGTGATTAGGGCTGAGAATCCTCTTAAATTTCTGATGCAATGAATCCTCGAGATGGGAATTTTGGCAGCACCTCCCTCCTTGCTTCTCCTTCAAAAGTTGTGTGTGTGCCGGCTCCTTCCCAGTGTGTAGGTGTGTGAGTATGCAATGTGTGTGTGTGTGTGTAGGCATTTAAATAGGCTCCTATAGGCTAAAAATCGATTTGTGTTGCTAAATGCATCTGGATGAGCACTCAGTCCTTGCATGGCAAGTCCAGTTGCCTACCCACCAAGTGTCCAGTTGGCTCAGTAAACTGACTCTCACACTGAGTTGTAGGCTTAGCAGCTTCCCCAAGACTCCCACAAAGCAAGAGGGCGCCCCCTAGCTGCTAAAGCAGGTCTCAAGTGGGCTGGGACCTGTTCCCACACAGCCTCGGGCCCCCGGTGCCTCCCGGACAATTTTGTGAAAAATTAGTTTTAGGCTTAAACGGGCCATACGAGTCAGATTTTGATGCCGTAAATTGCTATACTAAGCTCTAACTAAGACGTACGGGTCTGAGTACCTGCCATATTTAGCAGCCCCCCCCCCCATCCGAAAATGCATTTTTTTCAAATTCGGGGTACGGGTGCAAATTTTCGAGACGGTCGAGACTAGACGGTTCGGGTGACCAAAAACTTACTATTTTTAGAAATTTTTCACAAAAATGATTTTAATTCACATTTTGAAGTGTTATAATATTCTAAACATCATGGCACTGACAGAATCTGGAAAACTGCTAAAAATAGTAACTTATTCCATTGTATTCATTTCGTGGTACAAGGGTGCTCTTGTGATCGGGTCAGAGACCTTACACGTATAGTGTATGTTTGCGTGTATATGCGTGTATGGTGATTGCGTGTAAATCTGTGGATAGAGAGAGAGCGTGATAATGAAAGAGGGAGAGGGAGAGACTGAAGGAGCGGGTGAGGGAGAGAGAGAGAGAGAGGACGGGTGAGCTTTGCTTCATGGTGGCCCCCCGGGTTGATGAACGAGGGGGAGAGAGAGAGCCTTTGGCTGCATGAGATAATGAACGAGAGAGGGGGAATAATGGACGAGAGGGAGAGGGTGATGCCAAGGGGGGTGGCCGCCCACTGTGGGTGCATGCATGAGCAAAGGGGGAGAGAGAGGGTGGTCGTCTATAGACAAAAATACGTTTTTTTTCTTGTATTATGAAGCTCCCCAATTGGGGTTTGTTGCCGTAGCTTCTCAAATCCGGCCATCACTTACTTCAAGAGATTCAATACTTACGTAATATTATCTCTCAAGATGGTATCCGTATGGATCCATCAAAGTTGGAGGTAATAAAAGCATGGCCTAATCCAAGGAATCTACATGAGCTAAGAAGCTTGATTGATATGTGTGCATACTATAGACACTTCATAGCCAAACTCTCTCAAATAGCGGGACCATTACATTGATTCACAAAAAAGAACCTTAAGTACTCATGGACTAATAAGGAGCCAAATTCTTTTGACAAACTCAAAGAGAAGATTACCTCCCAACTAGTCTGTATGCTTCCGGATATCTCAAATCCATTTGAGGTCCAATGTGATGCTTGTGATGATTTCCTTGGAGCAGTCCTGCTTCAAGAAGGGCATGCCATAGCATATGAGATCCAAAGTCTCAATGCCGATGAATGAATCTTTGGCATATACAAAAAATAGCTTTTAGCTATTCTACATGTCCTAGACACATGGAAGCACTATCTACTGGGACTCCATTTATTTTGCAAACAGACCACCAAAGTCTCAAGTACTTTATGACACAAACCAAGCTTTCCACAAACAAATGAGGTGGGAAAATTTTCTTTCGCAATTTTATTTTCATATTGCTCACATTGTTGGTGATCACAATCAAGTGGCCGATGCACTTTCACTCAATGACCAAAAGTTAATGCGGTGCCTATAGCAACTCACAGTGATCTATCTTCTATGGTAGATGAGTATGCTAATGACCTTGAATTTAAATACAAAAGGTCATCCCTTGCATTGGGGAAGAAAGAAAAACCATTCACCTTGCAAGATGGTTACCTTATCCATGGCAATAGGCTAGGTGTTACCCACTCCCTTCGTGTCATGCCAAGGGTAGGACTAGGCACGACCAAGGGCCTGGATGGACATGCAGTCAAGGGAGTCCCTTTATTTAGAAGGCTAAGGGCCTATATATAAGGGCATGGCTGGGTGGTGATGAGCATGTTCCAGTTCCCTTGTCCTTTCACTGGTATCAGAGCTCAGGGGGCAGGAAGGACAAGAAGGGTGGAGGGCATGGAAGCACGGTCTCATGCATGTCTCTTTCTCTCTCTCTCTCTCTCTCTCTCTCTCTCTCTCTCTCTCTCTCTCTCTCTCTCTCTCTCTCTCTTAGCGGTCTTGGAAGGATGTGGGCATGGCCCCTTGAAGACACAACGAGAGCGGGGATGAAATCCCAGGCTGGCAGGAAAAGCGTCATGGGAGTAGATGCTTGCAAGGAGTGGGAGCCTCCGCTAGAGAAGCATCGTGGGAGTAGTTGCTTGCAAGGAGTGGGAGCCTGGACAAGAGAAGCACTATGAGCACAGGCTCTTACACACACAAGAAACCGAGCCTTGACCTACATAAAAATGTGCCCCGATTGTCTTGCTGGGTTCACCCTGTGCCTAGGATGACAACTCGTCAAATGGCCATGGCGAGATAAGTCCTGCAATGCCCATCATCTTCTCGGGACTCCCTGCGCAAACGACCTCACGTTGCCAAAGCTAGGTTCAAATTTTTTTAATTTTGTATTTTCCATCTTTCCCACTATTGGGCGCCCTAGGGTGCCCATGGGCCACCTAAGGACCACCCAAGCTGCCTATCACACGACCATACTAGCCATGCCAAACCGCATGGGAAAGGACTACCGCAAGGGGATACTGCAACATGACATTGTGGTGTCGTGCGAAGCTACATGGCCATACCAAAATGACGATCTGCCGTAGGACACCCGCACGGGGAACCTGCAGCATGCCATCAAAAATGGTCGGCACACCTTAGAAAATTTGGCATGCAAAGTGGCATCAATCAACACGATTCAATGATCATGGGCAATGGATATGGGCCAACACAGGTATGGCTTGTCTGTGAAATCATTGCAGATTTTTTTTTTTGCTTTGAATATGATATCTTACTCAATACAATCACACATAGAGGAGGTAATTTTGTCTCGACTTTCAGTAAATACACCAATGTCCTCAGTAGGTCGACATGGTCCCCAATACGCAGATTTCTTTAAAGCTAACTTGCTTCTGAGTTTCTTTTGCAAAAACGTTTTCATTAGTACAAGCAAGCTTCCAGGCCATGCCTCATGGTGGAAGGGGAGTTTCTCAAAGAGATGTTTGTCAAGGAAAAAGTACATGCATCATCATGCAGCGAGTCAGATGTTGCTAAAAAGGACATCCGGAAAAAGAGGACATGGTTTCACCGTTGGAGAGGGCTTGTCAGCATTAGTAAGCAAGTCAATTTTCACATTTTCAATTCTCAATTTGTTGAGTTTTGCAGATTTCTTTAAGTTCAAAGCACACATTGGGCTTTTCAATCATCCAGCCGCTCAATCATATTCGGCACGTGACTGTTTTTCATGCATGGGATATGCTATGTTCAATAGCTATGAGCACAGTCTTTGGCCCAATGACTTTTACCATTAACAATTTGCAGCTAGGGTAAACATTTCACTTTTGGGTTGGAATTTTTGGCTCGGACATGGTTCCGTGGCAATGTTAGATCCAACGGTTCAGGCAGGCTGTGACATGTTGGTACAAGCAAGGCCTATAAATGTGCTCCAACTTGTTTTCTAACGTAATTGGCAATGCTTGCATGCCAAGCGGCAATGTGCAACTCGCGGTTACTTTTCCTTTACCTATCTCGCATTTGACAATGTCGTGACCGATATCACGAGAGCAAGGCTCCATCTACAAATCCAGAGGATTAAAAATCAAGCCACGCAAGTACGAGCATAAATATCCTTTGACTATGAGCTCTAAGGAACTCCATAAGTGGTTAAGGGAAGCAAGGCTTCCAATTCGGCATCTTGCATTGAGATTTTCCCGTCTGGCTTATGCTATGAGCATCCAACCTTCAAGGAATGTGTTAGTTTGTCCACGTGTTCTTTCATTACATGCAAAGAGGATGTATATGATATACACGACAACTCTCTCTCGTGCAGTATCTATGACTATGAACCATCTTCCAACAAGTTTTTCCTTCAAATTTTCAAGACAACTGGTCACAAGGGGATGACCACGTTATACAATTTTAAGTTTTTCATGTTTTCACATTTATTTTGGACAATATTGTATGATGTGCAAAGCAAAGTGCTTTGTTAGTTTTACATGAAGCCAGCAAGGCACTTTTTGACTGTCATGTTTGTGGCCATAACTCTCGACGATGGCTTATAGTTGTGCATGCAAGCATGCTAGTTGGGTGGATTCAATTACCGCCTCATGAATTACACTTCTGCTATCACACTTGCAAATCTGTCAAGGACACGATAAGTGATGGATTGTATCCCATGGTTTTTGGTTGCTCTAAACAAAGAATACCGCTAAATGGAACCTAAATCTAGGACTTATTTCACAGGCAAAGTGCCATATTTAAGTCATTTTCGTATAGTCACAATCCCCTACATGATAAGTGCAGCAAGGTGTGACTTGTGCTTTCTGTTACATCTCTCGATGAGAGCATTATACAGCCAGTATATTGCTTGCTTATAGGATAGATGCACGCTACGCATAAGATGCACACAAGCATGAGTGCAATCTCGGGGGGTTCACTATGTGTAAAACTACCATATCACGTGCATTCAAGACATGTTTGTAAAACCCCTTAACTGTGAATTCTGTTAGGAATATAATGTACCCTTTTTCTTTTAAAATCTGTAAGTTTCTTTCAAATTTGAAACACGTGATAGTTTACATTTTTACAAGGTGACCTCCTCGGGGGTGCAGTACATACAAGGCAGTGACTTAAGGAAAGTTCCCCAGCCTAGATGCTCTCTTTCTCTCTCTTTCTTATATCTCTCATAGAACAATGAAAACTTTCTACGATGCTTTTGAACATGTTTGTTTGGAAGTCAGCCTGAGCCAAGGTGCTCTAACTCTTGTCTAGACATAGGTCAAGATGCCGTCTAAATTAGTCTTCATCGGTTTGTTGATTGAACACTAATTGCCATCAGGGCTATGAGCCACACATGTTGGTGCAGCCAAAGTTGGTCTAAGCTAGGAAATAGTCTATGCCAGACAAAGGTGGCAGGCAAGTGCAGTGCAGAAGGCTAGGGCAGGTGCCAAGGACGTGGGCAACCCAAAGATAGCGGAAAAGTATGTTTGAAGTTGTTTTTTAGGACAAAAGTCCAGATGGGATGGTAGATGAAGGTGTCTGAAATGCCAAGTCAAGGCTCTAAATGTAGTGTTCAATGTGCTCTAGAATCCGGTCCAGATGGTTCGTCAAATGGAGCCCCGGTGTCCAAGATACTAAAGTTTAAAGCTGGACTGTGTAGCAGATCCTCCAGGGCAACTTGGGACAAGGGGCCCTGGATGATGTCAGTATATACATGTGTAGTGCTTGAGTTGTGAAGCATGCCTGTCTTCTTGGAATGGGAATCGGAGCTCTCGTTAGCAAGTTAAGGACATTAGAAGATTTTCCAGGAGCCAGATCTGAGCCCACTTGACTGCACTGGAGAATGTACCATCTGGCATCATTTCAGCCTTGCCAAGGTTTTGAGAAATAGTGTGCATCATGTGGAGCTAGCACAAATTGATGGTGCGCCAATCGGACACTTAGTCAGCAAGATATGGCAAGATCAAGTTGGGAGCCCTGGGTAGTGAAAGATTGGCAAATACTTTTCCCTTTTTTTGTGGCCTCGAATAGCGCACTCAAAAGGATCTGAAGGCGGCAATATTTTTATGGTCCGAGACCGGTGCGGCAAAGATTTGGCATGGCTTGGCGGCTCAAGCTTCCGACCCACGGGCAAAATGTGGGGACCGGGAAAAGGAAGGCCAAAAAAGTTTTTTTTTTAAGTTAAAATGGAGGTTTTTTCAAAACCTTGGAGGCTATCCTAAGGGGGGGAACCCCGGCTGCTACCACAGGGCCCAGGAGTTGCCCCATATGCAATGTCAAGGGGAAAGCAGCAGGGCTATATTACCTAGGCCGTGATCCCACAATTCAACGCAAAGGGGAAGAGAGAGAGGGGAGCTCCCCTCCCGTTGGCTATGGCCGGGACTTTACGGGCACAGTGTCAGCGGGCGGTGGCCCTCCAGGGCGGAGACGGTGTCCTTTTGGTGAGAAGACGTGGTGGCGTAGGTGGCGCACCCGCGCGAGAGAGGAAGTGGCACAATCGCGCCCGCCAAGGTGGTCGACTAATGACATGGAAGCACGTGCTCCCGCGGGCCATGGGCCCTACTTTTTGAAGGACAGAGAGGGAGGAGGCATTAGAGACATCACTAATGCCCCCCCTCCCTGGTGCATGATTAAGAGGGGTATCCCGCAGAGTAGCAAGACAGAGAGCATAGAGAGAGAGAGCCCGAAAGCTGTCGAGTGTAAAAACCGGAGGCGATTGGGCTGCTCCACGGCCAAGACCAAAGAGCAAAAGCCGGACGACATCAAGGCCAAGGCCAAAGAGAAAAGCTCGTCCAGGCAAGGAGAAAGGCCCATTAGAGGTTAAACAAAGTCAAGGGTAAAGTGGGGGCCGGGACCAAAGCAAAGAGAGAGGGAGAAATAGAGGGGGAGAGGAAGCAAATGTGAGCCGGACAGATGAGTCAAAAAAAGAGCAATGAATAATGGTAGCCCCAAAGGGGTAGAAAATGAAGGTGAAAAAAAAGTAAAAAATAAAAATGCCTAGGGGGCAATAGCGACATCACTTATGCCCCCCCCCCCAAGAGCAAAAGAGAGAAGAAGAGATCAGATAGAGTAAAGCGGTTTCCCCCTTCCTAAAATGCCAAATCAAGGTGCCAGGGGGAACAACTAAAGTGTAAATTCCCAAATTAAAGGTCCCCCCTATAAAAGTCAAAATTGGATCAAATTAGGGGTTTTTTTTCCTGGCTTTTTTGGTGCCGTTTGAAGCCTACAAAGTGAATTCTCTAGCAACCTAGTCCCTTTGTAGCATTTTTTTGAAACTGGCCATGGTGATGGCATTGCAAACCAGTGTACATGCTTTTTGAAGTGCAATCAAGCCACCGTTGCCTCCTTTTGATGTTGTTTCCCCTTCCCCCCTTCTCTTTCTACTCCTTTCATGTTTCTCCTTGGTGCTGGCTATGTGGATGTGTGGGCCCCCTGGACCGAAGGTGTTTAGTGTGAGAGAGTGAGATTGAATGGTTGTGAGTATGTGTAAGGGTGGAGACAGGCCGTGGTAGTAGCTGTGCCTTGTGTGGTGGATTTGTGGAGTTTATGAGCAGTGGAAATTGAGTAGGCAGTGGTCTGCTAGTGTAAAGTGTGTCTTTGAAGGTGTTTTCTGAGAGGATAGGGGTGTTGTGGATACCTTGAGCTATAGAGAGGCCCTTGTGTTTGTGCGGAGCGGACCGATTTTCACAGGCGAAGAGAGCCCGAACGAGTGTATGTCGAATTTCGAGTTGTATATGCTATCGTTGCGTATGCCGAAGGAGGATAGCAAAATGCAGACTTTTCCTTTGGTGATGCGTGATAGAGCTAAAGCATGGTACAAATCATTAGAAGGAGAGCCGAAGCAAGCATGGCCGGCTCTATGAGTGATGTTTCTTCCCGATTTTTGCAAGGAGGCTTCCCTAGTTGAGATGGATGCAAAGCTGAAGGCGCTTAAGCAAGATGTAAGTGAAGAGTTTAATCTGTTTTTGGGTCATTTTGAAGAGTGTTGGGGAGAGCTAGCGATAGCCATGCAATTGGCTAATGGAGATAGTTACTTCAAGCTGGATAAGTTCATGGCGTGTCTGCATCCCTAAGTGAGAGAAAAAGTCAATTTTGAGAGTCCAAAAAATTATAATGGTGCAGTAGCGATTGCCCAATCAAAGAGCAAAAAGATAAAGAAGAAGATAGAGCAGGGTATGTCAGGCTATGAGACGATGGCCCATATTCAACCGCAAAGCCCGAGAGAGGCTATACACGAAGAAAATAATTGACATTGAGTTGTATTTGTTGTGCCGAGCGGATGCAGGAGGGTTGCAGCTTAGTGTGGTGGATAGAGGACAACCAAGAGGAGCAAGGGGCAGGGCAAGGCCACTGCCAGGTAGGTGTTACAATTTTGGAGAAGAGGGGAAATATGCACTTGATTGTCCTCAACCACACAGAGAGAGAGAGAGGAGGTATCTACCCACTATTTGGTAGAGGTCGAGGGCAAGGGAAATTCAATGGTCCAAGAGAGCAAGTGGTAGAGAATCTTGTGCAGCAAGCTCCTCCAAATGGAGGTGAGGTCCAAAGAGTGAATATTATCAGGGTGGATAAGCAGGATGTCAAAGTTTTGGCCAATAAGAGTGCAAGAGCTGTGAGGGAGACGGAGACAGAGTGAGAAACCAGAGCTCGCAAAGACAAAGAGAAGGTGTATGAAGGTACAGAGCATCCCGAGCATAGAAAAAGAAGGAGGCATCGCAAAATCAAGCAGGCAGATTTTTAGCTAGGACGTGGCTATCCCGAGTACAATCTGGTAAGTGATGCTAAAAATCAAAAGGCAAACATTACTTTTGGTCAGCTGTTAGCTTTAAATCCAAAGTTAAGAAGGCAGTGGTCCACAAGTGTTAGTATCAAGCTGCCGAGAGCTAAGGGGAATGTGCAAGCAGTGCAAAACATGGCTTTGAGGGTAGGTAGCTCCACTGACGTTCTTCCACTTGTGGATGCAATTATAGAGAAGAGGATGCAGGTACAAGCCTGCATAGACGGTGGAGCGCAGGTTTGTGTCATGACGGAAGCAGCCATGAAAGAGAAGGGAGTCAAGGCAGTAGTCAAGTCGTATGTGCACATGAGGATGGCTAACCATACTAAGGCCAGATGTCTGGGTGTGGCTCACTATGTGAAGATCAAGGTAATGGGGATAGAGTTCTTGATAGAGTTCTTTGTGATGAAGGCAGGAGATAATTATTATCCGATCATCTTGGTAGGCCATGGCTTTTGGCGATAGGTGCTAAGCAGGATTGGGAGAGCAAAGTGTTCACCTTGCCTGACAAAGAGAGAGGAAGGCAAATTGTGCTTGATTTGAAGACCGAGGAGAGCAGTTCTCGTCGTATGGCAATTAAAGATGAGGGCGACACAACAAGCTATGAGTACAAGACAGAGATGGGCTATGATGAAGGCTATACTAGCATAGAGGAAGAGGGGAGCGAGAATGACATGCTGAAGATAGATGCAGACTTATTCGAGGTCACCATAGATGACTCCCCACCTAAAGAAGAAGGTATGTAGCCTCAAGATAATGGTTTAAGCATAGAGGAGGTTTCAAGCATGTTGAGTGAAGATTTAAACGAAGGTGAAAAGGAAGGTTATGTTCAAATGTGTGATTCCTATCCAAACCTTTTTGCAACGGAGTACAAACATTTGGGAGGTACAAAAGGGGTGGAGCACAAGATTGTTCTTAAGGAGGGACATACGCCTAGAGCACAGAAGCTGAGAAGATTAGGGGAAATCCAAAAGGAGGCCCTTTGGCAGGAGATCAATAATCTATTGGATGATGGCATCATATATCCTGTGAAAGAGTCAGAGTGGGTCTCGCCAATGGTCATAACCCCTAAGAAGAATGGGAAATGGAGAGTGTGTGTCGACTACAAGCCCTTGAATGTTGTGACCAAGAGGAATCACTATCCATTGCCGTTTGAAGATGAAATCCTGGACTAGGTGGCCGGACATGAGAGATACTCAATTATGGGTGTCTTTTCGCGGTATTTTTAGATAGGGATTGCACTCGAAGACCAGTTGAATACCACATTCATATCTCCATGGGGTTGTTTCACTTACGCAGAATGTTGTTTGGATTGGTGAATGCCTATGCCACCTTCCAAGATTGGATGAACAGGGTATTTGGTCCATACCTGGGCCTTTTTATTAGGGTCTTCATTGATGATATCGGCTACTACAGTTCAGGATTGGAGCACCTGTCAAAGCTGCAGTTATGCTTTCAGAGACTCGATGAAGAAGGAGGTCAATTAAACGCCAAGAAGTATAAGCTATCACAGCCTCGAGCGCATCTGTTAGGTCATGTGGTGTCGCAAAATGGTATAGAGGCTGATCTCAAGAAGGTGAAGGCATTGGTGTTGATGGAGCCGCCATCAGATGCTTAAGGTTTGGATTCGTTTGTTCATAATATGAAGTATCTATCATGTTTCTTTTGGACGCTGTCGCAATATGTGCATCCTCTTCAAAAGAGGGCTCAGGAGGTGCATGAATATGAGTGGGATGGGGAAGCTCAGGAGGCTTTTGGTAGATTCAAGGATATCTTGTGTCAGTTGCGAGTGGTGTGTTCTCCCAATCTAGAGGACAACTTCTTCGTGTCTATGACAGTGGGCATAGTTGACAGTGGGCACAAGCCAATATACTTTGAGAGTAGGGTGATTATCCCAGGAGAGGCTACCTACACCGAAGCAGAGTAGTGGGTGATGGCTTTGGTCTTCCCTTGAAGGAAGTTCAAGGTGCATTTGATTGTGTGCAAGTTTTTTGTGTTGAAAGCTAGTAATCTATTGCCAGAGGTAGTGCTACATTTGAAGCCAGGAAGGAGGATTATGAAGTGGGCATTGGAGCTGCAAGAGTTCGAGTTTGAGTTCAAGGAAGATCACACAAGTCGGTCTCACTTGGAAGACGTCCTTGTTAGCAAGGCCATCAATTTTCCGGCCTATCCAAGAGTGGTGCGAGATGAAGCTAAGGAGAAACCTGACCTGGAAAATTCTTTTACAATGTGGTTCGACGGGGCGTATCGAAGGGTAGTACAGAAAGCAGGAGGAGGTGTGGTGATACACGACCCACACGAAAAAGCTATATTTTTGAAGACGTATGATCTAGAGGATGTCCACACCAATAATGAGATGGAGTATCTCACTCTGCATTTGGGTCTACAACAATGTATAGAGGTCGGAATTTTAAGGTTGGTGGTGACTGAAGATGCGTTGCTAGTCATCAAGAAACTGTTAGGCCAATGGCAGGTAAAGCGCGATTCTTTGAAGCATTGGTTTTTTTCCATCAATAAGATACTAAAGTCTTTTGAAGAGGTCCAATTCAACCATGTGAGAAGAGAGCAGAACCAAGAGGCGGATCAATTAGCAAGTAGCAAAGTGCAGGTGTATGTTGCAGGTCTATATGTGGCCCCAGCTACTTATGCAGGTAGAGAGAGTCTAAACGAGATTGAAGGTTTTTTGGGTACAGGGCAATGATCAAAAGGTTTCTCCAAGCTGTAAAAGAGAAGAGTGGTGCAAAAGGCCCGCAAATTCACACTGGTAGGTGAAGATATCATGAACTATGGGCATGACGGAGTGCTTAGAAGGGTGTTGTACAAAGAAGAAATAGGATTGCTACTGGAGCAATGCCATGAAGAGAGCGGACACCAGGGAAAATACCAAGTTCTATTTTGAATTCTTAGAGTAGGCTTTTGGTGGCCTTCCACTGTGAAGGCCGTGCATGGTGCAAGACGTGCCACGAGTGTCAAACTATAGGTGAACGACGACTAGTAGCAGAGTCACAGGGCGCCATCATTGCACAAACTGCTTTTGAGAAGTGGGGTCTGGATGCCATAGGCCCTCTCCCAAAGTCTACAAGCGGTAAGAAGTACGTGATGGTAGCCATTGACTACCTTACAAGGGGGGTCGAGGCCAAAGCAGTGAAAGAAGTAAATGCTAATGTGGTGGCTCAGTTTGTGTTTGATAACATCTGTTGGCATTTTGGTGTTCCATGGGAGTTAGTTTTTAATAAGGGTCAGGGGTTTAGAAGCAAGCTCATGAGTGCATTAGTGGAAAAGTTAAGATTCATCATCGGTTTTCCTCTCCCTATCACCCCCAATGCAATGGTCTAGTCGAGAGTGCTAATGGGAAAATCCTCAAGATGTTAACAAAGTATGTGTATAAGAAGGAAGCTGAGTGGGAAGAAAATCTAGAGAAGTGTCTGTAGGCATATAGAACGTCCTATGTAGTGGCTACAAACTTCACTCAATTTGAGCTAGTCTATGGTAAGGAGGCTGTGTTGCCAGTGCATGCGCAACTAGGGGCTTTGAAGGGTATGTGGCGCGTCAATGCCACCTGACAAGGGGTTCTACAGGATCGGATAGCCAATTTAGAGTCTTTGCAGATGGAAAGAGAGGTAGCGGCAGACTACTATGTCAAGCAGAGGGAGAAGCGGGTTTCCAAGTTCAATTAGAATCTACCGGACAAGAATATAGAGTAAGGAGACCTCATCATGAAGTACAAAAGCTACCTGGATTTCACATTGTGAGGTCCCCACCACGCCGTATCAAACTACGGATCTAATGGTGAACCTGGTGGCCTCTAGATCTATAGCAGAAGCAAACAAAGTGGTTCAGGGTTCAACTAGCGGACGATCTCTCATCACAAAGTGAGTCGAGTTCGAGCCTACTAGCAATGAGGTCTAGTTCCACCTCGCAGGGAAAGCATACTTTAAACTATATAACGATCCTAAGACCCACCTTCCAAGAGGAGAGAAACCCTAAGTGCCTTTTTCCCCATGTTTCAGAGGCACGTACACTTGAGACTTCGCAGCTCTAGGGGCAATGAGTATTACTAGTATCAATTTTAACACTATGAGGATAGAGAGTTCTCGACCAATCGGGACCACCCTTCTCATAGGCATTGGCAACTTGAACCAAGCCCCCACTTTCCACCCCCACACTCACACTTCCTTGTGTGTCCTAATTACTATCACAATAATTGTTCAACATAAATATTCTTTGATTAGATTCCGAATCACAATGTTCATTAAGACAACTCTTCAACCAGTATTGCAAAGCGGCACCAAGACAGTATTCTAGTAACCAGTATTCTACTCAAACTTACTCATTAAAATTCCAATGTTCTGGAGGTACAACATCCCCCCTCCAGCGAGAGTTTACTCCTCCCGTTGTCACCTAGCTGCCCATACAACTAGGTATGTCACTACAAGAGGTTGTGTGCTCTTGTGACGCTGTTAGCGACAGAAATACACTGGGTTTTTATAACCCCCGGCGTTGCTAAAACCGTCGCTAATAGCGTCGCTATGAGAGTGTCGCTATATAGAGACGGTCATAGCGACAGTTATAGCGACGCTACAGAGCCATAAATAGCGACGGTTATAGCGACGCCCGAGAGAATTTTTTTTTGGTGACAGGGCATTGAATGCCCTGCCACCCATCAGCCATATTGTACTTGATTCACTTTTTAAAAAAAGTGCAAGGGTAGATAATAGACCCAAAATAGTCACCCACAAGACGCATTGTTTGCAAAATTGACAATTGTACACATCATAGGCAAAATGAATTGATTGGCAAATGTTATAATGACAATTGTACAACATCATAGGCACAAAGAATTGATTGGCAAAATGAACTGCGGTGAAAAATGTAATAATATACATGGTTCAAAAAGACGTATAAAATCCGTCTCATGATACATAAGCTATGAGAAACCCTAAACTAATGCTATCTAGCTACGGCTAAACTGACATCGTCTAGTCAGACGTCTCATCGCGTCCAAGCGGCGTATCTGTCGGATTCTGCAAAAAAAGACAATAAGACAGCTTTCAGTAAGTATAAACATATAACGACATTTATAAAACAATACAAAAAATAGAAAAGAGTAAACCCTAATACTAACCATGCCGCCGCAAGAACTAAGAATGTCCATCAGGGCGTTTAAGCCCTTCTTGCCTACATACTCACTCTCGTACGGTGTGGGATCACGTCCTGTCATCGACCACTGTCAAAACATACAAAGATTTCATTATGTTAGAATTAAAAAACTCATAAACCCTAAACTATCAAACATAAAGAGCAATGCAAAAACACTTACAAAATCGGCCTCAAATGATGCCCATCCACCGCTCCCCCCAAGTGGTGCGAGCTCCCTGTCTCTACTCGCGCTCTGGTTGCATCCTTTTGTTGCTTCCACTTGTCGGGATTCTCGCGCGCTACTTTCTTCGCATTCTTCTAATCTTCTTTGGCCAGCCAATCTGGCCTGTTCCACCCATGCTTGATTGATTTTTGCACTTCGGAACGCTTGTGTTTGCAGTATTCGCGCATTCGAATCTTCATCAGGTCTTCATTGAAGCGCTGATCCCGTGTTGGAACGGGAAACGTATGCTGATGACTCTGGCTTTTAAATCACTTGGTACTTCACTCCATTTGTTTAGTATGTAGTGTCAAAATAGCTGAGAGCAAAGACCACGCATGCGCGAGATCACCTTCTTACCGTCATCATCCATGATGATGCCGCCACTGAAGTCGACGGAGTAAGGCAAGCCCTCTGGCCGGTGACGCGTGAACCTGGGTGTCCCGGCAGGGGTCTCTAGCGACGTGTCGATGGGGGTACGGATGTCAGGTGTCTCCACCGGCGTCTGGGCCCCGAAGCGAAGAGTGTCGAGTGGGGTGGCTCCTGGCGGAGTAGGTAGAGGTGTGTAGCTACTAGGAACAGTCAGCCGCGTAAAACCTGGCGTAGATGGCCATGCTGTGGCTGGTGTGGGGGCGGGCAAAGAAGGGGAGGGTAAAGAGCCTCGTCGAACACGAGGTGGTGTGGAGGCATCGGCGGCGGAATCCCCACAACAACCGCCACCGCCACCACTAGAGTGCCGGTGTCTAGACGAGTGTGAAGATCGTCTCGTCGACACCGAAGCTTCGGAGTGCGCCGAATGCTCCGAAAGAGAGGGAGATGCGGATGGAGTAGGAACGCGCGATGATGCGCCAGAGCGATGACGCTCCACGTACCACTGTCTCTACTGCGGGCAAAGAAGAAAGAAACTCCTCATCATCCATACCTGCATTAAACATACGAATATTTAAACTCAATATTGAATGAATAGAGTAGACAATGACGCAAAGACTATTAAATACAATGACGTAATGACGCATATAAATACAATGACGCAATGAATTGAGTGATAGAAGAGGCAAGTCGAAAACGCAGAATTTTCAATCAAAAGATGTGAGCGCGAGTAGAAAAGAGGGTTATACACCATGGAAGGTACTTAGAGAGCCAAAGATTTTACAACACGGAGCAAAATTGTTCAAATACAATATTTGTGGCTTTAAGAGATCTCTCTCTCATCCTCGCATAACTCAGCATAACTTCCTATATCTATATAGAGCTCTCCGTTTAAACACATATCCTCTGTTTCATTTTGTAGCTCCTCTGCATGCACCCCATATAGAGTAGTAGCATCTTGATGCTCGTCTGGCACCACCGCAGCGGCTTCTGATTGAGCATCTTCTCTGATCTCCTCCATTGATGCCGTTGTGATTGGCACATGGTAGCCTTCATACGTCCTTGCACTACGAGGGGCTACCTCTATGACGTACCACCAGTTTGATGTAGACTTTGTAGGATGAACTATTACCTGCCAGAGACACATAACTTACATGAGAGCTTTCAAGCACATAACTTGTAAAAGGGGGATGTTAACTATTTACATACTTACTTGTTCACAATGCTCGGGTAGTACGAAAGTGTCGCTTAGGTCAGTCCATTTCTTAGTAGAATCCACCTCAAGAAAACTAGACTCTCCTCTACGCACAGTAGCGTTGCGACCCTCCATGATTATCTTGAACCATTGCACGTCGAACAAGTCGACAAAAATTGATCCTCTGTAATTGATCCTCAAAATCTCTTGTAGCGTGCCAAAGTAAGTGAGTTCCGCCACCAAAGGATCTGCATCAGAGGAACGTCGTCGACTAGACTGTTCAAATTTTGCCATGACTCCACAATCTTGAGTAAAACGCTTTTTGTCGATCCGTTCCACCATAAAATGTCGACCTTTACACCATGCTGCTGTGTATGACTTATACTACAACGAACAAATATTATGAGTGGCCGTTGAAACCTTTAGAAATAAAGTCACTAGCTAGTCGTACATTGCAAACTTACCTTGGTCGCCCAACCCCGAGAGTACTCCCACTCTTCCTCAGTCACTTCGTCACCGCATTGTTGTGCGCTTTTCAATTGGTTGTGCAACCATCTTATGGTCATGAATGTTGGTAGGCTCTCCAGACCCGTCGGATAGTGCATCGGTGATCGTCTTCCCCGTCTCCACTCGATTTGTGCCCTTTGTCGCTCTTGCTTTGCATCCTCATATTGTGAAATCCACTTTTGCATCGCTGGATTGTGAATCATGCAAAATCGGTTGATTTTACCCTCTAGATCTTTCGTCATCTTCTTCTCAACACCGAGATTGCACATGACAATCCCAGATATGCGCTCATCATCTATGGTTTGCCATAGCGTGTCCCGGGCTTTATCAAATCCGTCTAGCCACTCTCCAATGTACACTAGGGACTCTGATACCAACCAACCTTCTGCCATGCTACCCTCTGGACGTGCCTTTTGACGCACATATCCCTTAAGCGTTTTCATGAAACGTTCTAAGAAGAACATGCATCTGGAATGAACTATGCCAGCTATTTCCACCTCATCAACTATGTGAACAAGAAGATGCACCTGAATGGTTAGCATGGTAGTAGGAAACTGTTTCTCAAACATGCACACAAGCTCCGTAGCATTTAGTTTGGCGAATGGTATGGAGTCTACGTTGATCTCCTTTTGTGAGATCCATTGCACCAGCTTTGCAAGTTTGTAGATTATGTTACGGATGTCGAGAGACAAACATCCCTCAATGGCAACCGGTAAAATAAACTGTAAAGTATGTGCAACAATGATATTAAAGTCCACATTTTATGCAATGATATTAAAGTCCACTATGAACGTACCTGACACATTTTATGCCAATCGTGTGACTTCAAACCGGTAAGCTTTCCTTCTTTAGTTAAACACGTTCGGAGCGAGTGCATTACGCCAGTGGGGGTCCGCAAAGATCGAATGGTCTCTTTTACTTTGCGTTCTTGGGCTCCTGTGAAAATCCATGGTGCTTTAGGGAGTTTTATCGATCCATCAGACGCTGTTTGCGGCCAATATTGCTCCATACAATCCACATTTCTAAGGTCAACTCTGGCTCCCAAAGTATCTTTCTTGCCGGTCAGATGGTCCCATAGTAGATTACCCACATTCTTGAATATGTGCATTGGATCGAGCAAGTGATTGATCATGAGTCGGGGCCAGTATGGTAACTCGTACCATAGAGATAGTCTCTTCATCCCTGGAGGCAATCCGTCATCGCACATCTCCTTCTGCTCTAACCATGCTTGTGCAGACATCCTTGGTGGCTCTCTTCCCAACAAGCCATCGCGTAACACATGATTCTCTGGAAGATACGCTTGATGACCTTCGTAGATTTGCTTCTTCAGTGAGGGCGCCCTACGTGCATTCAGTCTAGGTCCACATGTGACACATTCTCTGTATCCGCTTGTTTGAAGCCCTGCATGTATACACATGATAATAGATTAACTATGGGAAAAAACAAGATTTACAGTGTCTGAGTGAGGAGTGTCGATAGATCACCTGAGCATTCTGTTAGCCCGGGATAGTCATGCATGGTCCACATTAGAATGCCTCTGATCAAAGCATTTCGTCGTCCTGTGTGTCGGCTCATATCCACCACCTCTATGCCAATCCACAATTGTTGTAGCTCTTCCAATAGTGGACAAAGATACACATCCATATTCTCCATTTTATATCGCCCTGGCACAATCAAGCTTAGCCATAGGTGCCCCTTCTTCGTAGTCAACCACGGGGGAATGTTGTAGTTGACGATGACAATGGGCCATACACTGTAAGATGTTGATCTTTGACCAAATGGATTTACGCCATCCATAGCCAGGCCTAAGCGCAAATTTCGAGCTTCCCTGGCAAAATCCGACCATGTTCCATCTATATGTTTCCAGGCTGCGCAATCTGTAGGAGTTCGTAGCACACCATCCGAAGATTTATTCTCCTCATGCCATGATGCTAGGGCGGCCATGGACTTACATTCGAAGAAATGCTTGATGCGAGGAAGCAGAGGAAAATATCGCAAAACCTTTTGTGGATTTTTTGTCCCGTGGAGACCTACTCGATATCTTTCGGAATCACATTTCGGACACTTCTCCATGTCTATGTATTCCCCTGTGAAAAGAATACAGTCATTAGGACAAGCGTGGATAGAATTGTAATCCATCCCCAAGTTTCGCAAAATCTTTCTTGCTTCATCTCGGGAATCTGGCATCACATTGTCAGCTGGTAGTATGTGCTCTTTAAGCAATCTACACAACATAAAAATACGATACAGTCGTGTAAAAATCTATCAGATCATGATACATTTAGAGTTTTATTAAAGTAAAAATTGTAATAGATCACCTGAAAAGAGTTGTGACGCTAGTGTCACTCCATCCAAACTTTGCCTGCATGTTGAGAAGAACCAGTAGTGCTTTCAATCTAGACATACGTGCTCCATTATACAATGGTGTATCGGCTTTACTTTTCATATCATCATAGATAAGCCTTTCTGAATCCATGATCGTCTCGATCATTTCATCAATCTCGGGCTCAAACATTGCCTTGTTGGGAATGTGCTCTGCATGATCATCCCCCGAGCTGTCAGAGGCTACATCTTGTGGCCTCACATATGCTGCTTGACCAAAGCGCCTACGAACACGTCTATTCGGTTGCAAGATTGCTGCTTGTTGGCCAGCGTCAGAGTCCGATGAGTTATAATTGGCAACAACTCGATCTATAATAGATGGATCGAACTCGCCAAATTCGCGAATGTGATGCAAAGAAACACGTCTTGTCCGTCGCACAGCATGCTTGCATTGATTACAAGGACATAAGACCCTCGTTGAGAGATAGGTGTTTCGGTTGGACGGTCCCACATCCTCGTCACTACTCATAATGAGGATAAAAATCTTATAACCTGGACAACAAATTTAATATTCTATTGGCATTCTTCGTCTTATCTCTCTCTCTCTCTCTCTCTCTCTCTCTCTCTCTCTCATTCTCTAGTCATGTCCAATCCCCGCACACCTCGGTCTAGAGGTGCACGGAGATCAGAACCACCGGGTTATAATCTCGTCTTTATTGGTCAATACCTATATTTGTGGGTACAAGAAATCTACAGACCCACGTCTACATGATACTGCATGTAGTGGACAAAACCCCTTTGCCTCTTCTCTAGCTGTAGCACTTCACAGCATCTTAACATCTTTTCACAGTAGATCTTTTCACTGTTCGTCTAACTCTAAACCCTAAACTGTAAGTAATTCTTGCGTGGACTCGATCTAACGTAAATAAGCGTAAATCTAAATAAACGTAAATCTAACAAAAAATAAACCTAAATCTAATTTAACGTAAGTCTACATCTAACCTAATCTTTAATGTCTTTTGGGATAGTTTCCTACGACGTTAAAACTCTCTTCTTCTTGTGTGTGTGTGTGTGTGTGTGTGGGTAAACCTAAATAAACCTAAGTCTAATGTAATATAACATAAATCTAAATCTAACGTAAATTATGTTATATTAAAAACAAAGAACTAAACTAACAGGGATTATAAGAACCTTAAAACTGATTTAACACATAATTTTTCACATAACTCGGCAAGAGTTGGCATTCTCATCACTACAGATGTGAGAGTTAACTTCCGGCGGTGACGCTGCCTCATCTCCATCCACATCTGACGACAGCAATTGGCCCTTTGGACCATTCTTGCTCTTGTTACTAACTTTGAAGTTGCTATTGAATGACTAGAGGTTGTCTAGATGGTCATTGCCAGGGATGTAGTGACTCTTGCCGCCCTGAAGATCCTCCTTCTTCCCTATTTTCTGAAGACATTTCACCACAACTTTTGGATCGACGGAACCCACCATGAGTGAAGGCAGCAATACCCTATATTCCATTGAGGGCTTTCTCACCCGCTTCATGCAGGCATCGCAGTCTATGGAGACCTAAATCTAGCGTAAATAAACGTAAATCTAACTAAAAATAAACATAAATCTAATCTAATTTAACTTAAATAAACTTAAATCTAATTTAACGTAAGTCTACATCTAACCTAATCTTTAACGTCTTTTCGGATAGTTTCCTACGTAGTTATAACTCTCTTCTTCTTGTGTGTGTGCGCATGTGTGGATGTGTGTGCCAATAAAAAGAGATAAATGGTATAACCTTTCTATCACCCATGCCAAGTATGATAGATTGGTTATGCCATTTCCCTCTTGAATAATAAGTCTTGAGTTCAACTCCTCGTCGGCTAGATCTTTAGGTCTTTTAATTTTAATTAGTTTCCTACGACGTTAAATTAGTTTCTCTCTCTTTCTCTCTCAATGTGTGTGCGTTTTTTTGTTTATGCATGTTTTCTCTCTCTTTTCCTCTCTCAATGTGTGCGTTTTTTGTTTCTGCATGTTCTCTCTCTCTTTCCCTCTCTCAATGTGTGCGTTTTTTGTTTATGCATGCTCTCTCTCTCTTTTCCTCTCTCAATGTGTGTGTGCATTCTTTATTTATGTATGTGTGTGTGCGTTTTTGTTTATGTTTGTACTCTTTCTCTCTCTCTCTCTCTCTCTCTCTCTCTCTCTCTCTCTCAAAAACACTATGTGTGTGTGTGTGTGTGTGTGTGTGTGTGTGAGAGAGAGAGAGAGAGAGGGAGAGAGAAAGAGGGGAAGGGAACATGAGAGTGAGGAGAGGGAAGGAGCATACCTGGCTCTCCTTCCTCTCCTCGTTTGTGTGTGTGTGTGTGTGTGTGTGTGTGTGTGTGTGTGTGTGGAGAAGAAAGAGAGAGAGAGAGAGAGAGAGGGAGAGCGTTACCTACTCCTTGTTTGAGGGTGCCAAAAAACTCAAATCTGAGATCTGAGTTTTTGGGCGCTCTCTGTTATTTTTTTTTGCCCAGTCGGCGTCGCTATGAGCGTCGCAAATTTACAAGTAAATTTGCGACGCTCATAGCGACGCCGGGAATTTTTTTTTTGAGCGTCGCTGTGTGAGCGTCGCTAATATGAATAGCCTCTTGTAGTGTGTCCACCGCATAGAAAGCACGTCATAAACACTCCCACCGCATAGAAAGCAAGACGTGGGTTCCCACTGCATAGAAATCAAGTCGTGGGTATCCACCACACAGAAAGAAAGTCGTGGATTTAAGAGCCCTTAACGAGGAACTCTGCCTCCTGTGATCAGTAGGGGGGTCAACACTAATTTAACATTGGAAATAGAATGAACATGTCGAGCTAAATTTTCCCTAGCAGACATTCTTTCCTATTGCAAACAGTATATCCATCAATCATTTCTTTCCTTAGACTTAAATGTACAATGAATTCAAATGCCGAGATTTTCGTCGGATTTCTCCAACATGTTTGGGGATATGTTCTTTCCTAGCTAAACGTTGTCAGGAGTTTTTTGGAGCAAAGGATTGCGCATATGTACATACACATGCATGGTGCATCAAATAAAGGATTGCCCATTTTCCAGAGCCAGGTGGTTACGTGGGGCCCACATGTGTACAGGTAGGACAGGGTGTATCTACTGCATCGTTTTTCACTATTACCAATACTAGTGTGTTTTTTCTACAATAAGGAGGAGTTTATAGCACGTAAAACTTCTCGAGGAAGCTATCCGCGGGCCGACGACATGAGGTAAGCAGGTGCGTCAGATGGCATCTAGTGGCGTCAGGAGGGCGAACGAGGTCAATATTTGCACGCGGATGAGGACGGACACAACATGGGTGTTTTCTGGTGAAAGTTATGCAGAAAGGTCATCATTAGGACCACTTTTTGGGGCCACTTCACGTGGTGGCGAGATGCATTATTGGAAAAAAGCTGAGTGCCAGGTGTGCGAATGATGCAAAAAGGTGAAAACTATGCAGTGCGAGGTCAATTTTTGGCCTGTTCGGGGTCCGTTTGAGGTCATCTAAAAGGCCAAGGGTGCCCAACTAAAAAAGCTAAGTGTGGGAACTGAAAAAACAGAGAGAAAACCAGAAAAAACGTGGAGAAGAGAGGAGGAACAGCCGCAGGTGTGTTTTTTGGGTTTTTGGAGCCTGTTTTGGCCGTAAACTGCTCATCCGAGGTCGGATTTGAGCACTTTGACATTGTAGACTGGGGTTTTGGGCCGTTTCGGATAGGATGGCGCTGTCCATTTTGCCAAATTCCTCACTCTTTTTCTACTGTTTTTCTGTGTAAGTTTCTCCTATGAGCAAAGTTTCTACTCTAGTTTGTGATTGTATCTGGTATCTTTTACCCATATTGTGTGAGCTGTTTGCCCCATTGGTGTTGGCCCAAGATTATTTGTATCTAAACATTAGAAATTCTCCTCTTTTGAGCTGAGTTTTTTGGGTGTGTGTGTGTGTCTGTGTGGAGTGGGCAAGTGGATAGTCTCTCTCCTCTCACTCCAGAGGTGTGTTCCCTGTCTCGGCCAGGTGTGTTGTGTAAGCCGAGTGGTGCCCCATAGTGTGTGTGTGTATCTTCCCAAGAGTGTGTGTCGGGTGGTTATAGAGGCGCTCTGTGTGTTTTCATCCCGCTCACATTCTTTTGGTGCCCCCACTGAGCATCTTCTTCGAGTACCTTCTGCTTCGAGCTTCCAGCTTCGAGATTCGTGATTACAGGTTGCAGATTACAGATTACAGGTTACAGGTTACAGGGACAGGGACAGGTACATGTACATGTACAAGTGATTCACACAGGTACAGGTAGCTGGAGTACAGTGATATATTAGTAGTGATGTCACTTGTAGTTGTTGTGGGTATGCATCACTTGGCGCCTGTTTGAGCGCATTGTCTGCTGGAGTGTACGCTACTTGTGGAAACTGCCATTGTACGCATTTGTGGAGCCATACTTGGTTGTATTTGGCAGTCCCAGCCATTTCTGAGACTTGGTCTGGAAGATAGTCATTTCTGAGACTTGACTATACGCGATTTTCATTAGCCTTCGTGTGAGGGTCGATAGCGTGAGGTTTTTATTGAGCTGGGGGATTCTCAAATGTAGAGATCCTTTCGGTGATACAGGTAGCTGGAGCACCCTTTTTGTGACCTCGCCATAGGCTATGTACTAGTGAGTCCTACTTGATGCTCGGGTTCTATTGTTGACAGTTTGTGCATACATATACAGTCTATATTTTGGGTTCCTACTGCTCTATTTCTGGGGAAGCTCTGCCAAAATTTTTCCAAGTTATGATGGCTGGTTTTTTGGTCTTTTGAGCCATTTATGCTATTATGCTGCTGAAATTTTGGCAAAATCAGAGGTTAAGTTAGGTGTGCCTTCTTGGGAGCTTCATGGTTGGCTTTAATGGATGATCAAAATGGCCCTCAATTCACTCCTTTTCATTTAACTCAAAGAATCCAGATAAACGTTCATGTGTCCAAGAAGATTTTTTTCCAGCAGCGCATAGTCTTTATGTTTGGGCCAAGAAGATTGAGAGAGATCCTGGAATGTCCTTTGCCTGTTGTCATTCCGATGATTAACTATGAAAACTCATTTGATGTGCATGTCTTTGTCCTTATCTAAAGTTGAGCTCCATTGAAGTTTTAGGGGATTGGGTAGTGAAAAGTTTTGGGTTCTTGCACGTGTGTTCGAAGGGGTTCTCAAACATTCATAATTTGGGTAGCCATGGCTTTCTCTTATCCCGAGTTTCATGGAAGAAGTGATGAAGATGTGGAAGAATTTTTGGAAAAGATGGAGGTTTCCTGCATTAGCAACCAGATTCATGACCCTACGCAAATGTTACGCCTTCTCCAAATTTGTTTGAAGAGTGAGGCACGAGTTTGGTCTAAAGCATTTAAGGAGGAGTTGCGTGTGGCTGATCCACCTGTAAGGTTGAGTTGGGACAATCTACGACATGGGTTGGAAGTGGAGTTTGTGAAGATAGAAGATCCTGACAAGGTGTGGCAAGAAGTACAGGCTTTGGTGCAAAAGGAAGGTGAGCCAGTAGATGCGTACATACGTAAGTTTTCATTGGCATGGGAGCGAATGTGCAAGGCTTTAGCACCACAGGTACCCCCGCCTGACATGATGAAGAAGGACAGGTTCTTAGCTGGTCTTTGGGAGAATATACGTTGGAGAGTGGAGCTAAAGAAGCCTAGGACATATGAAGATGCACTAGAGGTAGCAAGGAACAAAGAGTGGAAGCTGAGGAAAATGAGCCAGTTAGGGGTGGAGTCTTTGCCAATGAGGTCTGAATTTCAGCCTAGAGAGTTTTTACAAGGGCGCATGTCAGGGGTTCATCATGAACCAGTGGTTCCTGTTACTACTCAGGTTATGCCAGCAGTGTTCACTACAGCAGTGCAAGATGATGGGCTAAGGCAAGACATGAGGCAAATGGTAGATTTGATGAAGAATCTCAGCCTAAACATGCTAGGTCAAGTGGGAAATAATCGAGGTCGAGGGAGGTTTGCAAATCAGCAAGGAGGTGAAGAAAGGCCTAGGAATGGTGTTGGACAAAGCAATGGTAGGTTTTGGAGGCAGACGCCCACATGTTATAATTGTGGAGAGTTGGGCCACATCAACCCGCAATGTGATAAGCCACCAAGGATGGGGGGAGACATGTATCCATTGCCAAGACAGGTGCTAACTAGGTCAAATTATTATGGCATCGAAATTAAGGGAGACGAAGGAACCAGTGGACTGACCCAGGAGGAAGAGGGAAAGACAAAAGTGCTAAGTGTAGTCACCTTGGAGAAGGCATCAAAGCTAGAGGATACATTAGTGATGCCTATTGGGAAGAGGAACACAGAGGATAAGGAAGGAAGAAGTGCCCCAGGTCCTAGTAAGAAGAAAGGAAAGAGCCATGAAGGCGAGGATGTCAAGGCCAAGAGGAAAAGGAGAGCTCGTCGAAAGTTTCATGTTTTAGATTTTCCACTAGGGGATGGGCAATTAAGCTATGACTTGAAGGAGGATCTGACAAGCAGGAAGGCGGATGTTACTTTTGGGAAGCTTATAGAGATGGTGCCTAAGCTAAAGCGACAGTGGAAGAGGATGGTTAACCCAATGGAGAAAGAGCCAGAGAGAGGTTCAGTGAATGTGTTGGCAATGGATGAGCTACCAGACATTTGTCCAATAGTAGATGTGTGGCATAAAAGGAAAAATTTGGGACAAGGTTATGTGGAGGGCGGAGCACAAATATGCGTCATAACACACTCATGCGTTGAGAAGATGGGTCTCACATTGGCTGGGGTGTCAGGGTTTCGGATCAGATTGGCAAACCATCAAAAAGTAAAATGCTTGGGTGTTGTAAAGAGCTTAGAAGTGGAGGCATATGATGCAAAGGCAGTGGTTGATTTTCATGTGATGACAGCAGGGTTGGGAGCATATCCTATTATACTGGGCAGACCATGGTTACGTGCAGTGGGAGCTGTTCAAGATTGGCGACATGGTACGATTAGCCTCTATGGAAAGACAGGTACCAAGAAGCTTTATAATATGGACACAAGGAAACGATTAGAGGAGCTTTATGAAGATGAGGATGAGTCTAGTGATGAAGACTCTTCCACGGTGACAGATGAGGACAGTGATAGCACTACCAGCAGTGATGAGGATGCTGATGTTGCATTTCTTTTGATGGACAAAGAAATCCAGGAGTCTGGTTTAGTCGCATTTGCAAATGAGGTTAAAGATGAAAGTGAAGGGCATTATGAGGTGATTGAAGGGCTGATGCAAACCAAGGTTGAGTTGTCAAAGAAGCAAGAATTCATGACACAAATTATCAATGGAGACCTCTCAGCTATGGAGAAGGAGATATATTTGCACATGCCGGTCTATGCCAAAGTAATTGATGGTTTTCTTGATGCAAAGTTGATATATGACATCTCTACGGGTTTTCCTTGGGAACCAGGTGGAACCTTGATTAAGCTTTTGATGCAGGGAAGGCAAAGTGTTTTTGTGTGGGATCCTGGTGGAATGAGCATCTAATAGTGTTGCTGCTGCTGAGCATGAATGCTCTAGCAGGCTAGGGGATGGGCAAATTATGTCAGGAGTTTTTTGGAGCAAAGGATTGCGCATATGTACATACACATGCATGGTGCATCAAATAAAGGATTGCCCATTTTACAGAGCCAGGTGGTTACGTGGGGCCCACATGTGTACAGGTAGGACAGGGTGTATCTACTGCATCGTTTTTCACTATAACCAATACTAGTGTGTTTTTTCAACAATAAGGAGGAGTTTATAGTGCGTAAAACTTCTCGAAGAAGCTATCCGCGGGCCGACGACATGAGGTAAGCAGGTGTGTCAGATGGCATCTAGTGGCGTCATGAGGGCGAACGAGGTCAATATTTGCACACGGATGAGGACGGACACAACGTGGGTGTTTTTTGGTGAAAGTTATGCAGAAATTTCATCATTAGGACCACTTTTTGGGGCCACTTCACGTGGTGGCGAGATGCATTATTGGAAAAAAGCTGAGTGCCAGGTGTGCGAATGATGCAAAAAGGTGACAACTATGCACTGCGAGGTCAATTTTTTGCCTGTTCGGGGTCCGTTTGAGGTCATTTAAAAGGCCAAGGGTGCCCAACTAAAAAATCGAAGTGTGGGAACTGAAAAAACAGAGAGAAGACCAGAAAAAACGTGGAGAAGAGAGGAGGAACAGCCGCAGGTGTGTTTTTTGGGTTTTTGGAGCCTGTTTTGGCCATAAACTGCTCATCCGAGGTCGGATTTGAGCACTTTGACATTGTAGACTGGGGTTTTGGGCCGTTCCGGACGCGATGGCGCTGTCCATTTTGCCAAATTCCTCACTCTTTTTCTGCTGTTTTTCTGTGTAAGTTTCTCCTATGAGCAAAGTTTCTGCTCTAGTTTGTGATTGTATCTGGTATCTTTTACCCATATTGTGTGAGCTGTTTGCCCCATTGGTGTTGGCCGAAGTTCATTTGTATCTAAACATCAGAAATTCTCCTCTTTTGAGCTGAGTTTTTTGGGTGTGTGTGTGTGTGTGTGTGTCTGTGTGGAGTGGGCAAGTGGATAGTCTCTCTCCTCTCACTCCAGAGGTGTGTTCCCTATCTCGGCCAAGTGTGTTGTGTAAGCCGAGTGGTGCCCCATAGTGTGTGTGTGTATCTTCCCAAGAGTGTGTGTCGGGTCGTTATCTAGGCGCTCTGTGTGTTTTCATCCCGCTCACAACGTGTGCAATGTTAATTAGAAAACCGAATAAAATTGTGACCTACCTCTTCCATTTCTTCGTCAATGGCTCGTGAGATGGCCGGTGCTTGTCCGTCCATGGGAGCTTTTCCCCTTCCATTCACATTGCTCGTTCCTGCCTCACGGTTGTGGACAACACCGAAGCGAGTTCTCTTAACAGGGGCCATTTTATACTCACTACTTTAAATGATAAACTTGAAGAAAAAGAGCTATGTTCCGAGAGCATCATAACAAACCAAATGGCAGATTAGAATCATCGAAGGGTCCTTCTTATGTAAGGGTTTAGATTTTTCCTTCGAGACCTAGCAATTTTATGGGTAATACTTTTATTGCCCTATGGGAACTGGCTCTAAGGTTAATCACTTGGCTTAGATGATTAAGAAATTGAGAATTTTACTAATTGATTTACAAAAGAGATGAAGTAAGCAAGTTGAATCATTTTCCTATAGCAATTTGAAGATGCAGGATTACGGCAGGCATGTGTGATAGAAAATTATTTTCTTAATGACCTAATGACGGTTTAATTTTCAGCCTTAATCATATTTTAACGTGGGAGAAGATTGAGTATAATTTAATTGCAACACTATTGAGTGGTAAAAGAATGAATTTCATCAAATCTACACTATTACTGGCTGCTGACAATTTATTAACTATGCTGCTTAGAGAGAGAATCTTTCGTAATCATGTATTCATCCTTGATTAAGGATGATGAATGGCTGCATAATTTAGCTAATTGAATGATGATTATGTAACGGAGTATAGCTATGTAAACTTAGAGAGCAGCTATTGGGAATTATAGCTAAGATTAAGCATAGTAGACGAAGAATATGGGAGAATAATGATGAGAATTAAGAAGATCTGTAATTAAACCATAATTACCGTGATTAGGGGCTGAGAATCCTCTGATTTTTCTGATCCAATGAATCCTCAAGATGAGAATTTCGGGAGCACCTCCCTCCTTGCTTCTCCTTCAAAAACTATGTGTGTACCCGCAGCACCTCCCCAAGGTGTGTGTAGGTGTGTGTGTGTGTACTGGGTGTGTGTGTGTGTGTGTGAGCACACCTTTAAATAGGCCTCCTCAAGCTGAAAATTGATATGGGTTGCTATTTGCATCTGGGATCTACTTTAGTTAAGCATGGCAAGTCCAGTTGCCTACCCACCAAGTGTCCAGTTGGCTTGGTTAACTGACTCTCACACTTAGTAGTAGCAAGGTTGGAACTTTCCCAAGACTCCCACAAGGCAAAAGGGCGCCCCCTAGCTGCTAAAGTTGACCTGGAGTGGGCTGGAACCTGCTCCCACACAGCCTCGAGCCCCCTGGTGCCTCCCCGGACAATTTTGGGAAAATTTGATTTTAGGCTAAAACGGGTCATACGAGTTGGATTTGATGCCGAAAATTGCTATAGCAAGCTCTATCTAAGGCGTATTGGCCCGAGTACCTACCATATTTAGCAGCCCCCGGGGTCCGAAAATGCATTTTTTTTTCAAATTTGGGGTACGGGTGCAATTTTTCGAGATAGTCATAACTGGATGGGTCAGGTGACCAAAAACTTACTATTTTTTGAAATTTTTTACAAAAATTATTTTAATCCACATTTCGAAGATTTAAAACATTCTAAACATCATGGCACTGACAGAATTCAGAAAACTGCTAAAATAGTAACTTTTTCCGTTATGTTCATTTCAAGGTACAATGGCGCTCTTTTGATCGGGTTCGGAGACCTTACAACCTTCCCAACATGAAAAATTTGAGATGTCCTCATCTCAAGAATGTGTTTGGGTAATCTTTTACGAGCGTTGGTTCGTCCTCCCAAGTTGCATCTTCTTCAGGGTAATCCTTCCACTTTACTAGATGCTCTGTGATAGTTCTGTTGTGTAACTTCCTTTCCCTTGTCACAAGTACGTAGTCAGGTTGGAGCTCAAGAACTCCTTGTGCTGGCATGACGATCTGATCTGAGGCTGATCTGAGTCCAAGAATTGATCAGGGTTTGGAATATAAGATTTGAGTAGGCTGACGTGGAACACATCATGAACCTTCAAGTTTGCAGGTAACTTTAGCTTGTAGTCCGGGTCACTCACAACCTTAACGATCTCGAATGGTCCACAATACCTTGGGCTTAGCGTCTTAAATCTTCCTAGAGATAAGTTGCTTTTCTTTGGTCGGACTCGGAGAAAAACCTTATCTCCTTCTTTGAAAGTTCTTTCCGAACGGTTCTTATCTGCATAGTGCTTTTGCCTATCCTGAGCTGCCTGAATTTCCTGGTGAATAGCTCTAGTCTGAGCTTCCATATCTTCTAACATCTTCCTAGAGGCTTCTACCATGATGGTTGGATCTGAGAAGTTCAGTGGTGCTAAACAGTCCTGTCCCATAAAGAGCTTTGAAAGGTGACATTCCAATGCTTCTATGTTCAGAAGAATTATAAGCATACTCCACCAAAGGTAGATATTGTAACCACTTCTTTGGTTCTTGCGAACAATAGGCTCTGAGAATGTCCTCGATGACTTGATTAACTCTTTCAGTTTTCCCATCTGTCTGCGGATGATACGCTATACTTAAAGCTAATTGTGACCCAATGGATTGGAAAAGAGAAGTCCAAAATTTCGATGTAAACTTGGCATCTCTATCACTGACGATACGCTTGGGTAGACCATGTAGCCTAAAGATCTGATTGATGAATACCCGGCTAACATCTAAAGCAGTAAAGGTTGTCTTTACGGGTATTATATGAGCCACTTTTGTGAGCATATCAACAACCACGAAAACAGAATCATAACCTCCTATAGAAGGTAACCTTGTAACAAAATCCATACTGATGCATTCCCATTTCATCTGGGGTATGTCAAGAGGTTGAAGTTGCCCTGGTAACTTGATCCTTTCAGCTTTTATCCACTGACAAGAAAGACATTGCCTCACATAGAGAAGTATGTCTCCTTTCATTCCAGACCAAAAGTAACTCTTCCTGACAGCATGAAGAGTCTTAGCATAGCCTCGATGTCCGGATGTAGGGCTATCGTGTGCTTCATACAAAATGGCCTTCTTTAAGGCTGGATCTCTGGGTACATAGAGTCTATGTCTGTAGTAAAGACATCCTCCCATAAGAGAGTAATCTTTAGCTTCAGCCATCTTATTATGTTGAACTAGTGATACTATACGTTGGTACTCTAGATCTACCAAGGATGCTTCTTTGATTCTATCCCAGATACGGTTATTTGGAATGGAGATAGCTCCGAGAAAGGATTTTCGTCTAAGACCATCTGCCACTGCATTTTCCTTCCCTAGTCTATACTTTATGTCAAGGTCATATTCCTGTAATTTCTCTATCCATCGCTGTTGTCGCATATTGAGAATAGGTTGAGTAAAAATATATTTTAAGCTCTTGTGGTCTGTAACCAACTGAAACTTGCGTCCGAGAAGATAATGTCTCCATAACTTCAGTGCATGAATAACTGCTAAAAGTTCCAAATCATGAGTAGGATAATTCTTCTCGTGATCCCTCTGCTTTCGTAAAGTATACGCCACTGGTCTTCCTTCTTGAGTAAGAACTCCGCCTAGAGAAAATTTGCTAGCATCTGTCGCTACTTCAAATTCTTTAATGAAGTCTGGAAGCTTTAAAATAGGAGCTGAGACCAAGAATGTTTTTAGCTTAGCAAAGCTAGACTCGTGCTCGGTCAGTCTTCCATTCGATCCTCATTCCTTTTTTCAGGAGTTCCGTCAAAGGTGCAGCAATACGTGCATAATCCTTGAGAAAAATCTTGTACCATCCCGTTATTCCAAGAAATCCTCTTACTTCGCTGACGGTGGATGGTTGAGGCCAATCAATGATATCCTTGACTTTGTCTGGGTCCACTGAAATCCCTTCAACCGATATGACAAATCCAAGATAATTGACCTTTGGTGAGCAAAAGGTGCACTTGCTCTCTTTAGCGTAAAGTTGGTGTTCCCGAATAAGATCAAGTACTTTGCAAACATGCTCTTCGTGATCTGCCTCGTTCTTAGAATAGATCAGAATGTCATCAAAGAAAACCAAGACAAAATCATCCAGATAAGTTCTGAGAATATCTTTCATAAGTCGATTGAAGCTTGCAGGAGCATTTGTTAGACCAAAAGACATTACTGTGAACTCGTAACGTCCATACCTAG
Source organism: Adiantum capillus-veneris (assembly GCF_014529385.1). Lineage (NCBI taxonomy): Eukaryota > Viridiplantae > Streptophyta > Polypodiopsida > Polypodiales > Pteridaceae > Adiantum > Adiantum capillus-veneris. Next base: position 59,521,199 of record NC_140931.1, read on the forward strand.
TGTTGAAAGCCGTCTTTGGAATATTTGATTCCTTGATCCTGATTGGTAATATCCTGACCTTAGATCTATCTTTGTAAACATTTTGGCACCATGGAGCCTGTCCAAGAGTTTTTCAATCCTTTGAATTGGATACTTGTTCTTGGCAGTTACCTGGTTCAGTCCACGGTAATCTATGCATAACCTTAAGGTTCCATCCTTCTTTTGAAAAAGAACTAGTGCACCCCAAGGAGAAGTACTGGGTCGAATGAATCCTTGCTCAATGAGTTTCCTAAGTTGTTCCTTGAGTTCGATGGCTTCTGGAAGTAACATTTTATAAGGTCTTTTTGAGATAGTTTCACATCCAGGGATAGTCTCAATCTCATGATCAACCTCTCTATGTTGCGGAAGATTCGTAAGGTCTTCAAGGAATACATCATCATACTCCCTGAACCAGTTTGATCAGAGTGAGGTATCTGATTGGTCCACCTTGTTGAGTTTTACCACATAAATTTGTTGTCCCTTTCTTAGTCCCTTCAAAAGTCTGCTGGCCTTAACTAGAGTAGCCCTAGGTCTCCCATTTTCCCCTTGGATTAAGGCTTCATTACCCAAGTTATCTATAAAGGTAAAGTTTCCTTGTGCACAATGGATGTGGGCCCTATTTTGCTTTGGTCAGTTCATCCCTAGTATCCCATCAAAGAATCCTAAGGGTAGGGTTCGAAATTCGGCAGAAGCTGGGTGTCCCACTAAATCAAAGTCGATTTTTCCTGCAGAATGTTGAGATACTACTTCCTTGCCGTTTGCTAACTCTACAACTAGCTTGCTTGTTGGATACTTATCTAGCTTTAGCTTCCTCATGCATCTGGGTAAAAGAAATGAAAGAGTACTACCACAATAGATAAGGAAGTTAACTTGTTCACCTCTGAGAGATCCTGGCGTATGAATGACTGTGTATTGCTCAGAACCATTGGGGTTGTCAATTTCAGTTTGCAAGGTTGCTCCCTCCACTGCTTCGTCACCCACAGTTGGTTGTACACTGCGGCATTCACTCTGACGGTAGCTCCACGCCCTCGCCCTCTGTTCATCCTTCCACGTCCTCCTCTTCCATTAGGTTGGCCACTCCCATGGGTATTCAAAGGTATGGCATTGGCATTGGTTGCCTAGGTGTTCCCGGGGCACTTGGATCTATAATGTCCATACTCGCCGCAACCATAGCATCGAACATCTGGAAACTCCATGGTTGTGGTGGTAGCCACAATAGGGAGCTCGTCAATAAGCTTGGTTGGCTGGTCTGTTATTCCAAGAAGTTGTCCTTGCCCTCTTTGCCCAATGATTCCTCATGTTCTCATTAACCTTTTGTACTTCAAGAGCTAGAGGTTTTGCCCTCAACAAGGCATCCTGTAGTGTTGTCGTCCTGACAGCTTCCAACCGAGTATTCAAAGGAAAGATTAGCCCTTGGCAGAACCTCGTCACCTGTTGTTCCAAGGTCATCTTAGGAGCATATCTCCGAAGAGTGACAAACTTTGCATAATATTCTTCTCGACAGATGAAGTCAGCTTCTTCTCGACAGATGAAGTCAGCTTTTGCCGAAGTGAAAAGAATTCATTCATCTTCAAGGTTCTATAGGAAGGTGGTAAATAACGCCCCATTATTGCAGCTTTGATGTCTTCCCAGGATTGGAAAGATCCCTTAATATCCAGGTACTTGCAATGCTACTTCCACCATATCTTGGCATCACCAGTCAAGCGGAACATTGCAAGCATGGTCTGATTCATGGGTTGGGTTCCGGCAGCTTCAAAGTAATCGTCCATGGCTTCCATCCACACTTCCGCATCTCTCTCCGCATTTCCCCCTGGCCCTTAAAGATCGGTGGTTGGGCTTGCTTAAGGAGGAGCTTCTTCTCTTGCGCTGCCGAGTATAGAGGAACAGGCGGTGCCTACATGGGTTATATGAGATTCTTGATACCATTACTTGGATTTCAAAATAGATACGAGACTTTAAATAAAATTCAAGATTCCACTATATCAAGAGATAGAGATTTAGAGACAAAAAGAACTTTCTTGATGGAAATTTATTACAATCGAAACCCCTCAAGGTTTAGGATAATTGATGATCAACTTATTACATGGCTTTTTGGATTGCGTATAAGATACGCCTAGGAGATGGTGTTCACATGATGCACTACTTTCTTCGTGAAGTAGTTCTTGTACTCATCCTTGAGTGGATAATAAACTAAGATATCAAGCCGGGATTCCTCTTTTGTTACTAATCTGTTCACTGGGATCACCTCGGTCGTTGATGGTTTGATTGGAGTCGCCTGAAACAATCAGGTCCAATTAGGTAGGCAGCAATTATAATAACTCTACCACCCTCAACTCTTCTCCCCAACGTATCTTCTTCAAAACGGTAGCCAGGCATCCTAGCTTCCGAGCATTGATGTAGTAAACCCCACCTGCAAGTGTCCAATCAAGTCCCCATCCTCTATCGATGCAAGTGGAGTGTGGCGTATGAGCCTTCATCAGTATCTCCATGACATCTCGCCTGAACTGGTAAACTGGGGATCGTTGAGCTTGCTCAAAAATAAGCTCAGGGTCTCCCTGCAACACTAATGCAAGAAATTTGCATCAGCTAACTATATACTTTCAGTTCCTTTTAAATGTTCAAACAATACGACTTTATTTCCTAGCCTAAACCTAGGCTTTGATACCAGGTGTGAGGTCCCCACCCCGCCGTATCAAACGGCGGATCTGATGTGGTGAACCTGGTGGCCACTAGATCTATAGCGGAAGCAAACAAAGTGGTTCAGGGTTCAACTAGTGGACGATCTCTCATCACAAAGTGAGTCGAGTTCGAGCCTACTAGCAATGATGTCTAGTTCCACCTCGCAGGGGAAGTGTACTTTAAACTATCTAACATTCCTAAGATCCACCTTCCAAGAGGAGAGAAACCCCGAGTGCCTTTTTCTCCATGTTTCAGAGGCACGTACACTTGAGACTTCGCCGCTCTAGGGGCAATGAGTATTACTAGTATTGATTTTAACACTATGGGGACAGAGAGTTCCCGACCAATCGGGACCACCCTTCTTATAGGCATTGGAAACTTGAACCAAGCCCCCACTTTCCACCCCCACACTCACACTTCCTTATGTGTCCTAATTACTATCACAATAATTGTTCAACATAAACATTCCTTGATGAGATTCCGAATCACAATGTTCGTTAAGACATCCCTTCAACCAGTATTGCAAAGCGGTACCAAGACAATATTCTAGTAAAAATTCTACTCAAACTTATTCATTAAAATTCCAATGTTCTAGAGGTACAAAATCCCCCCTCTAGTGAAAGTTTACTCCTCCCATTGTCGCCTAGCTGCCCATACAACTAGGTATGTCCACCGCATAGAAAGCACGTCATGGACACTCCCACCGCATAGAAAGCAAGACGAGGGTTCCCACCGCATAGAAATAAAGTCGTGGGTATCCACCGCATAGAAAGAAAGTTGTGGATTCAAGAGCCCTTAAGGAGGAACTCTGCCCCCTGTGATCAGTAGGGGGGTCAGGACTAATTCAACATTGGAAATAGAATGAACATGTCGAGCTAAATTTTCCCTAGCAGACATTCTTTCCTATTGCAAACAGTATATCCATCAATCATTTCTTTCCTTAGACTTAAATATACAATGAATTCAAATGCCTTGATTTCCATCGGATTTCGCCAACATGTTTGGGATATGTTTTTTCTTAGCTAAACGTGTGCAATGTTAATTAAACAACTGAATAAAATTGTGACCTACCTCTTCCATTTCTTCGTCAATGGCTCATGAGATGGCCGTTGCTTGTTTGTCCATGGGAGCTTTTCCCCTTCCATTCACATTGCTCGTTCCCGCCTCGCGGTCGTGGACACCATTGAAGCGAGTTCTCTTAACCGAGGCCATTTTATACTCACTACTTTAAATGGTAAACTTGAAGAAAAAGAGCTAAGGTCCGAGAGCATCATAACAAACCAAATGGAGGATTAGAATCATTGAAGGGTCCTTCTTATGTAAGGGTTTAGATTTTTCCTTCGAGACCTAGCAATTTTATGGGTAATATTTTTATTGCCCTATGGGAACTGGATCTAAGGTTAATCACTAGGCTTAGATGATTAAGAAATTAAGAATTTTACTAATTGATTTACAAAAGAGATGAAGTAAGCAAGTTCAATCATTGTCCTAGAGCAATTTGAAGATGCAGGATTACCGCAGGCATGTGTGATAGAAAATTCTGTTCTTAATGGCCTAATGACGGTTTAATTTTCATCCTTAATCACATTTTAATGTGGGAGAAGATTGAGTATAATTTAATTGCAACACTATTGAGTGGTAAAAGAATGAATTTCATCAAATCTACACTATTACTGGCTGTTGACAATTTCTTAACTATGCTCCCCAAAGAGAGAATCTTTCCTAATCATGTATTAATCCTTGATTAAGGATGATGAATGGCTGCATAATTTAGCTAATTGAATGATGATTATGTAACGGAGTATAGCTATGTAAACTTAGAGAGAAACTATTGAGACTTATAGCTAAGATTAAGCATAGTAGACGAAGAATATGGGAGAATAATGATGAGAATTAAGAAGAACTGTAATTAAACCATAATTACCGTGATTAGGGGCTGAGAATCCTCTGATTTTTCTGATCCAATGAATCCTCATGATGACAATTTCGGGAGCACCTCCCTCCTTGATTCTCCTTCAAAAACAATGTGTGTACCGGCAGCACCCCCCAAGATGTGTGTAGGTGTACTGGGTGTGTGTGTACTGTGTGTGTGTGTGTGTGTGTGTGTGTGTGAGCACACCTTTAAATAGGCCTCCTCAAGCTAAAAATCAATTTGGGTTGCTATTTGCATATGGGAGCTACTTCAGTTAAGCATGGCAAGTCCAGTTGCCTACCCACCAAGTGTCTAGTTGGCTTGGTTAACTGACTCTCACACTTAGTAGCAAGCTTGGAAACTCTCCCAAGACTCCCACAAGGAAAAAGGGTGCCCCCTAGCTACTAAAGCTGACGTGGAGTGGGCTGAAACCTGCTCCCACACAGCCGCGGGCCCCCGGTGCCTCCCCGGACAATTTTGGGAAAAACTGATTTTAGGCTAAAACGGGTCATACGAGTCGGATTTTGATGCCGAAAATTGCTATAGCAAGCTCTATATAAGGCGTATTGGCCAGAGTACCTCCTGCCATATTTAGCAGCCCCCGAGGTCTGAAAATGCATTTTTTCAAATTTGGGATATGGGTGCAGTTTTTCGAGACGGTCATAATTGGACGGGTCGGGTGACCAAAAACTTACTATTTTTGGATTTTTTTTACAAAAATTATTTTAATCCACATTTCGAAGCTTTAAAACATTGTACACATCATGGCACTGGCAGAATTCAGAAAAATGCTAAAAATAGTAACTTTTTCCGTTATGTTCATTTCAAGGTACAATGGTGCTCTTTTGATCGGGGTTAGAGACCTTACACACATTCCAGAAGAAGTGGACAGGTCCGTATAAAGTGGGGAAGGCCTTTCGGAATGGGACCTATCAGCTAGTAAGGGCAAATGGCAAGCTTCTTAGGAACAGGGTGAATGGTGTGTGGCTCAAACTGTATATAGAGAGGGATTTAGTGTCTGAGGTGCAGCAAATTATAGTCAAGGGGGGTGGGCAACCCACCTAGAGCATGTGGTGTGCGAGAGAAAGGAGATGAAGCTTTTGTACATATACTTTTGGTCGAACATAAATGTTCAACGAGGGGGCTGGGCAATGATGGTGCATCCAAATTCAGTCTAAGCTAGAAAATGTTCTATGCCACGCAAAGGTGGCAGGCAAGTGCAACACAGAAGGCTAGGGCAGGTGTCAAGCACCTGGGCAGCCCAAGGATAGCGAAAAAGTATGTATGAAGTGGTTTTTTAAGCCAAAAGAGTTGCGGGATACTCCAGATGGGATGGTAGATGAAGGTGCCCAAAATGACAAGTCAAGGCTCTAGAATGTAGTGCTCAATGTGCTCTAGAAGCCGCTCCAGACGGCTCGTCAAACGGAGCCCCGATGTGCAAGATACTGAAGTTTAAAGCTCGAGTTTGTAGTAGATCCCTGACAGATAGGACAGTTGGGGATAGGGGCCCCGAGCTGATGTTAGTATATACATGGGTAGTGCTCGAGTTTTGAAGCATGCATGTCTTCTTGTAATGCAAATCGGAGCTTTGGTTAGCAAGTTAAGGCCATTAGAAGATTTTCTAGGGGCTAGATCTGAGCCCATTTGACCGCACTGAAGAATGCACCATCTGGCATCGGCAGGATCAAGTTGGGAGCCATGGGAAATGAGAGACCGTCCAGGCAAGGAGGAAGGGCCAGTAGAGGTAAAACAAAGGCAAGGGTAAAGTGGGGGCAGGGACCAAAGCAAAGAGAGAGGGAGAAATAGAGGGGGAGAGGAAGCAGATGTGAACCGGACAAATGAGTCAAAAAAAGAGCAGAGAAAAATGGTAGCCCCAAAGGCGTAGAAAATGAAGGTGAAAAAAATAGTAAAAAATAAAAATGCTTAGGGGGCAATAGCGACATTGCTAATGCCCTCCCCAAAGAGCAAAAGAGAGAAGAAGAGAGCAGATACAGTAAAGTGGTTTCCCCCTTCCAAAAATGCCAAATCAAGGTGCCAGGGGGACCAATTAAAGTGTAAATTCCCAAATTAAAGGCCCCCTATAAAAGTCAAAATTGGATCAAATTAGGGTTTTTTTTCCTGGCTTTTTTGGTGCCGTTTGAAGCTTGCAAAGTGGAATTCTCTAGCAAGCTAGCCCCTTCGTAGCTTTTTCTTGAAAATGGCCATGGTGATGGTAGTGCAAACCATCGTATATGCTTTTTGAAGTGTATTCAGGCTACCGTTTCCTCCTCTTGCTTTTGTTTCCCATTCCCACCTTCTCTTTCTCCTGCTTTCATGTTTCTCCTCGGGGCCGACTGTGTGGATGTGTGTGCCCCCCCGGACCGACCGTGTTTTGTGTGAGAGAGTGAGATTGAGTGGCTGTGAGTATGTGTAAGGGTGGAGACAGGCCGTGTTTTGTGTGAGAGAGTGAGATTGAGTGGCTGTGAGTATGTGTAAGGGTGGAGACAGGCCATGGTAGCAGGTGTGCCTTGTGTGGTGGATTTTTGGAGTGTGAGAGCAATGGAAATTGAGTAGGCGATGGTCTGCTAGTGTAAAGTGTTTCTTTGAAGGTGTTTTTTGAGAGGATAGGGGTGCTGTGGATACCCTGAGCTATAGAGAGGCCCTTGTGTTTGTGTCGGGCGTGTTCCCCCATTCCCCCTCTACAACGTGGCTACAAGTCATTTTCAAATCTTTGGTACCACCCAATTGTCCGCATTCCTTGGGTGATTGTTCATAAGATCCGAGTGGAATACGCATTGAACACCTCGACGTTAATGGCCAAGCAAGAGTCTTGTCATTATGGATGTTTAGGGTGTCATCTTTGCACTACATGCTTTTAGTGTGACGCTCAAGTTGAGTTTAAATCTGAAACTCACATTAGCTGATCTATACCACGGAATCTAGAGGTAGCAAACAGTTGCGACAGCAGGGCTATTGATACAAGCTAGGCATCTCACTTGTGTGGATGAGTCTTGCTCTCTCTATAGCACTATGAGTGTCTATGGTATCACAGTTTTGGGGTACGACCTAGTGAGTGCTTACTAAATCACCCCATAGGCATTAAGGACCACAGTTTGATCTATTTCTGTTATACTTTCAAGGAAATAATTCTGCAACCTACCATGCGGTAGCGGAAAAATTCAGTTTTTCAAGTTAACTCTCATCATTTTGTACACGGTTAACTATGTTGGTTATCGTTACCTGCTAGTTGAGCAGTTTCTACAAAAGGTCTTACCAAGGGGTTGACTATGTAGATTCTACCCAACGGGTTTCGATTGCGGAGGCCACACCCAGGACTTCCAGTGCAATTTTGCTTGGTTTTTTCACAGGTGGGAGACATGCTCCTGTGCATTTGAATACGGCTAACTGAACTTTCAGTTCAATCCCTAGGGCCATGCCAAGGGCATATTGAAACGGGTCCTACTATCCAATGTACATTATGCTGTTATGAATCCACTTATAGGATTTGATTTGGCACATGTTGTCACATGGGATAAAACATGGTCTAGGGACTCAAGGAGTTTGGTTTAGCTAGTGTGGAGCAATGGATGAGGGTCCCTCTCACTCTTGTTGTTGCAGAGTGTTTGGAGTTACCTCCACACAAAAGTACATCTTGCACTTGAAGGATGCTCTTTTTTCAGACCTCCTTAGTTGAGACATATTCCACATGTGGCGAATATGAGTCTCTGGGACTGATTGGTGCCCACTATTTCAAATATGTGTCACAACAAAGTCCCTAGGTGATGGTCACATCTATTTTCTAGACCATTTTTAGCACAACGTATCAGGAGAAATTTCATGGCCAAAAATTTTCAGATACTTAGAATGACTTGTTCAGGTACAAGTACTACTAAACAACATTACAAATTGTTGTTTATACATATAGCAAGGCTCTAAGTTGTTAATGAAAAAGTTTCATTGTTTGTACCTAGAAGTGATCAATGTTTCACCTTCTATTATGGTTCAGACGTTTTAGCAAGGCTTGCAAAAGATTGCAACCTAAAGTATTTAGTTTATTTTCAAAACTATTTACATTCCCTTTTGATGTGTCCTAGGCGCATCACATTTGCCATAAGTATTGGCAAGGATCACCATGGATATATAGGTTCGGATCTGTTTTTTGCTAAATGCATGCACACTAGGTGTTATGGGTCCTAGTGTTTAGCAAAGGCTGATTTGAAACGGCATGCATATTACTAAAGTTGTTGCTTATGAAGCATTTTGCACTCTATGTGCAGTATCTCTATGAGATTACTTTTGGGTCTACTAATCACCAATAGAGGTCATGGCTCGTTTTGGGTGTTTGTGGACTTTTTAAGTTAACCACGATGGTTATTCCAGACATTGTTGATTTCTCAACAATGCTACATGATATTGTGATTCCCATTTACCAGTCATCTGGGAAGACTCTCTGTAAACCGTGAGGGAAAACAAACCTCAGTACTGTGAGTTATCCAAGGGGATAGGCAGATTACAAGTGTAGTCTTATGCTGAAGGATATGCAAAGTGGGTACGTTAGCACCAAGCAATCCAATCAGTAAGAAATTATTGCTCTACTTGGAGTTTTCTTACCATACGTTAAAGCATGTTTGTGACTAGGTGTAGTCTCTTCGTGTATAAATCAAGTTCTCAACCTTGAACACTAGTTATGGTGGGGTTGTTTACTGTTAGAATTGGAAAACAAGTCAAGGACTTAAACTGGGCTAATGAATTATGTTAGCAAGTTACTTTCATGGAAAGTGAAAAGAGGTACTCTTTAGGGTACATCTTTGTGTGATAACTCATGTGTGTTCTAAATGGAGTCTACACACTATGATTGAATAGAATCGACAACCCAAGATGGTTACAAATAGACAACAATGTGAAAAATGAATATGCTACTCTTGGTTTCATTGAACCTCCTGCTAAATCATGTTTTGATCAACCAAACAGTTGGATCCATGAAGGATGCCACTATAGAAACCATTAGTGTATCATCACTCTTGTTTTTGAGGACGGAAATGCTTCTCCAATATCATACCAAGGGTAGGACCACGCACGGGGACTAGGCACGGCCAAGGGCCAGGATGGACATGCAGTCAAGGGGGTCCCTATATTTAGAAGGCCAAGGGCCTATATAGGGCATGGCTGGGTGGTGATGAGCATGTTCCAGTTCCGTTGTCCTTTCACTTCATGAGAAAGTCATGTATCAATCACATGATCCTCTTTATGTGGGGCATAGAGTCATTCAACCTAATCTTCGAGTAGAGACATACTTTCATTGGCCTACCATGAAAGTGGACATACAAGAGTATATTTCAAAATGTGCAGTATGCCAAAAGACCAAGTATGATAGAGGGAAGCAACCTAGATTACTTCAGCCATTGCCAACCCAAATTGACCATGGGAGAGTATATCCATGGATTTTATCTTTGGATTACCCAAGTCTATCCATGGGAATATGAGAATATGGACAATAGTCAATAGGTTTAGCAAGCAAACACATTGTATTCCTATCAAAAAGACTATTAAGGCAGCCACATGGAAACTTTCTTCCTATCTCAAATTTTTAAACACCATGGATTGCCCACATCCATCATGTAATGTAGAGATGCTAGAATGAACAATGATTTTTGGAAAGGTCTCTTTGAAAATCTAGGTACAAGATTGAATTTCTCTTCATCCTATCACCCACAAACGGATGGCCAAAGTGAGAAAGACAATCTTGTGATACTCGATCTACTAAAGACTTCTGCTACAGAAGTAGATCAACTTAAGGAGGCTATATCCATCTCTCAAAAAAGACAAAAATCTGTTGCTGACAAGCACAAAAGGTCCTTAACATTCAAAGAAAATGATTGGGCCTTACTTACGTTTCCCAAGGCTTCATTGAGGAAAACGACAGGCAAAAATCCTATGGGCCATCAAAAGTATTATGCTAAACTAGCAAATTATACTATGGTCCTTTTCAAATCTTGAAATTAATGAATGAGATGGCGTATCAACTCAAGTTGCCCAACCATTGGATCATACAAAATGCTTTTCATGCGAGCCTACTTAAGCCCTACAAAGGAGATCCCCCAAGTGAACCAATTATTGAAGACCCTCCAAAAATCACAGAACAAGTAGAGGTGCTACTACCAAAATCTATCCTTCGGCATGAAGACAAGGTACGACGACATGGTAAGATTATCCGATGGTATATTATAAATTTCAAAAATTATCCTTTTGAAGATGCTAGATGGATGCAAGGAATATAGCTTAAAGATGGTATGAACCTTGTCAATGCTTACAATGCTACATTAGAGTAAGCAGATATACATGTTTCTTTTAAATGATCAATGTTTTTGTCTTATAAGACTAATTTTCTTTTTATTGTGCACAAATTTAAGTAGTAAGCATGCCTAGAACCATGCTTGTGATGATAATGTCTCTCAACACCAAGTAGAATTTGTCACTCTACTTGGGAGAATGAAATGGACTAAAGAGCATGCTTTCTTCCAGCAACTACGTCTCCCAAGTACCAAATGTATTATTCATCCTTATTGATTGATGTCGTAGGGTACAAAGGGATCCTCTACCCGCTAAGAAATATTGATTAATGACTAAGGCTTTATCTCTTCTACCCCATAGTCGAGGACGGCTATGATTTCAAAAGAGAGATAATGTAATAAAATCTAATATCTAACCAACGCAAATGATTTTCTCATATTAAACTAATAATATAATTTGGGAGAATAAACGAGAACAAGGGTTAGAATATAGACATGTGCTTATGGATCTATCTCAACACAGGCCAAGGTTAAAAGGTCCAAATGAGAGAGGGTATGTCAAAGACAAAGGCTACCTAATGGAGCTTAAAGACTTGAGGGTTAGCTTCATTGAATACCTCCAAAGGTTAGTGTTAAAATTCCTTTGACCTTAGGAAAGATAGGGCTATGCTTGAGGTGGGAACCTGGCCCAAGATTGAGGTGCTTGTCCTGCTTTGTTGACTAAGGTGCTTGAGGTGCTTGAGGTTCTTGCTGACTAAGGTTCATGATTAATGACTAAAGTGCTTGAGGAACTTGAGGTGTTCCACAAAGTCAAAGCACATTCCTACACAAGGGGGGGTGATCCCTCATTGTAGGAGCTAGAGAGAGAACAAAGACACCCTCAAATAAGTCAAGCCTTGCCTAATGAAGCAACAGGGACACATGTCAAGTTCCTCTCCATGTTGACCTCATAAGGCTTCTAAAGACTATTGGTTGGCCTCTCATGGGGTCCAATGATACTTTAGCTAATCTAATTAATTGTGTATGCATTTATCAAGTCCTCTCTCTCAAAGGGTAAAGGGGGACACTTGGTCCCAAGGCTGTTTATGCTAGCTTGATATGCACTCTACATGTGATTAGCCAGTCTTGAAGGGTCCAATGAGCTTACATCATGAACTGGAAATGGGGGTCGACCAAGGAAGCTAGGGGCTTGCTTGCAGGGTATATTCTCCCACACACACACACACACTCTTCTCATAATTGTGTGAGGTGAAAAGTGCAAGATCTCCATCTCGTTCTCCAAGCTTGTAGAGAACTTGAGAGCCTACACCAACACTCTTGGATATGGAATGCAAATCCAACCAAGATCCATGCTCCAATGCTTAAGCTTGCCATCTTCTCCACCTTCAATACTACGCTATTATGTATGCTAAGCAAGAAGAGTGATGGTAAGTGAGGAACTATTTCTTTCTCCTATGAATGTTTCTTCTTTCTCTTCCCTACCCTCATTCCCTGCTAGCTCTCTCCACCTTTTAAGGTGTTTGAGGGCTTGGGACTGAGGTAGGGGATGGTTAAATCTTTTTCAAAGAGTATCCTATGCTCATGATTCATTAAGCTTTCCATCTTCATTGCATCACCTAGGTCACAAGGAACACAAATATTGTATTGTACCAAGTCTCGTATGATGGTTATGTTGCTATCACTAATTAATTTTACCCTCTATGTTCTCAAAGTAGCCTTATAAAAATGCTCACTCTAATTCTCTTAATTCCACTGGATAGCCAAAGGTGGTCTACCAAGTCGACAAGAGGATGATGATGAAGTAAAAACCAAAGGGGTTGGGCATATTTTTTATACTCATGATATGATGTGATGACTTGTGGTTGAAGACAGTTGGAGAAATCAGGTTCATGATTGGGAGAAGCACTATGGTAAGCTATTGTAGGTTAAAAGAGTTCAACCACATTCCTCAATTCGACCAGGAGGTGTTGGTGGTTATTTGTGTGGTGCATTCAATCCAGGAGGTCATGATATGCAGGTGTGAGGGGGCAACCCACTTGAGTTTTGGCAGTAGAAAGAAGTCGTAGGGAATTGTATTGATGGTAGTGTCTTTTGGTTTGCTAATATTGTTTTGCAATTTTTGAAGTTGTTAGGAGAATAAAGTAGTTTTTTTGGTCAAACATGAAAAACAACGGGGTTGGGAAATGGTGGTGCAGCCAAAGTGTGTCTACCCTAGCAGAGGGTACAAGCAAAGATGTGTATGCTAACAGGTGCATGGTGGAGGGCTAGAGCAGACATGAAGGACTAGGCACGCAAGTGGTAGAAAATATGTATTCTTTATGTGGTTTTCTAGACAAGAGGGGCTCCATAAACGGCCGGACAAGATGACAGGTGAAGAATGTCCAAAGTATTGGATTTTGGCATAGATATGTAGAGGTTGAAGTGCCGAATGAGTAGGTCAAGACGGCTTATCAATTTGAGCTACAAAGTGCAACATATTTGAATTTAAAGGTGAAGTGCATTGCAAACCTAAGATGAACACGTCAGATAATTATAGGTGGTCAAAGTAGGTTAAAGCATATGGATGTATAGAGATCTTTATGTGGAGAAAGTTGGTCTTTTCAGATTGTCCTTTAGAGTCCCAGATGCGAGTTATTGCCACTTAAAGTTTCACCAACGGAGTCCAATTCTATACCAGTTTAGTCACCTCAATTGGTGTGCCATTTGAGGTTTTGGGAGCCTTGCGAGGGTTTGCAAGTGATGAATGTGGCATATGAAGGCCACAGAAAGTGATAGTTGTGTCAAATAGAGTCCGGATCAGAGAGATATTGCAGGATGAAGTTCTAATGTGCATTGTTTGTGGCGGTGTTGGAATCAAATTCCAGAGTGAGAAGGAGAAGTTGTAGCCGAAGAAGTCGTATTTGAGCCTTTTCTAACAGATCAAGAACTGGAGTCATGACCACCGAGTGGAAAAGGGTCAAAGTTGGGATTAAAAAGAGGTTTTTTGAAATTTCTTAAAGTGTTTTGGGGAGCTTGATGTCCAGCTGCCTCTCACTGTTCCATGTGTGAGCGAGTAAGATCCCATATATGGGTGAAAGCATGTTAACCTGTTGCGCTTTTTGTGCTAGTTAGCAGTTTCAAGTTAGCACACCTTCGAAAAGTTGGGCGTCCAGTAATTTTTTTACAAATCGTATCAAAATTTTTCGGAGGTTGTACATTTGGATTCCTTGTTTCAAGTGCTTTCTATTGATATATCATATGTCATAGATCTTGGAGATGTAGCTCAAGTTATTGTACTAGTTAGCATATGTCAAAATTGTGCTAGTTAGCATTGTCCGGGACATGAAAAAGCATGACAAGTCAACATGCTTTCACCCATATGGATTTAAGGCCTCGAGGTGTGGGTATATAGGTTGCATATGTGCACCTTTGTGGGCATCAAAAGGGGAGTGTGGAGATCCAAAGCTATGGCACTGGCTCGCGGAGGCCTTTTGGGATCTGCTTCATTTGTCAAAATTGAAGAAAACCATGTCAGAGTTTGTTTTTGTTTCTTTCCCCTTCTTCTCTTTGCTTTATTCCAATATTCCAATCATCTCATGTGGGTGTTGGAAATGTGTGTGCCTCCCCGGGCCTATATGTGTGTGAGAGATAAAGAGAGAACGGTGTGTGTTGTGGCGCTGTTGTAAACATGAAAAAATTGGTGTGCCTTGCAGTCAGATGTGTGAGTTTTGAAGCTAAAATTTAGTGAATTGTGGTGCAATGATTATCCTGGGCTACAAAGAGGAAATTGTTTGTGTGTTGGGTGTGTATCCCTTTCCCCCTATCCATATTCTGGTTCCCCCATGGAGGAGCTACATTGATGCTCCGATTTCAAGTTGGAAGTGGTGTTCAAAGTAGATGGTTGAAGAATGTTTGGTAGTCGGATTTGAATCTAGCAAAGATGGTGGAGCCAAGTTATGCCCCATATTTATTGTTGTTGAAGACCCTGAGGATTTCTTAGCACATTTTGAATTATCGATGCTATCGATGTGTATGTTAAAAAATGCAACAAATTTGTAGGCGATGTTGTTGTTGATGCGCAAATCTGCAACGATATGGTTTGATGGTCTGAAGCGTGATGATTGAGGTTCATGGAAGGAGCTGAAAAATCAATTTTGAAAGCGGTTTTGAAAGGTGGTTACCTTGAAGGAGGCTCGAGAAAAACTGAAGGTGGTACGTCAAGACTTTTTTATTTTCTTTAATCAATTTGAAGCATGTTGGAAGGTGTTAGAGGTTGCTATTGGGGTCAAAAGGCAACCAATACCTAAATTTGTCAAAGTTTCCCAAGTGATTGCATCCAAAGATTTTAAAAAGGGTGGAATTTGGTGCAAATACCTATGATGATACCGTCTATCTCGCCAAACTGAAGAGCAGGAAAGTGAAGCAAAATTTAGAGTTATGATTGCTAAATCCTGCAAATTACATGCCTGTTGCAGAAATAGCAGGGAGTTTTATGGTTCAACCAAAGGTGGTGCCAGTTGCTCAAAGTGAAAAAATTGTTGAGGTAAGGACAATGGTTAATTATGCTCCTTGGAGGTTTCCAGCTTATAGAGTGTATATGCTAGTGGTGAGTGAGCTTGTCCAAGATAAACATCTTGTCAAAGAGAACCCACATGAAAAAGAGGTAGTTGATGTCAAGTTGCAAGAAAAGATGGAAGAGGCAAAGCCTGTTTTTGTGGGAGAGTTTGTATGAAAAGGTAGTAGAGTGCGTTCAAGTTGCAAATGCGAAGAGCTTGGAAGTAGATGAAGAAAGTGTGAAAATCCAAGAAGGTGGTCAAGCCTTTGTGGAGCAGCAGGAGGATGAGGATGCGGATACACAATCGACATGTAGCACTGATGAGGATGAAGAAGCAAGCTCAAGCTTCTAGGGAACAAGCAAGGAAGATAGAACAAACGACTTCACATTCTATAGAGAGCAGATGGATTGGGATGATCATGTGCCAGTAATGGTAAAGTTGCCTTATTATGTGTCTAATGATATGGTGATTGCCAATTTTCAAGAAGAGCAGGTTGAAGTGGCAAATAAAATGGAGGAGGATATGCTATCAAAGAGGGCATACAATTCTATGTTGGTGACCATGCTGATTGGGAGTTATGGTGGCAAGTGTTGTTGTGGTGCACATGGTTTGAAGCTACGTAGAAAATGACAAGGCTGCACTTATGGATAGCCAAAATTTCCTATCAAGTCAACAAGAGGATGATGAAGCAGAAATCAAAGGGGTTGGGAATATTTTTTATACTCATAGTATGCTGGATGCTAGACAAGAGGGAGGAGCAGCTAGAGGTGCCTATGGATTGCATGAATGATGCTTTGGATATAGGCCTTTTGAATGAGGTATGCATTGAGGACGAGCTTGACTAGGGATGTGATGATCCCATGAATGCCATGGATGAAGGTGTGCACGCGTTTGTGAACAGAGATTCCAATAGGATACAGGTGATGGGAGGGTTTGCCCCTCCAAAAGAGGTGTTTCCTGTGGGTGGCTAAGTAGTATGCTATGGATGTGCTTGTGCAGACCAATGTGGAGGAGCACTTGAATGAACTGTAGTTCTATCTGGAGGAGTTTTATTGTATGGAGAGACTTGCTTCATTTTGTTGGGAGGGAGGGCTAGAACCATTCTTTTTTTGTGCTAATTTATACGATGAGTTGGTGGCTGAAGAGAGTTGGAGAAAGAAGGTTGATGATTAGGAGAAACACTATGGTAAGCTATTGTAGGTGAAAGGTGAGAAACTTATTGTTCTATTTGACCTAGGAGGGGTTGGTGGCTACTTGTGAGGTGCAGCTAGTGGGTGGCTGACCATTTGACCCAGGAGGTTGATGATTAGGAGAAGCACTATGGTAAGCTATTGTAGGTGAAAGGTGAGAACCTGATTGTTCTATTTGACCTAGGAGGTGTTGGTGGCTACTTTGTGAGCTGCAGCCAGTGGGTGGTTGGCCATTTGACCCAGGAGGTCGGGATATACAGGGGGTGGGAAAACCCACTTGAGGTTTTGCACTAGCAAGCAGATGTAGGGCATTGTATTGATGGTAGTGCCTGTGGTTTGCTAATAGTGTTTGTCAATTTTTGTAGCTGGTAGGAGAATAAAGCAATTCTTTGGTAGAACATGAATGTTCAAAAAGGGGGGTGGGAAACGGTGGCTCAGCAAAGTATGTCTACCCTAGCAGAGTGTACAAGTAGTGATGCATATGCTGAAAGGTGTGTGTTAAAGGGCCAGAGAAGATGGGAAATTTTTGGGCATTCAAGTGGCAACAAAAATGTATGCTTTATGTGGTTTTTTAGACCATATGGGCTCCAAAAAGGGTCTTACAGGATGACTGCTAAAGGATGTCCAAAGTACTCGGTTTTGTCTTGGATATGTAGAGTTTGAATTTTTGAGTGAGCAAATCTAGTTGGCTTATCAAACCGAGCTATAAAAGTGAAAGATATTTGAGTTTGAAGGTGCAGTGAATTACATATTTGAGACGAACATGGAAAATAGTTCCAGAAGGTTCTAACATGATCACTGGTGAAGCATGTCCAAAGTACTAGGTTTTGTCTTGAATATGTAGAGTTTAAATTTTTGAGTGAGCGGATCGAGATGGCTCATCAAATGGAGTTATAAAGTGCAAGATATTTGAGTTTGAAGATGCGTGAATTGTATATTTGAGACGAACATGGAAAATATTTCCAGGTATTCAAAGCCGCTTTAATCATATGGATATCTAGATCTATGTATGTGAATCATGTCGGTATTGGTACATCATCATTTGGAGTCTTGACCTCGAGATATTGCCAGTTAATGTTTCATCAGCGAACCAATTTTGTGACTGTTTGGTCGCCTTGATCAATGTGCCATCCGAGGTTTTTGAGCCTCACCAAGGTTCTCATGGGAAGTATGCCACATATGAAGGCCACCGGGAGTGACCGTGTGTCAAATGGAGTCCAGATCAAAGATACAGTATAGATTGAACTTGGCAGATGGTGAAGAGAATGAGGAGTTTGGAAATTTTTTGCAATTTTGGTGTGCATCATTTTAGGCAATGTACGAGTCAAAGTGTAGAGTGACCTGGTCTAGTTGTAGCATGAGAAGTTGGCTTTGAGCCTTGCTTGATTGACAAATCAGGAACTAGAGTCATGACCGCCAAGTGGCAAAGGGTCAAAGTTGGAATTAAAAAGAGGTTTTTTGAAATTTCTTGAAGTGTTTTGGGGAGCTTGAAGTCCAACTGCCTCTCATTGTGCCACGTGTCAGTCGTTAAGAATGCCATATATCGATTCAAGGCCTAGAGACCCGAGGTATTTAGGTTGGGCATGTGCACCTTCATGGGCATCAAAAGGGGCATGTGAAGCTCCAAAGTTATGTCCTGGCACGTGGTGGCCTTTTGGGTGCTGCTTTCCCAGCAGGTGGCTGAGTTGAGCATCACTTGAGGAAACATTGGGCGTGTGAGGGGACCACTTGCTGTTTTTTATTATTTTTATGCCGTTGTCAGTTAGTGACTGCACACTGCAACATTGATGGGGTGAGCTATATGGTGCTTGTCACACGCGGCCTCTCAAACCATCTTTTGTGGAGGGAAAGTATCAGACGGAGGTTGTCACGCTAACGTGGCGACCTCCCCTTGGTATATAAGGGGTGCTCATGTTCCTTGAGCTTCAAGGGTTGACAAAAATAGGTGGTCACATGTAGAGTGGATCTGAAACTATGAATGGGTGTTTGACTTAAAGAGGAGATATCTCACACGCCCTAAGGGGGGGGGGGGGGTTGGACAATTTTTTGTGAGCTCAAGGAGGAGCCTTGTGGAAAGAGCTCAGGTGGAGCTCGGGAGGAGCTCTAGGTGGCGGTGAAGATGGAGATGTTTTGGATCCAATGAGGGCATCGACAACAGGCCTTCTTGCCTCAACGAGGAGAGCCACACAAAGATGAATCCATTGATTCCTAGGGTATTTTTTGTGCTTTTCATGCTTGTGCCGATGGAGCTGATGCTAGTAGGTTTTATGGTGTTGTAGATGATGTTTTTGTCAAAATTGAAACAAAACATATCAAAGTTTGTTGTTGTTCCTTCCCCCTTCTTCTCTTTTCTCTATTTCAATCATTTAGTGTCGGTGTTTGAGATGTGTGTGCCTCCTTGAGCCTATATGTGTGTGAGAGAGAAAGAGAGAATGGTGTTGTTGTGGCACAATTGTAAATATGCAAAATTTCGTGTGACATGATGTTAGTTCTATGAGTTTTGAAGGTGAACTATAGTGTATTATTGGGTTGTAGTGATTATACTGAGCTATAGAGAGGCAATTGTTGTGTGTCATCTGTGTATTACTTTCCTCCTATCCAATGTACTTGTTCAAGGACAAAAACCCAATTCCATAGGCTCTTGAGATTGAGGTCTCTTTCCATCAAGTTTTGATGTTGTAGGTTGGCATAATTTTAGTCCTCTTGATTTCATTGTCGTATGTTGATACTATGTTTAATCAGATTTTATAGTTGTAGTAAGGGTTGATAGATCCTTTCTTTTTTGTCCTATGAAAAGCAGTTGTAAATGTTTGTGGGTTTCTTATGATTGATTTTCCAGTATCAATTTTTGAGTGCATCATGTCTTGTTCTCTTTGTTACCATCTTTTCCATTTGCCCCTTTTGTTGTATGACTAGATGACCATTAGGCTTTGGTATCTGTATCTAGTCCTTTTTGTTGTAAAAGACTTACTTTTGTAGTTGAAGACGAGATATCTATCTCGAGGTGTGATTGGCTTCCATTGGCTCTTGGTTATGATTCCTTACCTTTGGGTGAAGCCTTGTGCTGCATGATTGATCTTCATTATTCCAGGTTGAGCTACTACTTTTTTTTAACCATGAGAGTTTCCTTCATAAAATCCTTCTGCTTTGACTACCTTAATTGGAATCATCTGCTTCTCCCCATGTCTTCGTTGTGTAGCTTGGTAGACTTCCTACCTTGGTACCCATACTTGTCGCATTGCTTGTTTCTTTGAAGTTTTTTCTTCCCTTTTGCGATTGTTCTTCCTCATGATGGAGGTGCTTGTCTTTTGTAGACGACTCAGCTTTCCCTTCACAGAACATTCTTCTTGAGTTGAGTAGGTCCATGGTATTAAAATAAGACTGGTGTATCCAAACTGGATTTTTTACTTTGATAATCTCTTTGGATACTAACACTTAGTTGATTCTTGTCGGCTTCATTCTATGACTTGTTGTGATGGAAAATTGGTTAATAGACTTTTTGCTTAGGTTTTCAATGCATTGTGAATAGTTTGGATTTTGATGTAGAGGATGTGTAGAAAGTTTGATGGAGACTCATTGAAGGTAAAGTTGACTTGTGAGGCTGATCGGCAAATTGGGGTTTGATTTAGCTAACTTTTTCTATGAAGGTCGGTTGTTTCTTCTTTGCATGGATTTGAATGCTTATGATACTTTTGTTGTTGTTGTTGTTGTTGAATTTTTTTGTTGTTTTCAAAAGAATATGTTCATCCAGCTATTTTGTGGAACCAAAATAACTTTAATGTGATGTGAGTTGATTATGTAGCAAGTGTCCTTAAACTCCCCGGTACTCAACTTGAGTACGACTTCTACCATGCCAAAGCAAAGAATTGGCATTTTAGATCTTGTGTACACTATATCTTCTAGCTCTTTGATTGGCGACTTTCCCATTATTATCCAAGTGCTACAAGATATTAGATTTCTTGTCACATATAGATCTTTCAGAGATGAACATGTAATTTGATCCTTGTTGTGCCACATAATCTATTTACGCACACATTTATAGTAGACAGTAATTGATCCTAGGCAAAGGTTCAAATAGATCTTCTAGGAATGTTTTGTGAATGTAGGCTTTGTCTTACAATGGTCTATCTAAAATGCAACCCTCTTTAATTAGGCTTTCACATTCAGATCCTCCACACATCCAAATATGGACTTTGTAATGCAACCATGCACGTATTTTATTTCTGTGGACCGTAATTGAGTCAAATTCCTCTACAGGAATTTGATTGAAATCTCTATAACTATGTTCCTTGATCATGACCCTTGTGGTAACACCCTTATGTCAGAAGTAGAGGTGTTCATAGCTCCAATCTTGCACCTTTATAAGTTGACATATGAATGGTTGTCCTAAAATGATATACTAGAATGCATTTATACAACCATATAATGAAAATTATACATATTCTTTGGGTTACATAGTTTTTTCTGAATAATACCATATAAAACGTATAATCAAATCATTTCTTTTATCAAAGAACTCTTCGATCAACAAAGTTTGGATCAAAGACCGTTTAATATGTACGTATTTTTATCAAAGGAAAGCATAAGTTCTTGGGATTTTAGATGACTAGAGACAGTGTAGGTAAAATTTCTTTTGCAATAAAGTCTTTTAAAACCTTTTTTTTTTATAAGTTGTGTTGGTCTAGAGGTTTCTCTTGCACATATAATTATTTTTCAGGTGCATAGGACTATTTCGAGGTTGTGTAGACTTATAGGTCACACTCTTAGAATAGATAGACACTATCACTTTGTCTTGTGGTTGTGTAGACCTATTGACTCCCACTCGTAATGTGTAGAAGTTACCTCCTTGCACTTCAAAGATGGGGTAGGATTTTCTCACTTCATGTTGCGTGTTAGAGTTTCTCACACTTCATGAGTTGACAAAAATATGGACATATCTAAAATATCGCTATCAAGTTTAGTTTACTTTTCACACGTGGAGAAAAAGATAAACTATAGTATATACATTGCCAGATTTAAAGAATGAAGAGTTAACCTTAACTTTCTCCTCATTTGCAAATGTATCAATGTCTATATTTTATTTGCACTATATTGTTTATGCTTTTGTTTTACATATCCAACTCATTTAAACAATAGTATTAGATAGTTAGTGCTAAAGTGAAGCTTCTCTTCTCTTTTCATTTGTAACGTCCCCAACTGTTTAAGATCGGTGATTGGGAGAGCTCAACACATTCTCTCTGACTCTGCAATGCAAATCGGAGGAACGATCAAGTGAGCTGCCCTATCTCTACGTATCTTTTAGTGAGGTCATCCTAAAAGAGGTTGCTTTTCACTAGAACCCTTGGTTCATAGACTAACGCTTTTTTCCTCATCAAGTCTGAGATATAATCATCAGTCAATCTCCTAAGGTATGGACTTAGTTCTTTGTTATCTATCATCATTTAAGTCCACGTTCGTGGAAAGCACCCGACTTATTGGGTCCACCCATCTGACGATTGGTTCGAGACCAATCCCCGCCGCACACAAACCCGTATCTTTGTTTCCTAATTGCTACCACACTGTGAAACATTTACAAGCAATCCCTTAATTAAGTTTCCACATGATTTTTGTTCTAACAGCATCCATATTTTCACACAGTCTTTGATGAGGAAATTCTATCAAAACAACCTACTTATTTAACTTAACGCGGCTGATCCCGGCCGACCTGCAACAACACGATCTTATTACTCTGCACGAACAAAGTCCTTGTATAAAGGTTTTCTTATGCATAATCAGATATTCATCTGAAGCAACAACCCTCTTCGTGGACCAACGCAGCATTGCGCAACAACGCCGCATAGGCACCAACATGCATCACACACCAACGCGGCATCAAGTTGCCATCCAATTGATCTAGTCTCTATTCATATGCAATCTAACTCTTCTTCACGCAAACTTGATGCAAATAGTATTTTTAACATCAAATAGAATTCTGACCTAAGTTTCTATTAACAAAAGCATACATTCTGGTTATACAGCCAGTGTTTTTCCTTATGACTTCCTAAGCTCCAGTAGGTCATGCTTATCTATGATGCATAAAACTTAAAATTACTAGTGCTTGGTTTGGATTTATGACAATTTTTCACTGTGGTGGTTGAACCACCTCGTCTACTAGAGCATGGCTTGAGCCAACTCCATTATTGTTCTTCTTTGCGACTTTTAGGACCATTACGCAGCTAAAAAATAAAATTAATAGAAAAATGAAGTTCCTTGTGCTAAGCGTGAGTTCAAGGCTAAGTTCAGTCAAAACATTTAATAATTTAATAACTTAATTTTTCTAGGATTTGGTGGACCTATTTGTCCCAGAAATCAAGTGACAATTTGACTTTATAGGTAATTTAGTAATAATTTATTTATTACAACTTATGCATGTATATACAAATCACAAGAAAATTTCTAGAGATGAAAAAAGTCTCAAGAATCTCTATTAAGATTAGAAAGAGATTCCAAATGGTATTTGCTAGTTTTTTGCGTAATTTTACTAGACTAAAATTACCTTTTCCTAGAGTAGTTTCTATTTATTTAAACCCTTTTTAAGTTTATAAAATCAATGATGTAAAAAGTTTGATCAGATACATACTTAATTGTTATTTAATTAATAAAGAATTACCGATTAGTAAATTCTATAATATTATGTGATTTTATAATATCTAATCAATAATTTATTGAAAATAATGACCTATGGACAATTATGTGTAATTTCTTTGATGATACTTGCCCATCTAGGCCCATGCATGCACAGATAAGGTAGGTATGTAGTGTGTAATGAGCATGCATGTGAGATTTCTATTAAATTCAGAGACGTTTTCTATTCCTAAAGGCTTCATGCATGCAAGAGTTGCATGCTACTTAGTATCAAGGAACACAAGAATTTATAGAGAGAGAAAATTTATGCATTTTGAAGAGAGAGAGAGTGTTTTCTAAGCATACAAGAGTGTGTGTAGATGCTGAATTTAAAATTTTGGAAAGGTACGATGGGCATCTTGTGTAAGCATATGCCGATTGTAACGGCCTACTAATTAGACAACCACGGATCCAAGAACGTCTTGGGATTCGGGTTCAATTCTTTTTGAGTCGAGCAT
The DNA here is from genome assembly GCF_014529385.1 of Adiantum capillus-veneris. Lineage (NCBI taxonomy): Eukaryota > Viridiplantae > Streptophyta > Polypodiopsida > Polypodiales > Pteridaceae > Adiantum > Adiantum capillus-veneris. The sequence continues at coordinate 59,544,923 of NC_140931.1, forward strand.
GACTTGATTTTTGAAGGCAATATTATATCTTTATTTAAGATTATGGATCTAATTAGCATGGCTAATTATTGAAGACGACGATACATCATCCGACTATGAGATTTTTGAGATCCAAGTGTTCTTCTCTTTCTTTGCTAGCACCACAGTAAGCGAAAATGGATCCCACGTTCGATTTTTTGGATACGAAACTTTCTGAGAATCATCTTTTTTATTTTGAACTTCCTTCAACCGCATCTACTCCTCCTCCTCAAAGTGTGCTTGACATTTTGGACAATACTAGCAATGTCATCGATGACAAAGAGTACGTTACACGATGTGAATTTCAACTATTTGAAGAACGGTTTCGCAAATTGGCGGTTCGTATCCAATTGCTTGATACATAGGTGGATCACCTTACGGAGCTGGTCATCTCCTGCATCCCACAGGCTACCTTGTCTACATCTGTGTCAGTTGTGAAGGTGGAAAAAAGGAGACTGTCCATAGTAGATTTTCAGAAACCCAAATTGTAGAAGTCATGTTTCAATTGCATGGGATAGCATCAACGGAAACATTGTCCCCAGGTACTGGATTCTTAGATCTTGTGATGGATTTTGCGGCTACATAGTCAATCAATTTCTTGCATGCTCTTTAGAGGTTATCTTCCCTTCATATAATTTTTTTTCATTAGTTGTATATGATACAATATCTGGCTTAGTATAACATATTCAGTAAAGCTATAATACATAATGCTTTATTTCTTTAAAAAATTCTGTCATGGTCATTGAGCTGAAAGAGTTCAACAAGGTCAATTCTCTTTTGACACAATATTTGTAGGTGACCAAACACATCTGTTTTGCTATGAGCATCGACGTACTTATGTGAAACACGGCTTCCATAAGTGATAAATTTTGTAATGAGACTTCCCATGTTTGGCATCTGCTACAAGCATACCAATTTGGAGAGAATTTGAACTCTTATTTCATACTATTACATACCACATGGGCATGCATGCCATATGCAAGTGTATATGATATACATACCGGAAACCGGGTAAGACTATGTTACGATTTGCTTAATTTTTCATGCTTAGGCTTGTCAGTTATGCAAAGCAGAGATATTTTGCCAGTTACACATGAAGCAAGGCTTCTAACTTGTGCTAAGATACTGCCTTTTGATTGGCCGTCAAGGTAATTGGAACACAAGTTTGGGGCACTCGCAAACATTGGGCTATCACCTCAGAAGCATTCCTACCAGTACGGACTGTGCAAGGCACTTATGATTTTGGCAGTGATGTTGGTTTGTATGTTTGAACCCATCACTGTAGCTTACAATTTTTCATACTACAGGGCATGTTACCCTATGGATTCCGCTATAACACCGGAAACTCTCTCAAGGACAATATAAATATTGGATTGTTTCACATGATTTTTGGTTGCTATCACCGCACAACACCGCTACCACTAACCTACAACTAGGAATTAATTCATAGGCAACATTCCATATTCAAGTCATCCTTGTGCAAACACGACCCATGCAAGGTAGGTGGGTCAAGTGTGTTTTGTGTTTTTCTGCTACCTCTCTCGATGAAAGAGTCATACTAGAACACTATGGTACGCTTATACGATAAATCCACGCATACGATGCATAAGAGAAAACACAGATTGGGTACACACTCTCGAAACTTAAGGAAAGTTCCTTAGCCCAACATGCTCTCCTTTCCTCTATTTCTTATTTCTCTCATAGAATAATGAAAACTTTCTAAGCAGATTTTGATATATGTTTTGCTCGTGCATCAGCCTGAACCAAGGTGCTCTAACTCTCAGCTAGAATGTGGCCAAGATGCCATCCAATTCATCCGCTTCGATTCATCAATTGCACACTAATTTGTTATTGGCATAAGGGCTATGAGCCACAACAGCTACGAGCCAGTACCATACCTAGAGTAAACCCCAACTATTAGCATTCCTTGGGTGATTGTTCTCAAGATTGAACAAATCTATCCAGAGGAGTACCCATCGCTCTTAATGGTCAAGCAAGAGTCGTGCCATTAAGAATGTTTTGGGGTTCATTTTTTCCCTACATGTTTGTAGTAGGATGCTTGAGTTGAGTTCCTGCTAATTTCAAAATCACATCAGCTGATCTATCTCACGGAGTTTAGATGCAGCAAAACAGTTAGGATAGCATGGTTATCCATAGGAGCTACACTTTTCACTTGTGGGTCAGACCGAGCGGGTGATTACTAAAGCAGTCCCTTGACATTCAAGATCACATTTTGATCTATCACAGTGGAACTTTCAAGGAAAGACGTCCGCAATCTACCACGGGGTAGTGGACAGTTCCAACCATTTTAGTACACGGTCGGCCAGGTTAGTTACCGTTAACTGCTACTTGCACAGGTTCTCACATAGGATAGGCCCAAGGGGTTTAACTAATGAGATTCTAAACAACAGGTATGGATTGCCCATGCAACACCCAGGGTTTCCATTGCAAAATTGCTTGTTTTTCCATTAGTGCTCCTTTGCATTTGAATATGGGTAAGTTGTCTTTAAGTTCACACCCTAGTAACACATCTATTAATTGAATGTTTTGAAGACATGCCAAGGGCACATGAGAACAAAGTATTTTGGGCCATAGTGTCCAACATACATTATTTGCATTATGCAGTTATAGACCCACTTGTAGGGTTTATTTGTCACATGTTGTCACATGGGATACAGCATGGTCTAGTAACTCAAGGAGTTCGGTTTAGCCATTGTGATGCACGACTAATGAGGGTCCCTCTCACTCCTGTTGTAGAGTGTTTGCAGTTATCTCCACGCAGAAGTACATCTCGTACTTAAAGGATGTTTTTTCAGACACCCTTAAATGAGACATATTCCATATGTGGAGAATATGAGTCTTTGGGATTGACACTCGCGCCCACTATTTCAATTATATGTCATGACAAAGTCCCTAGGTGATAGACAACACCTAGAAGTGATTACTATTTCTCCTTCTATTATGGTTCAAACCTTTCAGCATGGCTTGCAAATGATTGCAGTTGAAAGTATTTAGTTTCTTTTTAGAACTATTTACACTCCTTTTTAATATGTGCTAGGAGCACCATATTCCCATAAGTGTAGGCAACGACTATTATGGATATACAAGTTCGGATTTATTTTTTGCTAAATGCATGCACACTAGGTGTTATGGGCCCTAGTGTTTAAAAAAGGCTGATTTGGAACGACATGCATATTCCTCAAGTTGTTGCTTATGAAGCATTTTGCACTCTATGTGGAGCATCTCTATGAGATTACTTTTGGGTCTACCACTCACCAATAGAGTTCATGTCTTGGTTTGGGTGCTTGTGGATCTTTTCAAGTTAACCACGATGGTTATTGAGGACATTTTTGATTCCTTAGTAATGTTGTACGATATTGTCATCCCCATTTACTAGTCATCTAGGACAAGTGTCTATAAACCGTGGGGGAAACACACCTCAGCACTTTCCGTTATCCAAGGGGATAGGAAAATTACAAAGTGTAATCTTGTGCTAAAGGATGTGCAAAGTGCATACATTAGCACCAAGCAATCCACTTAATAAGCATTTATTGCTCTACTTGGAGTTTGCTTACCATCAGATAAATCATGTTTGCGACTAAGTTTGTCTCTTCATGTATAAGTCAGGTTCTCAACCTTGAACACTAGTTATGGTGGGGTTGTTTACTAATAAAATTTGAGAACAAGTCAAGGACTTACACTTGGCTGATGAGTTATGTTAGCAAGTTACTTTCATGGAAAGTGACACGAGGCACTCTTTTGGGTACATTCTTGTGTGATAACTCGTTTAGCATACTCATGTGCGTTCTAAATGGAGTCTACACACTATGATTGCATAGGAATCGACAACACAAGATGGTTGCAATTGAACAACAATGTGGAAAATCAAGATGTTCCTCTTGGTTTAATTGAACCTCTTGCTGAACCGTGTTATGGTCAACCAATCAACTGGATCCATAATGGATGCCACTATGGAAAACATTAGTGTATTATCACTCTTGTTTTCGAGGATGAAGACGCTTCTCCAAGGGGGCAGTAATTTCATGCCAAGGGCAATGCCTGGTGGTCAAGGACCAGGCCCAAGGGGTCGGCTGCAACTATGGATAGGGAATGATGCCCAAGGGGCTATTTAATAGGAGGTTTGGAGGCTCATTCTCAAGGCAGTCCCACCAGGTGCCTTTAGGAAGCCTCCTTGTGAGACTTCCAAAAGAGGCCTCTCTCTGATTTGGGAAGAAGAAGAGTATCCGTATGAAGGGCTCAAAAATCTACTACTTGAAGACGAATCTCCTTATCAAAAGAGAACTCAAGATCCCCCATCGAAAGAGCTAGAAATAACTGAGTCTCCTGTCATCTCAGTGGAGATCGCTCCATAATGATGGCAAGAAAAATGCTCTCCATCACCCCTTAAACGAAGAAGACCATCACACACTTCTCCACACCATAATTCAAAGAGGGGTGACAAAAAATAAGAGAACGAGAAAGAGTTCATCCTCTTCTCCATCTTCTTCATCCTCTTCCTCTTATTAAGAAAGTGATGGTGCAGACAAGGAGGGACAAGGCAAGAAAGAGGTCACTCTCTTCTCCATCTTCTTCAAATTCTTCATCTTCTAAAGAAAGCGATGGTGCAACTTTTGAACCACCAAAAAGAAGAGGCCATAGGAAATCCTATTCCGCGTGGAAGAGGTCGTCCAAGCTCAAGAAGTTCAAAGAGGGAAGAAAGAACAGATTCTCTTTCCTTACCTATGATGGCACCTATGGTGCTACGGATGAAGTCCTAGCCTTTATTCAACAATTCAATGCGGTGTTTGGCGATGAGGTCTTCACAGAGCCGTGAAAGCTATGCCATGTAGATATGCATTTTCAAAAGTCCGCCAGGCAATGGTGTGCTACACTCTACAGGAAAACGGTGAAGCTCCATGAACATGGAAAGCTTTAAGAGATTCGATCATGAAGAAGTTTTTGGCTACCGATGCCAAAGACAAAGTACTCACCGAATGGCGAATCTTGAAGCTCTTTCCCTACGAATCTATTCACAAACATGTAGACAAGTTTTGAGACTTACATCTGAAAGTCATTTTCCTTTAAAAAAAGGATTTTGGAGAGCAAAAACAACGATTTTGTGTGGGTCTAACAGAAGATATGGCAGAGTATGTCAACTCCCAAAGGCCACGCACCATATCTGTGGTCATACACCATACCATGGTGGCTTCATGAATCCATTGTAACTAGCTCGCTACATGAGAAAGTAATTTATGAATCTCGTGCTCCTCCTTATGCATGGCATAGAGGGATTCAATATACCCTAAAAGGTATTGAAACATATTTCTATTGGCCTGCCATGAAAGCAAACATACAATAGTATGTTTCTAAATGTGTGGTATGCCATACAAAGTTTGATAGATGGAGGCAACCTGGACTTCTTTAACCTTTGTCAATCCCTAATTCACCATGGGAGATCATATCCATGGAGTTTATCTTTGGATTGCCCAAGTCTATCCATGGGAATACGGGAATATAGACGATTGTCGACAGGTTCAACAAACAAGCTCATTTTATACCTATCAAAAACACTATCAAAGCCCATCAAATTCCAACCCTCATCATATCACAAATCTTCAAGTACCATGTCTTGCCAATGTCCACGGTGTCAGGATAGAGATCCTAGAATGACCAATTATTTTTGGAAGGGTCTCTTTGAGAATTTAGGGACAAGGCTAAACTTCTCTTTGGCCTATCAAGGGCAAAACGGATGGCCAAAGTGAAATAGCTAACATAAAAATTCTTGATTTACTAAAAGCCTATGTAACAGAAGTAGATCAAAGGTCTTAATGTGAGAAGTACCTACCCTTGGTGGAGTATGCCTACAATAACACTGTACACATACTTCCATGAAAAAAGCACCTTTCGAGGTAATTGAGGGAAGATCCAAAATTCCCCTGCTACTTAAGGTACATGGGAAGATCTTTGTTGTAGATGAGTATAGCCGAGACCTACAGGAATCTTTACAAAATATTAAGGATGCTATGTCTATCTCACAAAAAAGGAAAAAGGCTGCTTGCTGATAAGCACAAAAGAGCCCAAGACTTTAGTGAAAATGATTGGATCTTGCTTAAATTTCCCAAGGCTTGATTAAGGCATACAACGGGCAACAATCCTACAGGACACCAAAACTACTATGGTAAGCTAGCAAAAACATATTATGGTCCCTTCGAGATTCTTTGACCAATCAATGAGATGGCCTAGCAACTCAAGTTTCCCAATCATTGGCTCATACACAATGCTTTTCATGTGAGCCTACTAAAGCCTTACAAAGGAGATCCACCTTAAAAACCAACTATGGAAGACCCACCACAGATCGAGGACCAAGAATAAGAGTTGCAGACCGAGTCCACTCTTTGACATGAAGACAAGGTGTTGAGAGGCGATAAGACTATCCGCGACAATATCTCACTAAGTTTAAGAACTATCCTTTTGAAGATGCTAGATAAATGCAAGGCAAATAATTAAAGGATAACCTAAACCTTGCCAATGCTTACAATGCTTCCCTAGAGTAAGCAAATGTACAAATGTTTAAATGAACCAAGTTTTTTTCTTAAAGGACTCTTTTTTTTTATTTGTGCACAAATGTTAAGAAGTATGCATGCTTAGGATCAAGTTTGCGAAGACGACGTCTCCCAAACACCAAGTAAATCTTGTCACTCTACTATTGAAGATTGATAGGACTAATGTGCAGACATGATTGCGACAGCTTCATCTCTTGGGTGCCAAATGGACTAGTCATCCATTCTGGAACAGTGTCGCAGGGTAAAATAGGGATGCTCTACCCGCTAGGAAAAGGACTAGTGACTATGCTTTATCATCCCTACCTCATAGTCGAGGACGACTAGTATGATTTAAAGAGAGAGGTAATGTCATAATAACTAATATATTATTCTCCTAAATGATTTTCTCATGTTAAACTAATGGTTTAATATGGGAAAGTAAGAAGGGAGAAAAAGCTGGATTATTGGTAAGGCTAGCAGACTGGTCACAATAGGGATCCAAAGGAGGGAAAATAGGGATCCAAAGAGGTAACGTCTACAAAAGAGCAATGTGCAAGAAATGGGATTCAAAGAACTAAGGTTCAGCCCATTAAGACTTCCAAAATGCTAAGGTTCCCAAGTTCAAAGGGTAAGTCCAAATGGTCAACAAGCTTAAGGAAATTGGATGCTTTGTAATTGTACATAAAGTCTTCCTAGATCCCTACAAGGGAGGGGGAGAGCCCTAAAGGTAGTGGAAGAGAGAGAAAGAGGTGAGATAACACACACACACACAATCAAAGGATCCCCTTTACACAAAGGGCATGGTGAAGACATGTTAGGTTCCTAGCTCAGTTGCACCCAAAGTGTATTCAAATCCTATTGGATGACCATAAAGGGGGACCAATGAGAACTAGGCTAGCATAAATTTAGTATAATTAACTTAAAAACACTTTATAAAAAGAACCAATGGAAATTAAGTCTCTTGGATAATTATTGGACAACAATAGGAATTAAGCAACCCAATGGCTTGCTTAATTCCTATTTGCTAGAAGGGAAAAAGTTCCAATGGGGATTTAATTTTTTATAAGTTACCTAAGCTCTTCCAAAAGGGTAAATAGGTACACTTGTCAGAAGGCTCTTCATTTGACCACTTAAATCCTACTGGTGGCTAGGCTTGGAAAGGTCCAATGGGAAGCGAGCAACAGGAATTAACAAGAGGGGTTGACCAAGAGGAGAGCGGGGGCTGATTTGTGAAGGCATTATTCCACACACACTCACACTAGCTCATGTGTGAAGCAAAGAAGACTCTCTCTTCTTTGTTAGGAAATAAGACGTAGCTAAATAGATAATTGAGTAGATTACTTAATGGAGAGAGACAGATTTATATACACGAGATTATAGAGTAGAGAGAGAGAGAGAGAGAGAGAGAGAGAGAGAGAGAGAGAGAGTACACACGATATACGTGGTTCACCCAATGTGGGCTACGTCCACGGGAAAGCAGCCACTCAATGGCTTTAGTACTTCAAAACAAGAAGTAGTTTACAAAGGGATTATACCCTTAAGGGAGCTCCCGCCTTGCTTCACTCTCACCTCCTCACACTCACCTTGTTGCATCAACTTCACACACTATGAAATGTGTGTAGAAATGGCCTCCTTTTATAGGCCAAAAGGGCTGCCCTCTCTTATGAGAGACAACCATATGTAGCCGCCCTTGTGCGAATAAGTCCAAATCGGACCCTCCAATCCGCCCATGTGTGGCCGTCCTTGAGAAGACAAGTCCGCTTTTGAATTCGGCCACCGGCCACCGGCCATTGACTTCCGACACCGGCCACCGGCCATTGACTTCCGACCACCGGCCATCGGCCATTGACTACCGGCCACCGGCCAACCGACCGGTTGTTTTCCGACCACTTTCCGACCGCCGTCCGGCCATAATATTCCGGCGAAAGAGAATATTCCGGCGAAGGAAAAAGTCTCGGGGGCCTCCGTCCCCGAGGCCTTTAAAGTTGCCCCTGATTCTTGTCCGTGAAAATTTTGGTTTCCAGTGAGTGATTTTCCTTCACGCACGATGGCTTCTCCTCATAATGGGGGCCTTACAAATGTGCGCTTTTACCACAGAAAATTACAAGGGTAAATCAGGCTCCATACTTAACAATCTCCCACTTGGAGACTGATCTCCAAACCAAACCTGTGACTGCTTTCCATTCTGGCTTCTTATCCTTGAATGCCGATTGAAGATGAGAAAAAGCTCAACTTCTCCTTGTTGACCACCTTTGTAAACATGTCTACAGGATTTTCACTTGTATGCACCTTTCCTAGCTTTAGCTGTCCCTCTTCCAAAAGAGTGCGTATGAAGTGATATCTCACCTTAATGTGCTTTGTCCTTGAATGAAAGGCTGAGTTCTTCGCAAGATGGATAGCGCTTTGGCTATCACTGTACAAGACATAATTGTCTTGTTTGAATCCAAGCTCTTCTAAGAATCTGTGAAGCCACATAATTTCTTTGCTTGCCTCCGTCATTGCTACATACTCTGCTTCCGTGGTAGAAAGCGAAACCACTTTCTGCAGCTTTGAAGCCCAGCTTACTGCTGTGCCTCCAACCGTGAACACATAGCCAGTAGTGCTCCTTCGAGTATCTTTGTCACCTGCCATATCTGCATCACCATACCCTTCTAGAAAAATATAAGTTCCTCTAAAATACAAAGCATTTGTTGTTGTCCCTTTTAGATACCTAAGTATCCACTTCACAGCTTGCCAATGCTCTTTACCTGGGTTGTCCATGAACCTACTCACAACTCCTACTGCATGTGCAATGTCTGGCCTTGTCCAGACCATAGCATACATTAGAGAACCTACCACTGCAGCATATGGAACTTTAGACATATAGGCTATCTCCTCTTGTGTCTTTGGACACATATCCTTCGTTAGTTTAAAATGACCAGCCAAAGGTGTAGAAACTGGTTTTGCATTTTGCATTGCAAACCTTTCTAGTACCTTCTTGATGTAATCTTCTTGAGATAGCTTTATTGTCTTCTTCGTCCTGTCCCTTGATATTTTCATACCAAGTATCCTCTTTGCAGCACCTAAATCTTTCATTGAAAAAGATTTGGACAGCTCCTCTTTTAGGTCTTTGATGTCCTGTATGTTAGCACTTGCAATCAACATGTCATCAACATACAACATTAGGATGATGAATTTCCCATCTCCCAAATTCTTCGTGTAGATGCAGTGATCCGAGTTGCATCTTGTGAATCCATGATCCAACATCCATCGATCAAACTTCAAGTACCATTGTCTTGATGCTTGCTTTAAACCATACAAGCTCTTCTTTAATCTGCAACCATTTTCTCCTTACCTTTTACTTCATACCCCTTTGGTTGAAGCATGTAGATTTCCTCCTCTAAGTCACCGTGAGGGAATGCCGTATTTACATCCATTTGCTCGAGATTTAGATCATGAGCAGCCACAAGGCTTAAGACAAGCCTAATTGAGTTCATTTTTACAACAGGAGAAAATATTTCATTGAAGTCAATACCTTTCTTTTGAGAAAAACCTTTTACCACAAGCCTAGACTTGTACCTTTTCTTCCCACCTTCTTCTTCCTTTAGCTTGTACACCCATTTGTTTTAAAGTGCCCGGTTACCTTTAGGCAACTCAACCAAGTCCCATGTTTGGTTGCGATGTAGTGAGTCCATCTCCACTTGCATGCTCTTCGTCCATTCTTCTTTGGATTCATGTTGCATAGCTTCTTCATATGATTCCGGCTCTCCAGAATCTGAGATCAAGAGATGGTTGAAGGAAGGAACAAACCTTTCTGGAGGTCTACTTGCTCTTGTAGATCTTCGGGGAATAGGTTGAGGCTCCTCATTTGGTTGACGTTGTTGCACATTGTCACCGTTTGCAGTCCTTGAGTCTTCACCGTCCTCAAGCTCCATGTACTCATCACCTGTTTCTTTTGTTTGTTTTCTTTCCAAGTAATCTTTGTACATATTTTGTTCGTTAAAAATTACATCCCTACTCCTTAAGATTTTACCATCTTCAGGATTCCATAGGGGATACCCAAAGTCTCCTTCTCCATAGCCAATGAAGAAACACTTTTTGGACTTTGCATCTAACTTTGATCTTAGGATTCTATCTATGTGCATGAAAGCCTCACACCCAAACACTTTGAGAAATGCATAATTCACCGGTTTACCTGTCCATGCCTCTTCTGGAACTCCCCCATCCAATGCCGTTGAGGGTGACCGATTGATTAAGTACACAGACGTACTTACAGCTTCCGCCCAAAGCTCAAGCGGTAGGCCTGCATGTAGCCGCATGCTTCGTGCCCCTTCCATGATTCTCCTGTTCATCCTTTCCGAAATCCCATTTTGTTGAGGTGTCCTTGGGGTTTTCTTTTGCCTCCGAATGCCATTGCTAGCACAAAAGATTTCAAAAGCTTGGCTGCAATATTCGCCTCGATTGTCGGATCTGAGGCATTTAACCTTGGTACCTGTTTCATTCTCCACAAAGGCTTTCCACCTTTGAAATATGGAAAATACATCGGATTTATTCTTCATGACATAAACCCATGTTTTTCTAGTCGCATCGTCTATGAATGTTACATAGTACAATGAGCCACCAAGTGATGGTGTACTTGCAGGACCCCAAACATCAGAATGAACCAACTCAAGTTTTTTATTTTTTCTTTCATTTCCTGATTTTTGAAATTTTACCCTCTTTTGTTTACCATAAACACAATCTTCACAGAACTCTAAGTCCACTTCTTTCAAACCTGGTAAAAGCTTCTTTGTTTGAAGGATTTGCATTCCTTTGGCACTCATATGCCCAAGTCTGTAGTGCCACACCGCACTGTCAACTTCTGTAGTTGTTGCACAAGCTGAAGGTTGTGTGCTAACAGTACACAAGTACAGTGTACCGACTTTTTCACCCTTGGCAACCACCAAAGATCCCTTTGAGATCTTCCACCGTTTGTTTCCGAATGCAATGTTGTGACCTTCATCGTCCAATTGTCCTGTAGAGATCAAATTTTTGCGAAGAGAAGGAACATGCCTAACATCTTTAAGCTTCCATTCATTTCCGTTAGCAGTTTTGACAGAAACTGTACCTTTGCCGACAATCTCACAAGCTTCATCATCTCCCAAGTATACATACCCAAAATTACCTTTGGTGTAGTCTTGGAAATGTTGCTTGTGTGGTGTCGCATGGAATGAAGCCCCGGAATCTACTATCCAGGAATTAGACACATTGTCTAATGAGAGAATTAGATCATCTTGCTCTACTTTACCTACCACATTGGCCTCCGATGTTGGCTTGTTGTCTTGAGACTCTGTCTCCTTCTTCTTCTTGGACCAGAAATCCTTCTTGACGTGGCCCTTCTTGCCGCAGTTCTAACATTCAAGAACTGACTTTGTGCGTGACTTGCTCCGCCTTGAGCGATCACGACCCTTTTGGTTTTTGAACCTCTCCTTAGGCCTTCCTCTTGTTTCCACTGATAGTGCAGCACTTGATGATTCTCCTGTGCTTCTCCTTCGCATTTCCTCGCTTAGAAGAACACCCACAACATCATCAAACTTAAGAGTATTTGTGCCAGAGATAGAATTACTTACAGCCATCACAAGGCTGTCCCAACTATCCGGTAGAGATGATAGTATAAGGAGAGCTCGCACTTCGTCATCGAAATTGATTTTCACTGATCGAAGTTGACTTATGTTTGTGTTAAAGTCATTTAGGTGTTCTGCAACTGAACCATTCTTTGCCATCTTTAGATTGAACAAGCGCTTCATAAGAAATACCTTATTGGATGCCAATGGTTTCTCGTAGAAGTCGTCAAGTGACTTCATCAAGTCTTCCATGGTCTTCATCTCTGAAACATTGAAGGCCACCGTTGACGCCAAGCTTAACCGGATTGTTCCCAGTGCCTTTCGATCAAGGACAATCCATGCTTCATCTGCCATTGTTGCGGGCTTCTTCGCAAGACCGCCTAGTGGCAAATAGAGGTCCTTCTGGTAGAGATAGTCTTCAACCTGCATCTTCCAATGTTGGTAGTTTTTGCCGTTGAACTTCTCAATCTTGAGCTTCCCTTCCTCCGCCATAACTCCCACTCAATTCAAGGAATCCTTTCCTTGAGATAATTTAGCTACGAGAAAATCTTGCTCTGATACCAGTTGTTAGGAAATAAGACGTAGCTAAATAGATAATTGAGTAGATTACTTAATGGAGAGAGACAGATTTATATACACGAGATTATAGAGTAGAGAGAGAGAGAGAGAGAGAGAGAGAGAGAGAGTACACACGATATACGTGGTTCACCCAATGTGGGCTACGTCCACGGGAAAGCAGCCACTCAATGGCTTTAGTACTTCAAAACAAGAAGTAGTTTACAAAGGGATTATACCCTTAAGGGAGCTCCCGCCTTGCTTCACTCTCACCTCCTAACACTCACCTTGTTGCATCAACTTCACACACTATGAAATGTGTGTAGAAATGGCCTCCTTTTATAGGCCAAAAGGGCTGCCCTCTCTTATGAGAGACAACCATGTGTAGCCGCCCTTGTGCGAATAAGTCCAAATCGGACCCTCCAATCCGCCCATGTGTGGCCGTCCTTGAGAAGACAAGTCCGCTTTTGAATTCGGCCACCGGCCACCGGCCATTGACTTCCGACACCGGCCACCGGCCATTGACTTCCGACCACCGGCCATTGGCCATTGACTACCGGCCACCGGCCAACCGACCGGTTGTTTTCCGACCACTTTCCGACCGCCGTCCGGCCATAATATTCCGGCGAAGAAAAAAGTCTCAGGGGCCTCCGCCCCCGAGGCCTTTAAAGTTGCCCTTGATTCTTGTCCGTGAAAATTTTGGTTTCCAGTGAGTGATTTTCCTTCACGCACGATGGCTTCTCCTCATAATGGGGGCCTTACAAATGTGCGCTTTTACCACAGAAAATTACAAGGGTAAATCAGGCTCCATACTTAACAATCTCCCACTTGGAGACTGATCTCCAAACCAAACCAAGAGCCAAGCTTCAATGCATGCTCATCTCATCTACCATGCTAACCACTAAGCTATGCTAAGCTTTTATGAATGATTATGTGAGGAGATGTACTTCATTCTTGTAAGAATACTCCTTCTTCCTCTCATACCCCGCTAGCTCTCACCATCTTCGAAGGTGTGTGAGGTCTTGGGTCTGAGATCAACGAGTAATGAATGTTGTGTTTTGAAGTGTTTGCTCAGTGCTTGAAGCTTACATCTTCATTGCACTAGCTAGTTATTGAAGGAGAACAAAGAATTGTATTGGAAAATGTATCCCTTGATGGGGTAAACCTATAATACAAAGCCTTTTGGAGGGGGGGACTGGCTCCATATAAATCCGGTCCTCAACTGTTGTTAATAGCTTAATTTATCTCTCTTTTGAAGTATTGTTTGTGTCTATGTAACTAGGCGTTATGATTTTTGTTTCTCTCTACATCCAAGCACTCTTGTTTGCTCATTAGAATCTATTTTAATGAAATGTTCACTATGTTTATGCTATTTTCCGCTACACACAAGTCACTAGGCCATTAAATGATTCATTGTTAGATTTCCAAAAGAGGCCTCTCTCTGATTTGTTAAGAAGAAGAAGATCCGTACAAAGGGCTCAAAAATATACTACTTGAAGACGCATCTCCTTCTCAAAGGAGAACTCAAGAGCCCCCACCGAAAGAGTGAGAAATAAGTGAGTCTCCTACCACCTCGCCGGAGGTGGCTCCACGAAGACGGTGAGCAAAACACTCTCCATCAACCCCTAAACGGAGAAGACCATCGCACACTTCTCCACACCATAATTCAAAGAGGGATGATAGAAAACAAGAGAAGAAAAAGGAGAGAAAGAGGTCACCCTCTTCTCCATCTTCTTCATCCTCTTCCTCTTATGAAGAAAGTGATGGTGCAGACAAGGAGGAACAAGGCAAGAAAAAGGCGAGAAAGAGGTCACGCTCTTCTCCATCTTCTTCCAATTCTTCATCTTCTGATGAAAGTGACGGTGCAACTTTTGAACCACCAAAACGAAGAGGCCATAGGAAATCCTATGCCGCGTGGAAGAGGTCGTCCAAGCTCAAGAAGCTCGAAGAGGGAGGGAAGAACATCTCTTTTCTTACCTACGATTGCACCTTTGGTGCTATGGACAAAGTCTTTGCCTTTATTCAACAATTTGATGCAATTTTTTGAGATGAGGGCTTCATAGAGTCCTCAAAGCTATGCATTTTCAAAAGTCCGCCAGGCAATGATGGTATAGTCTACAGGCAAACAATGAAGCTCCACAAACATGGAAAGCTTTAGGAGCTTCAATCATGAACCAAATTTTGGCTACCGATGCCAAAGACAAAGTACTCTCCCTACGAATATATTCACAAATATGTAGACAAGTTTTGGGACTTACATCTCAAAGCCGCTATTTCAAAAGGATGGATTTTGGAGAGCACATACATCAATTTTGCGCTGGTCTAATTGAAGATATGGTGGAGTATGTCAACTCCCAAAGGCCATGCACCATATCTGCAGTCATACACCATACCATGGTGGCTTCATGAATCCATTTCCAACAAACGGCTAAGAAAAATCTTAGGTCCACGGAGGGAAAAAGTTGAGTTTCAGGTGTACAGATGGATGTAGAAGGGTGAAAAAAATGCATTGCGTGGCCATTTTTTGGCCCGTTCGGGGTCCCTTTGAGTTCAATCAAAAGGCCAAAAGTGCCCAAAGCATAAAGTGAAGTGTGGAGAATGAAAAACATGAGAAAAAACCAGAAAAAACATGGAGAGAAGAGGAGGAACAGCCGCAACTCAGGGTTTTACTATTTTTGGAGCCTGGTTTGACCATAAACTCCTCATCCAAGGTCGGATTTGAGCACTTTGATATTGTAGACTGGGATTTTCGACCGTTTGGGGTGCAATGTTGCTGTCCATTTTCCCAAATAACTTATTGTTTCCTATTGTTTTGTATGTGTAAGTTTCTCCTGTGAGCGAAGCCTCTGCTCCAATTCGTGATTGTATCTGGCATGTTTCATCCATATTGTGTGAGCTATTTGCCCCATTGGTGTTGTCCCAAGCTTAATTGTATCTAAACGTAAAAAATATTCCTCTTTTGAGCTGAAGTTTTTGGGTGTGTGTGTGTGTGTGTGTGTGTGTTGAGTGGGAAAATGGATAGTCTCTCTTCTCTCACTCCATCGGTGTGCTCCCTATCTCGGTCAGGTGGGTTGTGTAAGCCGAGTGGTGCCCCGTAGTGTGTGTGTGTGTTATCCCAGGAGTGTGTGTTGGGTGATTATAGAAGATTTGTGTGTGTTTCCATCCCACTCACAATGGCAGAGTGACAACCTCCCTTTTCTACTTCCCCTCAATAAAAGGTGGGTTGGAGAGGCCGCATGAGACAAGCACCATATAGCCCACCGTACCATCATTGTAGTTTGTAGTCACTAGCAGACGACGACACGATGATGATGAAAACCACCACAAATAGTGCCCTTGTATGCCCAACACCACCTCAATGTAAAGAAAGAGGATGCAAGAGAGCTACACAAGACAAGCACACACCACACAGAGATGGAAAGCTTCTTCTTCTTCTCACAGAAAAGAGAGTACAAAATGACTAAGTGCTAAAGCTGAAAAGTAGCACATATGTACATGCGGTCACTAAGTGTGAACACACTAGAAGTGTACTAGGCTAGCACTATAAGTGTAGTCCAGCTGTAGAATCACTGGCAGAGATCCTCCGTGTCCGTCACCTAACGCGCTAGTGACTAAATGCCGTAAGCGGCCAAGACCCGTAGTGGATGCCAGCTCAAGATGTAGAGCTCGACATCTCAACACTCCCCCTCAAGCTTTGCATGTCGCATAGTCCAAGCATAGTCCGGAAACGTCGAAGCTTCTCAGCTCCGAGGGCCTTGGTAGATATATCGGCTATCTCCTCCTCTGTGTTGACGTAGACCAAGTTGATGTCGCCCGCCAACACTCGCTCTCGAACGTAGTGGTAATGGACCTCTATGTGCTTAGTCCTGGCATGGAACACTGGGTTCCTAGCCAATTGCATGCTGCTGAGGTTGTCACAATGGATGACAATCTGCTGGTCCACTTGCACTTCCAAGTCCTCAAGTAATGTGCGTAGCCAAGATACCTCGCACGCCGCAAGTATTGCACCATGTAATAGCAACACTCCCAAAAGAGAACATGAAGCCACTCGTAGATCTATTATCAGCAATGCTACCTGCCCAATCTGCATCTGTATACCCATACAATGCTCATGGCGCATCTGCTGCATAGAACAATGCGTAGTCAAGAGTCCCTTGCACATACCGAAGTGTGCATCGTACTCCATCCAAATGTGGCTTCCTCGGAAGTTGCATGAACTGACTCTCCAAGCCTACTGTGTAGCTCAAGTCTGGCCTCGTGATAGTCAAGTAGATTAGACTACCCACAATCTTCCTGTACATCTTGACATCCTCAACAACATCACCCTTCTCTTCACTCAGCTTTGCATTCACATCCAAGGGAATAGAAATTGGCTTACAATTAGCCATACCATACTTTGACAACATGTCCAAAGCATATTGTCTCTGTGACATCCATACACCCTCTGGAGTCCTGATCACCTCAATGCCAAGAAAGTAGCGCAACTCGCCCAAATCTTTCATTTCAAACTCCTGTTTGAGAAGACCCTTCACAGGGTCAATCTCCATAGCATTGTCACCCACAATAATAAGGTCATCTACATATATGGTAATGACCACAATCCCTACATCACTCTCACGTACATAGAGTGAATGATCATCATGAGCTCTCCTAAACCCAATACTGACAAGATACTTGGTAATCCTGTCATACCATGCTCTAGAGCCTTGCTTCAAACCATACAAAGCTTTGAGAAGTCTGCATACATAATCTGGGTAACCTAGATCGACATAACCAGGTGGCTAATCCATATACACTTCCTCTTGTAACTCACCATTCAAGAAGGCATTCTTTACATCCATTTGATGCATAATCCATCCTCTATATGTAGCCACTGCTATGACAGCTCTCACAATCGTCACCTTTGCCGCCGGAGCAAAGGTCTCCTCATAGTCTATGCCATACGTCTGTGCATAACCCTTTGCGACCAGCCTTGCCTTGTGACACTCAATGTTACCATCAGCCTTATGCTTAGTTTTATACACCCTTTTAGAGCCAATATCTTTCTTGCCACTTGGCAATGGCACCAACTCCCATGTGTTGTTTGCTTCCAATGCAGTCATCTCTTCATTCATTGCATCATCTCAATGCACATTTCCAATTGCATCCTCAAAATATGTGGGCTCCACATCCTGTATCACCTTAGCCATGTAGGCTTGGTGATGCGCTAGATACCCATCATAAGTCAATTTCTGAACTGGATTTCTGACTCTGTTAGACCTGCGCGGTCCTGGGTCACTCCTTTGCCCTCTAGCATCTTCTTGTCCTTTACTTACACCAGGTGTATTGACAGCCGAAATTCCAAATTCCTCATCAAGACTTTGTTCAGAACCATCTAAATCCATGTATACATGTGAAAAACCTAATGATGCATCAGCCATAAAGGGAGGTTCATCAACCTTTCCCTTTCCTTTTCGTGATACATTCCCTGTACCTGTTGGCGGAGTAACCTGCGTACGTAGTCTCCCATTTCATGGCTTCTCAACAGAGCCACGAGAAGAGGACTCTTGTGGTCCACTCAAAACCTGTGACTATGGCCTCACATTTTGTACAACCACATCATCTTTTACATCAGCCCTAATAGTGCCATGTGCATTACTGTACCAGCTGCTCATCTCATCAAAAACTACATATCTGCTCACTCGTAATTCTCGTGTAGTAGGATTGTAGCATCTGTACCCCTTTTGTTCAAGGGAATATCCCACAAGAATACATTTCTCTGCTTTAGGATCCAATTTCCTATGCAACTCATCTGGTACATGCACGTAAGCTATGCAGCCAAACACTTTCAAGTGTGCCAAATCAGGCTTTGTACCTGTAAACTTTTCCTCAGGTGTTACATCATGCACCGCAGCTGTAGGTGTCCTGTTCATAATGTACACAGATGTATTTACAGCTTCAACCCAGAAGTGATGAGGCATGTTCTTCTCATTCATTGCACGTGCAACCTCTGGAATGTATCTGTTTTTCCTTTTTGCGACCCCATTCTGCTATGGAGTATATCTGCATGTAAACTGCCTGCATATACCATGCATTCATAGACAATCTGAAAAATCATTGGAGAAGTACTCTCCCCCTCCATTTGACCTCAATGTCTTGATTTGCATATGTGTCTCCTTCTCAATCATGACTTTGAAGTCTTGAAAGTGACCAAACACTTCACTTTTGCTACGCATGAAGTAGACCCATACTTTCCTGGTATGGTCATCAATGAAAGAGACATAATACCTGCAACCATGTATACTTGCAGTATCAGTTGGACCCCAAACATCTGTGTGCACCACCTCAAGTTGCTTTTTACATACATTGCGCTCATGTGGAAATGAGCCCTTTGACTGTTTTCCAAACTGGCATGCTGCACACACTTTATGCATACCATCGACCTTGAATTTGGACAAACCTTTTACAATCTGTTTTGATTGCATGCCATGCAATCTCTGCTCATTGACATGGCCAATGCGTTTCTACCAAATGTCAACATCAGCCACAACACCTGTGCCTTGTGCAAATAATGCAGCTTTTACCTCAAGCATGTTGACATTCAGCGTAAACATTCTGCCCACACATTTGCCCTCTATGATCAGCTTACAGCCATTCTGGAAATCTTCTACATAACAGCCATTTGGATTGAAGCGAACCTGCAAACCCTGCTCAACCATTTGTCCAACAGAAACAAGATTCTTTGTAATGTTTGGGACATGAAGTACATATGCTAAGTACTTTGATTTCCCACTCTTCGTATTGAGAGGTATGTCCCCTACATGAGCAATGGGTGAGCTATGTCATCTTTTGTCTGCACATAGTCTGACAAATCTGGTTTGCACTTATCTCTAAACCACTCTCCACGAGACGTCATGTGATTGGAGGCACCTGAATCCAGATACCAAACATCATCTTGGGTGGAATTCTCTGCAGTCATTGTATTCATTACATGCTGCATAACAAACATGCGCTCGTTTTTGCTGTCATCTGCATCTCTACTAGTAGATGCATAGTTGCCATGTTCTCTCTTTCCACTTGCTTTTCCCTTTGGACAGTCATGTGACATGTGACCTCTTTCACTACAAGTCCAACATTCTCTGCTATCTGCAGTATGTTGCTGCCTGCTTGATCCTGCACCACGACCTCTTTGACTCCCCCTGCCTTGAGACTCGTTTCCCCTGCCACCTGTATTGTTTTGATTTGATTGACCTTCTTGAAATTGGCCCTTGCAACCCCTTGGGCCTCGACCACGACCTCTACCTCTACCTCTGTTGGAGTTAGAATAGAAGGCCTATTCAGAACTATTTCTGCCATGAGAAGAAGATGTGTCAAGGTTCTTCTCCTCAAGAATAAGCATAGAAATCAAATCTTGGAACACGGGGATGTCGTCTCTTATATTCATGGAAGACCTGAAATGTACATACTCATCTCCTAGACCATCCAAGCATGCACGGACAATGTCATCGTCTTCCACTGAGACTTTAATAGATCCAAGAGCCTCAATGATACTCTTAATCTGCAAAGAATAATCATTGATGGAGAGGTTGTTCCTCTTAACCTGATTTAGCTCCGACTTTAGTTGAAGATTCCTGGCCTTGGTGTTCACCTCGAACACTCTGCCTAAGTTTTTCCATGCAATGGCGAGGGTTTCAGCATCCTGTAGATATCCCATCATGCCATCTGTGATGCTCATAGAAAGCCAATACATCACTTTGCTTTGGCCTTGTTGCCAGTCCCTCAAAGCTTTCCTTTGTTCTGCTGTAGCATTCGCCTCGGGAATCTCTGGTTTCTTTTCATTGTCTCCTTCTACATAGTCTCAAAAACCTTTTCCTTTTAGGAAATTTGTTATTCTGAACTTCCATGCAGGGTAGTTATTTTTCTCAAGCTTCTCAGTGACAATCTGACTGAAACCGTCAGACATCTTGAAGCACTAAGACAAAATAGCTGCAATCTACAAAAACCTGCAAATCTACTCCTGTAATGCTTTCTACACTCAACGAGTGTCCACAATCAAGCGTACATACAGCCACTGTACTTGTACAGTAAATCTCTGTATACTACACTTTGGAGACCTATTCAAAAACTTGTACAAAAACTTGCATCTAGTCGTGGATTGCGAACGAAGGGATTGTGATGCTCTTGATCTCTTAGCCTCTCTTGCCTGCACCAGGCTCTGATACCATGTAAATAAAGAGGATGAAAGAGAGCTACACAAGACAAGCACACACCACACATAGATGGAAAGATTCTTCTTCTTCTCACATAAAAGAGAGTACAAAATGACTAAATGCTAAAGATGAAAAGTAGCACATATGTACATGCGGTCACTAAGTGTGAAGACGCTAGAAGCGTACTAGGCTGGCACTATAAGTGTAGTCCAGCTGTAGAATCATTGGCAGAGATCCTTCGTGTCGCTCACCTAACGCGCCAATGAGTAAATGCTGTAAGCGGCCAAGACCCTTAGTGGATGCGAGCTCAAGATGTAGAGCTTGACATCGCAACACTCAAGTGACACCCAACACAGCCCCATGTCATAGAAGCACAGCCCAAAAGGCCTCGGCGAGCCAACACCATAGCTTAGGAGCTTCACACTCCCCTTTTGATGCCCATGAAGGTGCACATATGAATCCTATATACCCCATCCCTCGAGGCCTTGAATCCATATATGGGATCTTACTCGCTCATATGTGGCACACTAAGAGGCAATTGGACTTCAAGCTCCACAAAAAACTTTAAGAAATTTCAAAAAGCCTCTTTTTAATCCAAACTTTGACCCTTTCCACTTGGTGGTCATGACTCCAGTTCTCGATCTATCAAGAAAGGCTCAAATACGACTTCTTTGACTACAACTTCTCCTTCTCAGTCTGGACATTGACTCCAACACCGCCACAAACAATGCACACTAAAACTACAAAAAAAAAGTCATATTCCTCACAGTCATCACCACCTACCAACTTCATCCTGCAATATCTCTCTGATCCGAAATCTGTTTGACACACTATCCCTTCTTGTGGCCTTCATATACCGCATTCATCACATGAAAACCCTGGCGAGGCTCCCAAAACGCAATTGGCACACTGATCGAGGCGACTAAACTGGCATAGAATTGGATTCCTCTGGTGAAACTTTAAGTGGCAATAACTCGACATCCGGGATTCCAAAGGACGATCTAAAAAGACCAACTTGATCTCACAAAGAGCTCTATACATCTATATAGTTTAACCAACTTTGACCACCTGGAATTATCTGAAATGTTCATCTTAGGTCTGCAATGCACTTCACCTTCAAACTGAAATATCTTGCACTTTCTATCTCTAATTGATGAGCCGTATTAAGATACTCATTCAACACTTCAACCTCTACATATCTATGCCAAAAAACAACACGTTGGACATCCTTCACCTGTCATCTTGTCAGGCCCTTTATGGAGCCCATCTAGTCTAGAAAACCACATAAAGCATACATCTTTGCTGCCACTTGCGTGCCTAGGCCTTTATGTCTTCTCTAGCCCTTCTTCATGCACTTGTCAGCATACACATCTTTGCTGGTACCCTCTGCTAGGGTCGACACACTTTGGATGCACCGCCATTGCCTAACCCCGTTGTTTTTCATGCTCAACCAAAAAACTACTTTATTCTCATAATAGCTTCAAAAATTGCAAAACACTATTAGCAAACCAAAAGACACTACCATCAATACAATGCCCTTATGTCTGCATTCTACGCCAAACCTCAAGTGGGTTGCCCCACACCTGCATATCACAACCTCTTGGATCAAATTCCCATCGTGTGGCTACATCACACAAATAACCAGAAACACGTCCTGGGTCAAATAGAGAAATTTGGTTCACACTTTTCACCTACAATAGCTTACCATTGTGCTTCTCCCAATCATCAACCTGATTTCTCCAATTGTCTTCAACCACAAGTTAGTACATCATATGATGAGTATCATAAATATGCCCAACCCCTTTGGTTTTTACTTCATCATCATCCTCTTGTTGACTTGGTAGACCATCTTGGCTATCCATAAGTGCAACCTTGCCCTTTTTTGCATAGCTCCAAACCAGGTGCACTACAACAACACTTGTCATCATAACTCCCATCAGCATGGACACCAACATAGCATTGCATGCCCTCTTTGACAGCATATCCTCATCCATTTTCTTTGGTACTTCAACCTCCTCTCCTTGAACATTGAGAATCATCATATCATTAGACACATAATAAGGCATCTTTACCTTCATTGGCACAAGATCATCTGTGTAATCGAAATGATCATTGAACTTTGAGAATAGCGGAATTAAGAGAATTAGAGTGAGCATTTCTATGAGATTACTTTGAGAACATAGAACGTAAACCTAATTAGTGATAGGAACATAACCATAATACTTAATTAACTTGGCATGAACAATAATTTTGCAAGAGAGAGAGTTAATACCTTGACAATAGTTGAAAACCGGATTTATGTGGAGCCGGTCACCCCTCCAATAGGGTTTTGTATTGTAGATTCTCCCATCAAGGGAGAGTTTGTACAATACAGTCTTTGTGTTCCTTGTGACCTAGGTGATACAATGAAGATGGAAAGCTTCATGAGTCATGAGCATATCATACTCTTTGAAAATGAGTAAACCATCTCTTGCATTAGTCCTAAGCCCTCAAACACCTTAAAAGGTGGATAAAGCTAGCGGGGAATGAGGGTAGGGAAGAGGAAGAAGAAACATTCATAGGAGAAAGAAATAGTTCCTCAATTATCATCACTCTTCTTGCTTAGCATACATAATAGCGTAGTATTGAAGATGGAGAAGATGGCAAGATTAAGCATTGGAGCATGGATCTTGGTTGGATTTGAATTCCATAGCCAAGAGTGTTGGTGTAGGCTGTCAACTTCTCTACAAGCTTGGAGAAGGAGATGGAGATCTTGCACTTTGCACCTAGCACAATTATGAGAGAGAGAGAGTGTGTGTGTGTATGTTGGAGAGTATACCCTGCAAGCAATCCCCTAACTTCCTTGGTGGACCCCCACTTCTAGCTCATGATGGAAGCTCATTGGACCCCTTCAAGACTGGCCAATCACATGTAGAGTGCAGACCAAGCAATCATAAACTACCTTGGGACAAGTGTCCTCCTTTCCCCTTTGAGAGAGAGGACTTGATAAATGCATGCACAATTAATTAGATTAGCTAAAGTATTATTCGACCCCTTTAGAGGCCAACCACTAGTCTTTAGGAACCTTATGAGGTCAACATGGAGAGGAAATTGACATGTGTCCATGTTGCTTCATTAGGCAAGGCTTGAATTATTTGAGGGTGTCTTTGTCTAGCTCCTACAATGAGGGTTCACCCCCCTTGTGTAGGGATGTGCTTTGACTTTGTGGAACACCTCAAGCACCTTAGTCATGGAGCACCTTAGCACCTTAGTCATTAATCATTCACCTCAAGCACCTTAGTCAGCAAGCAGAAGAAGCACCTCAAGCACCTTAGTCAGCAAAAGCATGAAAGCACCTGAAGCTTGGGCCGTGTTCCCAGCTCAAGCATATCCCTAGATTGCCTAAGGTCAAAGGAATTTTAACATTAACCTTTGGAGGTGTTGATTGAAGATAACCTAAAAGGTCTTTAAGCTCCATTAGGTACCCTTGCTCTTTGACATACCCTCTCTCATTTGGACCCTTTTAACCTTGGCCCCATGTTGAGACAGATCCATAAGCACATGTCTATATTCTAATCCTTGTTCTTGTTTATTCTCCCACATTAAACTAGTTTAATATGAGAAAATCATTTGTGTTGGTTATATATTAGATTTTATGACATTACCTCTCTCTTGAAATCATAGTCATCCTCGACTTATGTGGTGGAAGAGATAAAGCCTTAGTCATTAGTCAATATTTCTTAGTGAGTAGAGGATCCGTTTTTACCCTATGACATCACTCCAAGAAGGATGAATAATCCATTTGGTGCTTGGGAGACATAGTTGCTAGAAGCATGCCTGCTCTTTTGAAAGGGCAAGGGGACTGGAACATGCTAATATCCACCCAGTCACGCCTTATACTGGCCCTTGGCTTGCTAAATATAGGGACCCCCTTGATTGCATGTCCATCCTGGCCCTTGGCCGTGACTGGTTCTACCCTTGTCCTGACATTACCCCCCCCTTAAGAAGAGTTTTCATCCTCGAAAACAAAAGTGGGGAACTTCTTCTTAAGAACACTAATGTTTTCCCAAGTGGCAACCCTCATGGATCCAGTTGTTTGGTTGCCCGAAACACGGTTCCGCAGGAGGTTCAATGAAACCAAGAGTACCATCTTGATTTTCCACATCGTTGTCCATTTGCAATCATCTAGTGTGTAGACTCTATTTAGAACGCACATGAGCATGCTAAACGAGTTATCACGACAAAGATGTACCTGAAAGAGTACCGCTTTTCACTTTCTATGAGGGTAACTTGATGACCTAACTCATCAGCCAAGTGTAAGTCCTTGACTTGTTCTCAAATTTCATCAATTAACAATCCCACCCTAACGAGTGTCAAGGTTGAGAACCTGACTTATACATGAAGAGACTACCTAGTCGCAATATGCGTTAACTGATAGTAAGTAAACTCCAAGAAGAGCAATAAATGCTTATTACTTGGATTGATTGCTACTAATGTATTCACTTTGCATATCTTTTAGCCCAAGATTACACTTTGTAATCTACCTATCCCCTTGAATATTGACAGTACTGAGGTTTGTTTCCCCCACGGTTTAGAGACAGTCTTCCCAGACGACTGGTAAACGGGGATTTACAATATTATTGTATAACATTGTCGAGAATTCAACAATGTCCGAAATAACCATCATGGTAAACTTGAAAGATCTACAAATACCC
Source organism: Adiantum capillus-veneris (assembly GCF_014529385.1). Classification (NCBI taxonomy): domain Eukaryota; kingdom Viridiplantae; phylum Streptophyta; class Polypodiopsida; order Polypodiales; family Pteridaceae; genus Adiantum; species Adiantum capillus-veneris. The sequence goes on from NC_140931.1 coordinate 59,570,503, forward strand.
AAACCGAGCCATGATCTCTATTGGTGTGATGAGTAGACCTCAAAAATAATCTCATAGAGATATTGCACATAGAGTGCAAAATGCTTCATAAGCACTAACTTGAGGAATATGCATGCCATTCCAAATTAGCCTTTGCTAAACACTAGGGCCCATAGCACCTAGTGTGCATGGATTTAACAAAAAACAGATCCGAGCCTGTATATCCATGATCCTCCCTGCCAGTACTTATGGCAAATGTGATGTGTGTAGCACACAGTAAAGAGGAATGTAAATAGTTCTGAAAAGAAACTAAATACTTTCATTTGCAATCTTTTGCAAGCCTTGCTGAAACGTCTGAATCACGATAGAGGTGAAACATTGATCACTTCTAGGTACAGAAAATGAAACTTTTTCATTAACAAATTATAGCCTTGCTATATGTATAAACAACCATCTGTAATGTTGTTTAGCAGTACTTGTACCTTAACAAGTCATTCTAAGTATCTGACAATTTCTGGCCACAAAATTGCTCCTGATACGTCGTGCTAAAAATGGTCTAGAAAACAGATGTGACCAGCACCTAGGGACTTTGTCTTGACACATAATTGAAATAATGGCGCCAGTGTCAGTCCAGAGACTTATATTCTCCACATGTGGAATATGTCTCATGTAAGGATGTGTAAAAAAGAACATCCTTCAAGTACAAGATGTACTTATGTGTGGAGGTAACTGCAAACACTCTACAACGGGAGTGAGAGGGACCCTCATTCGCCTTGCTCCACACTAGCTAAACCAAACTCCTTGAGTTCCTAGACCATGTTGTATCCCATGTGACAACATGTGCCAACTTGAACCCTACAAGTAAGTTCGTAACAACATAAGGCATAAAGATAGATTGGACACTTGGCCCAAAATACTTTGTCCCGACATGCCCTTGGCATGGCTCTGTAACATTCAAGCGTACTTATACGTCTTGAAAAACTGAGAAAAGCATACTAAAAATAGAATAACACCAAATCAATAGATGAGTACCTGGAGATTTGAACGTAATGTTCACTTACCCGTATTAAAATGGAGAGGAGCACGTTCCCTACCTTTAAAAAAAAATATCATTGCACTGGGAACCCAGGGTGTTGCCTTTGCAATCCAAGCCCTTGGATTTAAAATCTACGTAGTCAAACCCCTTGGTAAGACGCCTTGTAGAAACTGCTCAACTAGCAGATAACGGTAACCAACATAGTCAACCATGTACATAATGATTGGAATCAACTTGAAAAGTGTGTTCGGTCGCTACCGCGTGGTAGATTGTGGAAGTGTTTCCTTGAAAGTATAACTGGGAGAGATCGATTGTGATCCTCAATGCATATCCTCAATGCCTTTGGGAGTATGTCCGTAGACACTCCGTAGTGCTATAGAGAGAGCACGAGACCCACACAAGTGAACTTCCAAGTTCTTATGGATAGCCATGCAGTTACAATTGATTGCTGCATCTATACTTTCGTGTAGAGATCAACTGTTGTGAGTTGAAGATTAGCAAAAACTCAACTTGAGTGTCGCACTGAAAACATGTAGTGCAAAAATGACACCCTAAACATCCACAATGACAAGACTCTTCCTTGTCAATTAATGTCAATGTGTACTCCACTGGGTAGAGTTGTTCTATCTTGAGAACAATCATCCAAGGAATACCAATAGGTGGGTCTTATCCTTGGCCTGACAACGGCTCTTAGCCTGTTTGGCTCATAGTCCTTATGAAAAATAGTGTTCAATCAACGAACGGATGAGGACTAATTTGAGTAGCATCTTAGCCACGTGCTAGCTATGAGCTAAGAGCACTTTGGCTCAAGCTAACTCACGAGCAAAACATGTATCAAAAGCTTCTTAGAAGATTTTCATTTTTTTCTTAAAGAGAGAGATAGAGAACGAAAAGAAGAGCATGCTGGACTGAGGAACTTTCCTTGAGTTTCTAGTGTGTATGTGCCTAGAATGTGTGCTCTGAGACATCTTATGCCTGACTGGCAGCTTATCCTATAAGCATGCAAGAATCTTCATGTATAATGTTGTCATCGAAAGAGGAAAGAGAAAAAAGAAGCCACAGCTTGCCCCACTTACTATGTATGGGGTCATGACTTTACAAAAATGACTTAATATGGCAGTTCGCTTGTGAAATAAGTAGAAAGTTTAGGTTCCGTTTAGTGTTGTTGTAAACCATCTCTTTTTTAGTCTGTCCGTGTGACAGAGTTGCAAGTGTGATAGCGCAAGTGTAATTCACGAGGCGGTAGAATTGAATCCACCTAAGTAGCATGCCTTGCATCCCGTCTGGTAATTCCTTGCGGAGAGTGATGTCCTCAACTGTGAAAACCAAAACCCTAAGTGCCTTGCACAGTTCAGACTGGTAGGGAATCTCTGTCCAGTTCCCCATGCTCCTAGCATAAGTCAGATGGGAAAATCCCGTAACAAATGATGTAGGTCTTGACAGCTCATAGCTAAAAGATATTCATGTTAAAAAATAGACTTCAAAGTAAGAGAAAGTCGACCGTGTCGATCATTCACAAACCTGCTCGAAAGATAGAATGATATGTGCAAAGTATGTGCATCTGGTACATACTTGAGTCTATGAGTGATATCCGTGATCAATCGGAGACGCCCATTGCATACCATAGTTATGAAGCACATGCTCAATAAACAAATATCAATTGTGTACCTCATTAATTCCACCTACCAACAAAGCTTGCCGCGCAGAAGAATCGAATGAGTTGCGAGCCAGTAGGAAATCGGGAAATGATTTTCCAGATACTGATGTTTGGTTCAATAGGAATGGGTGACTGTGGAGTCAACTTCATTAGTTATGATTTCCTGCTTTTGAGAAAAGAATTTATGATCGGCCTTGCCAATCACCGTTGCTTATAAGGCATAGGCCATGCCCGAGTTGCCTCTACCAGCAAACAACCATTCCTCGTGGAAAACCCGTGTAGAGGTTATCTCTATCGGAGCCGTGCTCCTTAGTCCAAATATCGGAGTCGTGATCCTTAGTCCAAATCATGGTAATGACTACCAAAAGTGTACGTAATAGATGATCTTACCGAGGCACAATGGCATAGCAAGAGGAAGTCGAATGTGTTGAGCATTCACAAATTATCGACCTTGTCGAGTTGTACAATGTGCTGAAAAAATAAGAATAGTTGGAATAGATATGCCTCTTGGCATGATTACATAGACGGAGCCTTGCTCCATCGATGTCTTGAGCAGACAACTGGCTAGAAATGAATCCCAAGCAACTTACTTGACAAATTACTGGGATTGCAGGTAATGATCGGCCTTGTTGAGTACGTGACTCATACAGTCACAAGTTTACCGTTCAAGCGCTACTCCCTGCCTATACTTGCATGTACTGATGATGAACAACTTTGTTTGCAAACTTCTGCAAAATTGAAATGAATAAGAAACATCAATTTGAAGTGTATTGTACTTACCGGCCATTGAAAACGTCACTATTGCCATCTCCAGCAAATATGAAGCAATTATGGATGTAAAGGTCAGGGCACCACATTGGTGGCGATGTTGAATAACCCTTATGCATGTCAATAGTTCTCAATGACCCCTTTCCGGCTTGCTTGTGTCGTTCATGGCTGTGAATACTCCACATGGTCCTTGTTATTAGCCATGCTTGTTGTAGACCATGCCAAGACGACCCTAGTTGTGGGCTTCAACCCTTAATTGGGTAGGGTACCCACCTTAAAGAATTTAAAAAAGTTACACAAAATTCATCTGCATCAGAGATGGCTGCCTGTGCTGGGAGAGCAAAAGAGATAGAGCGTCGTCCCTTCCTCGATTCATGGTCGAGCATGCCCGTGCTTGCATGCCCTTGCATGGCAAGAGTATGGAATCTGATAAGGTATGCATGCCTTGTGTTGGCCATGCATGCGAGAGAAGAGACCCTGCTGCCTATGGGAACGATGCCCTGCTGAATTTGGTGAATGAAAAAAATAAAATAAAAAATTTAACCTAGTGCTGTAGCGATGGTAGAGGGGCTGCTTGTGCATAGACTGAACCAGAGATATGGCACGAGCCGATGCCCCTTGCAAGGCACTACCGTGACGGTTTTTTCTCCCCATGCCGGTGCGCTCCCGTCGAGCTCCATAGCTCTGGGTTCTGCGTAGGTCAGCCCCTCTCTTCCCTTTTCATCAAGAGGCCATGCACACCACCGGTTGTTCCTTCCCTGCCATTCAAGAGAGGAGTCCCACAGCGTCGTCCCTCGTCTGTCAAGAGATCCTGCACACACGGTGTGCCTTGTTCCGATGGTGAACACCACAGCCTGCATGATTATGCATGACCATGCATGGCACGGCTTGCTGCTGAAAATGAGGGAGAAGAATTCGAAGAGAGGGAGGCCTTGTCTCATGCTGCGAACGAGAAAGAGAGAGAGACAGACAAAAATAAAGAGAGTCCTTCCTCTTCCTCCATAGCTCTCCCCTCCCCCCTGAGCTCTGATACCAGTGAAAGGGCAAGGGTACTGGAACATGCTAATCTCCACCCAGCCACGCCCTATATAGGCCCTTGGCCTGCTAAATATAGGGACCCCCTTGACTGCTTGTCCATTCTGGCCCTTGGCCGTGAGTGGTCCTACCCTTGTCCTGACATCTTTAGTAAATTTCATTCTCCCAAGTAGAGTGACAATTTCTACTTGGTGTTGAGAGACATCATCATCACAAGCATGACTCTAAGCATACTTACTACTTAAACTTGTGCACAATAAAAAGAGAATTAGCCTTATAAGACAAAAATATTGATCATTTAAAAGAAACATGTACATTTGCTTACTCTAATGTAGCCCTTCTGTGTTTGTCAGCAACAACTTTTTGCCTTCTGTATTGTTGTATGCATACTTTGTTAGGAAATAGGACATAGCTAAGTAGATTACTTAATGGAGAGAGATAATTTTCGCACACAAGAGATTATAGAGTAGAGAGAGAGAGAAAGTACACCCGATATACGTGGTTCACCCAATGTGGGCTTCGTCCATAGGAAAGTAGCCACTCAATGGCTTTAGTACTTCAAAACAAGCAGTAGGTCACAAAGGGATTATACCATTTTGGAGCTCCTGTCTTGCTTCACTCACACCCACCTTGTTGCATCAACTTCACACTCTCAAATGTGGGTAAAAAAGGCCTCCTTTTATAGGCCAAAAGGGCTACCCTCTCTCATGAGAGGCATCCATGTGTAGCCGCCCTTGTGTAGACAAAGTCCAAATCAGACCCTCCAATCCGCCCATGTGTGGCCGCCCTTGAGAAGACAGTTCTGCTTTTGAATTCGGCCACTGGCCACTGAATTCGGTCACCGACCATCGGCCACTGGCCATTGACTTCCGACCACCAGGAACCGGCCATTGGCCAACGGCCAACCAACCGGTCGTTTTTCGACCACTTTCTGGCCGCCGTCTGGCCATAATATTCTGAAGATAGCCGTGAAAATTTTGTTGTCCGGTGAGTGATTTTTAGTTCCGGTGAGTGATTTTTCTTCACATAGGATGTCTTCTCCTCATAATGGGGGCCTTACAAATGTGTGTTTTTAATACAAAAAATTACAAGGGGTAAATTAGGCTCCATACTTAACAATCTCCCACATGGAGACTGATCCATCTTGGCTTTTTATCCTTGAATATCGATTGAAGATGAGCAAAAGCTCAAATTCTTCTTGTTGACCACCTTTGTAAGCATGTCTGTAGGACTTTCACTTGTATGAACCTTCCTTTACTTTAGTTTTCCTTCTTCCAAAAGAGTGCATTAAGTGATAGCTCACCTCAATGTGCTTTGTCCTTGAATGAAAGGTTGAGTTCTTTGCAAGATGAAGAGATCTTTGGCTATCACTATACAAGATACAATTGTCTTGTTTGAATCCAAGCTCTCCTAAGAATCTGTGAAGCCACATAATTTATTTTCTTGCCTTCGTCATTGCAACATACTCTGCCTCCGTGGTAGATAGTGAGACCACTTTCTACAGCTTTGAACCCTAGATTACTGCTCTGCCTCCAACCATGAAGACATAGCCAGTAGTGCTCCTTTGAGTATCTTTGTCACTTGCCATATCTGCATCATCATACCTTGAAGAAAAATATCAGCTCCTCCAAAATACAAAGAATTTGTTGTTGTCCCTTTTAGATACCTAAGTATCCACTTCACAACTTGCCAATGCACTTTTCCTGGGTTGTCCACGAACCTACTCACATCTCCCACTGCATGTGCAATATCTAGCCTTGTCCAGACCATAGCATAAATTAGAGAACCTACCACTACAGCATATGGAGCTTTAGACATGTAGGCTATCTCCTCGTCTGTCTTTGGACACATATCCTTGGTTAGTCTAAAATGACTAGCGAAAGGTGTAGAAACTATTTTTTCATTTTGCATTGCAAACCTTTCTAGTACTTTCTTGATGTAATCCTCTTGAGATAGCTTTATTGTCTTCTTCGTCCTGTCCCTTGATATCTTCATACCAAGTATCCTCTTTGCAACACCTAAATCTTTCATTGAAAAATATTTAGAGAGCTCTTTTTTTAGGTCTTTGATGTCCTGCATGTTAGCACTTGAAATAAGCATGTCATCAACATACAACATTAGGATGATGAATTCCCATCTCCCAAATTCCTCGTGTAGACGTAGTGATCCGAGTTGCATCTTGTGAATCCATGATCCAATATCCATCAATCAAACTTCAAGTACCATTGACTTGATGCTTTCTTTAAACCATACAAGCTCTTCTTTAATCTTCAAACCATTTTCTCCTTACCTTTTACGTCATACCCCTTTGGTTGAATCAAGTAAATTTCCACCTCTAAGTCACCGTGAGGGAATGCCGTACTTCCATCCATTTTCTCAAGATTTAAATCATGAGCAGCCACAAGGCTTAAGACAAGCCTAATTGAGTTCATTTTTACAACAAGAGAAATGAAGTCAATGCCTTTCTTTGGAGAAAAACCCTTTTACCACAAGTCTAGACTTGTACCTTTTCTTCCCACCTTCTTCCTTCACCTTATACACCTATTTGTTCTGCAGTGCCCTCTTACCTTTATGCAACTCAACCAACTCCCATGTTTGGTTGCGATGTAGTGATTCCATCTCCAGTTGCATGCTCTTCATCCATTCTTCTTTGGATTCATGATGCATAGCTTCTTCATATGATTCTGGCTCTCCAAAATCCAAGATCAAGAAATGGTTGAAGGAAGGAACAAACCTTTCTGGAGGTCTACTTGCTCTTGTGGATCTTCAGGGAATAGGTTGAGGCTCCTCATTTGGTTGACATTGTTGCATGTTGTCACCATTTGCACTCCTTGAGTCTTCACCGTCCTCAAGCTCCATGTACTCATCACCTAATTCTTTTGTTTTTTTTCTTTTCAAGTAATCATTTTGTTCATTGAAAATTACATCCCTACTTCTAAAGATTTTACCATCTTCAGGATTCCATAGGCGATAACCAAAGTCACCTTCTCGATAGCCGATGAAGAAACAATTTTTGGACTTTGCATCTAGCTTTGACCTTAGACTTCTATCTATGTGCATGAAAACCTCGCACCCAAACACTTTGAGAAATGAATAGTTCACCGATCTACCTATCTATGCCTCCTCTGAAACTCCCCCATCCAATGCCGTTGAGGGTATCCGGCTGCTTCTGCCCAAAGCTGAAGGAGTAGGCCGGCATGTAGACGCATTGCTTCGTGCTCGCTCCATGATTGTTCTGTTCATCCTTTCCAAAATCCCATTTTGCTAAGATGTTCTTATGGTTGTCCTTTGCCTCTGAATACCATTTCTAGCACAAAATATTTCAAAAGCTTGGCTGTAATATTCGCCTCCATTGTTGGATTTGAAGCACTTAACCTTGGTACCTGCTTCATTCTCCACAAAGGCTTTCCACCTTTGAAATATGGAAAACACATCGGACTTACTCTTCATGACAAAAACCCATGTTTTTCTAGTTGCATTGTCTATGAATGTTACATAGTATAATGAGTCACCAACTGATGGTGTAATTGCAAGACCCCAAACATCAGAATGAACCAACTCAGGTTTTTTTTTCCTTTGATTTCTTGATTTTTGAATTTTTACTCTCTTTTTTTTACCATAAACACAATCTTCACAGAACACTAAATCCACTTATTTCAAACATGGTAGAAGCTTCTTTGTTTGAAGGATTTGCATTCCTTTAGCACTCATATGCCCAAGCCGATAGTGCCACACCGCACTGTTGACTTCTGTAGCTATTGCATAAGTTGAAGACTGCGTGCTGACAGTACACAAGTAAAGTGTACCAACATTTTCTCCCTTGGCAACCACCAAAGATCCCTTTGAGATATTCCACCGTTTGTTTCCAAATGCAATGTTGTGACCTTCATCATCCAATTGTCCTATAGAGATCATTTTTTTCAAAGAGAAGGAACATGTCTAGCATCTTTAACCTTCCATTCATTTCCATTAGCAGTTTTGATAGAAATTGTACCTTTGCTGACAATCTCACAAGCTTCATTATCTCCCAAGTATACATACCCAAAATTATCTTGGGCATAATCTTGGAAATGTTGCTTGTGTGGTGCCACATGGAATAAAGCCCCGGAATCTACTATCCAGGATTTAGACACATTGTCTAATAAGAAAATTCGAGGATCTTGCTCTACTTTACCTACCACATTGGCCTCTGATGTTGGCTCGTTGTCTTGAGACTCCGACTCCTTCTTCTTCTTGGACCAGCAATCCTTCTTGACGTGGCCCTTCTTGCCCCGCAGTTCCAACATTCAAAAACTGACTTTCTGTATGACTTACTCCACCTTCAGTGATCACGACCCATTTGGTTTTTGAACCTCTCCTTAGGCCTTCCTCTTGTTTCCATTGATAGTGCATCACTTGATGATTCTCTTGTGCCTCTCCTTTGCATTTCCTCGCTTAGGAGAAACCCACAACATCATCAAACTTAAGAGTATTTGTGCCAGAGATAAAATTACTTACAACCATCACAAGGTTGTCCCAACTATTCGGTAGAGATGATACTATAAGGAGAGCTCGCACTTCATCATTGAAATTGATTTTCACCAATTGAAGTTGACTTATGTTTGTGTTAAAGCCATTTAGCTATTTTGGAATTAAACCATTCTGTACCGTCTTTAGATTGAACAAGCACTTTATAAGCAATACCTTATTGGATGCCGATGGTTTCTCGTAGAAGTCGTCAAGTGACTTCATCAAGTCCTCCGTGGTCTTCATCTTCAAAACGTTTAAGGCCACTGTTGATGCCAAGATTAACCGGATTGCTCCCAGTGCCTTTTGATCAAGTACAATCCATGCTTCATCTGCCATCATTGCGGGCTTCTTTGCAAGACCACCTAGTGGCAAATAGAGATCCTTCTGGTAGAGATAGTCTTCAATATGCATCTTCCAATGTTGGTAGTTTTTGCCATTGAACTTCTCAGTCTTGAGATTCCCTTCCTCCGTCATAACTCCCACTGAATTCAGAGAATCCTTTCCTTGAGATAATTTAGCTACTACGAGCAAACCATGCTCTGATACCAATTGTTAGGAAATGGGATGTAGCTAAGTAGATAATTGAGTAGATTACTTAAAAGAGAGAGATAATTTCCACACACAAGAGATTATAGAGTAGGGAGAGAGAGAGAGTACACACGATATACGATGTTCACCCAATGTGGGCTACGTCCATGGGAAAGTAGCCACTCAATGGATTTAATACTTCAAAACAAGAAGTAGGTTACAAAGGGATTATATCCTTTTGGAGCTCCCTCCTTGCTTCACTCTCACCACCTCACACCCACATTGTTGCATCAACTTCACACTCTGAAATGTGTGTAGAAATGGCCTCCTTTTATAGGCCAAAAGGGTTGCCCTCTCTCATGTGTAGCCGCCCTTGTGTAGACAAAGTGCAAATCGGACCCTCCAATCCGCCCATGTGTGGCCGCCCTTGAGAAGACAAGTCCGCTTTTGAATTTGGCCACTGGCCACTGGCCATTGACTTCCAACCACCACCGGCCAACGACTACCGGCAACCGGACAACCGGCCAACCGATCGATCGTTTTCTGATCACTTTCTGGCCACTGTTCGGCCATACTATTCCTGCGAAAAGGAACATTCCAGCGATGGCCGTGAAAAATTTGGTTTCCATCGTGAGTGATTTTTTTTTTCGGTGAGTGATTTCTCTTCACGCACGATGGCTTCTCCTCATAATGGGGGCCTTACAAATGTGCGTTTTTAATACAAAAAATTACAAGGGGTAAATCAGGTTCCATAATTTACATACTCTACAAGGGGTAGATACTTCTCCCATTGTGAGTATTGATCTACTTCTGTAGCATAAGTCTTTAGTACATCGAGTATCGCAAGATTGACTTTCTCACTTTGGCCATCCATTTGTGGGTGATAGGATGAAGATAAATTTAATCTTGTACCTAGATTTTCAAAGAGACCTTTCCAAAAAACACTAGTCATTCTAGGATCTCTATATGACACGATGGATGTGGGCATTCCATGGTGTTTAAGAATCTGAGATATGAAGAGAATTTCCATTTGGGTGCCTTAATAGTCCTTTTGACAGGAATAAAATGTGTTTGCTTGCTAAACCTATTGACTATTGTCCATATTCTCATATTCCCATGGATAGACTTGGGTAATCCAAAGATAAAATCCATGGATATACTCTCCCATGGTGAATTTGGGATTGGCAATGGCTAGAGTAATCTAGGTTGCTTTCCTCTATCATACTTGGTCTTTTGGCATACCACACATTTTGAAATATACTCTTGTATGTCCCCTTTCATGGTAGGCCAATAAAAGTATGTCTCTACTCCTCAAAGAGTAGGTTGAATGCCTCTATGACGCACATAAAGAGGAGCATATGATTGATACAGGACTTTGTCATGAAGGGGGTGGGTAACACATAGCCTATTTCCATGGAGAAGGTAACCATCTTGCAAGGTGAATGGTTTTTCTTTCTTCCTCAATGCAAGGGATGACATTATGTCTTTAAATTTAGGGTCATTAGCATACTCATCTACCATAGAAGATAGATCATTGTGAGTTATAGACACTGCATCAGGTCTTGGTCATTGTGAAAGTGCATTGGCCACTTGATTGTGATCACCAGCAATGTGATCACTATGAAAATAAAATTGCAAACGAAAATTTGCCCACCTCATTTGTTTGTGGAAAGCTTGGTTTGTGTCATAAAGTACTTGAGACTTTGGTGGTCTGTTTGCAAAATAAATGGAGTCCCCAGTAGATAGTGCTTCAATTCCATGTGTCTAGGGCATGTACAATAGCTAAAATCTCTTTTTTGTATATACCCAAGATTCGCTCATCGACATTGAGACTTCGTCTCTCATATGCTATGGCATGCCCTTCTTGAAGCAAGACTGCTCCAAGGAAATCACCACAAGCATCACATTGGACCTCAAAGGATTTTAAGAGATCCGGAAGCGTAAGGAGTGGTTGGAAGGTAATCTTCTCTTTGAGTTTGTCAAAAGCATTTTGTTCCTTAGTAGTCCATGAGTACTTAACGTTCTTCTTTGTGAAGCCATGTAATGGTCCTGCTATTTGAGAGAATTTGGCTATGAAGTGTCTATAGTATGCACACATATCAATAAAGCGTCTTAGCTCATGTAGATTCCTTGGATTTGGCCATGCTTTACTACCTCCAACTTTGTTGGATCCATACTTGAGATATTATTACCTAAGTATTGAATCTCTTAAAGGAAGTGATGGACGCCTTTGAGAAGCTATGGCTGCTGGAACCAACCCCAACCGCGGAGCTTCATAATGAAAGAAAAAAAAAGTTTTTGGTATGTAGATGACCACCACCACCACCACCCTCTCTCTCCCCCTTTGGCATCACCCTCTCCCTCTCCTCCATTATCCCCCCTCTCTCTCCTTCATTTTTTCATGCAGCCAAAGACTCTCTCTCTCCCTCTCGTTCGTCAACCCCGGGGGCCGCCATGAAGCAAAGCTCACCCTCCCTCTCTCTCTCTCTCTCTCTCTCACCCACTCCCTCAGTGTCTCTCTCTCCCTCATGTAGGATCATGCTCTCTCTCTCTCTCTCTCTCTCTCCTTTCTTGTGTTGGCACAAGCCAGGCTAGCAAAAACCTCTACCTCTCTCTCTGTCCCTTGTTATTTACACAAACACACACACACACACCCCACCTCAGTCTCTTTGTCCCCATCTATCACTCTCTCTCAATTTGTCATTGTGGCCATCCTCTGTCTCTCTCTCTCTCGTTCTCTGTAGCAAAGAAGAATCACTCTCTCTCTCCACTCACACACTTACCTACACACTTATAAACATTTACACCCACACACACTCCCACACAGCCCTAGCAGAATCTCTCTCTCTCTCTCTCTCTCTCTCTCTCTCTCTCTCTCTCTCTCTCTCTCTCTTACCATGCACATACACACTCACACACTTACAAGCACATACACATAGTTACATAAACCCACAAATTTACACACACTCACCATACACGCATATACATATACAAATACACTACATGCATCAGCGTACGCATACATTCAAACAAACACATGCACGTCATACCCACGCACAAGAAGAAGAAAACCACAAGGAGCTCATCAATCAACGCTCAAAACAACAAAAAAGGATGTGAAAATCACACTATGGCGATCACGAATCAAGAAATGACATCGTAGGCATGCCGCGATCGGCCCCGAAAGTGACAAGCGTGCTACACTGACACACAAACAAAGATCGCCATTCAGCGGCATCTCATCCACAATGCATCTATGCAATAAAAATCCATAGGGTAAACTATTTTTCCATTTTCAAGCCAAAACCTTGTATAAAAAACATTTGTATATTGGCCATCTCTCTCTCTAGGTGATGGTCACAAAGGCCCACCTAGGAGATATCATTTTAAAGTTCTCATAAAACAAATCAAGGGTCAACCATCTGGGACCCGTCTCCTTCCTTTGTCTCTCCTGGTTAGGGCCCTAACCTAATCCAATTATCCTAAAGTACTGCAAGTTGCACCTAGAAAAGAACACTGAGAGGTCACTATAGGGCAACACTTGGGGTGTCAGCATTTGAGAAGGAAGCCATGCACAGACACTGACTCCAAGGGTCACCACACACAAGAGTAGGATCTGCGTGCATATAAAATTTTTCTAGAGAACACACTATAGTCTCTCTCTCTCTCTCTCTCTCTCTCTCTCTCTCTCTCTCTCTCTCTCTCTATCTATCTATCTATCTACGGCGTGTTGTATTAGTATTATTTCAATTACTTCTATCCGCATCCCAACAGCTCAAAGCTAGGTGGTGCCCTCCCTGTTTACTCCTGTAGCGAGTTCAGCATGCACGGTCCTGGCATAGAGCCCGCTAGGGTCCATTTTGCGCTTGTGCTTGTCATTTGGTGCCCCCACTGAGGAGGCCTTATCAAAAACCTTGAGTTTGCTATGCTAAAAATGATGCACGTCGTTGACCATGGATGAGTGACTGCGGGAATTCTCCAATTGGAGAACGGAGGAGGAAGAAATTGAAGAAGCACTCACTGCCTTCATCAAAGTGCTACTATCGGAATACACTTTCATCAATATCCAGGATGTAAGTCCTCCGTCTTGCATCTCTCATTCTAATCGCAGATCAAGAGCCACTAGAGGGAGGGCCGCAGGGTGCTATCATTGCCATCACCCACACACTCTATCAATGAGTGTCGTCAACAACAGAGCTAAAGGAGAAGCATAAATCCTCTACATCAACATCCACCACAAAGAGATTATCGGTATTAAGGAAGGAAAGAGGTTGGTAAAGCCTCTCTTCCCCAAGGAATCTGAAAGTAAAGGTATAGCTTCCACTCCTAAGTTGCCCAAAGGGGATGATTGTGAAAAAGGAAAAGGAGGGCTAGGCCAATCGTAAATTACATGACCCCTAAGGCAGAAGAAACACCTAGCCACGTGAGTGCTTTGAGTTTGGAAATCAGAATCGTGCCTACACTGCCGAAAACAAGGTCAGCCGAAGCAAAGTGGCAAAAGATCGCCTATCAATTCGCGCGACACATGCGAGTGCTGCCAGCTCACTTCAACAACCCCGAATCAAAGGTGGTAAGAAGGTTCCCATGCCCTCGAGAGGAGTGGTTTAGCTATTTTCCTTGCTATTTTGGAGAGCGGGAAGAGGGCCTTCCTCCTCTCCCCGTACAACTCGTCCTAAGAAACTGTCTACCACAGGTGCAACCTAGTGGGCTAGAGACGAGCTACAATTAAATGGTGTGGAGTTCATGCAACAAGCCAAATTTGATAACTATTTGTAACTGCTACTAGCTAAAAGGCTAGGAGTGATCAAACATGTTGCCATCACTCCATACGTGTTGAGCAATGAAGGGAAGGTGGAGCCTATGAAGGGCGATGACCTCCTATGGATGTGCCGACTTGTCAACAATGGCATGGTAAGGGTATAAGTGAGTACTCTACCCTCTGTGAATCATGGATAACGGACCAACCACTTTTCCGTTTAGGTTTTTGCAACACATGCATGTAAATATATGATAGGAAAATCTTCTATCAATAGAATATTGTGTATCTATTTGGTGTTACAGTGCTAAAAGAGATCTTTAACTCCCCAAACTCCATGACCCTTCCCGTCTTGGATTACCATCACTCCTTCAATGTTTCCATTTTCATCATATTTTAATCTATCCACCCACCCTTGTAAGAATTTCGCTATAAATCACTAAGTCATTTGTCTTTAAGAAAAAAGAAAAAGAAAAAAAGATTGAAAAAAATTTGTTTTTGCAAAGGCAAACGTCTCCTTCCCAACATTCACAGGTAAGGTGGGGGAAGATGCTTCTAATTTCCTGGATAATCTTGAAATAGCATGTGTCGTCTTTAGAAGGGATGACGATGCTTCACGTCTGTGTAGTTTTCCACTATTAATGAAAGTGGAAGCAAGATCATGGTACAACACCTTGGTGCCAGCCAAGACCAAGGAGAGGTGGGATCTGCTAAGAGCATCATTCCTAACACATTTTGGAGAAGGCACCACATCCAAGAAACTATGTCATTTGATGATGGAGTTGAAGCAAGGAAGTAAGGCTGAGTATCCAGCAATGAATCGAAGTTTGTGGATCTATGGGGATGATGGGTTGCATCGTTGAGGGAGGGTGAAGGGGCACATGATTTCTTAAAGAAAGAACATCTTGTGGCTGGTTTATGGCCAATTATTAAAGAGAAGGTGAAGGGAAGGTTTCCTTCTACGTATGAGGTAGCACTTGAAGTAGCCCACCTTAAATATAAGAAGTTGTATCTACAAGCCATAATTACTGAGGAAGAGGAACCGGGAAGGGCCCGACCACACCTATCCACACCTACAGCAGCCATCTAGATGAATCAGCCCCGCAGGAACCGCCTGAAGATCAACGAGACCTGCTCAACCAAATCACCAACCACATAGAAAATCTTTCAATACATTTGGTGCAGCAAGCGCATGCACTTGCGAGAAATCCAGAGGAAGAAAAAGAGTAACGAAGGCATAATCAAGACTACCATTGTTACAACTGTGGAGAAAACGGCCATGGCATGTACTATTGCCCTCATCCAAGAAGGAAGAACTTCAATAGAGGAGGAAGGTAGAGTCAGATCTCTCCACCAAGGGCGCGACCACCACCGCCCGAGCAACTAGAGCTGATTCCACCGGTCCAAATTCTCGACCGCCTGTACAACCACCACCATCGCAACCTCTCATTCCACCGCTACCTCCACCACCTACTGGAAAACCAACAGTAAGTGTCATCAAAATTGAAGCTAAAGGGAAGGCAAAGGTAGAAGAGAGTGTTAAAGAGAAGGAAAATGGGAAAGGAAAAGTAGAAGAAGTGGATACCATGGGAGTGAAGCCTTCCAGACACGAAGAGGCCTCTCAAAGGGAGGAGAAAACCTAGCGAAAAGGAGACTATAGCAAGCATGCATCTAAGCCTCAATGGAAGATCGACATCATATATTTTTTTCTAGGTGAGTATGATAAACCATATGACCTAGTTCAAGATGTATTAATGTAGGGTCCCAAGATAACCTGGCCCCAATTACTCCATCTGGCACCAAGAATGAGGATACAATGGACGAATATAAAGAAAGTCAAGACCAAGGACAGCTGGGTCTATCTTTGGGATGAATCTTGATGACAGCCTACTTATCATGGATACCCAGATTAAGGGGCAACGCATCTCAAACATCTACATAGATGGCGACGCATAAATATGCATCATGAGTGAGAAAATGATGCACCATCTAGGCCTAGAGGTAAGTACGTTGGCACCGTGTCCAGCTAAAATGGCGAATAACGTCAAAGTGAAGTGCGCTGGCATTGTGAATGTAGTCAAGGTGAATGCATTCAACACATAAGTGGACGTAGACATTTTTGTCATGCTGCACAAAGGGGAGTTTTACCCTATCATTCTTGGAAGACCATGGCTCATGGCTATGGAGGATAAGCAGGACTAGAGTACTGGAATGATCTATATAAAGGATTCTAAGGGAAAGTCCATATTCTACGACATGAAGATTGGAAAGCAATGCAACATGATCTTGGAGGCATTGAAAGATGAATTCACCAATCACTCTTCGACCACTTCGGGAGAAGAGACAACAACAACTGAAGAGAGCGACAGTAGCATCCAGGTGATGGGAGTCATCCTCAGGATCCAAAGAGATTAACACAATCTGAAACACACCAGAGAACGAAGATGGACCATCAGCTACGCAAACCTTGGTGGATACAAGTAAGTTACATTGGATGCTCTCTAATGAGCTAGCTAGTGAAGAGAGAGAAAAATACATCTTTATGCTAGGTAACTTCACCACACTATTCATTGCTGGTTATGACAAGATCACAGGGATCATAGTGGTGCAGCACCACATAAGACTCAAAGAAGGAAGTAAGCCTATAGTGCAAAAGCTAAGAATTCTTGGGTAGTTCAGCAAGAAGCATTGCTCAAAGAGGTAAGTAATTTTCTATAGGCAGGTTTCATTTACCACGTCGAGGACTCAGAGTGGGTCTTTATAGTGGTGGTCACACCAAACAATAATGATAAGTGGAGGGTTTGTGTAGACTATAAACCTATCAATGCAGCAACAAAGAGGGATCATTTTCCCCTCCCATTCCAAGCCAAGATTCTCAACGAGGTAGCAGGTCAGGCGCACTACACAATATGTGATGGGTACTCAGGCTACTTTCATATTAGCATTGCAAAAGAGGACCACAAAAAGACAACTATCATAACACCATGGGGATGTTTGGCCCCTAAGGTGATGCCTTTTGGCCTCACCAACACTCCGGCCACATTCCAATGCTATGTAACTTTTGTCTTCTAGACATATTTTGATAATTCAATACATGTTTTCGTAGATGATTTATGCATCTATAGGTCTTGCTCTCTTCATTTGGGCAAGGTCTATGATGGCCTAGCCAGACTGCAATCCTTGGGTGGCCAACTTAATGTAGATAAGTGTCACATTGGTAAAAGAAAGGTCACTCTTCTCGGCCATGTAATCTCAACAAAAGGAATTGAGGCTGAACATAGCAAAATTCAAGCTTTAGTATCTTTGTCATCACCCACAACAGCTAAGAAGATTTTCTGTTTCCTTCAGATGGTAAGGTATTTGAGCAGGTTCATTCATTTGCTCTCTCAAGTGGTTCTCCTTTTACAACAAGTCACCCATAGAGATGTCTTCATATGGAGTGAAGAAAATGAGCAACAATTAAGCGAAGTGAAACAAATCTTGGCTACACTTCCCTATTGAGATGTAGAGAGAAAGCCTAGAGAGACAAGACAAGAGACACACCATGTACGCTCCCAAAGACTGATTTATATTGAGGACAAGATACAAATATATAGGTGAGACCAAGTTGAGTAGAGTGAGCCATATATAGCTCCAACACCCCCACTCAAACAAAGGTCTCTAGCTTTGGATGAAAAAACCCTTGGGGAGTTCAAGGGAAAAACCGAAGCCCCTATACAACGTGAAAATATGAACCAGCGCGATGATGATGTGAAAGTGAGTTGTGTATCTATGTATAAATATACAAGTGAGTCATAGATCACAATGTGCAAATGTGGAGTGTGCATAGTGCATGGTACCTATAGGAATGCAATGTCATATGTACAAAGCTACCACAATAGCAGAGAAGCTAATCTAGATAGAGTGAGGCCGAAGCAGCTCCAAGCTCCAAGCACAAGAGGATGAAACGTGACTCTTTGAGGCCTTTGGTAAGAATGTCTGCAATCATCTGGTCACTTGGGCAGTGTTCAACCATAATGGTTCCTTTGCATACTTCATACCTAACATAATGATAATGAATAGCAATGTGCTTTGACTTGTTATGTTGAACGTAGTCTTTTGCAAGACTAATAGAACTTTGGTTGTCACACTGTAAGGATGTGCTAGAACGATAAGAGTGACCGATATCAACCAACATTTGTCGAATCTAGATCAGCTCACGAGTTGCAAGTGATGCCGCGACTTTCTGACTCAGTTGTAGAAACTGCAACACAATGTTGTTTCTTGCTGGTCCAAGAAACAAGACAACCATTTAAAAAAAGAAGCAATTCTCACTAGTGGATCGCATAGATAAATGTGAGCTTGCCCCAGTCTGCATCTGTAACCCAAAAGAGAAAGAGATTGCATGGAATCTGATGTGAGTTGTCGACGATAAACCAAACCAAAATTTGTAGTGCCTTTCAAGTATTTCAATACACGCTTTGCTGCAAACCAATGCTTAAGAGGAGGATGTGTAAGATGTTTTCCAAGATAATCAGCAACCAATAGAATATCAGGACGAGTATTCATGCCAAGAAACTGAAGACATCCAATCGAGTTAGTATAAGGTTGATTCGTGACAAGTTGACCGCCATTGTCAGAAGTGTTCGTCATAGAGCTCACAAGACTAGGTGAGTTGGCCGAATGTGCGGATTCCATACCAAATTTTTGAATAATATCTGCAAAAATAAACTTTGACTGTCAAAGAAATAAAATACCTTTTGTACGGTTTCGTTGGATCTGAATGCCAAGACATGAGTGAATCTCTCCAAGATCCACCATATAAAATTCAGAAGACAATAACTTTTTCACGTTGCTGAAGAAATCTCAAATCATTGGAAACAAGGATGGTATCATCCACATAAAGAGCAAGAATCACAAAGCGGCTACCTTGGCATTTTATGTATAAGTTGGGGTCTGAAGAGCAAGAGATGAATCCTTTAGAGGTGAGAAAAAGATCGAATTTTGTATACCAGGCTCGTGAAGCTTGTTTGCGACCATATTGTGCCTTATGGAGTTGAGAAACAAGGTATTCTTTACCTGGAATAACAAACCCTGCAGGTTGTTCCATATAAATTTCGTCTTTCAGGTCACCATTAAGAAAAGCAATTTGCACATCCATTTGATGAGCTTCTAAATCAAATTGAACAGCAAATGCCAATAAAACTCAAACACTTGTAATGCGAACAACTGGTGAAAAGGTCTCTTGATAATCAACACCAGCTACTTGGGAGTAACCTTTTGCAACTAGATGTGCCTTGAACTTGTCAAAATATCCATCTGCTTTTTCTTTTGTCTTATACACCTACTTACACTTAATAGCTATACGACCAGGAGGTAGTTCACTTAGTATCCATGTACCTTTAGAGGTAAGATAATTGTACTCTGCTTCCATAGCCTCTTGACATTGATCCTCTTGTGGTGAAGAGATAGCTTCATCATAAGTAAAGGGATCTTCAAAAGTAGAGAAAGCATTATCAACAATATCGTCATCATAAACATGACATGAGCCATGTTCAAATTCAATACAAATGAACAAAAATATCAATATCATCATTGGCAACATTCGGAATGGATGGTTGTGAAGAGGAAAGCTTCTCTATAGGAAAATTTTATCATTTGCAAGAAATGGAAAAGCCTGAAGCAATGATTTAGTATCATCAGAATCATTCATGGACCATGAGCCTCCCATAAGTTGTTCGTTAAAAGTGGCATCACAGTTCACAATTAGTTTCTTGGAGGAAGGTTCATAGAATTTTTAGCCTTTGGAAGTGTCAGAATATCCAATAAAAATAACTTTAAGACCAGGAACATCAAGCTTTGTTCGTGTTTCTTTTGAACATGAATATAAGCAATGCATCCAAAGGTTCGAAAATGAGATACAGAAGGAGTGTCACATGTCCATGATGTGATGGGTATCTTACTAGAGGGTGCAGTAGTAGAAAGATGATTCTGAATAAATATTGTTGTCAAAGTAGCTTCAGCCCAGAAAACACAAGATAAACCAGAATGAATCAGCATACATCTTACATCATTGAGGATAGTGCGATTCTTTCGTTCAGCAATGCCGTTCTGTTGAGGTGAATATGGAATAGTGTGTTCATGATGAATTCCATTGTCAGCACAGTTACTCACAAACTCTCGAGAAACATATTCGCCTCCATTGTCACTACGAAGCTTCTTAAGGCGATGACCGGTTTGAAGTTCCGCAGCCTTGTGAAATTTTTTGAAAATAGATAAGGCCTCATATTTCTATCTAAGTAGAAATTCAGTCGTATAGCATGAGAAATTATCAATGAAAGTAATGAAGTAGCGATATTGTGATCTCGAAGAAGGTAGAGGTCCACATATATCAGTATGAACAAGATCCAATACGTCATGAGAATGAGTTGTATTTGAAAGAGAAAAGGGTTTACGATTGTGTTTCCCAAGAGCACAAAATTCACAAATTCCCATATGGGAATGGGATTTAAGATTCATGCCATGAAAAAATATCACGACGTTGAAGATCAAGGAGTTTTGAGAAATCATCATGAACAAAACGATGATGCCATACTTTGCAATCATGATCACCTGGAGCAGTGACAACATTTGCTACAGCATCATTTTTTAGAGAGAGTTCAAACAAATTACCGTTTCGAGAAGCAGTGGCTATAGTCGGTCCACCTTTCTTAATTTTTCATTTGGTATGATCAAATCCAACAAACAGACCAAGACCAATAAGTCTAGCAACAACTGAAAGAAGATTACGTTGAAGATCAAGTACATGTAATACTCCTTGCAAAATTTGAGTGGAAGAAGATAAGGTACCAAGATATCAGTCTCCAATACCCTTTACTTGACAAGTAGTATCATCAGCAAGATAAACTGGTAGTGGATGATAGTTATGGAGCCACTTAGACTGATATGTCATATTTCTTGTAGCACCAGAATCAACAATAAAAAGTGATCCATCACGTACATGAAGCTTGTTTCTGGTACAATATTGTTTCGATATTTCAATACCATATGCTCTATTACAATCTGTGTCAAATCGACACTTATAGCACATATGAGTGCGATGATCAGATCGTCCACAATATTCACAACAAGAAGAAGAAGAGTCTCTAGATAAAAACGTGGTTGTTTCGTGGTAATATTATGTTGTTCATCGTATTTTTGTGCCCAATAATCATCTTCAGTATCGCCATTTCTATTGTAGTAAGAACATTGCTTATTGGGAAATTTGAGACAAGAGAAAACATTACCGCGATGACCACCTCTATGGTTTCCTCGTTGAAATGGACACCTTCGAGCATAAAAAGCACATTCCATATGTTGTGACTGTTAAGTATGGAGCCTGATTTACCCTTGTAATTTTCTGTGGTAAAAGCGCACATTTGTAAGGCCCCCATTATGAGGAGAAGCCATCGTGCGTGAAGGAAAATCACTCACCGGAAACCAAAATTTTCACGGACAAGAATCAGGGGCAAGTTTAAAGGCCTCGGGGACGGAGGCCCCCGAGACTTTTTTTTCGCCGGAATATTATGGCCAGACGGCGGCCGGAAAACAATCAGTTGGTTGGCCGGTGGCCGGTAGTCAATGGCCGATGGCCGGTGGTTGGAAGTCAATGGCCGGTGGCCGGTGGTCCAAAGTCAATGGCTGATGGCCGGTGGCCGAATTCAAAAGCGGACTTGTCTTCTCAAGGGCGGCCACACATGGGCGGATTGGAGGGTCCGATTTGGACTTATTCGCACAAGGGCGGCTACACATGGCTGTCTCTCATAAGAGAGGGCAACCCTTTTGGCCTATAAAAGGAGGCCATTTCTACACACATTTTATAGTGTGAAGTTGATGCAACAAGGTGAGTGTGAGGTGGTGAGAGTGAAGCAAGGCGGGAGCTCCATTAAGGGTATAATCCCTTTGTAAACTACTTCTTGTTTTGAAGTACTAAATCCATTGAGGGGGTGCTTTCCCGTGGACGTAGCCCACATTGGGTGAACCACGTATATCGTGTGTACTCTCTCTCTCTCTCTCTCTCTCTCTCTCTACTCTATAATCTCGTGTATATAAATTTGTCTCTCTCCATTAAGTAATCTACTCAATTATCTATTTAGCTACGTCTTATTTCCTAACAGTGACTTAGTCTCCTCTTGTGAAATCATAGTTGTATCACGACCAGCATTACGACGTTCTTGACGTTGAGAGTATTCAATTAAGGACATGCAGGCTTGGTCAAAATCCAGACCATCTTTATTGAAGAGAATAGTAACAATGTTATCATAAGAGGAGTCCTTCACCGTATCAAGAATAAGTGTAATCAGTTGTTTTTGTGGAACAGGATCACCGGCAACAGCAATTTGATTAATAATAAATTTGAAAGATTCAATATGTCCGGTAAAGGCAGTACCAACTTCATATTGTAACTTGCTAAGAAACCCTCGCAAATAAAGTATTTCTGTAACAGATTTCTTCTGAAAGTTTGTAATAAGGTACTTCCATACATCGTGGGAAGTAGGTAGTTCATACATATCAAAAGCAAGAGGGAATCAATCAGAGCAAAAAGAATATACCGACGAACTGCTTTATCACATCGTTGCCAATCTGTATAGGCAACATTCCAATCTTGAAATATAGGTCCTTCAGTGATAAGCACGTTGTCATTATCCGTATCAACAGGCTGAGGCGGACAAACACGATCTCCAAGAACAACATCAGAGAGTTCATCGCCTTCAAGAATTAACAATATCTTTGCTTTCGAGCCTAGAAATCCTTGGCCTTGGAAAGGAGGAACAAAACACTCGCCAAAAGGAAAGCCGTTGACGAGAATAGTCATAGCCATATCTTGTTGCGAGAAGACGTATAAGATAAGATCGTAGAATCTGCACAGCATATATGGTGAAGGCCGCAATTGAGAATGAGAGAAATATGAGGACTGTATTCTGTCAATGATATACGCAAGAAGGATGCTCAATAACGTCCAAAGATTTGAGAGACGTCACCCAAAAAAGCAAGGAAAAGGATACATTAATAATAAAAGAGTCCTCAAAATAGAGTGGCGTGAGACGCAAGATTGACAGGGCCACAATATGAATAGAATAACGTTATATTTTCTCGTAAAAGTCGACGCCAAAATTAGAAAAATGATCGCGGATGATTCACGAAGATGCACAAGGACGAAAACTGCGTCAAGCTCAACTGCAGTAAAAACAACATAACTTTCTACTGCGAACTCCGATTGACGCAAACCTAGAAATCAAATCGAAGAGCTCGAGGAGACGAACAAGTTTCAAGATGAAAAGTACCATGTATGTTGTGATCCATCGTGCTTTTCCCATTTCTCCAAATTTTGAGCAGAAGACCCCCAAAAATTGAGATGAAGTTCAGGGTGTCATCAACAAGAAAACTTGATCATTCAACGATTCATTAGATTGATTAGCAATAAGCACTACAAAAAACACTAATCATATTCTTCTTAACACAAAACAACCACAATTAACAAGAATCAACGCTCAAAAATAAAATTTGTAGCAATTTTGAATCTTACATGCAAATCGCATACACATACTGTTTTGTCACCATGAATTGAATCAGCGCGTGATCGTTACCTCTCTGATACCATGTTGAGATGTAGAGAGAAAGAGAGAGAGACGAGACAAGAGACACACCATGTACGCTCCCAAAGACTGATTCATATTGAGGACAAGATACAAATATATAGGTGAGATCAATTTCAGTAGAGTGAGCCATATATAGCTCCAACATTTCCACCATTGCACCCCCTAGATGGGACGAGCCATTTTATGTTAACCCAGTGTATAGAGAGTGATATACTTGGATGCATACTAATGCAAAAGGACCCCCAAACCTCTTTCATGCATCCTATCTACTTCTCTAGTCGCATCATGACTCCATTAGAAAAAGGATTCACCACAATAGAGCACATGGTGCTTGCATTGATGCTTTCCACTACAAAGTTCCACTCTTATCTATTTCCTAGACCCTTTGTAATTCTAATGATAAAAGAGGTCTTTCCATATGTGATGCAACACATGTCTGTCTCATCTAGAATCTCTAAGTGGCTCGTTAGATTACAAGAGTTCGATTACACTATGCAAGTGGAGAATTCCACCAAGGCTAGTCTAGCAGGTATTCTTACTCATCGTCACCCTGAGAAGAAGCTAAAGGTCAACACAGAAGGTAAAGGAGTGAAACTAATGGTGGAAATTCCTAAGCTAGAAGGAGCTCACTGTCTTTTCTTTGATGGAGCATACAAAAAAACAGTGGACCAGGCTGCAGCAGCTGGCATCATCATTTACAATGAGCAAAAGCAAAAAGTATTCTCTATTGGATAGCTACTACACTCCCACTCCAACAATGAAGCAGAGTACGTGGACCTAAATCTTGGATTAAACAATGTGTTTTGGAAGGAGTTCAGTGCCTAAATGTGTTTGGTGATTCCATGCTCTTGATTAAGCAGATAAATGGCACTTGGGTTTGTAAAAATCAGGTTTTTCTTGGCCAATTGCACCAAGTTAAGGATCTTTTAAGAAATTTTGAAGCAGTGCAGCTCTTTCATGTCCCTAGGGCAAAAAATCAAGAAGAAGATGCTCTAGCCAAGGAAAGAATACAAGATGTTCTTGTAGGAGCAATCAAATTGAAGCTGCCCCTCTTTCACCATAGTGATGCTATGCCTAAAATCATGAGCTTCTTAGATACATAAGAATGTCCTAAAGGGTATACCAAGATCCAAAAACAATGGCATTCGAAAGACAACAAGAAATCGCCTTATAAAGAGTGCCTTGTACTGTAAGGGCAAAGACCAGATTCCCAGGCGTGTGCCAATCTCTAGTGAAATCACTAAGGTGATTTGAAGCTGACATGATGGTGTTTGCGGCAGCCACTTTTCTCTAGATATTACTAGTAGGAAGATTCTACAGACTAAGTTCTCTTGGCCTAGTCTGAACAGGGATGTGCATCATTGGTGTAAGACATGCAAAGCTTCTCAAGTATCAAATGATCACTAACCTATGAGCCATAGACTCCTATCATCTCATATGGCATGTTTAAGAAGTGGGGAATATATGCAATGGGTCCTTCACCAAGGGCCCAATCAGGTAAATTGTACATTCTAGTTGGTGTAGACTACATGACCCGATGGGCAGAAGCAGCTCCCACCACACGAATTACAACCCAATAAGTGGTATTATATTTGAGCACATTTGTTGCCGCTTTGGCACACCTCTGGAGATAATATATGATAGAGGGCCTAGGTTCAGAGGTGAATTGGGGAGAGAACTTATGAAAAGCCTAGGTATCACACGTCAACACTCAACTCCATACTATCCATAGTGTAATGGTCTAGTAGAAAAGATAAATGGCATGATATATAAGATCATCACAAAGCAGGTGAATAACCACACAAGTGACTGGGATAAGCATCTCATGGCCGCTCTTTGGGCCTACCGCAGGACATTTCGAACATCACCAGGTTTCACCCCTTTCCATTTGGTATATGGAGAGTAGGCCATTCTACCCATTGAGGTATAGATAGCCACCTTGCAAGTCATGGATGGGTAGTCAGTTACAGTGCCCAATTTTCCATCTCCGCAACCACACCTTGGATCTAGAAAGGCTTCAACTAGATCGGGAACATGCAGTCAATTACTATGCAACACAAGCATACTGACGCCGACTCACATTCAGTCAAGGGATTAAGGAAAAGGGTCTAAAGAAAGGCATGTTAGCATTGAGATACAACAACAAATTCGACACTAGGAAAGATAAGAAGTTTTAGCCCATGTGGGAAGGTCCGTTCATCGTCAAAAAGTGATACACCAATGGCAGCTACAAATTGATGGAAGAAGATGGTCGAATTCACACAACCATATTCAATGGATGGAGGCTGAAAAGGTACTTCTTAAGGTTTGATCCAGAGTTCATGCTAGATGTTAAGAGCAGGGAGATCCCTCCAACTCCACTGCTAGAGAGTCGAAAGCAGAGCTAGAGGTATAAATGCCTCTAGCTAGAAGGGGAGGGCTAATGATGGCCGCCTTTGAGAGGCCACGGGAACTAACCCCAATAGGGGAGCTTCATAATGCAAGGGAAAAAAATAAAACATGATTTTTGTCTGTAGAAGACCGCCACCACCACCCTCTCTCTCCCCCTTTGCTCATGCATGCGTCCACAGTGCCCCCCCCCCCCCTGGCATCACCCTCTCCCTCTCCTCCATTATCCCCGCTCTCTCTCCTTCATTATCGCATGCAGCCAAAGGTTCTCTCTCCCCCTCTCGTTCGTCAACCCGGGGGGCTGCCATGAAGCAAAGGTCACGCACCCTCTCTCTCTCTCCCTGACCCGCTCTCTCAGTCTCTCCCTTTCCCTCGTTCAATATCACGCTCTCTCTCTCTCTCTCTCTCTCTCTCTCTATCTCTCTCTCTCGCTTGCTATTTACACACACACACACCCCACCTCAACCTCTCTCTCCCCATCTCTTTCTCTCTCTCCATGTCTGACTCTCGCCATCCTCTCTCTCTCTCTCTCTCTCTCTCTCTCTCTCTCTTCTTTCTCTCTCTCTCTTCACACACACACTTACACCCACACACACTCCCACATAGCCAGCAAAATCTCTCTCTCTCTCTTTTACCATGCACATACACACTCACACACTTACAAGCACATACACCCACACATTTACAAGCACATACACTCACACACTTACAAGCACATACACATAGTTACATACACCCACACATTTACACACACTCACCATACATGAATATACACACACAAGTACACTACAATGCATTAGCGCACGCATACATTCAAACAAACACATGCATGCCATACGCACGCACAAGAAGAAGAAAACCACAAGGATCTCAACAATCAACGCACATAAAAACAAAAAGGCATCAACAAATCAGGCAATGGCAACAACGAATCAAGAAATGATGCCAATGGAATGCCCCGGCCGGTCCTGAAAATGACAAACGTGCTACAGTGACGTACCAACAAAGCCCGCCATTCACCAGCATCTTGTTCACGACGCATCTCCGGAGTATAAATCCGTAGGGTAAACTATTTTTTTTGTTTTCAAGTCAAAACCTTGTATAGAAAACATTTGTATATTGCCACCTCTCTCTAGGTGATGGTCACAGAGGCCCTCCTATGAGATATCATTTTAAAGTTCTCCTAAAACAAAGCAAGGGTCAACCATCTGGGACCCGACTCCTTGCCTTGTCTCTCCTGATTAGGTCCCTAACCTAATCAGATTATCCTAAACTAATGCAGCATGCACCTATAAAATAACACTGAGAGCTCACTATCAGGGGATCACTTGGGGGTGGGTCAGCACTTGAGAAGGAAGCCATGCACACACACTAACTCCGAGTGTCCCACACACAACAATAGGATCTCCATGCATATGGAATTTTCGCAGAGAGTGCACTATAATCTCTCTCTCTCTCTCTCTCTCTCTCTCTCTCTATCACCATGGTCTCCATCTCGCCAAAACTAAGTTTTCTGTAAATACCACATGAATCAAGTCTATCCTCACATCTCGAGGGGTTTTCATCATCTACGCCTATGTATTTGTCTGTGTGTGTGTGTGTGTGTGTGTGTGTGTGTCTCTCTCTCTCTTTCTCTATGGTGTGCTGTATTAGTGCTATTTGAATTATTGTTGTCCATGTCCTAGCCACTCAAATCTATGTGGTGCCCCCCTCCCCCCCCCCCCGTTCACTCCCCGTACGAGCTCAGTGCACACGGTCCTGGCGTAGAGGCTCCTAAGGTTCATTTTGTACTTGTTCTTGTCGGAAGAATTCACATTTCTTTTGATTGATAAAAATCTTGTTCTCCCTCAAAGCGTGAAAAATAACTTGGAGATGTTGATTGTGTTCCTCCAAGGACCTGGAGTAGATGGTGATATCACCAAAGAACACTCTAGTGAATTTGTGATAGTGTCTAGAGATTTTATCCATTAAACAATTGAACGTGGCTAGTGCATTAGTCAAGCCAAAAGGCATGACTAGATATTCATAAAGACCAAACATTGTACAAAAAGTAGTCTTTAGGATATCTTCATTCACTATCCTTATTTGATGATAGGCACTTTTAAGGTCAACCCTATTGAAGTAGGTAAAGCCTTGTAGCTTATCAAACATACCTTCTCCCCGTAGTACAGGAAATTTGTTTCTGATAGTGATATGGTTTGGTGCGTGATAATCCACACACATGTGGTATGTACCATCTTTCTTTTGCACTAAAAGGACTAGAGAACAAAAGAGAGAGGAGCTATGCCTCACCATCCTTTTATCTATCTGTTCTTGTACTTGCCTCACGATCTCCTCTTATTGACCTTGGGAAACTTGATAAGAAGGCTTGGTAGGCGGTGAGCTTCTTGGTAGGAGCTCAATTCAATTGGTCATCATCCCCTTATTTTGGAGGTAATTCCATAGGGATATGATCAATGAACACATGTTGGAATCCTTTTAGGACATTAGACAAGTCTAACTCTTCTTGATTCCTACCATTTACATTTGATGAAAAATTAGGACCTTTTAGGGACTCTTTGACAAGAATCATGTACGCACAAATTGAGCTTTTCATTGATTTGTCAAAAGCAGGAGAATTTACAAGTGGTATAGTATGACTAGACTCACTAGCACCTATATACATGCTCTTTTCTCTGTAGATGAAGTAGATTCTCCTTTCAAGGAACTTCACGTTGGTAGCCATGCAGTTGAACCGTGGTGCCCCTAAGATAACATCCTCATATTGGAGAGGAGAGATGAAAAATCCTTCTTTGTCGACGTAGCTTTGGACATAGAGACTCAACTTCCCAATCAAGGGAGTAACAGAGGCTTGTTGTCCATTGAATGTTGCATTGGCAATTACAATGTCTCCCATCTCAAAAGCGTGAAAGCCCAACTTAGTGACCATTTATGTTGATATGAATTTGTGAGTAGAGATAGGGTCAAACAAGATGAAGGCATCATGCTCCCTTACCTTTCCTCAAGCAAAGGAGAGAGGTGCCTTTGAAATAAGCATCCTCTTTTGGATCTTCGATTGTGGAAGCTCTAGGAGTTACATTGCGGGCATTTCTCTTGGGGCAAGAACGATAGCCATGTCCTTGCTCCCCACACTTAAAACATTTATGGTCCTTACAAAAATATTCAAGATCTTTAGGAGAGAGTTTATTTTTACCTTTGTACACTCCCTTCTCCTTGGACCGATTGTTGTTGTTGTTGTTGTTGTTGTTGGAATTACCTCAGGAAAAATTTTGGGCACTAGTTTTTCCCTTTGCATCACTTTTGTCTTTGCTTTCCAAGGTTTGGCATTCCTTCTAGCCCCTTGTTGGAAATTGATGTGCGAAGCAACCATGGTGTGGTGGATTACTTCGGTGATAGAACCAGGCCGTTGGGAGTTGACGTATTTGGACATATCTTCAGGTAATCCCCCACATAAATGTTTCTTTTTTGCAAGAAAATCTTTCTTTTGAAAGACAGTAGCCTTGAGATGTAAATCTCAAAACTTGTCCACATATTTGTTGATAGACTCATGGGAGAGAAGCTTCAAACTCCACCATTCGGTAAGCACTTTGTCCTTTGCATCACTTGCAAGGAATTGCTTCATGATGGAAACCCGTAAATTTTTCCATGTCTGTGGGGTTTCAGTATTGCCACAAAGGCTAACCCACCATTGACAATCATATTTTTCGAAGTGCATAGATACATGAAGTAGCCTAGAGGACTCTTTGAAGCCCTCATCTCCAAAGACCACATCAAATTGCTGGATGAAGGCCAATACTTTGTCAGGAGCACCAAAAGTGCCATCATAGTTGAGAAAAGAGATACTCTTTCCTC
This sequence comes from Adiantum capillus-veneris, assembly GCF_014529385.1. Classification (NCBI taxonomy): domain Eukaryota; kingdom Viridiplantae; phylum Streptophyta; class Polypodiopsida; order Polypodiales; family Pteridaceae; genus Adiantum; species Adiantum capillus-veneris. The sequence continues at coordinate 59,600,628 of NC_140931.1, forward strand.
CCTCTTTGAACCTCTTGAGCTTTTGGGACCTTTGGCATGCAGGGTAAGATATGGGATGTCCTCCCCTCTTGTATTCTCTAGGAGAATAGATAATTCTTTCGTCAGAAGAGGAGGAAGGTGAAGAAGAAGGAGAAGAGGGTGACCTCTTTCTTGCCTTTCTCTTCCTTTGTTTCCTCTCTTCCCTTTCAAAATGACGAGGAGAAGGACTGTGGGTTGAACGTTTCCTCTTGGGAGGAGTGGGCGATCGTCTAAACCACCTTTTTTGTGGATCCACATCTTCAAAGGAGCTGAGGGATTTGCTTCTTTCTCATTCTTTGGATTCCTCCTCTCTTATGGGAGAGAGTCTTCTTCTGGGATTCTCATCAAGAGGTCTCCTAAGCTATCTCTCCTCTTGGAGAGGAAGGGAAATCCCATAAGCACAAAGTTGTTGAGTAGTTTTGGCCTACAAAGAAGGTTTGTCCATAGCTTGGTGCAACCCAATAATAAGATAATTGACAAACATGGGGGCATCATCATTAGCATCTTCATGTGAAAAATCAAAGTTATCAATGTTCATTCTACTCTCTTGGTTATTGTCATCCATGCTCATTAAACTTATGTATAGATTTCTTTGTGCTTGTATCCTCACTGTAAAGTGTGAGCTTTGTCCTAAGGTGTGAGTCAAGGAGAGGAGAGTGTATTTATCCCACATACTGTGGAGCAAGGCTGTAGAGCTACTTAAAGATCATTTCTTGAATCAATAAACAACAACTCATTTTGCACTACATGCTTGTCTATGGTGAGCGTGTGCTAAGCTAAGTCAATACTCAAGATTGTGTTTATGAGTCCAAGCTAATCTATCTTGGAACCTAATTCACTTGAGTGATAAGCTTTCTTACACACACTCACACACTTGCACCATGTTTCTCTTACATCCACCATAGCTAGCATGATCCCAAAACCTAACATTTGGTATCAGAGCTATGGTGTGCTAGCTAGGATTTTCATTATGCATTAGTGTGTGTTAATCATTAGCATCTCCATTAGATCGATTAGCACTTCATTATCATGGCCCATTAACATTCTTCATGATTAGTTGCATCTCACTAATAAGGCCTTAATCTAGTTATGTGTGGGCATGTCCTTGGTACACCCAAGAGGCCACTACCCTCCATGGCTAGATAGGTTTGATTAGGGAAAAGATTAGCATCCAATTTTTGCATTTCTAAGTCACTTTTGTGTCAAATTTTAAGTGATTTTCACCTCCAATTAATCTCTCCATTTTCGCAATTGCCTAACAACACTCACATCCTATCGAAGTGCTTCTCATTAGCTTTCCATAGAGCCTTTCAACTCTGCAATCTGAGCTCAGAAACGCCTTAAACTCCATCCCCAATTTTTTACTAAAAAAGGGTGTGTGTGTGTGTGTGTGTGTTTGTGTGGGAGAAGCCCTGCAGAACCGAATTCAAATATCCTATTTTTGGTGTATTCCTCATGTGGAGCCCAATGGGCCCCTTGGCTTAGCTTGAAGCACTTTATTTAGGAAACCTTGGAAGGTCGTGGGTTCAACAAGTTACGCGCGCAAGGCCGGCGGACTTCAAAATTGCGGCAAACTTCAATTTTTCCTTCAAGCGGGTCCGCCACACCGACCGGCTAGAAAGTCTACCGCCCTTCTCTGGCGTCCGTCCGGTGGCTTTTCTCATTAGCTAGCGACCGACTGCATGGAGCTCGCCCCTCCGACCGGCCGCCACGGAACTCAACCCCAACCGCTCAACCGCTTTTCAAGGCGTTTTGGGGTCCGCAAGAGAGCAGTCACGCACAGAAAATCTTCAACGCCGACCCGCGTTTGCCCGACCTGCCCGAAAATCTGCCCGCCGCCCGGTGTGCGGCCGCCGCGTGCCCAAGCTTCCCGAAGCCCTTTTCTATTAAAATGCCCTATCCCACCACGCTCTAAGAGCTCCTTCCCGTAGCCATCCCTATCCCCAACTTGTAAGAGCCATTTCCCATGGCCTAAGGCTTTGAAGCCTCCCAAGCCACAAAGTTTTTCAAATGCCACTAGTGTCTTAAAACATCATTCCCACCGACTACCAGCAGCATTGAGCACTCCAAGAGTCCCAAAGCTCTCCTTCCCGCACTCACTCGAGAGCTCCAAGGCAAGTACATCAAAGCTACATCAAAGTTTTCAAAGCCTTCCAAAAGACATTCAAAGGCGGATATTATCGCGCTTCAAAAGGCATCTCCAAGCCAAATACGCCAAGGTAAAACAAAGCTGTGAAGGGTGACTTCACCTCAAGTGAAGAGGTACTTCACATTTTGTTAAAAGGATATTAAAATTAGAATCTTGTAGAAGCCAAGCACAATAACTTGCAAATAAATTTTTTTCTATCATCAATTGTGCACCGTGAAAAGAGGCAGACACTGGCTAGGAGAGTCTCGTAAGCTAAGACCCCTCTATTGGCACAGATGGGGGACAAGGGAATAGAAAAATAGATTAGATTCCTAATGAGCAAAACAAGAGTGCTTGGATGGAGAGAGCAACAAAAAGCATAACACCTAGTTAGATAGGCATGAACAATGCTTCAAAAGAGAAGAGAAATTAAGATATTGATAGCATTTGAGGACGGATTTACATGGAGCCGGTCCCTCCTCCACGGTCCCCCCTCCAAAAGGCTTTGTATTATAGGTTTCCCCTTCAAGGGAGAGATTTTACAATACAATTCTTTGTGTTCCTTCAATAACTAGCTAGTGCAATGAAGATGGAATCTTCAAGTACTGAGAAAACACTTTAAAACACAACATCAATCCCTTGTTGGTCTCGGAACCGGTCTAGGAACCAAGACCTCACACACCTTCGAAGATGGTGAGAGCTAGTGGGGTATCATAAGGAAAATTTTGAACTCATTTTTGGGCCTTTGAAGAGTGCCACATCATCAAAGTTGTACAAAAGAAAGCAACCCGGTAGACCCCTCTAAATATTGCTTAGAACCCCATGATATGACCTATCATTGGAAAGTTCTTGAAAAATGGATTCTAAAGAGCCAAGGTCCAAAAAGTTTGGATGAATTCTATGAATGTTATGCCATTTTTTTTCAATCAACCAGGTTTTGTTACCGTTACGGTAATCTAAAATCACCTTTTTCTAGATCTACATGAAGGCAATGTCCGATACATGCATGCTATACATCAACAGATAGCATTTGAAGAGTAGATTCTAAATATCCAACCTCCGACAAGTTTGGATCTTATTTGCAAAAAAATTACCAATCCCCACTTTTTGAAAGCTATGCCACATCAACAATTCTTACAGGGTGAAAGCATGTTAACCTGTCGCGCTTTTTGTGCTAGTTAGCAGTTTCAAGTTAGCACATCTTAGAAAAGTTGGGCGTCTGGTAAATTTTTTACAAATAATATCAAAATTTGTCAGAGGTTGTACATTTGGATTCCTTGTTTCAAGTGCTTTCTATTGATATATCATATGTCATAGATCTTGGAGATGTAGCTCAAGTTATTGTACTAGTTAGCATATGTCAAAATTGTGCTAGTTAGCATTGTCCGGAACATGAAAAAGCATGATAGGTTAACATGATATCACCCTACAAGGCCCATTTTTGAGTCCAAACTTTTCCTAATGGAGAGTAGATTGAGAGGAAGAAGGAGTACTCTTACGAGAAAGAAGTATATATCCTCACATAATCACTCATAAAATCTTAGCATAGCGTAGTAATTAGCTTGGTAGAGGAGATGAGCATTCATTGAAGCTGGGCTCTTGGTTGGATTTGCATCACAAAGCCAAGAGTTGGTGGTGTAGGCTTCCTTTCTCACCAACTTGGAGTAGAGGTTGAGCTTTACATTAAAGCTTGAGAAGGAGAGAGAGAGTCTTCTTTGCTTCACACACGAGCTAGTGTGCGTGTGTGTGGAATAATGCCTTCGCAAATCAGCCCCCTCCTCATCTTGGTTGACCCCTCTTGCTAATTCCTCTTGTTGGCTTCCCATTGGACTTTCCAATCTTAGCCAATAGGATTTAAGTGGTCAAATGAAGAGCCTTCTGACAAGTGTCCCTCTTTCCCCTTTAGAGAGAGCTTAGGTAACTAGCTTAATTCATTTAAATCCCCATTGGACGTTTTTCCTTCTAGACAATAGGAATTAAGCAAGCCATTGGGCTGCTTATTCTATTGGACCCCTTGGCAGGCTATCCAATAATCATCAAGGAGACTTAATTTCCATTGGTTCTTTCTATAAAGTGTTTTTAAACTAATTAGAATAAATTTACTCTATTCAAATTCTCATTGGTCCACCTCTACGGTCATCCTCCAATAGGATTTGAATACACTGATCCGAGCCTATCACAAATTTTTGTTTATCATATTTTGTTGGTTTTCCTTGCTTCTAGAGGTTTACAATAAAAGAAAGAGTGAGAACAACCTCTTGGAAAAATTTAAAAAAAATGATTTTTTCTTGACTAGTTCACCGGAGGTGAAAGGTAGAGGGAGAACCTAGTGGTAAAGGGAAGGGAAAATATGTAAATGTGAAAAGAAAAGATATGATGTGGTTGTGGAGCCATGCACCCATGATTCAAGGGTCATGAGTGGCTCATATCATCATGGCTTTGGAGCCATATGATGATTCAAACAAATGGGACCCAAGTGGAAGACTTGGTAAAGGAAGAAACCAGGCACATGATTTTGTTGAATTTTTAAAAAATACTTCCACTCCGATCCAAGAAAAGTTGTCTTCATCAAAGTTGTAACTGACGAGCTGAAGATTCTGGCCATATTTTTTTTATAATTTTTGCATCTATGGTCTAGGAGATATGGCCAAAATGGTGGGTGGCAGTTTTTTCAACTGTGGTGGAGACCACCCCCCTACCTCTACACACACACACCCTTCCTTTTCCACATTGAGACCTTCTTTAAAATCAGCCATTAGTCTTCTCACCCTCCTCTCCTTCCTCCTCTCTCTCAAGCTCAAATACCCATCAAAGTTCCTCTTCTAATCACCTCTCAAGTCATGCTTAATCTTGTTGTAATTCATAAGTTCTCACTCAACCCCTTTCTATTATTACTAGATATGTATTGATTTTATGTAGATTCTTTACATTTTAAAATAAGGAAGCTCTTGGACTCAAGCTATGGAGGAAGGAGTGAAGACAACACAAGTGATGATGGAGCTAATTGGTCAACAAATCACTTGGAAGGAGCTTCTTCATTGGTTGAATGTCCCTAATCAAGCCTCATTTGTACAAATTACACTTGTATCTTAACCTCACTCCTAATCACTCTCTTTCCTATATAAAGAGGCCTTCCCCTTTGTAATTTCAAGCCTCCCTCAGCCCATTGAGCCTTTGTATCACTCACCATGATCCCATAAGCTCATTCATTCACTCTATTCTTGCACATTCTAGAGTGCAAATTGTTTCATGCTAGTAACCTCTCCTCCTCTTACTTATGTTAATTAAGAGAAATGTTTTATATGCGTGTGAGAGTGCTTGATGTGATCTTGGCTAATCCTTGAGTGATTGTTTGGTAATCTATATGCTATTTTTGTTGGGAGTGTTTGAAGTCATCCATTCCTTGTACACACACCACGGTTAATGCTTCATTCATAGTGATCTCTCTCTCTCTCTCTCTCTCTCTCTCTCTGTCTTCGTGTAGCGGTCCTAGTTCACGCTTCCAAGACTAGGTGGTGCCCTCATCTCATTTCCCTTGTGGCGCAATGGAGTTTGTTTTGGTGTAGAGGCCGCCATTCCAAATTTCCTTCGTCAACACTTTGGGGGGCAACTAAGCTAGGAACATGACATGTGTCCACTAGGCCCTTTATGTAGAGGGGAGCCTTTGAGTGTGTGTGTGTGTGTGTTATCTCACCTCTTTCTCTCTCTCCCCCTACCTTTAGGACTCACCCCCTCCCTTTTAGGGATCTAGGAAGACTTTGTGTTCAATTACAAAGCATCCAATTTCCTTAAGCTTGACCATTTGGACTTACCCTTTGAAATTTGGAACCTTAGCATTTTGGAAGTCTTAATGGGCTGAACCCTAGGTCTTTGAGGCACATTGCTTGCACATTGCTCTTTTTCAGATGGTCCCCCTTTGGATCCCTAGTTTTCCTTCTTTGGATCCCTACTATAGCCAGTCGGCTAGCCCTACCAATAATATAGCTTTTTCGCCCCTGGTACTTCCCCATATTAAATGATTTTCTCGATTTCCAAAAGAGGCCTCTCTCCAATTTGGGAAGAAGAAGAGGTTCCGTACGAAGGGCTCAAATACCTACTACTTAAAGATGCATCTCCTTCTCAAAGTAGAACTTAAGAGCCCCCACGAGAAGAGCGAGAAAGAAGTGAGTTTCCTGCCACCTTGGCGGAGATGGCTTTGCGAAGACAACGGGCTAAACACTATCCCCATCACCCCCTAAACGTAGAAGACCAACACACAATTCTCCACACCATAGTTCAAAGGGGGATGACAGAAAACAAGAGAAGAAAATTTTGAGAAATAGGTCACCCTATTCTCCATCTTCTTTATCCTCTTCGTCTTATGAAGAAAAGTGATGGTGCAGACAGGGAGGAACAAGCTTAAGGCAAGAAAAAGGAAAGAAAGAGGTCACTTTTTCTCCATCTTCTTCAAATTCTTTGTCTTCCGAGGAGAACGGCGTTGTAAATTTTCATCCACCAAAAAGAGGCCATAGTAAATCCAATGCCGCATGGAAGAGGCCGTCCAAGCTCAAGAAGGTCAAAGAGGGAGGGAAGAACACCTCTTTCCTTATGCACAATGGCACCTTTTGTGCTACAGATAAAGTCTTGGCCTTTATTCAACAATTCAACGTGGCGTTAGGAGATGAGGGCTAGTCCTCAAAGCTACCATGTAGTTGTGCATTTTCAAAAGTCCGCCATGCAATGGCGGTCTAGACTACGGGCAAACCATGAAATTCCACAAACATGGAAATCTTTAAGAGCTTCCATCATAAAGTAGTTTTTGGCTGCCGATGCCAAAGACAAAATACTCACCGAATTGTGAAGCTTGAAGCTCTCTCCCTACAAATCTATTCACAAGTATGTAGACAAGTTTTAGGACTTACATCTCAAAGCCACTCTCTTCAAAAAGATGGATTTTGGAGAGCAAAAACAACAATTTTGTGCGGGTCAAATTGAAGATGTGGTGGAGTATGTAAACTTCCAAAGGCCACACACCATATCTACGGTCATGCACCATACCATGGTGGCTGCACGAATCCATTTCCAACAAGGGGCTAAGAAAAATAGTAATCCCACAAAGAACAAGGACCGTAACAATGAGCCTAAGGGGAAGGACAATGTCTAAAAGTCTTCTGAAGGCAATGCCAACAATAAAAAAGCTAAGGAGAAGGGATTTTATAAAGGTAAAAATAAAATCTCTCTTGAAGATCTTGAGCGTTATCGTAAAGATAACCGCTGTTTCAAGTGCGGGGAGCAAGGGCATGCCTATCGTGCTTGCCCCCACAAGAATACATGAAATGAGCCTCTTCGAGCTACCTTGGTCAAAATCAAAGAAGAGGAAGTTCACCACAAAGGATCTCCTCTATGCCATGCTTGGGGAAAGGTAAGAGAACATGATGCTTTTATTCTCTTTGACCGTGGTTCTACTCACAATTTCATATCCATAGAGTTGGCCACCAAGCTGGGCATCCAAGTCTATGAGATGGGAGATGTCCTACCCGCCGATGGTGATTTCAAGGGGCAATAAGCTTCAGTCACTCCCTTAATTGGGAAATTGAGGCTCCATGTCCAAAGCTATCTGGACAAAGAGGACTTCTTATATCTCCTCTCGAGCATGAGGATGTACTCCTAGGGGCACCATGGTCTGATCGCATGGCTGCCAATGTTAAATTCCCAAAAAGCAAAATCTACTTTAAGTTCAAGGAAAAACATGTGATGGCAGGATTTTGCAGCCGTGTGCGGGGTTTGTGACTCTAATTATATTGACAAGTGCATGAGCAAGCTGCAAGAGACTCAGAGAGTCGGTAGAGGAAGGGTATACATACTTTTGAGCATGGAAGCAAACCAAGCTAGACCCTTTTGCCTACATGTAGCTTTGTGACCCACTGGACACGATGGTGCCTCTTTTAACCAAGAAAAGTATGCGCACTTAATGCTCTCTCTCTCTCTCTCTCTCTCTCTCTCTCACACACACACACACACACACACACACACACACACACACACACACACACACACACACACACACACACACACACACACACACATAAACTTTTGAGTTGCTCTAGTTCGACACAAAAATTTCAGAGGGCAAAATAACACACTTACAAGTCTGCTAATGCTAGAGTAAAATTCTCAAGGTTTAGTGTAGAAATGAAGACAAAGACACCTTGAAGGGATTTTTACAATTACTAATAATTATAATTAGCCTTACATCACGCTCTGATATCACTTGTAAGTCTAGTAATTATGGAGGATAATAAGTTGTTGCGTTCATAATTAGAACATTAAGTTAACAAGCTAGTTAAAATTACACAAGAAAGCCAAGTACAAAATAACACAAAATACGTAGGTTGATCAGTTTATTATTTGTACAATGCTTCTCCATTTATAGATGGAGTAATACATGCAAGTAGTGGAGGTGGAATATGCTAATGCATCCACATAGGTACCTAGGTGTAATGTGCATGAGGAGCTTTAGGACAAGTGTCTGCTCCATATGGCATGCTAGGTGTAGGCATGTTTCCCACCAAAGTGTGTGAGAGTAGCACCATTAAGGTTGTTCACATAAGCATAGGATGGAAGTAGGTTTAAATCCTAAGAATGACGTCTCCCAAACACCAAGTAGAGCTTGTCACTCTACTATGGAAGATTGATAGGAATAATGTGCAGACACGCTTGCAGAAGCTTCGGCTCTCAAGCACAAAATGGACTAGTCATCCATTATGGAACGGTGTCGTTGGGTAAATAAGGGATCCTGTACCCGCTAGAAAAAGGAATGATGACTATTCTTTATCATCTCTACCTCATAGTTGAGGATGAATATGATTTCAAGAGAGAGGTAATGTCATAATAGCTAATATTTAATTATCCTTAATGATTTTCTCATGTTAAAATGATCATTTAATATGGAAAATTACCAAGGGAGAAGAAGCTAGACTATTGGTAAGGCTAGCAGACCGATCACGGTAGGGATCCAAAGGAGGCAAAATAGGGATCCAAAGGGGGACCATCTGCAGAAGAGCAATGTGCAAGCAATGGGCGTCAAGGAACTAAGGTTCAGCCCATTAACACTAGTTGTAAAAATATTCTCAACACTATGTTAGTTATCTTCATAGAAAATGGTTTCAGGGAATTATGACAAAGACTAAGTATGGGTTGATAAAAAATAGTACAGAGCGAAATGAAGGTCTAAAGGTGTCTTTCCATTACCATGTCTACAACTAATCTGAGTGGATGGACAAAAAATTTCCTTTTTCTTTTGAAAGTAAATCAAATCATTGCTAAGAAGGCCCAAAATTCTTTGAAAAATCCCTCAATAGGTATGTGAAAGATGTATCAAGATTTCTTAGCCCATATACAATGCTGCTTATATTATTTACTTCTCCAATTTAAGTGTTGAAGTACAATTATATGTAAAATTAACTAATTTTAAAAAAGTAAATCTATTTATTTTTTGTTGAGATGTCGAGCTCTACACCTTGAGCTGGCATCCACTACGGGTCTTGGCCGCTTACGACATTTACTCACTGGCGCGTTAGGTGACCGACACGGAGGATCTCTGCCAGTGATTCTACAGTTGGACTACACTTATAGTGCCAGCCTAGTACGCTTCTAGCGAGTTCACACTTAGTGACCGCATGTACATATGTGCTACTTTTCAGCTTTAGCACTTAGTCATTTTGTACTCTCTTTTCTGTGAAGAAGAAGAAGAAGCTTTCCATCTCTGTGTGCTTTGTGCTTGTCTTGTGTAGCTCTCTTGCATCCTCATTCTTTACATGGTATCAGAGCCTGGTGCAGGCAAGAGAGGCTAAGAGAGCAAGAGCATCACAATCCCTTCATTCGCAATCCACGACCAGATGCCAAGTTTCTGAACAGGTCTCCAAAGTGCAGTATACAGAGATTTACTGTACAAGTACAGTGGTTGTGAAACGCTTGATTGTGGACACTCGTTGAGTGTAGAAAGCGTTACAGGAACCACGATAGCAGGTTCAGCAGATTTGCAGGTTTTTGCAGATTGCAGCTATTTTGTCTTGGTGCTTCAAGATGTCTGACGGTTTCAGTCAGATTGTTACTGAGAAGCTTGAGAAAAATAACTACCCTGCATGGAAGTTCAGAATAACAAATTTCCTAAAAGGAAAAGGTTATTGGGACTATGTAGAAGGAGACAATGAAAAGGAACTAGAGATTCCCGAGGCAAATGCTACAGCAGAACAAAGGAAAGCTTTGAGGGACTGGCAACAAGGCCAGAGCAAAGTGATGTATTGGCTGTCTATGAGCATCACAGATGGCATGATGGGCTATCTACAGGATGCTGAAACCCCCGCCATTGCATGGAGAAACTTAGGCAGAGTGTTCGAGGTGAACACCAAGGCCAGGAAGCTTCAACTAAAGTCGGAGCTAAATCAGGTTAAGAGGAACAACCTCTCAATCAATGATTATGCCTTGAAGATCAAGAGTATCATTGAGGCTCTTGGATCTATTAAAGTCTCAGTGGAAGACAATGACATTGTCCGTGCATGCTTGGATGGTCTAGGAGATGAGTATGTACATTTTAGGTCTTCCATGAATACAAGAGACGACATCCCTGTGTACTGCAGAGAATTCCACCCAAGATGATGTTTGGTATGTGGATTCAGGTGCCTCTAATCACATGACGTCTCGTGGAGAGTGGTTTAGAGATATGCGCAAACCAGATGTGTCAGGCTATGTACAGACAGGAGATGACACAGCTCACCCCATTGCTCATGTAGGGGACATACCTCTAAATACGAAGAGTGGGAAATCAAAGTACTTAGCAGATGTACTTCATGTCCCAAACATTACAAAGAATCTTGTTTCTGTTGGACAAATGGTTGAGCAGGGTTTGCAGGTTCGCTTCAATCCAAATGGCTGTTATGTAGAAGATTTCCAGAATGGCTGTAAGCTGATCACAGAGGGCAAATGTGTGGGCAGAATGTTTACGCTGAATGTAGACATGCCTGAGGTAAAAACTGCATTATTTGCACAGGGCACAGGTGTTGTGGCTGATGTTGACATTTGGCACAAACGCATTGGCCATGTCAATGAGCAGAGATTGCGCAGCATGCAATCAAAACAGATTGTAAAAGGTTTGCCCAAATTCAAGGTGGATGGTATCCATAAAGTGTGTGCAGCATGCCAGTTTGGAAAACAGTCAAAGGGCTCATTTCCACATGAGCGCAATGTATGTAAAAAGCCACTTGAGGTGGTGCACACAGATGTTTGGGGTCCAACCGATACTGCAAGTATACATGGTTGCAGGTATTATGTCTCTTTCATTGATGACCATACAAGGAAAGTATGGGTTTACTTCATGCGTAACAAAAGTGAAGTGTTTGGTCACTTTCAAGACTTCAAAGTCATGATTGAGAAGGAGACAGATATGCAAATCAAGACATTGAGGTCAGATGGAAGGGGAGAGTACTTCTCCAATGATTTTTCAGATTTTCTGCGAATGCATGGTATACACAGGCAGTTTACATGCAGATATACTACACAGCAGAATGAGGTCGCAGAAAGGAAAAACAGGCACATTGCAGAGGTTGCACGTGCATTGATGAATGAGAAGAACATGCCTCATCATTTCTGGGCTGAAGTTGTAAATACAGCTGTGTACATTATGAACAGGACACCTACAGCTACGGTGCATGATGTAACACCTGAGGAAAAGTTTACAGGTACAAAGCCTGATTTGGCACACTTGAAAGTGTTTGGCTGCATAGCTTACGTGCATGTACCAGATGAGTTGCGTAGGAAATTGGATCCTAAAGCAGAGAAATGTATTCTTGTGGGATATTCCCTTGAACAAAAGGGGTACAGGTGCTACAATCCTACTACACGAGAATTACGAGTGAGCAGAGATGTAGTCTTTGATGAGATGAGCAGCTGGTACAGCAATGCACATGGCACTATTGGGGCTGATGTAAAAGATGATGTGGTTGTACAAAATGTGAGGCCACAGTCACAGGTTTTGAGTGGACCACAAGAGTCCTCTTCTCGTGGCTCTGTTGAGAAACCATGGAATGGTAGACTACGTACGCAGGTTACTCCACCAACAGGTACAGGGAATGTATCACGAAAAGGAAAGGAAAAGGTTGATGAACCTCCCTTTATGGTTGATGCATCATCAGGTTTTACACATGTAGACATGGATTCAGATGGTTCTGAACAAAGTCTTGATGAGGAATTTGGAATTCCGGCTATCAGGACACCTGGTGTAAGGAAAGTACAAGAAGATGCTAGAGGACAAAGGAGTGACCCAGGACCGCGCAGATCTAATACAGTCATTAATCCAGTTCAGAAATTGACTTATGATGGGTATCTAGCGCATCACCAAGCCTACATGGCTAAGGTGATACACGATGTGGAGCCCACATGTTTTGAGGATGCAGTTGGAAATGTGCGTTGGGATGATGCAATGAATGAAGAGATGGATGCATTGAAAGCAAATGACACATGGGAGTTGGTGCCATTGCCAAGTGGCAAGAAAGCTATTGGCTGCAAATGGGTGTATAAAACCAAGCATAAGGCTGATGGTAACATTGAGCGTCACAAGGCAAGGCTGGTCGCAAAGGGTTATGCACAAACGTATGGCATAGACTATGAGGAGACCTTTGCTCCAGTGGCAAAGATGACGACAGTGAGAGCTGTCATAGCAGTGGCTGCATCTAGAGGATGGATTATGCATCAAATGGATGTAAAGAATGCCTTCTTGAATGGTGAGTTGCAAGAGGAAGTGTATATGGATCAGCCACCTGGTTATGTCGATCCAGGTTACCCAGATTATGTATGCAGACTTCTCAAAGCTTTGTATGGTTTGAAGCAGGGCTCTAGAGCATGGTATGAAAGGATTGCCAAGTATCTTGTCAGTATTGGTTTTAGGAGAGCTCATGCTGATCATTCACTCTATGTACGTGAGAGTGATGTGGGGATTGTGGTCATTACCATATATGTAGATGACCTTATTATTGTTGGTGACAATGCTATGGAGATTGACCATGTGAAGGGTCTTCTGAAACAGGAGTTTGAAATGAAAGATTTAGGCGAGTTGCGCTACTTTCTTGGCATTGAGGTGATCAGGACTCTAGAGGGTGTATGGCTATCACAGAGACAGTATGCTTTGGACATGTTGTCAAAGTATGGTATGGATGATTGTAAGCCAATTTCTATTCCCTTGGATGTGAATGCAAAGCTGAGTGCAGAGAAGGGTGATGTTGTTGAGGATGTCAACATGTACAGGAAGATTGTGGGTAGTCTAATCTACTTGACTATCACGAGGCCAGACTTGAGCTACACAGTAGGCTTGGAGAGTCAGTTCATGCAACTTCCGAGGAAGCCACATTTGGATGGAGTACGACGCACACTTAGGTATGTGCAAGGTACTCTTGACTACGCATTGTTCTATGCAGCAGATGCACCATTAGCATTGTATGGGTATATAGATGCAGATTGGGCAGGTAGCATTGTTGATAGGAGATCTACGAGTGGCTTCATGTTCTCTTTTGGGAGTGCTGCTGTTACTTGGAGCAGCAAAAAGCAGCCTACGGTTGCTTTATCGAGCACAGAGGCCGAGTACAGAGGTGCAACAGTTGCGGCGTGCGAGGTAGCTTGGCTACGCACATTACTTGAGGACTTGGGAGTGCAGGTGGACCAACAGATTTTCATCCATTGTGACAACCTCAGCAGCATGCAGTTGGCTAGGAACCCAGTGTTCCATGCCAGGACCAAACACATAGAGGTCCATTACCACTACGTTCGAGAGCGAGTGTTGGCGGGTGACATCGACTTGGTCTACGTCAGCACAGAGGAGCAAATAGCGGATATCTTTACCAAGCCCCTCGGAGCTGAGAAGCTTCGACGTTTCCGGACTATGCTTGGACTCTGCGACATGCAGAGCTCGAGGGGGAGTGTTGAGATGTCGAGCTCTACACCTTGAGCTGGCATCCACTACGGGTCTTGGCCGCTTACGGCATTTACTCACTGGCGCATTAGGTGACCGACATGGAGGATCTCTGCCAGTGATTCTAGAGTTGGACTACACTTATAGTGCCAGCCTAGTACGCTTCTAGCGAGTTCACACTTAGTGACCGCATGTACATATGTGCTACTTTTCAGCTTTAGCACTTAGTCATTTTGTACTCTCTTTTCTGTGAAGAAGAAGAAGAAGCTTTCCATCTCTGTGTGCTTTGTGCTTGTCTTGTGTAGCTCTCTTGCATCCTCATTCTTTACATTTTTTAGATTTTCATGTAAATTGTCTATTTAGAAACCTTTTTCATATCTTGAACCCATAACTAAGAAGTTTCATGAAATTTTGATGTCATATACAAAAGCTATGTTTCATTTACTAGAATTCTGATGTGAGCCATTTTTGTGGCTTCAACCAGTTTTGTGGCTCATTACAAGTCTAGTGTTAAGACTTCCAAATAGCTAAGGTTCCAAATTTGAAAGGGTAATTTTAAATGGTCAAGCTTAAGGGAATTGTATGCTTTGTAATTATACACAATGTCTTCCTAGATCCCTACAAGGGATGGGGCGAGCCCTAAAGGTAGGGGAAGAGAGAGAAAGAGGGAAGATAACACTCACACACTCAAAGGATCCCCTTTACACAAAGGGCATAGTGGACACATGTCAGGTTCCTAGCTTAATTGCCCCTAAAGTGTATGAAAATCCTATTGGATGACCATAGAGGTGGACCAATGAGAATTAGACTAGAGTAAATTTTGTCTAATTAATTTTAAAAAACTTTATAAAAAGAACCAATGGAAATTAAGTCTCATGGATGATTATTGGACACCCTGCCAAGGGGTCCAATAGGAATTAAGCAACCCAATGGATTAATTCCTATTTGCAATAAGGAAAAAGGTCCAATGGGGATTTAAATAAATTAAGTTATTTACCTAAGCTCTCCCAAAAGGGAAAAGAGGGACACTTGTCAGAAGCTCTTCATTTGACCACTGAAATCCTATTGGCTAGGCTGGAAAGGTCCAATGGGAAGCCAGCAAGAGGAGTTAGCAAGAGGGGTCGACCAAGAGGAGAGAGGGGGGCGGATTTGTGAAGGCATTAGTCCACACACGCTCACACTGGCTCAGGTGTGAAGAAAAGAAAACTCTCTCTCCTTCTCAAGCTTTAATGGAAATCTCATCATCTACACCAGGCTTGTGAGAAAGGAGGCCTACACCAACAACTCTTGGCTTTGTGATGCAAATCCAACCAAGAGTGAAGCTTCAATGCATGCTCATCTCCTCTACCCTGCTAACTACTAAGCTATGCTAAGCTGTTATGAGTGATTATGTGAGGATATATACTTCTTTCTCTTAAGAATACTCCTTCTTCCTCTCAATCTACTCTCATACCCCGCTAGCTCTCACCATCTTGGAAGGTGTGTGAGGTCTTGGGTCTGAGGTCAACGAGGAATTGATGTTGTATTTAAAGTGTTTTCTTAGTACTTGAAGCTTCCATCTTCATTGCACTAGCTAGTTATTGAAGGAACACAAATAATTGTATTGTAAAATGTCTCCCTTGATGGGGGAAACCTAAGGGGAGATTTAAATTAATTAGAGTAGATTTACTCTAGCCTAATTCTCATTGGTCCACCTCCAATAGGATTTGAATACACTTTGGGGGGCAACTAAGCTAGGAACCTGACATGTGTCCACTAGGCCCTTTATGTAGAGGGGAGCCTTTGAGTGTGTGTTATCTCACCTCTTTCTCTCTCTTCCCCTACCTTTAAGGCTCGCCCCCTCCCTTGTAGGGATCTGTGAAGACTTTGTGTACAATTACAAAGCCTTGTCCTTAAATGCTCAAAGAGACCCTTCCAAAAATTACAGGTCATTCTAGGATCTTTATCCGACACTATGGACAGTGGCAAGCCATGGTATTTGAAGATTTGTGATATGAAGAGGGTTGCAATTTGATGGGCTTTGTTAGTCTTTTTGATAGGTATAAAATGATCTTGTTTGCTGAACCTGTCTACTATCATCCATATGCTTGTATTCCCATGGATAGACTTGGGCAATCTAAAGATAAACTCCATGTATATGCTCTCCCATGGTGAGTTAGGAATTGGAAAAGGTTGAAAAAATCCACTTTGCTTCCCTATATCAAACTTTCTCTTTTGTCATACCACACATTTAGAAACATACTCTTGTATGTTTTCTTTCATGTCACGTCAATAGAGACATGTTTCAATCCCTTTTAGGGTAGAGTGAATCCCTCTATACCCCGCATAAGGAGGCGCATGGGATTCATACATTACGTTCTCACATAGTGAATTAGTAACACATAGTCTATTGCCATAGAGAAGATAACCATCTTGTAAAGTAAATGGTTCCTCTTTCGTCCCTAGTGCAAGGGCTGAAATCCCATCTTTAAAATGAGGATCAATAGCGTACTCATCTCTCATAGAAGATAGATCAGTGTGAGTTGCTTTGGAAACCGCATTCACTCTCGATCATCTTGAGAGTGCATTGGCTGCTTAATTCTGCTTACCAGCAATGTGAGCAATATGAAAATGAAATTGCGAAAGGAAATATGCCTACCTCATTTGTTTGTTGGAGAGCTTGGTCTGCGTCATGAAGTACTTAAGGCTTTGGTGATCCGTCTACATAATAAAAGGAGTACCCAATAAATAGTGCTTCCACGAGTCTAAGACAAGTAGAACTTCAAGGAGTTCTTTTTAGTATATGCCTAGAGCTTGCTTGATAGGGTCAGGCTTGCGACTTTCATAGGCTATGGTGTGCCCTTCTTGGAGCAAAAAATCTCCAAGGAAATCACCATGACGAGCGTCACATTGGACCTCAAATGGCTTTGAGAGATCCGACAGTGTAAGCACAGGTTGAGAGATAGGCTTTTCTTTAAGATTTTCAAATGGATTGTTCTCCTCGGTAGACTTTTCTAAGAAGCGTCTATAGTATGCACACATACCGATATAGCTTGTTAGTTCATGAATATTCTTTGGATTAGGCCATCCTTTTATTACCTCTAGCTTTGATGGATCCATTTGGATGCCATCACTTGAGAGATAGTGTGACCTAAATAATGAATCTCTTGAAATATTACCTGGAGAATATTGTCTTGATCAACTATCCTTATTTGATGGTAGCCACTTTTTAAGTCAATCCTACTGAAGTAGGTCAACCCTTGCAGCTTATCAAATAGGTCTTCTACCCGTGGAACGGGCAACCTAGTTTTGATAGTGATCTTATTTAGTGATCTATAGTTGACACACATATGATATGTGCCTTCTTTATTTTTCACTAATAGAACGGGTGAACAAAATGAAGATGACCTAGGCCTAATCATGCCCTTCTCGACTAACTCATGCACTTGCCGCATTACTTGTTGAGCTTGAGAAACTCTATAAGAGATATTTATTAGGTAGCGAGCTTCTTGGGAGAAGTTCAATTGCATGGTCATCATTGCCTCGTTTAGGAGGTAGTTCACAAGGGATGTCATCATTAAAAACATCTTGAAATCCCTTGAGAAAATTGGATAGCTGTAATTGATTCTGATTTTTTATAATTTCTTTTGCTAAAGCATTAGGTTCATTTTGAGAATCTTTTACAAAAATCATTTACACGGAAATAGAGCTCTTTATTGACTTATTGAAAGCTTGAGTATGTACAATGGGTATGGTGTTACCCAACTCAGCATCTATATACATATATTTTTCCCTCAACCTAAAGTAGATTTCCCTTTCAAAGAATTTAACTTTGGAAGCCATGCAATCAAACCATGGTGCTCCTAGGATTACATCCTCATGCTTGAGAGGAGAGATAAAGAAGTCCTCTTTGTCCACATAGCTTTGGACATGGAGGCTCCATTTCCCAATTAAGGGAGTGACTGAAGCTTCTTGCCCCTAAAAAGCACCATCAGTGGGTAGGACATCTCCTACCTCATAGGCTTGGATGACCTCTTCCATGTGGCATGGGATATCCTATGGCCTCTTCTTTTTGGTGGTTCAAAAAGTGCACCGTCATTTCTTTAGAAGATGAATAATTTGAAGAAGATGGAGAAGAGGTTACCTATTTATCGCTTTTTTCTTGCCTTGTTCCTCCTTGTCTGCACCATCAGTTTCTTCATAAGATGAAGAGGATGAAGAATATGGAGAAGAGAGTGACCTATTTCTTGCCTTTTTCTTCTCTTATTTTTTGTCATCCCTCTTTGAATGATGGTGTGGAGAAGTGTGAGATGGCCTTCTTCGTTTAGGAGGTGATGGAGAGCATTTTTCTTTCCGTCTTTGTGGAGCGATCTCCGCCGAGGTACCATGAGAATCACTTTCTTTCTCGATCTTTTGGTGGGGGCTCTTGAGTTCTCCTTTGAGAAGGAGATGTGTCTTAAAGTAGTAGATTTTTGACCCTTCGTATGAATCCTCTTCTTCTTCCTGAATCGGAGAGGCCTCTTTTGGAAATCTTAGAATGTAACATTTAATGGTCTAGTGGAAAATAGTGTAAACATAGTGAGCATTTTGTTAGAATAGATTCCTAATGAGCAAAACAAGAGTGATTGGATGTAGAGCGAAACAAAAAGCATAACACCTAGTTAGATAGGCATGAACAATACTTCAAAATTGAAAGAAATTAAGCTATTGAAATTAAGTCTCGTGGATGACTACTGGACAGCCTTCCAAGGGGTCCAATAAGAATAAGTAGCCCAATGGCTTGCTTAATTCCTATTGGCCAAAAGGGAAAAAGGTCTAATGGGGATTTAAATGATTTAATTTAATCACCTAAGCATTCTCTAAAGGGGAAAGAGGGATCCTTGTGAGAAGGCTCTTCATTTGACCACTTAAATCATATTGGATAAGATTAGAAACGTCCAATGGGAAACGAGCAATAGGAATTGGCGAGCAAGAGGAATAAGCGAGAGGGGCTGACCAAGATGAGAGGCAGCTGATTTGTGAAGGCATATTCCACACACAGTCACACTAGCTCATGTGTGAAGCAAAGAAGACTCTCTCTCATTCTCAAGATTTAATGGAAAGCTTATCATCTACTCCAAGCTTGTGAGAAGGGAGGACTACACCAACAACTCTTGGCTTTGTGATGCAAATTTGATGCAAATTTGACCAAGAGCCAAGCTTCAATGCATGCTCATCTCCTATACCATGCTAAATTATACTAAGCTATGCTAAGACTTTATGAGTGATTATGTGAGGAGATATACTTCTTTCTCCTAAGAATACTCCTTCTTCCTCTCAATCTAGTCTCATAGCCCGCTAGCTCTCACTATCTTTGAAGGTGTGTGAGTTCTTGGGTCTGAGACCAACAAGGGATTGATGTTGTGTATTAAATTTCTTTCTTAGTGCTTAAAGCTTCCATCTACATTGAACTAGCTACTTATTTAAGGAACACAAAGGATTGTATTGTTAAATGTCTCCCTTGATTGGGGAAACCTATAATACAAATCCTTTTTGAGGGGGGACCGGCTCCATGTAAATCAGGTCCTCAACTGTTTACAATAGCTTAATTTTTCTCTCTTTTGAAGTATTGTTCATGCCTATCTAACTAGGTGTTACGCTTTTTGTTGCTCTCTCCATCCAAGCACTCATGTTTTGCTCATTAGGAATCTATTCTAATGAAATGCTCACTAGTTTTATGGGTGAGAGCATGTTAATGTGTCACACTTTTTCATGTCCCGGACAATGGTAACTAGCAGAATTTTGACTAGTACAATAACATAAGCTACATCTCCAAGATCTGTGACGTATGATATATCAGTATAAAGCTCTTGAAATAAGAAATCCATATGTACAACCCCCGAAAAAACTTGATATTATTTGTTAAAATTTTACCGGATGCCCAACATTTAAAGATGTGCTAACTTGAAAGTGCTAACTAGCACAAAAAGCTGACACGTTAACATGCTTTCACCCCTACGCTATTTTCTACTACACACAAGTTACTAGGCCATTAGATGGTACATTGGTATTAGAGCACAAGGTTTTTCTTTTCTTGCTCAAGAAGGGAGTTCCTCAAGCACAAGGTTTCTCTTTTCTTGCCATGTGTGCTAAATGATGAATCAGAGCTCTGTAATGATGATTCTGATGAGCTGGATAGACAGCATGAAAGGGCAGATGTAATGCCATAGCATGCGACAATGCACGAGGCTGCTGCATATGGTAAAGAAATAGATGATGATGATGAAGATTTTATCATGATTACTCATCCCAAACCCAAGCCCCCTACAAATGATCAAACAAGAGTCTCAGAGGAAACAATTAGGAGTGTGCAAGAGGAAGGTAGGAGTGCTCAAGAGGAAGGATTCAGGACTGACAGTGGGTTTTGTGACAAAGTGAAAGTAAAGAGAAAAGGTGGCCTGGAACAGATTCTGGAAGAACCTGGGGATGAGAAATGTGCTACCCCTCCGAGAACCCTGGATGACATAAAGAAACATAGCAAAGGTGAAAAGAAAGCCATTCGCTCACGTGCTTGCAAGAAATTATGCTAAATTTGTTTCCTATTGTGTCCTAGTTATGTAGTGTTAGCAAACTCCACACCCTGTGGCATGTATCCAAGGATTTCATTAACGTAATCACGATCGGGTGATTACATCAATAACTCTAGTATTTACACAAAAAAATCACATGATTATCTTAACTGTTAACGTGACTTTTATTTTGACCTGCAAAAACCTATAGAGCGGGCTAGCCCTCCGCGGTTTCTATTTTTCCCTGCGGGTTCCGTCAGGAAAATTAAAAAGCCCGGCGGGAGTAATTATATATATTAAATAGTATGCTAACTGCGTTCTTTTAGCTAGGAAAATCCTTGGGGA
The DNA here is from genome assembly GCF_014529385.1 of Adiantum capillus-veneris. Lineage (NCBI taxonomy): Eukaryota > Viridiplantae > Streptophyta > Polypodiopsida > Polypodiales > Pteridaceae > Adiantum > Adiantum capillus-veneris. The sequence goes on from NC_140931.1 coordinate 59,621,584, forward strand.
GTGTATCCTAGTGCCGGGTATAGTCATCTCCTTGTGAATTCACCTAAGGTTACAAAGTTATAGGTCTTTTTTTTTGGGCCGAACGTGATTCTTAATTCGGTAACCACTTCTAAAAAAATTTAATTTGTTTACCAACATAAAGGTACGAAACCAAAACAACTGAAAACTTGGAGAATTATGCTCATTGCGAAGAAGCCATTGGTCCAAATGAGGGATTTAATTGGTTTTAGAAAATGAGCATATGTAAAGACAAGTCTATAGTCAAGGGTCAGATGTCCTATACTAGTGTACCGGGCATATAAAGATCCTTGAAGTCTTGCATTTGAGTTGATTTACACTTGTCACTCCACAATATAAGAGCTATAATCCTTGATTGGGTTCAAATAGCTTTTATATATTGAATTGGTTGCATGGGTGGGCTACAATCCTTCACTCGGTACAAGCACTCATCAATTGAGTGATTATATTGAAGATTTATTTGTGCTAGTTCATGCATTGGTTTGTACAGAGAGTGCATTATGTATTACGATAGATTATTAGTGCATGAAATGACCAATCATAAATTTTATTTCTTTTGTTTATTTTTTTGTAGAAAATGAAATTAGATGTGTCTTATTATTTGCAAATCAAAGTGGACGTTTAAATAATCATTATAATAATAATTGCATTGAGAGATTCATAGGATTGTTATAGTTATTATGCCATGCATAGACTACATTGCAATGGGTATGGTTGCTCACAATATAGATGATCGATATGTGGATTGACTAGCGTGCATTGAAAATCTCATATTGTGCATCATGGTTACTTTCATATATCTTGTTCTTTTCTCTTCAATTTTAATTTAAAATCAATGGAGCAAAATGTGGGCACAAGTGGTACGAAGAAGCCAAAGAATAAAAAAGCTCCTCGCAAAGAGTGGGATTATGCTCACAACATATGCAGCCGATATATGGAGTGGCAATGTAAATTTTGTCACACAACAAAATCAGGCGGTGCACCTTGTATTACGGATCATTTTCTGGGTAGCGCTAAAAACAGTTGTAAGAAATGTGAACATCCTCAGGCACCTGCAGTTGCGAAGCATTTGAGAGAAGAGCTCGCAAAAAAGGGTGGCAAGAGACAACAGATATATAGCTCTGTGGCTTCAAGTCAAGAGTTCCCAGAGCCAAATATTAAATCCGTAGATCTTGTAGTGACGCCAACTCACCTTAGAGAACAACGTGCGCAAGGAGAGGAAATTCCAGACAGTGTTCCTTTTAAACATCACAATGAAGGTGGACTTTATCAAATGCATCAAAAATCATTACATCAAAGCTTTCGAGTGCAGTCTCTAGAAGAAGCACAAACTGTACTCACCAAATCAATATTCTTTATTGGAAGTGCTTTGGTCATGGTAGACAACAATCATTGGAAGGCTGCTTGGAAGAAAATCCGTGAGTTTGGTCCAGGATTTTCAGATCCTTCTTATCACAAGATAAGAAATGTTTTCTTGGACAAATGTGTGAGGTCCCCACCCCGCCGTATCAAACGGAGGATCTGATGGTGAACCTGGTTGCCACTAGATCTATAGAGGAAGCAAACAAAGTGGTTCAAGGTTCAACTAGTGGATGATCTCTCATCACAAAGTGAGTCGAGTTCGAACCTACTAGCAATGAGATCTAGTTCCACCTCGTAAGGGAAGCGTACTTCAAACTATCTAACGATCCTAAGACCCACCTTCCAAGAGGAGAGAAACCCCAAGTGCCTTTTTCTCCATGTTTCAGAGGCACGTTCACTTGAGACTTCGCCGATCTAGGGGCAATGAGTATTACTAGTATCGATTTAACACTATGGGGACAGAGAGTTCCCAACCAATCGGGACCACCCTTCTCATAGGCATTGGCAACCTGAGCCAAGTCCCCACATTCCACCCCCACACTCACACTTCCTTGTGTGTCCTAATTACTATCACAATAATTGTTCAACATAAACATTCCTTGATTAGATTCCGAATCACAATGTTCGTTAAGACAACCCTTCAACCAGTATTGCAAAGCGGCACCAAGACAGTATTCTAGTAAAAATTCTACTCAAACTTATTCATTAGAATTCCAATGTTCTGGAGGTACAACATCCCCCCTCCAGGGAGATTTTACTCCTCCCATTGTTGTCGCCTAGCTGCCCATACAACTAGGTATGTCCACCGCATAAAAAGCACGACATGGACATTCCCACCACATAGAAAGCAAGACGTGGGTTCCCACCGCATAGAAAGCAAGTCGTGGGTATCCACCGTATAAAAAGCAAGTTGTGGATTCAAGATCCCTTAACCAGGAACTCTGCCCCCTATGATCAGTAGGGGGGTCATGACTAATTCAACATTGGGAATAGAATGAACATGTCGAGCTAAATTTTCCCTAGCAGACATTCTTTTCTATTGCAAACATTATATCCATCAATCATTTCTTTCCTACCTTAGACTTAAATGTACAATGAATTCAAATGCCGAGATTTCCATCGGATTTCTCCAACATGTTTGGGGATATTTTCATTCCTAGCTAAACGTGTGCAATGTTAAATTAAACAACTTGAATGAAATTATGACCTACCTCTTCCATTTCTTCGTCAATGGCCCGTGAGATGGCCGGTATTTGTTCGTCCATGGGAGCTTTTCCCTTTCCGTTCGCATTCCTCGTTTCCGCCTTGCGGTTGTGGGCACCACCGAAGTGAGTTCTCTTAACCGGGGCCATTTTACTCACTACTTAAAATGATAAACTTGAAGAAAAGAGATAAAGTCCGAGAGCATCATAACAAACCAATTGGCAGATTAGAATCATTAAAGAAGCCTCCTTTATTACCCTATGGGAACTGGCTCTAAGGTTAATCACTTGGCTTAGATGATTAAAAAATTCAGAATTTTACTAATTGATTTACAAAAAAGATGAAGTAAGCAAGTTCAATCATTTTCCTAGAGCAATTTGAAGATACAGGATTACCGCAAGCATGTATGATAAAAAAATTCTTTTCTTAATGTCCTAATGACGGTTTAATTTTCAGCCTTAATCACATTTTAATGTGGGAGAAAATTGAGTTTAATTTAATTACAACACTATTGAGTGGTAAAAGAATGAATTTCATCAAATCTACACTATTACTGGCTGAGAATTTATTAACTATACTTCCTAGAGAGAGAATCTTTCCTAATCATGTATTAATCCTTGATTAAGGATGATGAATGGGTGCATAATTTAGCTAATTAAATGATGATTATGTAACGGAGTATAGCTATGTAAACTTAGAGAGCAGCTATTGGGAATTATAGCTAAGATTAAGCATAGTAGACGAAGAATATGGGAGAATAATGATGAGAATTAAGAAGAGCCGTAATTAAACCATAATTACCATGATTAGGGGCTGAGAATCCTCTGATTTTTCTGATCCAATGAATCCTCAAGATGAGAATTCGGCAGCACCTCCGTCCTTGCTTCTCCTTCAAAAACTATGTGTGTACCGACAGCACCTCCCCAAGGTGTGTGTAAGTGTGTGTGTGTGTACTGGGTGTGTGTGTGACCATGTGTGTGTGTGTGTGATCACACCTTTAAATAGGCCTCCTCAAGCTGAAAATCGATCTGGGTTGCTATTTGCATCTGGGAGCTACTTCTGTTAAGCATGGCAAGTCCAGTTGCCTACCTACTAAGTGTCCAGTTGGCTTGGTTAACTGACTCTCACACTTAGTAGCAAGCTTGGAAACTCTCCCAAGACTCTCACAAGGCAAAAGAGCGCCCCCTAGCTGCTAAAGCTGACCTGGAGTGGGCTGGAACATGCTCCCACATAGCCTCGGGCCCTCGGTGCCTCCCGGGACAATTTTGGGAAAAATTTATTTTAGGCTAAAACGGGTCATACGAGTCAGATTTTGATGCCAAAAATTGCTATAGCAAGCTCTATCTAAGGCGTACTGGCCCGAGTACCTGCCATATTTAGCAGCCCCCGGGGTCCAAAAATGCATTTTTTTAAAAATTTGGGGTACGGGTGCAGTTTTTCGAGACGGTCATAACTGGACGGGTTGGGTGACCAAAAACTTACTATTTTTGGAAATTTTTTATAAAAATTATTTTAATCCACATTTTGAAGCTTTAAAACATTCTAAACATCATGGCACTGACAGAATTCGGAAAACTGCTAAAAATAGTAACTTTTTCCGTTATGTTCATTTCAAGGTACAATGGTGCTCTTTTGATCGGGGTCAGAGACCTTACAAAATGTTACATCGAAGTCAAAGAGCGTGTTGGAAAAATAATACTTGGGAATATTTCTCTTTCAGGATGTACGATTGTGAGTGATGGCTGTTCAAATGTTCAGAGAAGACCGTTGATTAAAGTAATGCTGGTTTGTCCAAGGGGAGAAATGTTTATAAAGGTGATTGATAGTTTTGGTGAAATTAAAAGTGGAAAATACATTTCTGAGGTCCTGATTAATGTAATTAAAGAAATTGGTACTGAACATGTCCTTCAAGTAGTCATGGACAACGCAAAGAATTGTAAAAACGCCAGTAAATTAATAAAGAAGTGCTTTCCACACATTTTTACCAATGGTTGTAATACGCACAGCTTAAACTTGGTGCTGAAAGATTGGTACACTAATGAAGAAATCACATGGTTCGCCAAAATAATTGATATAGCACGTCAGGTTGTGAAATTTATCTTGAAACGACAAAGAGTGCTTGATTTCTATAGGATGCACATGTCAGTGATGTTGAAACTTCCAGCTGAAACTCGGTTCTGCACACATTTTCATACCTTGGAATCACTTCTCCATAATAAATGCACTGTGATTATTGACACATTTAATTGCACAGCCTTTGATGAATGGCAGCTTGAGCAGAAAGATCAAAAAGTAAAAGATAAAATTACATGTCTACATGGCAATGTAAACAAGGCTTCTTGGTGGAGGAGTGTAATGGATTCATACCATGTAATGATGCTGTTATGTTCGCGATCCACAATCTTGATCAAAGGGTGCCAAACTTGGGCAAAGTGTGGATGGCATGGTGGCCAGTCCAACAAAGTCTTGAAAATCCTGAAGAGCATGAAAGAGTGTGTAGTAGAGAAGGAGTGGCGATTACTATTCTCTCGGAATTAGTGAAAAATTTTGGCTAAGTATTTTCATGCAAGGTGGAAGAGCGCTCATGGTACACTCCATATCGTTGCTTCCATGCTTGATCTAGAGTATTGGAATTTAGATCTGATGTCCAATACAAAGGTGGTAAGCGATTTCTATCACGTGTTCAACACATTCTACTCCAACGTTCAGGACCGAATTGATTGCACCAAAGAAATGAGTGCATTAAGATTAAAAGAAGGTCCTTTTGCGAATGGTTTTGTACAGGTAATGGAAAAAGAGCAACCTGCATGGAAGTGGTGGATGATGAATGGTGGAGAGCATTACTCTATCTTACGTCCCCTTACAATGAAAGTACTCGCACAATGTGTAGCAAACTCAAGTTCAGAGAGAAAATGGAGTATGTACAAGTATGTTCACAACACTATTTGCAAGAGACTATTAGCAGAAAAAGCAAAAAAATTAGTGTGTATGTTTTGCAACGGAAAGATATTGAATCACATTGAAAGTGCTGGCTACGAGGAGAAAATGCCAACCTGGTTGTATGATTGTCAAAACAAAGATGAAGAAGAGTTCAATGTTGGTGTATCTCAATGCACTATAGACGAAATAGAAGAGAATTTGACAATAGATGTGGAGGTTGAATTACAAGGAGAACCACAACACTCAGACTTAGAACCAGATAACAACTCAATTGATTCAATATAGCTTGAGAATAGAACGAGTAAATGTCAAAAACCATTGTAAAATACCTTGTATTCAAATGTGTTTTGAGTAATTACAATGCTTCATATTCGCATAGTACATAGTTTGTCGATATCAATTGTGTTGCCTTGAAGCAGCATCTTGCTCATCAAACAAATTTCTAATTGTGCTCGGGGTATCTGGGCGTGCTTTCTTGAATTTATATTGGTTCTCCATGCCAAACATAATATATATTCCTTGTGGAATATCTTGTGAACAGATTGCGCATCAACTACTATTTTGCATTAAACAAATAAGACAAACTAAATGATAATAATGACCACATGTCAATGTATAATATCCACTCCATCCATCAAAATTCTTGTAGCAAACGGACATTGGGAAGATGAGGATGCATCTGAAATAGATGAGGGGACCAACTCCAGATGCATCACAAGGTGGCTGATGTGTGTCCTTTGTACAGGTGTTGGATTCACTCGCTGTGTCAAATTTTGAACGTCCTGACTTAAGCGGCGAATTCTTTTCTCCATTTGGACTTGTGAGGATTGGGGTGTCTGGGTGGATATCAAAAACCATATTATTTCTGTATCTTTCTCTGCTAACTGTGTCGTATAAATATCCTTCTCTCTTTTTAACTATAGGTCGGCGCCTTCCAATATCAATGCCAGCTCATCTCGGGTGAAAGTGACACAACTCTCCCTTAAATCATGAGTGGCAACAGTTGTCTCCTTTGACGAAAAGTCTACTGGTCTCGCTGTTGCATAAAGTGAACATAGAAAATTTTTGCAAAATATAGCGCAAAATATGCATTGTGCAAGGGATGGACATAAACCTCCAAAAAAATCCTCTCAGCGTTTTCTTTGATCGTACCATGGTTGCACTTCAAAACCTTCCACCTTTCTTTCTTGATCTCTGCGTCCTCACATGGCCATATTGTCTTGATCATGTCCTTTGTCACTTATTTATTGATCTCTTTCCATTGCATATGGTTTGGATTTACCCACTTTGAGAGCCAGCGACGAGAAGTACACGTTGCTTGTTGTGTCAACATGCCGTGTGCCAGATACTTCATGCGTTGAAATGCATTAATAGCCGCTTGTTGTTGATCATCGGGCTGTGATTGGGTTCCAATATCTTGTTCTTCATCGGCCATTTTCTCTTAGATCTGTAGTCAATAGATAGACAAATATTCAATATCATTGGCAAATATATATTCTCGCTCATTGGGAAAGTGCACGAAATCCACTAAATCAAACCACAACAAATGCGACTAATTGAACCACAAGGCAAATTTAAAATACAGATAGTTAAATGAAAAATTTGAAATGAATAAAGACAATTGAATCAATTAGGTGAACCAATTCAAACCAGATAATACACTTCATAAAAAAAAGTATACCCTGGACAAGACATATATATATCATAGAAATGTTTAAATCGGATAAAATGATGGTGCAAGTTCAAGAAGTGGACATTGGACAGGGTTAGGGTCTGTCTTTACATGTTCTTTGAAAAATATCAACATGTTAGAAACATTCCTTCTTTGGTCCCGCTCTTTTAACTTTACCCAACAATCTACTTTAATTCGAATAGCCCTCATAGCATCTTCGTCCGGGTAGTGAAAAACTTCTTCTAGAAAATAAACTTTTCTGGCTGCACTCCAAAAATCTGCCAGAATGTCAAATAGGTAGCCCAATGCATAAATGTCCCTCGCTATTGTGTATGCATCTGTGCACCGTGGATCGTATAGTTTGGGAGCAATCCATGGTCGCTTAACCATGTCGTCATTCCCTGCTCTCTGTGCAATCAAAACTGTTTCGTCCGACTCTTTGCTTGGATGCATATAATTATTTGTTGCACACTTAGCTGGCGTTCTTAGCATCATACCCCAATCAATGATGCCGACAGAGGGTTTATTGCCACGAGTAAAGTCCAACATTATGTTGAACGGGTGTAGGTCACTATGCACTATACCGGTCGAGTGGACAACCGCAACGCCATCGATTAAGGCATGACAAATGGCTAGCATCTTCTGGATCACTGCTTTGATCCGCACCGTGTCTATATTGCTTATAGGGATATTTGCTACAGGCAATGACCTCCAGCTGTGTTGTAGCCTATGCATGTGTCGTCTGAACAATCCGTGAGCGAACGGTAAGCGACACATCATGTCGCCCATGGTACCTCCACTGTAGTATGGGAATATCGTGATCCAGGGAGCTTCGATAGTAAACCCAATGCACCTTACAATGGAGGGGTGAAGAGTTTGCATTCCTTGCTCTCTCAAAAAGCTGTCAAATTTTGCCTCACTTCCTCCCTTGTAACATTTGCCCACATATGTAATGTGGTATGGAAAAAATGAGATGCTTTTGATGGTGTACAATGTGCAACACACCGAAGGAGCCTGCTACAATCCTCATACCTTCTACCAAGGCTTTGTGAGGGATGCCGACAAGATGAGTGCACTTTGCATTCAAAGCAATGTGCATGATTCTGCCAGTGCCGCTGGCATCGAATCGGCTTCCCAAAGCTGCTTGCGCATCTTGGGCCATCTTCAATCTCTTGGGTAAGGCTCCTTAGTCATGCGCTTTCACACACTTTATCTTTACCTTCTGTTCTTCCCACAATTTATCTTAGAGCTCTAATTTTGACATGTCGTAGGCAGGTGGGATATCTTCCTTTAAGTCTCTGCAACATACTTTCATATTGCCCAAATTCTATCCTAGCCTTGTGGTGGGGGTCAAATTCTCATATCCCTACTGGAAGCAACCACTCGTATTGGCCTTCAAGTCGCAACCTGCACTCTGTGTTCTCGCATATAGCACTAGTGATGTCTTTGATGTAGACATCGCTTTCACTAATGTGCTGTATGTGATCAGCCTGCACATGATGAGATTGCCAAAATACATTCTTTATGAATGGAATGCATAATACATTTCTTTTTATCTAGAGTCAAATTTGCACTGGACAATTAAAAACAACATATCAAATACAAATTCATGGTTGTGAATGACACTAACACTCTCACACTATCTCAGGTAAACTCTTAACCACCACTTGAAGACTTTAACAAATGTCCAAGGAAATATTGATAAAATTTGAAAATAGTATTCACTTAAAATTGCAATCTGTTACACGTGTAAAATGCAGTTCAAACAAATGGTTTATAAGAACTTAATTTAGATCAAACATTACATGTCAACAGTCTGGCATATTTCAACATATATTGATTTTTTAACTTATATTTTTCTCTGTGCGCACATACTAATTCAAACAAATCACACACCGACATAAAAACTTCAAAAACATTTAAAACATTGGAAGTATATAAATTGGACTAGCAAATTATATTCACACACTTTTTTACATAGAATTTATGTAAATGTAGCAATCAAAAAGCGATGATAATCGATGCTCTTAAAAAAGATACAAAAGAATGTTTAACATGCAAATTGTGTGCATTTAGATTTTTTACAGAGAATTTATGTAAATGAAGCATTAAAATTAGCGATAATGCTTGAGAGTGCTTTAATATAAAAAGTTTAAAAAAAGAATATTTAGCATGCAATTTGTGTGCAAATACTTTTTTACATATAATTTATATAAATGGAACATTTAAAATACCGATGATTGATGAATAAAGTATTCTTTTGAGTCGTAATTACGTAAACATTAACTCTCTGCATGTATCCCTCTAGATATTTATAATGGAAAAACTCTTTTTAATATTATCTTTTTGTGCAAGAGTTCCGTAGTTTCTGCTTGTCCTTTATGATGTATTTATTTGATACCATTTCTGTGTCACAAGGCAAGAGAAATTGCAGTTAGTTTCCCTGCATGATTTGAATTATGCCATTGCATGCAAAACCATACAAAAGCAGCGTATTGCCAAGGCTAGACAGCTATAAAAAGAAAAAGCCAAGACTGAGAAGTGCATGGCTAGCTATCTTAAACGCTTAACAAAAATAAATGAGTACTTCAGTTATGTTCATCCCTCGAGGGAGGTTAGTTTTGTTGAGGTGTATATACTGTCAGACCCAATATGCGGGCCAAAGACATTTCCACACGAGGGGCTCGCTTTGGTTCTTGATTTAAATGGTCTTCTTGTTCAAGTTAATTGTAGAGCCAATGCACGGTGACATTCCCCCTAAACATGTAGGGGAAATGATAAAGTACAACGTGCAGGATAGGAGGTTGGTATTTTGTCGCAAAGACAGCCACAAATTTTTGGATTGGTGCCTCGGATGTTTCCATGTGTATATATGGAGCACCAACATGGCACCTAAAGTGAATGCAATATTAGAAATAATATTCAAAGAGCAGCGGGATAAGCTGAGAGGTGTTTTTACACAGAGTCATTGTAGTGGCCAGCCTTGTAAAATACATAATAAGCATGTATTCTTGAAGGATTTGAGATTGTTTTGGAAGAACTACAACTTTGGGCCCCAAAACAGTTTAATTATTGATGATAGTATGTACAAAGCCTGCCACAACCGTGAAGGAAGTTGGCTTGTTACTCCTAAGATAGAGGACCAGCAGACCAAAGAACAACGACAAAACTTCTTGATAGATACTTTGAGCAGCTGGCTCTTCCTATGGCTGCAATCAGAGGATCGTGTAGCATATACAACTGACAAATGCATTTGATACTGCCCCATATTTTTTTTCACATCAAGTGATCAAGAAGGTGGAATAAAAAATACACTGGTGCAACAAGGCCCATCGTAATGAAGCCATGCGTAGGAGACAAAGGAAGGCTAAGGAAGAAGCTGAAAGACATAAGAGAGAGAGACCACAGAGGGAAAAATTAGAGAAGTAGCAGCAAGAAGAAGAAGAAAGAGAGTTGCAAGAACCAAAATCTCAACAAGAAGAAGAAAGAGAGCAAGACCCAAAAGCTTAGCAAAGAAGCAAACGGACACTGGGCAAAAGTGAGTGTACAAGCGCGCTAAACCACGATCTTATCGAGAGTAGGAGGCTCTCTGCAGTTTTGTAACATTATGAGGGAAATTTATAAATAGCCTTTCCAATGTTTGCAACTATTCTGACATTCACTTCAAATAATAATGATCAGATCGTGTACTATTCTTTTTTTTTGAAGACGATACTATGTGTACTGGTGGGGTCTTGTAAAGATTGAATTTGTATATATTCTCGTTGGAAATCAGCAAAGGTATGCTACTTAGCATAATGTTTATGATAGTTAACTGACTTTGTTTATGCTAACACAACCAGAACAATATTCTAATTAGCATACCATGTATGCCAATTAGAATACTCATAGTAGCTAATTAGAATACATTCTAATTAGCATTCTGAGCATTTTTGTTTGTGGTAACTTCCACTCATAGCATACCATAGTGTGCTAATTAGCATATACAGTATACAGGAAGATGCCATGTTTTCTCCTTGAAACCAACAATGGTATGCTAATCAGCATATTGTCTATGCCAACTGGCATAGACAATATGCTAATTAGCATGCATGATATGCTAATTAGCATTCATTTAATTAGCATACTGTGGATTTTTGTTTTTGATAACTTCCACTCACAACTTAGTATGCTAATTAGCATACACTGTATATAGAAAGCTGTCATCCCTTCTTGAAACCAACATACAATATGCTAATTAGCATACATGATATGCTTATTGGCATACACAGTATACAGAGAGTTATTATCTCTTCTCCTTGAAACTAGAAAACCTATGCTAATTAGCATACTATTTATGCTAGTTATATATGCTAATTAGTATACCCACAGAATGAGAATTGGCATAAACAGTATGCTAATTAGCATACCTTCAATTAGCATATTGTGCATTTTTGTTTGTGCTAACTTTCACTCATAGCATAGTATGCTAATTAGACCACATAGTATACAAAATGCATTCTCCTTAAAATCAACAAAGGTATGCCAATTAGCATACTATTTATACCAACTGGCATAAACAGTATGCTAACTAGAATACACAGAGAACTCAGAAGCTGCCATCTCTTCTCCTTGAAACCAGCAAAGGTATGCTAATTAGCATACACAATATACAGAAAGCTACCATCTCTTCTTCCCTAAACTAGAAAGGGTATTCCAACTAGCATAAAGAGTATGCTAATTAGCATTCCACTCACAACATAGTATACTAATCAGCATACAAAGTATACAGAAAGCTGCCATCTCTTCTCTTTAAAACCATCAAAGTTATGCTAATTATCATACTGTTTATGCTAACTAGCATATATAAGTTTATGCTAATCAGCATAAATAGTATGCTAATTAACATTAGCATACACAATATACAAGAAGCTTCCATATCTTCTCCTTGAAAACCAGCAAAAGATATACTAACTAGAACATTTTGTATGCTAGCTAGCATTAACATTATGCTAGTTAGCATTACATTTATACTAATTAGCATACCCACAGAACACAATTACAAAACAATGAGACAGGTTGTATAAATTATGTCTCTTAAACTGAGACCCCTCTATGATAGACAACAAAGCCATGTATACACTGATAGCCGTTTTTTGGCTATTATAAATTGTCATAGTGAGCTACCTCACCCTACCAAATTCACCCAAACACTATGGATATCCCTACCATTTCACTGTATATAGGCATGTGTGAGTTAGGGGACTTTTCTCGTATTTTCTTAAAAAACCCTCAATTAGCTAGTCACTGGGCTAGTCGAGCCAAAAAAATAAAAAAATAATTTAAAAAAGGTATATTATGGCCTCTTTGTCTGTAAATATTTCATTATATATAGCCTAAATATAGGGTTTTTAATAATTATTTTGATATTTTATTTAAATATTTATACCTAGGTGTGTGTTTTATTAAACTTATGTATCCCTTCTTTCATCCTCTTGCACCATAAGTGTATTTTTTGCCAATGTGTACATAGTCTAACCTCATATTTTTCCTTTATACAAATCACCCCCACATTTTCACCCTCACCCTCGTGAAAACAAAAAAATTGATTTCTACTTTCTTAGTCAGGTTTATTATATTATTTTCATTTACTTGCATACCTTTTCCTCTTTCACCCAAAATAATACAAAGAGGGAACATATCATATGATTCCAATATCTTTCCATATCCATAATTCTCCATATTTATTTATTTATTTTTTACTCAATATTCTAACACCATGTGCTCATTGAGCTAAAATCCATGAATAGTCCATACACTAGTCCCACCATCTATATATTGCTTTATTCACCAATAATCCTCCTCCATGCATGTGTAAAGGGCAACTTGGATGCTTTGTATTACGATATGACAAAGGAGGGGCTCACTCTTGGATACATTGTACAAATTCAACAAAGAAGAGGGCCACTAAAAGAATTTTGCAGGCATAAAAAATAGGTTTTTTGGTGAGATTTTTGGCACCCATCTCCACTCCAAATTTGGAGCGGTAGTCAAAAGAGAAAATGTGGAAAAAATCTGAATAATCACCTCAAACATTTTGGTGATTTTTGGAGCAACCACAGGTGAGCAATGATTTTTTGAGTGAACCCCAGTCTGCACATTTTTCTCACAAACTAACCCATAGTCTTTTCTCACCTCCTTTCCCAGTTCCACAAACATACACTCATTCCTCTCCATCTCTCACTCAAACGTGCAACTTTCATGGCTTACTTCATCTTCTTCACCATTTCCATCTCTCCTTACTCCATAGCTCAAAAGATTATCATCTCTACACACATATAACTCAATTTCTCTCTCTAGAATCAAATTCATATCACCATAACCTCTTCACCCTTTCATAAAAGAGAAAAAATAAGCAAATAACCAATCTCAAGCCCTGCAAAAGGAGGAGTTTGATCATGGAGAATTCAACTTCCCCATGGTCACAAGAATTGCACCGACAAAGTTCTACAACCGCTTCATTCACTGGAGGAGAAGGTGGAAAATTTCATTTACATCTTGTGGTTTTCACCAAATTGTGTATATTCTCATTCTTCTCTTACTTTTTATCATTGTATAAATCATATAATGCACCTTGAGTGCATATGCCATGTAATTTTACCCCATCCTACTGACTTCAAACTACTAACACTAACTGCTAGCCTTTTTTTTGTAAATGGCACCCACTCTACTCTACCGTGGAGTAGGAAACCTCACACAAAAAATCACTCACCTCTCTAGAATCTTCTCTATTTCACCTCAATAATTCTCTCCTCTTGAGCCCACATCCATGTGACTCAAGAGACAAGAGAGCCCCACTCTCATAAGAACATATAAAAATTTTCATAAACATGATTTTCTATGAAAATTTTGATTAGGTATAATCCTAATTAGGGCTCTCCTCACCTATAAATAGAGCCCTTCTCCCTTTGTAAATGGCAAGGATCCCTACACTATTGCTCACTACTTTGAACGTGCCATTCAGCATCTTAGTTTTAGGGAGTGAGAGTGAGCTCTCTATGCACCATTACATGTGGTGTATAGGAAAGATTCTTTGAGCTAGTTGTAACATTGCAAGGGAGTGAGTGATTCATAACTTCCAATCAAAGTTGTACCTACTCTTGCCCATCAATTTAATCAATAAGTTCGGTGCAAATTGCGGGTCAAAACTCCCTTGAGTCTCTCCAATTCATGCTTGGAAACCTCATCTCGTGTGGTTTAATGTGACACGTTTTAATGTTGAGATTGTTTTGTAGTATCTACTTGTATATGTGACTCAAGAGCTCTTGTGTTTGTTTTTGTTTCTTGGGAAAACATTATAAGAGGGTTGTATGGTGAGAGGTCTCCCATAACCCTAAGATAATGTGTAGTTTGCAACATCATCAAACTTAATCGTATATCTTGACTCTAATCCAAGTTGTTCATACACCCGCGTCAATCATTAAAATTGAAGCTGAATTCTTGCACAAAGCCCTCTGTCTTTCTCTGTGTGTGTGTGAGGTTTGGTGTGTGTATTTGTAGCATTGAAATTAGTGATAGTGTACCCTTCCTTCTCGCTTGTTTTGCTAAGGGATTCTCCTCTTTTGCGTCCTAGTTTTCTCTCTAACTAGGTGGTGCCCCTATCTTGTGTGGGTTTGGCTATGGGTTGGTTGCTGTGTTGTGCTTGTGGTTGCCCCCAACTCTAATTGAGCAGCATGGGAGCCTTGAAGGGTGTTTAGAGGTCGCCTCTCTTGTTGCCCGCCGCGGACCGCCTCAATTTTGGTGCCCCCACGGAGGAGGTCTTGTGTAGGTTCAACCTTTAGCATAGTCAAGTAGGTTGCATGAATCACGAGAATTTGTATTATCCTTTTATTCCCATTGCAAGGCAAAAGGTGCACATAATTGTTAGTACTAAGTTACAATTTCAACGAGTAATTCGTAGAATTTTGGGCCCTCGTAGGTTGGCTGAAATAAACGCTTCAGTGAATCCTTTTATTTTGCCTCTCATTAGGTACGACCTTAGTCTGGACGTCTATATTTTTGTTTTGTTTTAAGAATTAAGGCATGCATAGACCATGGATAATGGCCCAGGAATAAAGGTTTTCCCCTTCCATTTCACTCCACACATTAGAGTAAACATTGCAATTAGTAGAAAAATCCATTTTCAACAGCGTATGGTGTTCATGTTTGGTGCCCAAAGAGTAGGAGAAATTCTTGCGTCACCAAACCCTGTCATCCTACCTCTTATTGATTATCATAGGTCATTTGATGTGAATATTTTTATTTTGTTGTAGAATAGATTTTAATTTAGAAAATATTATTGAAAAAAACAAAAATGTGTGTCACTTTGGAATCAATTCAATGGAGAGCCAACGCCAAATGTCTGGATATCCTCTTTTTTTGGGAGAGCCTGGAGAGGATGCAGAATTATTTTTGGCGAATTTCAAGATTTCTTGCCGTATTACGAGGATAGTAACTGATCAAGAACGTATAGAAATGTTTGAGGTGGTCCTTAGGAAAGATGTTAGCACTTGGTTTGACTCTTTGCCTGAGGAAGTTAAGGGGAATTACACAGAAGTTTTGAATCGTTTCAAGAAATACTTCTTTGATCCCCAAAACACTAAAAAACTATGGCAAGACATTGTTTCTCATAAGCAAAAAGACTTAGATGACTACTACTTGTACAAGCAAGAGTTTCTACGTCTTTGGGCTGTATGGGTAAAAAATGTTGCTAACCCTGGTGATGGTGCAGAGTTCCTAAAGAAGGAGAAGTTCATAGCGGGACTCTTTCCTGACCTTAAGGTAAAATTTGAGGTGCGTGCACCTGCTACCTTTGATGCAACTGAAACTAGGGCTGCTGAGAAAAATAGGAAACTCAAGTGCTTAAGGGGGGAGGTTCCAATAGAAGGTCTTAGACCCAAAGGTAAGTCACAAGCATCAACATCTAGGGACCTTCCTGAGGTAACGGCGGAAGTGATTGAGAAGTTAATTGAATCTTTAAGTAGCCTGTCAATTCACCTTGCACAAGCTATAGGTCCAAAGGGACAAGCAAAGAAGTTTGAAGAGCGAGATTCACGACCTAGGAGAGTCTTGCAATGCTGGAATTGCGGTGAGTCTAGACATGGGATGTATAATTGTCCTTGGCCCCGTGGGGAGCCAAGGAGACCTAGCTTGAATTACCTAGTAATGAATGCTGGTGATCAAGGAACTAGTCAGCAACCACGGCTTCTACAAAGGCCAAATGGAGCAAGACCACCTCCACAAGGAGTGGAAGGAGCTCCACCTTTGCCAGACCCAAATGTGCATGTGGTAAAGGTGACAAATTCAAGAGAGGTTGACATGGAATCAAATGGCATTAAGCGTGCCCGAGGAAAAGGTAAGGAGAAAGAAGGAGTTACATCACAAAGTGACCAGGGACGAGACAAGAAGGCAAAGGAGACCAAGAAAGCTAAGAGGACTCGACGTCGTATCAACCTCCAAGACTTCCCTCTTGGACATGGTATGGCTCCATACAACCTATTGGAAGACATGAGAGGTAAGGGTCCTGATATCTCATGGCCTCAGTTTCTTGCATTATGTCCACAAGTTAGAAGGGATTTAACAAAGGTAGTTAGCACGAGGAGAAAGGTAAAAGAGAGTGTGCCTGTTGTAAAAATTGCACATGCTGAAATAAATGAGGATATTACACCTGTGCTAGATTGTTACATCAAAGGAAGATTAGTTAGGAAAGGTCTAGTGGATGGGGGTGCACAAATTTGCATCATGACAGAGGGACTCATGCAAAAGCTATGCATGCACATCCATGAGACACATGAAATTAAAGTCAAGATGGAAAACAATAGCAAGGCTAGGTGCGTAGGCATTTGTAAAAATGTTTTTGTGGAGGCCTTTGGCATTAAGAAGGCAGTGGATTTCTATGTCATGTCTACCAAAGGAAATGGTTACCCATTTATCCTAGGGAGACCATGGCTAATGAAAATGCGAGCTTTGCAGGATTGGGAGAGTGGAAAGCTAATTTGCAGGAATGACAATCATAAGAAGGTTATCTTTGACATGAAGGAGCAACGCCAAGAGGAGCTCCATGAAGAATCATCTCAAAGTGAGACAGAGGAAGGCTGGACCGAGAGCACTTCAGAAGGAGAAAGTAGCGGCAGCATTACTAAAGAGGAGTCTTCCATCGAAGTCATGGGGGTAAGGTTTAAGCCAAACAACCAGGATACCTCTTGCCCAGGTTTGGAAGAGGTAGGTTCCCAAGAGAGCCAAAAAGTGGAAGATGAAAGAATGCTAGAAGGTATGTTATCTACAACACTTACAAAGGATGAAAGAGAGGAGCTCAAAGGTGTGTTAAGGAAATTTCCTAGGCTTTTTTCTAAACACTACACCGATGTGCGTGGAGTAGATTTTGTTCAACACAAAAGTTAGTTGAAGCCAGAGGCCACACCTAAGGCTCAAAAGCTACGAAGGCTAGGAGTCATCAAGGAGCAGGCTTTACTCAAGGAGGTAAGAAAGCTTCTAGCAGCAGGTTTCATTTATCCAATGGAGAATTCAGAGTGGGTCTCTCCCGTTGTTGTCACTCCTAAGAAAAACAGCAAGTGGAGGGTGTGTGTGGATTACCGTCCACTCAATCAGGCAACAAAAAGAGATCACTTTCCCCTCCCATTTCAGGATGAGATACTGAATGAGGTAGCTGGTCATGAGAAGTACACTGTGTGTGATGGCTACTCAGGTTACTTTCAAATAGGGATTGCATTGGAGCACCAATTGAAAACAACCTTCATCACTCCTTGGGGTTGTTATGCTTTTAGAGTCATGCCATTTGGCCTAAAAAATGCTCCTGCAACTTTCCAACGCTTCATGAACATGGTGTTTCAAGAATTCCTTGGAAAGTACATTAGGGTTTTTATTAATGATTTTTGCATTTATAGCTCAAATTCATTCACATAGGTGAGGATGAAGTGATCTTTCTTAGTCACAAGGTTTCCTATAAAGGCATTGAGGTGGATCCTTCAAAGACAAAGGCTCTTATTGAGCTCCCATCACCCAAGAATCTTAAAGAGGTCATCTCATTCATTCAAAAGGTGAAGTATATGTCACGATTTATTCACTTAGCTTCAGAGTTTCTTCATCCTTTGCAAAAGTTGACACAACAAGTAGAATTTGCATGGTCTGATGAGCTTGAAGAGTACTTTTGTAACATTAAAGTCATTTTATCAGAGCTACCAACACTCATGCCTCCTTGTTGGGAGTACACATTCTTTGTTAGCTCTAGTGTTGGAAGGGAAACAATTGGTGATGTGTTGCTACAACAAGATCCCCACAGTACCAGAATGCGACCCATCTACTTTGCTAGTAGGGTCATGAATGCTTTGGAGAGAGGCTACACAGAAGCAGAACTCATGATGCTTTCTCTCATGTTTGAGGTGAGAAAGTTTAGATCCTACCTACTACTAAAACCTTTTGTAATTCTCACTGTAGTCCCTTGGGTGTCATCTCAAATGAATCTTAGTACTAGGATCTCAAAGTGGATTATGGAGTTGCAAGAGTTCCAATACTCTTTCAAGGTAGAAGATAGTGTGCGTGCACAATTGGCAGGGATTCTCACTTATAGGTTACATGAGAAGGAAATTAAAGTGCCTCAAGTAAAGACCCTACCATTGCCACCACCAAAAAGTATTCCTAATGCTTTTACCTTGTTCTTTGATGGAGCTTTTTGATGAGCCACAGGGAAAGCAATGGGAGGGCTAGTGTTGCTCAACCCAAGTGGAGAGATGGTCATGACAGAGAGGGTCAATCTACCAGGTTCAACTAGCAACAATGAAGCAGAATACGACACACTACTTCATGGTTTGAAGATGTGCATTGGCCAAGGTATACAACGTCTCATGGTAAAAGGAGATGCACTTCTCATTGTTAAACAGATTTTAGGCATTTGGGCATGCAAGAATGAAAGCTTAAGGACAAAAGTTCATGCCATTTGTAGGATGTTTAATCAGTTTGAAGAAGTGCAACTATATCATATTCCTAGGAAACAGAATGAAGATGCCGATTTACTTGCACAGCAAGTGGTTACATGTGTTGAGAAAGAAGTGCAGGTCATCATGGTGGCAACTGCTGTGAAGCAACCAAGATACGAGGGATTGGAGTCATTGACTCCCATTATTAGCTATATTTTGGAGGGCGAGTTTCCACAAGACTTCACTAAAGCTCAGAAAAGGAGACTGATGAAGAAGACAAGTTTCTATCTCTTCCTAGAAGGCTCCCTCTATCAAAGAGGGAAGGATCAAGTGTGCAGAAGAATACCAACTATCAAGGAAATTCCAGCCATTCTAAAAGGTTTGCATGAAGAGGCATGTGGTGGTCATTTTGCCCAAGAATTAACTGTGAAGAAGATTTTGCTTGCGGGGTATGTTTGCCCATGTTTTCATGTGGATGTTCAACATTGGTGTAAAAGCTGTCACAATTGTCAAATAAATGGAAATAGAAGGTTGGCGCATGGCCCGAGGCAAATAGTTCTTGCAAATGGACACTTTGAAAAGTGGGGCATTGATGCTATGGGTCCTCTGCCTAGGACAAAAAATGGTAAACTCTACATTCTAGTGGCTGTAGACTATATGACTAGGTGGGTGGAAGCACAAAGTGTGGAAAGTGTAAATGGAAAAACAGTGAGCAGGTTTGTCTACACTAATATTTGTTGTAGATTTGGCACACCTCTAGAGATTTTTTCGGATAATGGTCCGGGGTTCAAGAAGGGTTTACTCACGGAAGTTTGTGAAGAGCTTCACATTCTACATCGTCATAGCACACAATACTACCCACAGTCAAATGGTTTGGTGGAGAAGGCTAACGGTGTCATTCCAGGCATCATTAGAAAGATGGTGCAAAACAAAACAAAGTTATGGGATGACTTCTTGGATGGTGCCTTGTGGGCATATCGAACCACATATAGGGAATCCACGGAGTTCACACCATTTCACTTGGTCTATGGTCAAGAGGCTTTGCAGCCTATCGAGCTCAACATTCCAACAATGCGGCTTCATGGCAAAGGTGCACAAGATGATCAAGAGGTATGGATGGATCAACTTCTTACGTTAGTGGAGCGTGAGTGGAAAAGAGAAGCAGCTTACGAGTGCTACAAGAGGAAAGCTACGCAAGCGAAAGAAAAGCTTGACAAGAAAGTAAAGGACAAAGGTATCAATGAAGGAGATCTTGTGCTAAGGTATGACAATCAACTTGATAATCGTTTTGATGCCAAATTTGAAACTAGATGGCAGGGGCCATACATAGTTCAGAAGGTTTTCAATTCAAGTTACTATCAACTTATGGACTTGAATGGGAAAGAGCACTCTAGGAAGGTAAATGGGTATCGCTTGAAGCCCTATTTGAGTCGCCTTCTACCAAAGGATCTACCAAAGATCTGTCCAAAGGCTGTCCAAAGGCCGATGTCTCATGTAAGTATTGTTACATGAAGCATGAGTGTAACTCCAGCCAAAATTCTGAGGGGCCAAACAATGAAGATCTTGTCAAGGACTCTAAAGCACTCTCTTTGGACAAGATGCTCTATGATGGTACATGACTATACCATCATCCTGGGGGAGGGCTAATGATAGCCGTTTTTCGGCTATTATAAATTTTCATAGTGAGCTACCTCACCCTACCAAATTCACCCAAACACTATGGCTATCCCTACCATTTTACTGTATATAGGCGTGTGTGAGTTAGGGGACTTTTCTCGTATTTTCTTAAAAATCCCTCAATTAGCTAATCACTGGGCTAGTTGAGCCAAAAAAAAAATTAAAAAATTAAAAAAAGGTATATTATGGCCTCTTTGTGTGTAAATATTTCATTATATATATGGCCTAAATATAGGGATTTTTATAATTATTTTCATATTTATTTATACCTAGGTGTGTGTTTTATTAAACTTATGTATGCCTTCTTTCATCCTCTTGCACCATAAGTGTATTTTTTGCCAATGTGTACATACTCTAACCTCATATTTTTCCTTTATACAAATCACCCTCACCTTCGTGAAAACAAAAAAATTGATTTCTACTTTCTTAGTCAGGTTTATTAAATTATTTTCATTTACTTGCATACCTTTTCCTCTTTCACCCAAAATAATACAAAGAGGGACCATATTATATGATTCCAATATCTTTCCATATCCATAATTTCTCCATATTTTTTAATATTTTTTTATACTCAATATTCTAACACCATGTGCTCATTGAGCTAAAATCCATGAATAGTCTATACACTAGTCGCACCATGTATATATTGCTTTATTCACCAATAATCCTCCTCCATGCATGTGTAAAGGGAAACTTGGATGCTTTGTATTATGATATGACAAAGGAGGGGCTCACTCTTGGATGCATTGTAGAAATTCAACAAAGAAGGGGGCCACTAAAACACTTTTGCAGGCATAAAAAACAGGCTTTTTGGTGAGATTTTTGGCACCCATCTCCACTCCGAATTTGGAGCAGTGGTCAAAAGAAAAAATGTGGAACAAAAGCTGAATAATCACCTTAAACATTTTGGTGATTTTTGGAGCAACCACAGGTGAGCTATGATTTTTTGAGTGGACCCTAGTCTGCCTGTTTTTCTCACAAAGTAACACATAGTCTTCTCTCACATCCTTTCCCACTTCCACACACATACACTCATTCCTCTCCATCTCTCACTCAAACCTGCAACTTTCATGGCTTACTTCATCTTCTTCACCATTTCCATCTCTCCTTACTCCATAGCTCAAAAGATTATCATCTCTACACACATATAGCTCAATTTCTCTCTCTAGAATCAAATTCATATTACCATAACCTCTTCATCCTTTCATAAAAGAGAAAAAATCAGCAAATAACCAATCTCAAGCCCTGCAAAAGGAGGAGTTTGATCATGGAGAATTCAACTTCCCCATGGTCACAAGAACTGCACCGACAAAGTTCTACAACCGCTTCATTCACTAGAGGATAAGGTGGAAAATTTCATTTACATCTTGTGGTTTCCACCAAATTGTGTATATTCTCATTCTTCTCTTACTTTTTATCATTGTATAAATCATATAATGCACCTTGAGTGCATATGCCCTGTAATTTTACCCCATCCTACTGACTTCAAACTACTAACACTAACTGCTAACCTTTTCTTTGTAAATCGCACTCACTCTACTCTACCGTGGAGTAGGCAACCTCACACAAAAAATCACTCACCTCTCTAGAATCTTCTCTATTTCACCTCAATAATTCTCTCCTCTTGAGCCCACATCCATGTGACTCAAGAGACAAGAGAGTCCCACTCTCATAAGACCATATAAAAAATTTCATAAACATGATTTTCTATGAAAATGTTGATCAGGTATAATCCTAATTAGGGCTCTCCTCTCCTATAAATAGAGCCCTTCTCCCTTTGTAAATGGCAAGGATCCCTACACTATTGCTCACTACTTTGAGAGTGCCATTCAGCATCTTAGTTTTAGGGAGTGAGAGTGAGCTCTCTATGCACCATTACATGTGGTGTATAGGAAAGCTTCTTTGAGCTAGTTGTAACATTGCAAGGGAGTGAGTGATTCATAACTTCCAATCAAAGTTGTACCTACTCTTGCGCATCAATTTAATCAATACGTTGGGTGAAAATCACGGGTCAAAACTCTCATGAGTCTCTCCAATTCACGCTTGGAAACCTCATCTCGTTTGGTTTAAGGTGACGCGTTTTAATTTTGAGATTCTTTTGTAGTATCTGCTTGTATGTGACTCAAGAGCTCTTGTGTTTGTTTTTGTTGCTTGGGAAAACATTATAAGAGGGTTGTATGGTGAGAGGTCTCCCATAACCCTAAGATAATGTGTAGTTTGCAACATCATCAAACTTAATTGTGTCTCTTGACTCTAATCCAAGCTGCTCATACACCCGCGTCAATCATTAAAATTGAAGCTGAATTCTTGCACAAAGCTTTCTCTGTGTGTGTGTTTGGTGTGTGTGTGTGTGTTTGGTGTGTGTATTTGTAGCATTGAAATTAGTGATAGCGTACCCTTCCTTCTCGCTTGTTTTGCTAAGGGATTCTCCTCTTATGCATCCTATTTCGCTCTCTAACTAGGTGGTGCCCCTATCTTGTGTGGGTTTTGATGTGGGTTGGTTACTGTGTTGTGCTTGTGGTTTCCCTCAACCCCAATTGAGCAGCACGGGAGCCTTGAGGGGTGTTTAGAGGCATGGCGCCCTTGAACAATGAGGCCGCACCATCAGACCACACACAAAGTTTCTTAGGAGTGACACCCTCTTGTTGTAACCAGTCATGGTGTAGCATGAAGCAGTGTTGCACGAACAACATGTCATGCACCTTGTCATTTGATATGAAGAAGTGGATGGTTTTGACTACCTTCCTTGCCCTGCGGTAGTATGTTATGTGTACAAAAATGGTTACTTGACTAGAGTGCCAATGCATTGACTGAATCTCATTTTGTTTCATGAAGGCATAATTCTCTGCAAAATCAACGATTGACACGAGGACATCATCCAAGAATCGAAGAAGGAAATCCTTGAATAGTTGTCCTTGCCATTGAGCGACATAGTTATGAGTGCTAAAGAGCTCCAGCTTGGTCTTCAAGAGTTGAAGAAACTCCCAGCACTGCATTTGTGCAAAAGGTCTTTTCTTTTGTTACTGTTTCCATGCTTGTCTTGATCTTGTAAATATGCAAATACTTTCACATTAATAGTATTACCTGGATAGGTTGTCTCCAAGCAGCATAATTCCAACGTATTCACTCCACATGTCAAACACTCTCCCATCAGGCATTCCCTTCTATGGAAAACTGCATCTGCGGGCTTTGGACAGAGAATAGACTCCCACATATGTCTTACACCTTTGAACCTGTGATGTAAAGCCAAGCAACGTTTTCGCATGGGGAACAGATACTGCATATATAGTCACAACCTACTCAATGTAGCCCAAAAGCACAAGAGCGCATGTGGTTTAGTGTGTCCTTCAAAAAAGACATTTCAACATGGTATTCGCAACAGCATGTGTATCTATCCTTCAGCCGCCTACAAAAGAATGGCTTCAACATATCAAACATTCTCATGCCAATCTTGAAATCTAGATGTTTTTCCTTGAATCTACAAAAGAACTCAACCTGCAACATTCAAATGATGATTAGTATTCAGATTGCTAACTAAGACATCCAACAATTTCATGAAAACAAATCATAGTGACAATCAACGTCCTAATGTGCATGCAACATCTCATGTTTACTAGCATAAAGAGTGTTAAGTAGCATATATCTTGTGTTTACCACGTAGCTCTATCTGCTAGGTAGAGCACAAGGCATGCTAACTAGCACAAACCATATGCAAACTAGCATACTTATTAGGACACCCATCATGTTGTTGAGCATAATAGGTGTTAACTAGAAGAAATTATGTGAATTAGCATACATCTTATGATAACTAGCTAGCTATGTATGCTAGGTAGAACACAAGGCATGCTAACTAGCATACCCAGCCCAACTACTAGTTCTAACTAGAATAATCCTTGTCTTAAATAGCATACCCATCATGCTAGTGAGCATACTAGGTGTTAACTAGCATAAGTGGTGCTAACTTGTGTACCTTTTGTGTTGACCAACTGACTGTGTATGCTATTTAGAACTAAAGGCATGCTAACTAGCAAACTCCATATGCTACCTAGCAAACTCCATATGCTAACTAGAATAATCACTTTCTATTAGACAACGTACTTATCATGCAATTGAGCATACTAGGTATGTTAATTAGCATACATATTGTGTAAACATACTAGATCTGTATGCTACTTAGAACCCAAGACATGCTAACTAGCATAGTCAATATGCTAACCAACACATTCCATATGCTAACTAGCAAAAGTCTACAGATCAATATGCATTGATCAACACATACAAGTTACTAAGCACTAGAGATGCAATGCATAAAATGCATAAGTTATGGTACAAGTATTTGATTGATCACCTGAGGCTCGTCTAGGAGGTGGACTGGGTGTTCTATGTACCTTTTCCTCCCAATCCTCTTTCGACAAACATCCTTCTTGTTCGGTGAAATGCGAGTCTCCACTTTCCAAAATGTGTAGACCAATTCCTTAATTTCATGTATGACAGGGCTATGATGGTGTTGCTTGTGACATGCAACCAATCAAAATAATCGACCATCAACATTGAGCTTCGCGCCTTGTGCAAGGTGTGACGATTGACATTTAGGACCCTAGAAATTTTGCAATAGGCATGCTTTCCTTTAAATTCAACATCATCTGCAATGCTACATTCTTCAAAAACAACTCCTCATGAGAACCAGGCTGCTTGACGGTAGCCAATGTGCTGCGGACATTGGAGACAATTGTGGTCTATACATCAGCCTCCTCCTCAAAAGACTCATCACGGATCACTTGAACATGCGGATGTTGAGCAACAAGATTCCAGTTTCCCACTTTTCTTCTGTACTAAAACCTTTAGTCCTACTCTTGAAAGCCCTCACAATCTCGGAGGAGATTTTCTTTTTCTCCTCATCGTTGAGGGCATGATGTTGTCGCTCAAATTTCATTTGTTTCTGCTCCCGTTGTTTCCTGTTTCTTACTCTCTCATATTCCTTGATCACAGAAAGAGTTGGATCTTGGGAGTTGTAATTCATTGCCTGTAGTGTCTCTCTTCTACTTTTTCCTGAGAACTGTAGACGTGCATAATATGTTACTTACTTAAAATCACTTAAATGTATAGCTGTCAACACTTGATGTTGTAATACACACATACTATGAACAAATACCCTCACAAACTATCGATGTGACCAAAAAAACCAATGACTTAATTTGGAGTGTGTGGGCTACACATGAGATTTCCTTACCATCAGATTACAGTACGGCTCCATTTCTAGCATTGGAGCTAGTAGAAATAATGTTGGCTGTTGGTACTTTATTTCTGTACGTCTGTGTCAGAACGAGAGAAAGAGCTCAGCTTTGACAACTTATCTCTCAGGCAAGATTCCAAGCACAAGGAATGAACCACACAGAGAGAGAGAGAGAGAGAGAGAGAGAGAGAGAGAGAGAGAGAGAGAGAGAGAGAGAGAGAGAGAGAGAGAGAGAGAGAGAGAGAGAGAGAGAAAGAGAGAGAGAGAGAGAGAGAGATCAAGACTCAGCAAACCGCCTACTAGTCACAGAGAGAGAGAGAGAGAGAGAGAGAGAGAGACTCCCCACATCGTCTTCTGTAATAACTGAAAACAAAAGCACATGAGGAGGGAAAATCAATTTTTTATGGAACATTTGATATTTAAAGGACTTGCCCATTGGTTCTTAGTATATGCTAACAATCACAAGTAACTAGCACTATCCGGGACAACATATTCAGTGACACATTAACATGCTTCTACCCTAAAGCAACAACTTTTTCAAATCCAAGAAAAGGCACATGGATGTGGAAGATTTTGGAGAAACTTGAGGGGCAAGCGGGTTGAGAATTTTGGTAACTTGAGTCTTGTGGATATGTACACACATTGTAGGCAATTATATGAGCAAGCAAATGCTAGAAAAATGTCATTTTATGGTTCACTCCCATGTATGCCCTCTTCTTTTACTATTGAGGATGTATGTGGTGGGCTTAGAAAGTTGGCCACTCGCAAAGCAGGAGATCTTCAAGGTATCAAGCTGGAGATGATCAAATGGACAAGAGATTTTACCCATGAGTGGATGTGTGATATGTTCAACCTTTCACCTCAACATGGTATGCCTTATGACGGGAGTACTAATTGGGTTAAGCCTTTGCATAAAGGAGGGGATGTAAAGAATGTAAACAACTACCGGACTATAATGATTGGGTCTCTTATGGCAAAGTTGTTTGGGTGCATAATGGAGATGAAATTGAGTGATTGGGTTGAAGAGAATGACAAGCGTGCAAAGGGACAAGCGGGTTTTCATTGATGCCATAGCACCATTGATCATCTTGTCACTATTTGTGTTCATGGAGGAAAGTTGGTTGAAAGGAAAGCGATTGTATTGCTGTTTTGTGGATTTTAAGAAAGCCTATGATATGATTCCACATAACAATTTGTGGAGAAGGATGGAAGAACTCCAAGTGCCAAGTGAGTTTATGCTTGTGGTTTCACAAATCTGTGAGAAGGTGATTTGTCAATTGCGCATGGGAAGAGAAATTTCAGAAATTTTTGTAAGCACTATTGGGTTAAACAAGGATTTCCGTTGTCACCAACTCTCTTTGGTCTATGCATTGATCAATTGGAACAAATGGTACTTGAATTAATGCAAGAAAAAGGCATTGAAGATGTCCCTATTTGCAATGTGTAATCATGTTGTATGAGGATGATGTAGTGCTTCTAGCACACACTTTAGAAGATGCACAAAATATTATCGTTGTCCTTTGAGAACTTTTTCTTGCATAGTTGGATGATTGTGAATGAATCCAAAACAAAGATTATGCTTGTGAAAAATAACATAAGCATAGTGAGAATTTCATTAGAATAGATTCCTAATGAGAAAAACAAGAGCGTTTGGATGTAGAGAGCAACAAAAAGTATAACACCTAGTTAGATAGGCATGAACAATACTTCAAAAGAGAGAGAAATTAAGCGATTCAAAAAGAACCAATGGAAATTTAAGTCTCATGGATGATTATTAGACAGCCTGCCAAGGGGTCCAATAGGAATAAGCAGCCCAATGGCTTGCTTAATTCCTATTGGGGCCAGAAGGGGAAAAGGTCCAATGGGGATTTGAATGAGTTAAGTTAATCACCTAAGCTCTGTCTATGGAAGAAATAAGGATACTTGTCAGAAGGCTCTTCATTTGACAACTTAAATCCTATTGGCTAAGATTGGAAAGTTCCAATGGGAAGCCAACAAGAGGAGTTATCAAAAGGAGTCAACCAAGATGAGAGACGAAGCTCATTATTGAAGGCATTATTCCATACACACTCACACTAGCTCATGTGTAAAGCAAAGAAGACCCTATCTCGTTCTCAAGCTTTAATGGCAAGCTTATCATCTACTCCAAGCTTCTGAGAAGGGAGGCCTACACCAACAACTCTTGGCTTTGTGATGCAAATCCGACCAAGAGCCAAGCTTCAATGCATGCTCATCTCATCTACCATGATAATTACTAAGCTATGCTAAGATTTTATGAGTGATTATGTGAGGAGATATACTTCTTTCTCGTACCTTGCTAGCTCTCACCATATTTGAAGGTGTGTGAGGTCTTGGCTATAAGACCAACAAGGGATTGATGTTGTGTTTTAAAGTGTTTTCTTAGTGTTTGAAGCTTCCATCTTCATTGCACTAGCTATTTATTGAAGGAACACAAAGAATTGTATTGTAAAATGTTTCCCTTGATGGGGGAAACCTATTAAACAAATCCTTTTGGAGGGGGGACCAGCTCCATGTAAATCTGGTCCTCAACTGTTGTCGATATCTTAATTTCTCTCTCTTTTGAAGTATCGTTCATACATATCTAACTAGGTGTTATGCTTTCTGTTTCTCTCTCCAACCAAGCACTCTTGTTTTGCTCATTAGGAATCTATTCTAATGAAATGCTCACTATGTTTATGGGTGAAATCATGTTAACGTGTTACACTTTTTCATGTCCTAGACAATGGTAACTAGCACAATTTTGACATAATCTAACTAGTACAATAACATGAGCTACATCTCCAACATCTATGACATATGATATATCTATAGAAAGATCTTAAAACAAGGACTCCAGATGTACAACCTCCAAAAAAAATTGATATTATTTGTAAAAATTTTACCGGATGCCCAACGTTTTTAAAATGTGCTAACTCGTAAGACTTGAAATATAACATGGAGAACAGTGTCTTGATCAACCATCCTTTATTATGGTAGCCACTGTTTAGGTCAATCCGAAGTAGGTCAACCCTTGCAGCTTATGAAATAGGTCTTCTACCCGTGGAACGGGCAACCTAGTTTTGATACTGATCTTATTTAGTGCTCTATAGTCGACACACATACGACATGTGCCTTCTTTATTTTGCACTTATAGCACGGGTGAACAAAATGGAGATGACCTAGGCCTAACCATGCCCTTATCAACTAACTCATGCACTTTCCTCATTATCTCCTTTTGTTGAGCTTGAGAAACTGTATAAGGAGGTTTAGTAGGCGGTGAACTTCTTGGGAGAAGTTCAATTGCATGGTCATCATTGCCTCATTTAGTAAGTAGTTCACAAGGGATTTCATCATTAAAAACATCTTGAAATCCCTTGAGAAAATTGGATAACTCTATTTCCTTATGATTATTTCTATTGTATTTGCTAAAGCATTAGGTTCATTTTGAGAATCTTTAACAAAAATCATGTACATGGAAATAGAGCTCTTTATGGACTTGTTGAGAGCATGCCTATGTACAATGGGTATGGTGTTACCCAACTCCTTAGCATCTATATATATATCTTTTTCCTTGAACCTAAAGTAGATTTTCGTTTTAAGGAATTTAACATTGGCAGCCATGCAATCAAACCATGGTGCCCCTAGGATTACATCCTCATGCTTGAGAGGAGAGATAAAGAAGTCCTCTTTGTCCACATAGCTTTGTACATGGAGCCTCAATTTCCAAATTAAGGGAGTGATTGAAGCTTCTTGCCCCTTGACAACACCATTGACGGGTAGAACATCTTCTATTTCATAGGCTTGGATGCCTAGCTTGGTGACCAACTCTATGCATATGAAATTGTGAGCAGAACCAGGGTCAAAGAGAATAAACGCATCATGTTCTCTTACCTTTCCATAAACATGGCATACAGGAGATCCTTTGTGGTGAGCTTCCTCTTATTGGATTTCGACGAAGGTAGATCTAGGAGGCTCTTTTCGTGTATTATTGTGGGGGCAAGCACGATAGGCATGCCCTTGCTCCCCACACTTGAAACAACGATTATCTTTACGATAATGCTCAAGATCTTCAGGAGAGGTTCATGTTTTCCTTTATAAGCTACCTTCTCCTTAGCTTTATTTTTGTTCGTGTTGCCTTTAGGAGTCTTTTGGACATTTTCCTTCCCCTTAGGCTCATTGTTACTATCCTTGTTCTCCGTGGGCTTAAGATGTTTCTTTGACCCTTGTTGGAAATGGATTTGTGAAGCCACCATGGTATGGTGTATGACTGCAGATATGGTGCATGGCCTTTGGGAGTTGACATACTCCACCATATCTTCAGTTAGACCCGCATTTTTTTTAAAAAAAAATCTCTCCAAAATCCATCTTTTTGAAGACAGTGGCTTTGAGATGTAAGTCCCAAAACTTGTTTACATATTTGTGAATAGATTTGTAGGCAGAGAGCTTCAAGCTTTGCCATCCGGTGAATACTTTGTCTTTGGCATTGGTAGCCAAAAACTGCTTCAGGATAGAAGTTCTTGAAGCATTCCATGTTGGTGGAGCTTCGTCGTTTGCCCGTAGGCTAGACCACCATTGCCTAGGGGACTTTTGAAAATGCATAGCTACATGGTGTAGCTTTGAGGACTCCAAGCTCTCATCTCCAAACGCTGCATCGAATTGTTGAATAAATTCCAAGACTTTGTTCGTAGCACCAAAGGTGCCATCATAGGTAAGGAAAGAGATGTTCTTTCCTCCCTCTTTGAACTTCTTGAGCTTGGACGACCTCTTCCATGCGGCATAATATTTCCTATGCCCTCTTGTTTTTGCTGGTTCAAAAATTGCACCGTCGCTTTGTTTAGAAGATGAATAATTTAAAGAAGATGGAGAAGAGGTGACCTCTTTCTCACCTTTTTCTTGCCTTGTTCCTCCTTGTCTGCACCATCAGTTTCTTCATAGAGGACGAAGATGAAGAATATGGAGAAGAGGGTGACCTCTTTCTCGCCTTTTTCTTCTCTTTTTTTCTGTCATCCCTGTTTGAATTATTATGTGGAGAAGTGTCCGATGGTCTTCTCCGTTTAGGGGGTGATGGAGAGCGTTTTTCCCCTCGTCTTCGTGGAGCCATCTCCATCGAGGTGACAGGAGACTCACTTCTTTCTCGCTCTTTCGGTGGGGGCTCTTGAGTTCGCCTTTGATAAGGAGATGCGTCTTCAAGTAGTAGATTTTTGAGCCCTTCTTCTTCTTCCTGAATTGGAGAGAGTCCTCTATTGGAAATCTCACAATGTAACATTTAATGGCCTAGTAACTTGTGTCTAGTGGAAAATAGCATAAACATAGTGAGCATTTCATTAGAATAGATTCCTAATGAGAAAAACAAGAGTGCTTGGATGTAGAGAGTAACAAAAAGCATAACACCTAGTTAGATAGGCATGAACAATACTTCAAGAGAGAGAGAAATTAAGCTATTAAAAAATAACCAATGGAAATTAAGTCCCGTGGATGATTATTGGACAACCTGCCAAGGGGTCCAATAGGAATAAGCAGCCCAATGTCTTGCTTAATTCCTATTGGCTAGAAGGGGAAAAGGTCCAATGGGGATTTAAATGAATTAAGTTATGATGATATGACCTAAGCATTGTATAAAGGGGGAAGACGGATACTTGTCAGAAGGCTTTTCATTTGACCCAAATCTGGCTAAGATTGGAAAGGTCCAATGGGAAGCCAGCAAGAGGGGTCGACCAAGATGAGACAGGGGGCTGATTTGTGAACGCATTATTCCACACACACTCACACTAGCTCATGTGTGAATCCAAGAAGGCTCTCTCTCGTTCTCAAGCTTTAATGGAAAGCTTATCATCTACTCCAAGCTCCCTACCATGCTAAATACCAAGATATGCTAAGATTTTATGAGTGATTATGTGAGGAGATATACCTCTTTCTCGTAAGAATACTCCTCAGTTGCTCTCAGTCTACTCTCAAACCCCGCTAGCTCTCACCATGTTTGCAAGTGTGTAAGGTCTTGGGTCTGAGACGAACAAGGGATTGATGTTGTATTTTAAAGTGTTTTCTTAGTGCTGGAAGCTTCCATCTTCATTGCACTAGCTAGTTATTGAGGGAACACAAAGAATTGTATTGTAAAATGTATCCCTTGATGGGGGAAACCTATAATACAAAGTCTTTTGGAGGGTGGACCGGCTCCATGTAAATCGGTTCCTCAACTATTGTCAATAGCTTAATTTCTCTCTCTTTTGAAGTATTGTTCATGCCTATCTAACTAGATGTTATGCTTTTTGTTGCTCTCTGCATCCAAGCACTCTTGTTTTTCTCATTAGGAATCTATTCTAATGAAATTCTCACTATGTTTATGGGTGAAAGCATGTTATTTGTCACACTTTTTCATGTCCCGAACAATGGTAACTAGCACGATTTTGACATAGTGTAACTAGTACAATAAAATGAGCTATATCTCCAAGATCTATGACGTATGATATATCAATAGAAATCTATCGAGACAAGGAATCCAAATGTACAACCTCCGAAAAAAATTGATATTGTTTGTAAAAATTTTACCGGACGCCCCACATTTTTAAGATGTGCTAACTTGAAAGTGATAAATAGCACAAAAATCGCAACACGTTAACATGCTTTCACCCTTATGCTATTTTTCACTACACAAAAGTTATTAGGCCACTAAATGTTACATTGGTATCAGAGCACAAGGTTTCTCTTTTCTTGCTCAAGAAGGGAGGTCCTCAAGCTAGCTATAAACGGTTGGTATTATTATTTGCAATTGAGTAAGAAGAATAGGGATTTTTTCTGTCTTGCAGTGCATCAGATTCGTGCAAATAATGGGGCATCATCATCGAGATCTATGGTCTTAATAGTGGATCCCTACAGGGCTTGCCCATGGCTTATGCCCATGGCTTAACCACTATTGAGCTATTAGAAGCTTGAGAGGAGCCCACACTATTTTGGTGTTGAAAGACTCTCTCTTCTATTCCTTGTAATTAATGATATTCAAGCCACGGGTAAAAGAGCTTGACTTTAGGGGTAAAGAGGAGTAGCAACTAGGGCTTGAAGTGCCAAAGTACACCTAAAAAAGTTTACACCTAAAAGTTGTTAGAATGGATGATAATAGTAAAAGAGTGAGATTAATGTTGATAGCTTTGATTTTGCTAATGAGCAAGCTACTAATGATGCCCCTATGCTTGTTAACTACCTTGTTTCTAGGCTACAAAAAGCCATGGGCAATCCATCCCTCCAAAGTGAAGTGCAATGGCTTCCCACCAAGAAGAGAGGGTACCTAGGAAGCCTCCTTGTGATACTTCCAAACGAGGCCTCTCTCTGATTTAGGAAGAAGAAGAGGATCCGTATGAAGGGCTCAAAAAACTACTACATGAAGACGAATCTCATTCTGAAAGGAGAACTCAAGAATCCCCACCAAAAGTGCGAGAAAGAAGGGAGTCTCATGCCAGCTCGATGGAGATGGTTCCATGAAGACGACAGGCAAAACGCTCTCCCTTACCCCCTAAATGGAGAAGACCATCGCACACTTCTCCACACCATAATTCGAAGAGGGATGAAAAAAAACAAGAGATAAAAAGGCAAGAAAGAGTTCACCCTCTTCTCCATCTTCTTCATCCTCTTCCACTTATGAAGAAAGTGACGGTGCAAACAAGGAGGAACAAGCCAAGAAAAAGGCGAGAAAGAGGTCCCCCTCTTCTCCATCTTCTGAGGAAAGCGACAATGCAGCTTTTGAACCACTGAGGCGGTGCAGGGGCGGGCAACAAGAGAGGCGACCTCTAAACACCCCTCAAGGCTCCCTTACTGCTCAATTGGGGTTGGGGGAAACCACAAGCACAACATAACAACCAACCCACAGCCAAACCCAAACAAGATAGGGGCACCACCTAGTTAGAGAGCGAACTAGGACGCAAAAGAGGAGAATCCCTTAGCAAAACAAGCGAGAAGGAAGGGTACACTATCACTAATTTAAATGCTACAAATACACACACCAAACACACACACACATACACATACGCACACACAAAAGAAAGAGAAAGATATTTGTGCAAGAATTTAGCTTCAATTTTAATGGTTGACGTGGGTGTATGAACAACTCCGAGGAGAGTCAAGAGACGTGATTAAGTTTGATGATGTTGCAATCCACACATTATCTTAGGGTTATGGGAGACCTCTCACCATACAACCCTCTTATAATGTTTTCCCAAGGAACAAAAACAAACACAAGAGCTCTTGAGTCACATACAAGCAAATACTACAAAAGAATCTCAAAATGAAAACGCGTCACCTTCAACCAAACGAGATGAGGTTTCCAAGCGTGAATTGGAGAGACTCAAGAGAGTTTTGACCTACGATTTGCACCCAAATTATTGATTGATGCGCAAGAGTAGGTACAACTTTGATTGGAAGTTATGAATCACTCACTCCCTTGCAATGTTACAACTAGCTCAAAGAAGCTTTCCTATACACCACATGTAATGGTGCATAGAGAGCTCACTCTCACTCGCTAAAACTAAGATGGTGAATGGCATGCTCAAAGTAGTGAGAAATAGTGTAGGGATCCTTGCCATTTACAAAGCGAGAAGGGCTCTATTTATAGGTGAGTAGAGCCTTAATTAGGATTATACCTAATCAACATTTTCATAGAAAATCATGTTTATAAAATTTTTCATATGTTCTTATAAGAGTGGGGCTCTCTTGTCTCTTGAGTCACATGGATGTGGGCTCAAGAGGAGAGAATTATTGAGATGAAATATAGAAGATTCTAGAGAGGTGAGTGATTTTTTGTGTGAGGTTGCCTACTCCACGGTAGAGTAGAGTGGGTGCAATTTACAAAAAAAAGGTTAGCAGTTAGTGTTAGTAGTTTGAAGTCAGTAGGATGGGGTAAAATTACATGGAATATGCACTCAAGGTGAATTATATGATTTATACAATGATAAAAATTAAGAGAAGAATGAGAATATACACAATTTGGTGGAAACCACAAGATGTAAATGAAATTTTTCACCTTATCCTCCAGTGAATGAAGCGGTTGTAGAACTTTGTCGGTGCAGTTCTTGTGACCATGGGGAAGTTGAATTCTCCATGATCAAACTCCTCCTTTTGCAGGGCTTGAGATTGGTTATTTGCTGATTTTTTCTCTTTTATGAAAGGATGAAGAGGTTATGGTATTATGAATTTGATTCTAGAGAGAGAAATTGAGCTATATGTGTGTAGAGATGATAATCTTTTGAGCTATGGAGTAAGGAGAGATGGAAATGGTGAAGAAGATGAAGTAAGCCATGAAAGTTGCAGGTTTGAGTGAGAGATGGAGAGGAATCAGTGTATGTGTGTGGAAGTGGGAAAGGAGGTGAGAGAAGACTATGGGTTACTTTGTGAGAAAAATAGGCAGACTAGGGTCCACTTAAAAAATCATAGCTCACCGGTGGTTGCTCCAAAAATCACCAAAAGTTTTGAGGTGATTATTCAGCTTTTGTTCCACATTTTCTCTTTTGACCACCGCTCCAAATTCGGAGTGGAGATGGGTGCCAAACATCTCAGCAAAAAGCCTGTTTTTAATGCCTGCAAAAGTCTTTTAGTGGCCCCCTTCTTTGTTGAATTTGTACAATGCATCCAAGAGTGAGCCCCTCCTTTGTCATATCATAATACAAAGCATCCAAGTTGCCCTTTACACATGCATGGAGGAGGATTATTGGTGAATAAAGCAATATATACATGGTGGGACTAATGTATGGACTATTCATGGATTTTAGCTCAATGAGCACATGGTGTTAGAATATTGAGTAAAAAATAAAAAAATAAATATGGAGGAATTATGGATATGAAAAGATATTGGAATCATATGATATGGTCCCTCTTTGTATTATTTTGGGTGAAAGAGGAAAAGGTATGCAAGTAAATGAAAATAATATAATAGACCTGACTAAGAAAGTAGAAATCAATTTTTTTGTTTTCACGAGGGTGAGGGTGAAAATGTGGGGGTGATTTGTATTAAAGAAAAATATGAGGTTAGAGTATGTACACATTGGCAAAAAATACACTTATGGTGCAAGAGGATGAAAGAAGGCATACATAAGTTTAATAAACACACACCTAGGTATAAATAAATATCAAAATAATTATAAAAATCCCTATATTTAGGCCATATATATAATGAAATATTTACACACAAAGAGGCCATAATATACCTTTTTTAATTATTTTTTTATTTTTTTGGCTCAACTAGCCCAGTGACTAGCTAATTGAGGGGTTTTTAAGAAAATACGAGAAAAGTCCCCTAACTCACACACGCCTATATACAGTGAAATGGTAGGGATAGCCATAGTGTTTGGGTGAATTTGGTAGGGTGAGGTAGCTCACTATGACAATTTATAATAGCCGAAAAACGGCTATCATTAGCCCTCCCCCAGGATGATGGTATAGTCACGTACCATCATAGAGCATCTTTTCCAAAGAGAGTGCTTCAGAGTCCTTGACAAGATCTTCATTGTTTGGACCCTCATAATTTTCGTTGGAGTTACACTCATGCTTCATGTAACAATACTTACATGAGACAGCGGCCTTTGGACAGATCTTTGGTAGAAGGCGACTCAAATAGGGCTTCAAGCGATACCCGTTTACCTTCCTAGAGTGCTCTTTCCCATTCAAGTCCATAAGTTGATAGTAACTTGAATTGAAAGCCTTCTTAACTATGTATGGACCTTGCCATCTAGTTTCAAATTTGGCATCAAAACGATTATCGAGTCGATTGTCATACCTTAGCACAAGATCTCCTTCATTGATGCCTTTGTCCTTTACTTTCCTGTCAAGCTTTTCTTTTGCTTGCGTAGCTTTCCTCTTGTAGCACTCGTAAGTTGCTTCTCTTTTCACTTCAAGCTCCACTAACGTAAGAAGTCGATCCATCCATACCTCTTGATCATCTTGTGCACCTTTGCCATGAAGCCGCATTGTTGGAATGTTGAGCTCGATAGCCTGCAAAGCCTCTTGACCATAGACCAAGTGAAATTGTGTGAACTCCGTGGCTTCCCTATATGTGGTTCGATATTCCCACAAGGCACCATCCAAGAAGTCATCCCATAACTTTTTTTTGTTTTGTACCATCTTTCTAAGGATGCCTGCAATGACACTGTTAGCCTTCTCCACCAAACCATTTGACTGTGGGTAGTATTGTGTGCTATGACGATGTAGAATGTGAAGCTCTTCACAAACTTCCGTGAGTAAACCCTTCTTGAACCCCGGACCATTATCCGAAAAAATCTCTAGAGGTGTGCCAAATCTACAACAAATATTAGTGTAGACAAACCTGCTCACTGTTTTTCCATTTACACTTTCCACACTTTGTGCTTCCACCCACCTAGTCATATAGTCTACTGATGCATGGTTTTTAGGACCCCTTCTGAAGATGCAATAAAGGCACAGTCATTTGTTGGGGAGATGAGGATACTCTAGTCCAAGGGATCTCGAAAGAGAAGAAAAATATACTTCAAAAGCACCAAAGAGTAAAAAGTGCCATGGATAGAAGATACGTGGGAACGAGCTCTTATGCATGCCTACAACCTATATCTTACAAAATAGCCCATTCTAGGTGTGAATTTCTAGTGAAATTTACACGAGGATGTTCGTGTGGACTCACAGCACAGCATACTCCATTTTCACTTTTTTACCGACAGTAAATATTTTTCACCTGCACGGTAAATACAAATCACTTTTTACCTACAGTAACTTTTTTTACCCATGGTAAATATTTTTTACTGCACCATAAGTATTTGGTAGGTAGCCGTTCACTGTTACTAGAAGCAGTGATTGGGCATCAACAATGCAGTTACAGGAGGAGAAAAGGGGAAAATCTTATGGTAAAGGTGAGTCAACAGGGATAAAGACTTTTGAGTTGAAAAGAGACATGCTGATTTTTTCAAAGAACACATGTCAAAAGAAGCCATGGTTGAGGATTTTTTGAGAATTTGATATTCAGGAGGACCCAACAGGTCTCCCCCTGACATGTGCAGAACCTCCAGTTTCAACAGCCACCTTACCTGCTCTTAAATGCTGGTCAAGGCCTTATCCCCATGTGCCACAATCAGAAAAATCATCATTTACCCTCCCCTCTCACATCACTCTAGAGAATATCTTGATGGTGACATATCAGGTGACCTCAATCTGTTGACCACCCTAAGCAAAAAGTAACCCCAATCAGCGGATTTAAGCATGTTTATCCCTAATCCTAAACCCTCTCAGAAACCTATATAAGGAGGCCTTCTCTCACTCAAAACCAACACTTCACCCACTTCACCAAGCAAGGAAGCTATGACGACATTGCTCACAACGAGGAGCTATGGATGGAGCTCTACTCTCTCTCCCTCTCTCTCTCTCCCTCTAGTATGCTACATTACTAGCCCTAAAACCTAAATAAGGAGTCTTCTCTCATGCTCCATGGCCACCATCCTCGCCATCATTCTCTAAGGTATTGATGTGTTGCTAGTAGGATCATACCTACTTGCTGGGTTGATTGTTTTTGACAAGAGGTTATGCCATCCTTGGCTTGCTTCTCTATATCCTTGTTATGTATGATCAGATGCCGTTGTATTGTCTTGTGTATATATATGCTACATAAGGTCCCTAAGCTTCGTTTCTATGTGTATTGCCATATGTTTTGATGCCATCATAATGCCAGAAGTCTCACTTGCCTATGTGCACTATGTGTGAGGTCCCTAAACCTCTTAATTTAGGGTGGTGCCCCCTTTGTTTTGTTCTTTGCTTGTTTGCATGAGGCGTGGTTTGTGGAGTGTGCACGAGTACAGAGGCCACCCGATTGCAATGCTCTTTTTACCGCTATCATCTACAGCCCCCACGGAGGAGGGCTGCACAGACCTTCAGTCCACAAGCAATGAAGATGTGCAATCTACAACATGGACGAATGGCGTGAGGAGTTTGCAAATTGGAGAATTGAAGAGGAGGAGGCTTTAGAGGCCTTAAAAGATTTCATCGAGGTCCTGTTACCAGGTTGCAGTAATTCAAGAAGTAAGTTCTTCTACATGCCTTGTTCATGATCATCGCCAACGAAGGAGAGTAAGAAGAAGAGCTTGATATACCTCTCCTCTCAACCCATGAGTGCTCAAGAAACCTCCAACACACACGAGCTTGAAATATTCTACATCAACATACACAAAGGTACTGTGACACACATTAAGGGAAGAGAAAGCATCACCAGACCTCTCTTTCCTGAGGAGCCGACTAAGAGGAGGAAGATCACCTCTACACCTAAGTGGCCCAAGGCCGCAGTGCGTGCTCAAGCGTAAGGTAACATTTGGCTTAATCTCATTAATAAGGGATTACATGACCACTACAGGCAAGAAAAAGGCTAGTGAGCAACCAACTTAAACCTCCAACTTGCAACCACGACTCTCACCCCTAAATCCTCCTGAAGCAAAGAGGTGAAGGCTTGCCTACAAGATTGCCGCCCGTCTGCGAGTGCTCCCAGTGCACTTTGTGAATCCAGACACCACCAATCCCAAGCCAACCTCTTGTCCGCGTGAAGATCACTTTGGATATTGTCCAAAGTGCTTTAGAGACCGGGTGAAAAGCCTCCCTGCCCTACCTTTGCTACTAATTTTGAAGAAGTTATCTCAATCTAAGGAAACTATCTTAGTTGATGATGTGCTGCACATTAATGGTGTCACTTTCATTCGTCATGCTGATTATGGTAATAGCATCCAATTGTTGCTTGCTAAAAGGCTCAGCATTGTACAAAGTGTTGCCATCACGCCTTATGTCTTCACAGATGCATCAGGAAGAGTCGAGGTGATCCGAGGTGCTGACCTTCTGTGGATGATCAGGCTCATTGGTCCCAAGGTGGTGCAACTAAGCTAGGCTCTTGTGTGTAAGTATGGATGCCAATAATGAGAATGATGATCCCCGCATGTTTCCTTTCCATTTTGTGTGTCATATCCGTGTGAATATTTGTATTGATAGAAAAATCTTTTATCAACAAAGAATAGCCCTGTTGTTTGGAGCCGAGAGACTTGGGGAAATCTTGCGCTCTCCTCATCCTGTCATTCTACCCTTACTAGACTACTACCATTCCTTTGATGTGTCGATCTTCATCCTATTTTGAGCTAAGTTGTGCTAAAGCTCCAAATTGTAATTACCATACTCTATTTTAAAATAAATTGGAGCTGTTTGTGTAATTGTTTACTCTCTCACTTATGGCCTTCTCTAATTTTTATGGTAAGCCTGGGGAGGTTGCTCCAGACTTTTTGGATAATTTGGAAATGGCCTTTCTGGTATCGGGAAGGGATGACGAAGCTACTAAGTTAAGGGCCTTTCCTTTGGTCTTGAGGGAAGGTGCAAAATTATGGTATCAAACTTTGGCACCTGAAGAAAGAATAGACTGGGAGTCCTTAAAGATGGCCTTCATCGAAGAATTTCGCCACCATGAGCCTCCAGAGGAGATATGGAGACAGCTCTTAGAGCTACACCAAACATCACCCAATGACTATAGAAGCTATGAAGGAAAGTTTTCCAACCTGTGGGAGAAATGGTGTGCATCACTAGGTGAAGGAGAAAGGGCGCCAGAATGCCTAAAGAAGGACTATTTCCTGGCAGGGCTTTACCCCATCCTTCGAGAAAAGGTAAAAGGTAAATTCCTAGATACCTTTGATAAAGCTATGACTTATGCAAGGGATAAGGATAGGAAGTTAAAATTCCAAGCTCAACTACAAGGGGGAATGGAGCCTCCACCACTAGCTCAACCTACGGCAAGGGTAGTAGCAGGGACAGGAGCAACAGACCAAGAGTCCTCTCAACAAGAATTACTTCAACAAATCACCAATCAACTAGAGAGTCTGCCCATCAATCTAGTTCAAGGTGTAAGGGCTCCCCAGCCAGGAAATGAACGAAATAGACAAGAAGGACAAAGGCAAGCACGTGAGTACATTTGCTACAACTGTGGAGAGGTAGGTCACGGCATGTATTATTGCCCCCATCCACGACGCTATCAAGGAAATGGTAATCAAAGACGGCCTCCTTGCCAGCAAGTCACTCCTCCTCGAGCTAGGCCACTAAATGGACAAAATGCACACGTGGCTCCACCAATCCAAATATTGAGACCCCCTCCTCCACCACCACAAGCACCAGCAGAGATCCCTCCACTACCATCGGGAGGGGAGGACAGGGCTGTCTCTGTCATAAGTCTTGACAATGGTAAGGATAAAGGGAAAGAAAAAATGGAGGAAGTTGTTGCCATGCCAATAAAGAGAGTTAGGAGACAAAGAACTGATGAAATGGAAGCTTCAGAGCCGGATAAAGGGAATGAGGGTTCCTCCCAAGTGATAGGAGACAAGAAAAGGAAGAGTAGGTCAAGGAGGCACATAGGAGTAGAAGACTTTCCACTTGGGGTAGGATCCATACCTTACGACCTGGTAGTAGATGTGAGTAAGCAAGGACCAAAGATTTCATGGCAGCAACTCCTCCACCTTTCCCCAAAGATGCGTAGAACCTGGTCTAAGATGGTCAGCACCAGGAGGGCTGAGGCAAAGTCAGTTGGGTCTATTAGTGCAAGAGGCATGAAGGATACAGTGCCAGTCATTGATGCAGAGATTAAGATTCAGCGAGTCTCCAATGTGTACGTAGATGGTGGAGCCGAGATTTTTTTTATGACAGAAAAATTAATGCACAGGTTGGGTTTGGAAGTAAACGAGCAAACTTCCTTACAAGCTAAGATGGAAAATAATGTAAGGGTGGCTTGTGTGGGAAAGGTTAATGGAGTGAAGGTTTCAGTTTTTGGTGTTGCAATCTCAATTGATGCTTATGTGATCCCAACTAAGGGGGAGGGCTATCCGCTAATCCTTGAAAGACCTTGGCTTATGGCTATGAATGCTAGGCAAGATTGGGAGACAGGTTCCCTTGAGTTGCGACCAAATCATAAGGTAGGTGGCAAGCAACAAAAAATTGTGTATGACATGAAGCAGGGTAGACAACAAGACCTAGAGATGGAGACTTCTATGGATGAATGGAGCACAAGCAGCTGCTCTTCATCTGAGGATGAGTCATCTGAGGAGGATGCTAGCTCTTTGGAAGTCATGGGTATAATACTGCGAAACCCAGAAGGAGAAGGTGGTCAAGACTCTCTAAACAAGGAAGAAGGATGGCTTAGAGGAGATGCTAGCTAAGGACCTACTAGAAGAAGAGAGAGAAACCTATTTGCAGGTACTAAAGAAGCATGCTGGCCTCTTTATAACTGATTACGAGCACATTAAAGGAGTGACGATAACCCAACACCATATCCAATTAAAGGAAGGTGCCAAACCAGTGGTGCAAAGGCTAAGGAGATTAGGGCTAGTGCAACAAGATGCACTCTTAAAAGAAGTAAAAAGATTACTCAAGGCAGGATTTATCTACCCAGTGGAAGATTCTGAGTGGGTGTCTCCAGTTGTGGTAACACCAAAGAAAAATGGGAAGTGGAGGGTATGTGTGGATTACAAGCCTCTAAACGCAGCCACAAAAAGGGACCATTTTCCTTTGCCTTTTCAAGATGAAATACTAAATGAAGTGGCTGGTCATGAAAGGTACACAGTGTGTGATGGGTACTCAGGCTACTTCCAAATCAGAATTGCAGATGAATACCAAAGAAAGACTACCTTCATAACACCTTGGGGGTGTTTTGCTTATAGAGTTATGCCTTTTGGTTTAACTAATGCCCCAGCTACTTTCCAGAGGTTTATGAACTTGGTGTTTCAACCTTACTTTGGTAAGTCCATACGAGTCTTCATTGATGATTTTTGCATTTACAGCTCTAGGGAAGTACATCTGTCCAAGGTTGATGAAGGTTTCACCCGTCTGGCCCAATTGGGTGGGCAATTGAATAAAGACAAGTGCCACATAGGTGAGAGAAAGGTCACTCTACTAGGCCACGTTGTGTCTCAAGATGGTATTGAGGCTGACCCTGAAAAGGTAAAGACATTGTTAGCTTTACCTACTCCTTCAAACGTGAAGCAACTAATCTCCTTCATTCAAAAGGTTCGCTACATGGGACGATTCATACATCTCCTTTCTCAGGCAATCTATCCTTTGCAGCAGCTCACTAAACACACTACATTGACATGGAGTGAGGAGGGTGAAAGGTGCTTTCAAGAAGTTAAAACCATTTGGAGCTCATTGCCTGTCGTCCTACAACCCACATGGGGTGAATTATTCTATGTAAATCCTAGTGTAGGTCCAGAAGCTCTAGGAGCTGTCTTGATGCAAAAAGACCCAAAGACATCTCTCATGAGACCAGTCTACTTCTCTAGTAGAGTGACGACAGCTGCTGAAAAGGGTTTCAGCGCAACTGAGAAATTGGTGCTAGCTCTTAAGTTTGTAGTGGAGAAGTTTCGGGCTTACTTACTTTCGAGACAATTTGTGGTGATCACAACTGAGGAGGTTTTTCCATATGCCCCACAACACATGAAATTGTCTCAAAGAATAGCAAAGTGGGTGGTGCAGCTTCAAGAGTTTGACTACACACTACAAGTAGAGGATTCCACCCGTGCTTGTTTGGCAGATGTCCTCACACAAAGGTGTTATGAGAAGGCCAAGAAAGAGGCACTTAGTAAGGTACCGCCTATCCCGGAGCCTGAAGTTCTACTAGGAGCACACAATCTGTATTTTGATGGGGCTTACAAGAGGACCAAAGACAAGGCATCAGTAGGCATAGTAATATTAGGTCGAGAGAAGGAGAATATCTTTGCAAAAGGGTTTCATCTAAAAGAGGTTAATTCTAACAATGAAGCAGAGTACCATGCCTTTGTTTTAGGGTTGCAATGTTGTCTTTGTCAGGGCATCACGAAGCTAAATGTTTTTGGTGACTCCATGTTGATTGTTAAGCAAATGGTTGGTGTATGGGCCTGTAAAAATGACAAATTGTCTGTTAAGATGAGGGAAGCAAAGGCCTTGTTGAAGGGTTTTAAAGAAGTTCGAGTGCACTTTGTACCTAGAGATCAAAATCGAGAAGCAGATGCCTTAGCAGGTGAAGAACTACAAACTCTCATAGTAGGTGCTATCCTTGTGAAAAGTCCTTTATACCAGGGAAAGGAGGAGCTGCATGATTTACTTTACTTTCTTGAGCATTGTGAAGCACCCTCTGGTATGAGTAAAAGTGAACGTAGGTGGTTGGCAAAAAAGGCTACCAGCTATAGCTTAGTGAATGAGGACTTGTATTGTAGAGGGAAAGATGTTGTCTTAAGGAGAGTTCCTGCATCCCAAGAGATAAAGGATATTTTGTTTAGTTGTCATGAAGGTGTGTGTGGTGGCCACTTTGCACAAGAGATTACTAGCAGAAAGATTTTACAA
Source organism: Adiantum capillus-veneris (assembly GCF_014529385.1). Lineage (NCBI taxonomy): Eukaryota > Viridiplantae > Streptophyta > Polypodiopsida > Polypodiales > Pteridaceae > Adiantum > Adiantum capillus-veneris. Next base: position 59,665,964 of record NC_140931.1, read on the forward strand.
GCAGGGTTCACGTGGCCAAGCCTTCATCGAGATGTACAACATTGGTGCTGCACATGTGAGGTTTGCCAAAAAGCTGGACCAAGGCGTCTTACCCATGAAAATCAGCATCCAATCAAAACCTATGGGCCATTTGAAAAATGGGGGATAGATGCAATAGGGCCACTACCTTGCACTCAATCAGGGAAGGAATACATCATTATGGGGGTGGAGTACATGACCAGATGGGCAGAAGCTCGTCCCACAAAGCGCATCACAGCCAAGGACGTGAGTGATTTCATTTTTGAATGCCTTTGTTGCCGTTTTGGCACACCTTTGGAGATTCTCTCGGATAGGGGACCGGGATTTCGAGCTGATTTAGTCGGGAAATTGATGAGCAAGTTAAAAATCAAGTGCAGGCACTCTACACCATACTACCCTCAATGCAATGGTCTTGTGGAAAAGGTAAATGGTCTTATATGTAAAATCATCACTAAGCAAGTGCATTTACATCCTAAGGCATGGGACAAACACCTAGATGCAGCACTTTGGGCCTATAGAACATCCTTTAAAACATCCTTGGGGTATACACCTTTTCACTTGGTTTACGGGCAAGAGGCACTATTGCCTATAGAAGTGGAGCTAGCGAGCCTCCGAGTTCTAAAAGCACATCAAGAGGATAGTCAAGAGAAGCGGGTGGAAGGAAGAATCATCGATTTGGAGAGGTTAGGGCTAGATCGAGAGTCAGCAGTGAAGTACTATGCAGCCCAGGCAGAGAAGAAACGAAAGAAGTTCAATCGCAACCTTGTCAAGAAAGGTATCAAGGAAGGTTCTTTAGTGCTCAGATTCGACAATCGCTTTGATCGCAGGTAGGATGGTAAGTTCTTGCTTAAGTGGGAAGGCCCTTTTGTAGTGATACAGAGGTTCTCAAATGGTAGTTACCAACTAGGTGACCTAGATGGTAAGGTACATCAGACCCCGATAAATGGTTGGCGATTGAAGGCCTACCAATGTCGTCTTTCACGGCCATATGCTGGTGAAATCAATGCTAAGGATGGTTCAGAAAAGGAAAAATAGAGAAGAAAAAAAGACAAAAAGAGAATGCTACCAGTGAAAGTGGATATTGACAATGGATGGGGTGTGGCTTTCAAGGGTCTAGGAGACCAGTTGTTAGTCATGGATGGATACAATTATTCATCAGAAAGGACTAAACAGGGTGCATCAGCCAAGAAAGCAGTAACATGGCAAATTCAATTGGTACCAGGTGGGTAAGTATTCAAGAGAACCCTATTGTAGCACAACCTACAGCTAGAGGCATCAAATACCTCTAGCTTAAGGGGGAGGGCTATATGATGCATGGTTTTTAGGACCCCTTCTGAAGATGCAATAAAGGCACAGTCAGTTGTTGGGGAGATGAGGATACTCTAGTCCAAGGGATCTCGAAAGAGAAGAAAAATCTACTTCACAAGCACCAAAGAGTAAAAAGTGCCATGGACAAAAGATACGTGGGAACGAGCTCTTATGCATGCCTACAACCTATATCTTACAAAATAGCCCATTCTAGGTGTGAATTTCTAGTGAAATTTACACGAGGATGCTCGTGTGGACTCACAGCACAGCATACTCCGTTTTCACTTTTTTACCGACAGTAAATATTTTTTACCTACAGCAAATATTTTTCACCTACATGGTAAATACAAATCACTTTTTACCTACAGTAACTTTTTTTACCCATGGTAAATATTTTTTACTGCACCATAAGTATTTGGTAGGTAGCCGTTCACTGTTACTAGAAGCAGTGATTGGGCATCAACAATGCAGTTACAGGAGGAGAAAAGGGGAAAATCTTATGGTAAAGGTGAGTCAACAGGGATAAAGACTTTTGAGTTGAAAAGAGACATGCTGATTTTTTCAAAGAACACATGTCAAAAGAAGCCATGGTTGAGGATTTTTTGAGAATTTGATATTCAGGAGGACCCAACAGGTCTCCCCCTGACATGTGCAGAACCTCCAGTTTCAACAGCCACCTTACCTGCTCTTAAATGCTGGTCAAGGCCTTATCCCCATGTGCCACAATCAGAAAAATCATCATTTACCCTCCCCTCTCACATCACTCTAGAGAATATCTTGATGGTGACATATCAGGTGACCTCAATCTGTTGACCACCCTAAGCAAAAAGTAACCCCAATCAGCGGATTTAAGCATGTTTATCCCTAATCCTAAACCCTCTCAGAAACCTATATAAGGAGGCCTTCTCTCACTCAAAACCAACACTTCACCCACTTCACCAAGCAATGAAGCTATGACGACATTGCTCACAACGAGGAGCTATGGATGGAGCTCTACTCTCTCTCCCTCTCTCTTTCTCCCGCTAGTATGCTACATTACTAGCCCTAAAACCTAAATAAGGAGTCTTCTCTCATGCTCCATGGCCACCATCCTCGCCATCATTCTCTAAGGTATTGATGTGTTGCTAGTAGGATCATACCTACTTGCTGGGTTGATTGTTTTTGACAAGGGGTTATGCCATCCTTGGCTTGCTTCTCTATATCCTTGTTATGTATGATCAGATGCCGTTGTATTGTCTTGTGTATATATATGCTACATAAGGTCCCTAAGCTTCGTTTCTATGTGTATTGCCATATGTTTTGATGCCATCATAATGCCAGAAGTCTCACTTGACTATGTGCACTACGTGTGAGGTCCCTAAACCTCTTAATTTAGGGTGGTGCCCCCTTTGTTTTGTTCTTTGCTTATTTGCATGAGGCGTGGTTTGTGGAGTGCGCACGAGTACAGAGGCCACCCGATTGCACTGCTCTTTTTCCCACTATCATCTACAGCCACTACAATGTAGAGTTTGCCATTTTTTGTCCTAGGTAGAGGACCCATAGCATCAATGCCCCACTTTTCAAAGGGTCCATTTGCAAGAACTATTTGCCTCGGGCCATGCACCAACCTTCTATTTCCATTTATCTGACAATTCTGACAACTTTTACACCAATGTTGAACAGCCACATGCAAACTTGGCCAAACATACCCCGCAAGCAAAATCTTCTTCAGAGTTAATTCTTGGGCAAAACGACCACCACATGCCTCTTCATGCAAACCTTTTAGAATGGCTGGAATTTCCTCGATAGTTGGTATTCTTCTGCACACTTGATCCTTCCCTCTTTGATAGAGGGAGCCTTCTAGGAAGAGATAGAAACTTGCCTTCTTCATGAGTCTCCTTTTCAGAGCTTTAGTGAAGTCTTGTGGAAACTCGCCCTCCAAAATGTAGCTAATAATGGGAGTCAATGACTCCAATCCCTGGTATCTTGGTTGCTTCACAGCAGTTGCCACCATGATGACCTGCACTTCTTTCTCAACACATGTAACCACTTGCTGTGCAAGTAAATCGGCATCTTCATTCTGTTTCCTAGGAATATGATATAGTTGCACTTCTTCAAACCGATTAAACATCCTACGAATGGCATGAACTTTTGTCCTTAAGCTTTCATTCTTGCATGCCCAAATGCCTAAAATCTGTTTAATAATGAGAAGTGAATCTCCTTTTACCATGAGACGTTGTATACCTTGGTCAATGCACATCTTCAAACCATGAAGTAGTGTGTCGTATTCTGCTTCATTGTTGCTAGTTGAACCTGGTAGATTGACCTTCTCTTTCATGACCACCTCTCCACTTGGGTTGAGCAACACTAGCCCTCCCCCTGCTTTCCCTGTGGATCGTCGAAAAGCTTCATCAAACAACAAGGTAAAAGCATTAGGAATACTTTTTGGTGGTGGCAATGGTAGGGTCTTTACTTGAGGAACTTTAATTTCCTTCTCATGTACCCTATAAGTGAGAATCCCTGCCAATTGTGCACGCACACTATCTTCTACCTTGAAAGAGTATTGGAACTCTTGCAACTCCATAATCCACTTTGAGATCCTAGTACTAAGATTCATTTGAGATGACACCCAAGGGAACAAATTTTCTACAGTGAGAATTACAAAACGTTTTGGTAGCAGGTAGGATCTAAACTTTCTCACCGCAAACATGAGAGAAAGCATCATGAGTTCTGATTCTGTGTAGCCTCTCTCCAAAGCATTCATGAACCTACTAGCAAAGTAGATGGGTCGCATCCTGGTACTGTGGGGATCTTGTTGTAGCAACACAGCACCAATTGTTTCCCTTCCAACACTAGAGATAATAAAGAATGTGTACTCCCAACAAGGAGGCATGAGTGTTGGTAGCTCTAACACAATGACTTTAATGTTACAAAAGTACTCTTCAAGCTCATCAGACCATGCAAATTCTACTTGTTGTGTCAAATTTTGCAAAGTATGAAGCAACTCCGAAGCTAAGTGAATAAATCGTGACATATACTTCACCTTTTGAATGAATGAGATGACCTCTTTAAGATTATTGGGTGATGGGAGCTCAATAAGAGCCTTTGCCTTTGAAGGATCCACCTCAATGCCTTTATAGGAAACCTTGTGACCAAGCAAGATCACTTCATCCTCACCTATGTGACACTTGTCGGGGTTGAGTTGACCTCCTATGTCGTAGAGCTTCTTTAAACCTTCTTCTACCCTTTGTAGATGCAATGATTTTGAGCTATAAATGCAAAAATCATCAATAAAAACCCTAATGGACGTTCCAAAGAATGCTTGAAACACTATGTTCATGAAGCGTTGGAAAGTTGCAGGAGAATTTTTCAGGCCAAATGGCATGACTCTAAAAGCATAACAACCCCAAGGAGTGATGAAGGTTGTTTTCAATTGGTCCTCCAATGCAATCCCTATTTGAAAGTTACCTGAGTAGCCATCACACACAGTGTACTTCTCATGACCAGCTACCTCATTCAGTATCTCATCCTGAAATGGGAGGGGAAAGTGATCTCTTTTTGTTGCCTCATTGAGTGGACGGTAATCCACACACACCCTCCACTTTCCGTTTTTCTTAGGAGTGACAACAACGGGAGAGACCCACTCTGAATTCTCCATTGGATAAATGAAACCTGCTGCTAGAAGCTTTCTTACCTCCTTGAGTAAAGCCTGCTCCTTGATGACTCCTAGCGTTTGTAGCTTCTGAGCCTTAGGTGTGGTCTCTAGCTTTAACTCAATTTTGTGTTGAACAACATCTACTCCACGCACATCGGTGTAGTCTTTAGCAAAAAGCCTAGTAAATTTCCTTAACACACCTTTGAGCTCCTCTCTTTCATCCTTTGTAAGTGTTGTAGATAACATACCTTCTAGCATTCTTTCATCTTCCACTTTTTGGCTCTCTTGGGAGCCTACCTCTTCCAAACTTGGGCAAGAGGTCTCCTGGTTGCTTGGCTTAAACCTTACCCCCATGAATTTGATGGAAGACTCCTCTTCACTAATGCTGCCGCTACTTTCTCCTTCTGAAGTGCTATCGGTCCAACCTTCCTTCGTCTCACTTTGAGATGATTCTTCATGGAGGTCCTCTTGGCGTTGCTCCTTCATGTCAAACACAACCTTCTTATGATTGTCATTCCTGCAAATTAGCTTTCCACTCTCCCAATCCTGCAAAGCTCGCATTTTCATTAGCCATGGTCTCCCTAGGATAAATGGGTAACCATTTCCTTTGGTAGACATGACATAGAAATCCATTGCCTTCCTTATGCCAAAGGCCTCCACAAAAACATTTTTACAAATGCCTACGCACCTAGCCTTGCTATTGTTTGCCATCTTGACTTTAATTTCAGGTGTCTCATGGATGTGCATGCCTAGTTTTTGCATGAGTCCCTCTTTCATGATGCAAATTTGTGCACCCCCATCCACTAGACCTTTCCTAACTAATCTTCCTTTGATGTAACAATCTAGCACAGGTGTAATATCATCATTCATTTCAGCATGTTCAATTTTTACAACAGGCACACTATCTTTTACCATTCTCCTCGTGCTAACTGCCTTTGTTAAATCCCTCCTAACTTGTGGACATAATGCAAGAAACTGAGGCCATGAGATATCAGGACCCTTACCTCTCATGTCTTCCAATAGGTTGTATGGAGCCATACCATGTCCAATAGGGAAGTCTTGGAGGTTGATACGAAGTCGAGTCCTCTTAGCTTCCTTGGTCTCCTTTGCCTTCTTTTCTCGTCCCTGCTCACTTTGTGATGTAACTCCTTCTTTCTCCTTACCTTTCCCTCGGCCACGCTTAATGCCATTTGCTTCCATGTCAACCTCTCTTGAATTTGTCACCTCTACCACATGCACATTTGGGTCTGGCAAAGGTGGAACTCCTTCCACTCCTTGTGAAGGTGGTCTTGCTCCATTTGGCCTTTGTAGAAGCCGTGGTTGCTGACTAGTTCCTTCACCTGCATTCATCACTGGGTAATTCAAGTTAGATCTCCCTGGCTCCCCACGGGGCCAAGGACAATTATACATCCCATGTCCAGACTCACCGCAATTCCAACATTGCAAGACTCTCTTAGGTCGTGAATCTTGCTCTTCAGACTTCTTTGCTTGTCCCTTTGGACCTACAGCTTGTGCAAGGTGAATTGACAGGCTGCTTAAAGATTCATTTAACTTCTCAATCACTTTCGCCATTACCTAAGGAAGCTCCCTAGATGTTGATGCTTGTGACTTACCTTTGGGTCTAAGACCTTCGATTGGAACCTCCCCCCTTAAGCACTTGAGTTTCCTATATTTCTCAGCAGCCCTAGTTTCAATTGCATCAAAGGTAGCAGGTGCACCCGCCTCAACTTTTACCTTAAGGTTAGGAAAGAGTCCAACTTATGAGAAACAATGTCTTGCCATAGTTTTTCAGTGTTTTGGGAATCAAAGAATTTTTTTCTTGAAACGATTCAAAACTTTTGTGTAATTCTCCTTAACACTAGGTTGGTAATGGGACACTTTTATGTCCTATTAAGTGACCATTTTCCTTGAATTATGTCAAGAGTTTCAAAATGGATTTTGGGGTGCTATCTATCTAGAAAGCTCATGAGCTGAAAAAAACTCGACATTTTTTTGGAATATCAATTCCATCTTTAACCTTGTCCTGGCACAACATTTCACAAACTAAACTGTGTGAAAAAACGGATCCTGTTTTTGGCTTTTTTCAATTTTTTGCAACTATACCACTCTAGAATTCATGTTTGTGAGGTCTATAATGCTAGAGAGCTATCTTTAGTAGTCCTCAACATGTCTTGATGCTTCTAGGGAGAAATAAATGTTAAAGCTGTAAGTTATGACCAAATTACAAAAATTGTCAAATCCTGTTTTTTAGCCAATTTTAACTCTTCTATGATTTTTTTGGTGGCTTTCATGATATCCAAATGCAGTTTTGATTTTCTATGTCGCATATTGTAACATAAAGCTAATATTCCTTGAGTTTTGGGGCACCTAATACCCTATTTTGCATAGTAGACAACGATGATTGATTTTTTCAATTATAGAAGAAAACAAAACATTCTAGTATATCAAGTATAGCTTTTTCAATATTGTTAGTTTCTTGTGACAACTACATGCATTTTGTAGGTAGTAACCATATCTAGTCATAAGGATCAAATTTGGCTAGATATTGAATAGTTTCTATGGGATTCTACAACTCATAATGTTGAACCCAGATTTTTCATGTTTGCTGTATTTAGCACTTCATCTTTGTCCCCAAGATTCCCCTTGGTAAGAGATGTAATATTCTTTTGACATGCTCCATGGCTCCTTATGAACCTAAAGAACAATAGGGAACTAAGAAAACATGCATATATTATTTGTATTGAGCTTGGCTATAGAAACTTTGATGATAGGTTTGCAGAATGGTAAAAATTCAACTTTTTTGTACCTATTTCTTTTGGCAAAACAAAAAATAGTGATTGAGAAGCAGTCATATGTTCTGGTCACCAACCCATTGAAGTTAACTAGGGAATTTATCTCAAGTGCTACAAAAATCCCTAATCTTATTTTTATGCAACAAAACGTAAGAAATGACTGTTTTGATGAAAATGTACTGGTCGATCAACTTTGGAGGCTTGGTGTGACCAAAAGATGATAAATTTTACAAGTTTCTTATTTTTTACATGTGTAGAAGGCCTTGAACTATAACCTCATGAAAGGATTTTACAAAATGAGTGGATCTACTATGGTTTTGGAGGTTTTTTTCAAAACCCTGAAAGGACACTTTTATGTCCTATTAGGTTGCCAACCTAGTGTTAACTTCCTCAGAAAAAGTGTCAAACCAAGTGCTAGCATCTTTCCTAAGGACCACCTCAAACATTTCTATACGTTCTTGATCCTTTACTATCCTCTTTATACGGCAAGACATCTTGAAATTCGCCAAAAATAATTCTGCATCCTCTCCAGGCTCTCCAAAGAAAAGAGGATATCTTGACATTTGGCGTTGGCTCTCCATTGAATTGATTCCAAAGTGACACACGTTTTTTTTTTTCAATAATATTTCTAAATTGCAATCTATTCTACAACAAAATAAAAATATTCACATCAAATGACCTATGATAATCAATAAGAGGTAGGATGACAGGGTTTGGTGACGCGAGAATTTCTCCTACTCTTTGGGCACCAAACATTAACACCATACGCTGTTGAAAATGGATTTTCTACTAATTGCAATGTTTACTCTAATGTGTGGAGTGAAATGGAAGGAGAAAACCTCTATTCCTGGGCCATTATCCATGGTCTATGCATGCCTTAATTCTTAAAACAAAACAAAAATATAGACGTCCAGACTAAGGTCGTACCTAATGAGAGGCAAAATAAAAGGATTCACTGAAGCGTTTATTTCATCCAACCTACAAGGGCCCAAAATTCTACGAATTACTCGTTGAAATTGTAACTTAGTACTAACAATTATGTGCACCTTTTGCCTTGCAATGGGAATAAAAGGATCATACAAATTCTCGTGATTCATGCAACCTACTTGACTATGCTAAAGGTTGAACCTACACAAAAACATACACAAGCCCTCTTCAGTGGTGGCACCAAAATTGAGGCGGTCCGGGGGCGGGCAACAAGAGAGGTGACCTCTAAACACCCCTCAAGGCTCCTATGTTGCTCAATTGGGGTTGGGGGCAACCACAAGCACAACACAACAACCAACCCACAGCCAAACCCAAACAAGATAGGGGCACCACCTAGTTAGAGAGCGAACTAGGACGCAAAAGAGGAGAATCCCTTAGCAAAACAATCGAGAAAGAAGGGTACACTATCACTAATTTAAATGCTACAAATACACACACCAAACACACACACATACACATACACACACACAAAAGAAAGAGAGAGATCTTTTTGCCAGAATTAATCTTCAATTTTAATGATTGACGTGGGTGTATGAAGAGCTTGGAGGAGAGTCAAGAGACACGATTCAGTTTGATGATGTTGCAATCTACACATTATCTTAGGTTTATGGGAGACCTATCACCATACAACCCTCTTATAATGTTTTCCCAAGCTTCACCTTCAACCAAACGAGATGAGGTTTCCAAAATGAAAATGCAGCACCTTCAACCAAACGAGATGAGGTTTCCAAGCGTGAATTGGAGAGACTCAAGAGAGTTTTGACCCGCGAATTGTACCCAACTTATTGATTGATATGCAAGAGTAGGTACAAATTTGGTTGGAAGTTATGAATCACTCACTCCCTTGCAATGTTACAACTAGCTCAAAGAATCTTTCCTATACACCACATGTAATGGTGCATAGAGAGCTCACTCTCACTCCCTAAAACTAGGATGTTGAATGGCATGCTCAAATTAGTGAGCAATAGTGTAGGGATCCTTGCCATTTACAAAGGAAGAAGGGCTCTATTTATAGGTGAGGAGAGCCCTAATTAGGATTATAGCTAATTAACATTTTCATAGAAAATCATGTTTATGAAATTTTTTGTATGTTCTTATGAGAGTGGGGCTCTCTTGTCTCTTGAGTCATATGGATGTGGGCTTAAGAGGAGAGAATTATTGAGGTGAAATAGAGAATATTCTAGAGAGGTGAGTGATTTTTTGTGTGAGGTTGCCTACTCCACGGTAGAGTAGAGTGGGTGCAATTTACAAAAAAAAGGTTAGCAGTTAGTGTTAGTAGTTTGAAGTCAGTAGGATGGGGTAAAATTACATGGCATATGCACTCAAGGTGCATTATATGATTTATATAATGATAAAAATTAAGAGAAGAATGAGAATATACACAATTTGGTGGAAACCACAAGATGTAAATGAAATTTTTCACCTTCTCCTCCAGTGAATGAAGCGGTTGTAGAACTTTGTCGGTGCAGTTCTTGTGACCATGGGGAAGTTGAATTCTCCATGATCAAAATCCTCCTTTTGCAGGGCTTGAAATTGGTTATTTGCTGATTTTTTCTCTTTTATGAAAGGATGAAAAGGTTATGGTATTATGAATTTGATTCTAGAGAGAGAAATTGAGTTATATGTGTGTAGAGATGATAATCTTTTGAGCTATGGAGTAAGGAGAGATGGAAATGGTGAAGAAGATGAAGTAAGCCATTGACGAAGGAAATTTGGAATGGCGGCCTCTACACCAAAACAAACTCCATTGCGCCACAAGGGAAATGAAATAAGGGCACCACCTAGTCTTGGAAGCGTGGGCTAGGACCGCTACACAAAGAGAGAGAGAGAGAGAGAGAGAGAGAGAGAGAGAGAGAGAGAGAGAGAGAGAGAGATCACTATGAATGAAGCATTAACCTTAGTGTGTGTACAAGGAATGGATGACTTCAAACACTCCCAACACAAATAGCATGTAGATTACCAAACAACCACTCAAGGATTAGCCAAGATCACATCAAGCACTCTCACACATATATAAAAGATTTCTCTTAATTAACATAGTAAGAGAAGGAGAGGTTACTAGCATGAAACAATTTGCACTCTAGAATGTGCAAGAATAGAGTGAATGAATGAGCTTATGGGCTCATGGTGAGTGATACAAAGACTCAATGGGGCTGAGGGAGGCTTGAAATTACAAAGGGGAAGGCCTCTTTATATAGGAAAGAGAGTGATTAGGAGTGAGGTTAAGATCCAAGTGTAATTTGTACAAATGAAGCTTGATTAGGGACATTCAACCAATGAAGAAGCTCCTTCCAAGGGATTTGTTAACCAATTAGCTCCATCATCACTTGTGTTGTCTTCACTCCTTCCTCCATATCTTGAGTCCAAGAGCTTCCTTATTTTAAAATGTAAAGAATCTACATAAAATCAATACATATCTAGTAATAATAGAAAGGGGTTGAATGAGAACTTATGAATTACAACAAGATTAAGCATGACTTGAGAGGTGATTAGAAGAGGAATTTTGATGGGTTTTTGAGCTTTAGAGAGAGGAGGAAGGAGAGGAGGGTGAGAAGACTAATGGCTGATTTTAGAGAAGGTCTCAATGTGGAAAAGGAAGGGTGTGTGTATGTAAAGGTAGAGGGGTGGTCTCCACCACAGTTGAAAAAACTGGCATCCGCCATTTTGGCCATATCTCCTAGATCGTAGATGTAAAAATTATAAAAAAAATATGGCCAGAATCTCCAACTTGTCAGCTACAACTTTGATGAAGACAACTTTTCTTGGATCAGAGTGGAAGTATTTTTTCAAAATTCAGCAAAATCATGTGTCTGGTTCCTTCCTTTACCAAGTCTTCCACTTGGGTCCCATTTGTTTGAATCATCATATAGCTCCAAAGCCATGATGATATGAGCCACTCATGACCCTTGAATCATGGGTGCATGGCTCCACAACCACATCATATCTTTTCTTTTCACATTTACATATTTTCCCTTCCCTTTACCACTAGGTTCTCCCTCTACCTTTCACCTCCGGTGAACTAGTCAAGAAAAAATTCCTATCAAATCATTTTTTTAAAAATTTTTCCAAGAGGTTGTTCTCACTCTTTCTTTTATTGTAAACCTCTAGAAGCAAGGAAAACCAACAAAATATAATAAACAGAAATTTGTGATAGGCTCGGATCATAGCCCCCCCAAACCTGGCTAGGGGTATTTATGCCTCTAGCCTACTTTCTTTGATCTTGAGCTGACCTTATCCTGATGTGATAAGGCTTTAGACACCATCCATTTGTCCTGGTCTTGTGCACTTTACCATCAGTGTCTTGAAGTCTGTAAGAGCCATTTTTGAACTTTTTGGTGACCAAGAACGGGCCTTCCCATCGGAAAAGAAACTTTCCATCCTTACAAGTGTCGAAGCGATTGTCATATCGAAGCACCAGAGATCCCTTTTTGATGTCTTTGGATGCTAGCTTTTTGTTGAACTTTTCTCTGCGCTTCTCTGCTTCTTGAGAATAGTGGTTGATGGCTTCTTCACGATCCAATTGCAGCCTCTCTAGATCCATGATCCTTTGATGTACTTTCTCCTTTTGAGAGCCTACCTGGATACCCAATATTCGAAGACTTGTTAACTTCACTTTAATGGGCAAAAGCGCCTCCTTTCCATAAACCAAATGAAAGGGTGTGTACCCTAATGTGGTTTTGAAGGAGGTTCTATAGGCCCATAGAGCTCCATTCAGGTGTTTGTCCCAATCTTGGTGCCTGGCATGTACCTGTTTGGTGAGAATTTTGCAAATGATTCCATTTACCTTTTCCACCAAACCATTGCACTGAGGGTAGTAAGGAGTAGAGTGTTGATGCTGAATATTTAGCTTCTTCATGAGTTCTCCTACCAAGTCTGCTCTAAACCCTGGTCCTCTATTAGATAGTACTTCAAGAGGGGTGCCAAACCGGCAACAGATGTGGTCAAAGATGAACTGACTCACATCCTTAGCAGTAATTCTATTGGTCGGCATAGCCTCAGCCCATCTAGTCATGTAGTCTACTCCCATGATGATGTACTCTTTACCTGACTGAGTGCGTGGTAGAGGCCCTATGGCATCAATTCCCCACTTCTCAAAGGGCCCATATACCTTTATTGGGTTCTGAGGTTCAGCTATGAGCCGTTGTGGTCCTGCTTTCTGACATTCATCACATGTTTGACACCAGTATTTGACATCACGATGAAGACTTGGCCAAGTAAACCCAGCTTGTAGAACCTTTCTACTAGTGATGTCGTGTGCAAAGTGTCCTCCGCACATATCATCGTGACAAGCTTTTAAAATCTCTTTAATTTCACTCTTCAAAGGCACTCTCCTAAGCACACCATCCTTACCAAGACAATACAAGTCATCATTTACTATGCGATACCTGGTAGTCTTCCTAGCTAACCATCGCCTTTCCCCTTCATTCAAGTGTTTAGGAGCCTCTCCTTGCTCCAAAATGTGCATAATATCTTCCAAGTCCTCCTTGCCTTGCTGAAGTGGAAGTTTGATGGCCACTGCTCCCACTATTGACTCATTTAACTTTGATGATGCTAGGTGGTCTGCATCCTTGTCTGGTCTCTTGGCACATGATGTACCATGAAAGTTGCAGGTTTGTGATAGGCTCGGATCACCATGAAAGCTACAGGTTTGAGTGAGAGATGGAGAAGAATGAGTGTATGTGTGTGGAAGTGGGAAAGGAGGTGAGAGAAGACTATGGGTTACTTTGTGAGAAAAATGGGCAGACTGGGGTCCACTCAAAAAATCATATCTCACCGGTGGTTGCTCCAAAAATCACCAAAATTTTTGAGGTGATTATTCAGCTTTTGTTCCACATTTTCTCTATTGAACACCGCTCCAAATTCAAAGTGGAGATGGGTGCCAAAAATCTCAGCAAAAAGCCTAATTTTTATGCCTGCAAAAGTCTTTTAGTGGCCCCCTTCTTTGTTGAATTTGTACAATGCATCCAAGAGTGAGCCACTCCTTTGTCACATCATAATACAAAGCATCCAAGTTGCCCTTTACACATGCATGGAGGAGGATTATTGGTGAATAAAGCAATATATACATGGTGGGACTAATGTATGGACTATTCATGGATTTTAGCTCAATGAGCACATGGTGTTAGAATATTGAGTAAAAAATAAAAAAATAAATATGGAGGAATTATGGATATGGAAAGATATTGGAATCATATGATATGGTCTCTCTTTGTATTATTTTGGGTGAAAGAGGAAAAGGTATGCAAGTAAATGAAAATAATATAATAAACCTGACTAAGAAAGTAGAAATCAATTTTTTTGTTTTCACGAGGGTGAGAGTGAAAATGTGGGGGTGATTTGTATAAAAGAAAAATATGAGGTTAGAGTATGTACACATTGGCAAAAAATACACTTATGGTGCAAGAGGATGAAAGAAGGCATACATAAGTTTAATAAAACACACACCTAGGTATAAATATTTAAATAAAATATCAAAATAATTATAAAAATCCCTATATTTAGGCCATATATATAATGAAATATTTACACACAAAGAGGCCATAATATACCTTTTTTTATTTTTTTATTTTTTTTGGCTCAACTAGCCCAGTGACTAGCTAATTGAGGGTTTTTTAAGAAAATACGAGAAAAGTCCCCTAACTCACACACGCCTATATACAATGAAATGGTAGGGATAGCCATAGTGTTTGGGTGAATTTGGTAGGGTGAGGTAGCTCACTATGACAATTTAGAATAGCCAAAAAACGACTATCACCACCAAAAAGAAGAGACTATATGAAATCCTATGCCGCGTGGAAGAGATTATCCAAGCTCAAGAAGTTCAAATAGGGAGGAAAGAACATCTCTTTTCTTACCTATGATGGCACCTTTGGTGCTACGGACAAAGTCTTGGCCTTTATTCAAAAATTTGATGCGGCATTTGGAGATGAGGTCTTCACAGAGTCCTCAAATCCGTATCATGTAGCTATGCATTTTCAAAAGTCCTCCAGGCAATGGTGGACTAGTCTATAGGCAAACGATGAAGCTCCACGAACATGGAAAGCTTGAAGAGCTTCCATCATGAAGCAGTTTTTGGCTACCGATGCCAAAGACAAAGTACTCACCGAATGGAAACACTTGAAGCTCTCTCCCTACTACAAATGTCTTCAAAAATACGTAGACAAGTTTTGGGACTTACATCTCAAAGCCACTGTCGTAAAAAAGATGGATTTCGGAGAGCAAAAACAACAATTTTGTGCGGGTTTAACTGAAGATATGGTGGAGTATGTCAACTCCCAAAGTCCAGGCACCATATGTGTGGTCGTACACCATACCATGGTGGCTTCACAAATCCATTTCCAACAAAGGCTAAGAAAAATCTTAAGCCCACGGAGAACAAGCACCGTAAGAATGCCCCTAAGGGGAAGGACAATAACAAAACTAAGGAGAAGGGAGTTTATAAAGCCAAAAATAAACTCTCTTTTGAAGAGCTTGAGCGTTATCATAAAGATAACCGTTGTTTCAAGTGCGGGGAGAAAGGGCGTGTCTATCATTCTTGTCCACCACAAGAATACACAAAACGAGCCTCCTAGAGCTACCTTGGTCGAAATCCAAGAAGAGGAAGCTCACCACAAAGGATCTCCTCTATGCCATGCTTGGGGAAAGGTAAGAGAACATGATGCTTTTATTCTCTTTGAACGTGGTTCTACTCACAATTTCATATGCACAGAGTTGGCCGCCAAGCTAGGCATTCTAGCCTAAGAGATGGGAGATGTCCAACCCGCTCATGGTGCTTTCAAGGGGCAAGAAGCTTCAGTCACTCACTTAATTGGGAAATTGAGCTCCATGTCCAAATTATGTGGACAAAGAGGACTTCTTTATCTCTCCTCTCAAGCATGAGGATGTAATCCTAGGGGCACCATGTTTTGATTGCATGGCTGCCAATGTTAAATTCCCTGAAAGGAAAATCTAATTTAGGTTCAACGAAAATGATATGTACATAGATGCTAAGGAGTTGGGGTAACACCATACTGATTGTACATATGCAACCTTTCAATATGTAAATAAAGAGCTCTATTTTCGTGTACTTTATTTTTGTTAAATATTCTCAAAATGAAGCTAGTGCTTTAGCAAAAGAAAATATAAATAATCACAAGGAATTAGAGTTATCCAATTTTCTCAAGGGATTTCAAGATGTTTTTATTGACGACATCCCTTGTGAACTACCTCCTAAACGAGGCAATGATGACCATGCAATTGAACTTCTCCCAAGAAGCTCACCGCCTACTAAACTTCCTTATAGAGTTTCTCAATCTCAACAAGAGGAGATAATGCGGCAAGTGCATGAGTTAGTTCAGAAGGGCATGGTCTAGGTCATCTCCATTTTGTTCACCCGTGCTATTAGTGCAAAAGAAAGATGGTGGTGCAGCCGAAGTTGGTCCAAGCTATGATATGGTCTATGCCAAGCAAAGGTAGAAGCCGAGTGCAGTGCAGAAGGCTAGGGCAGGTACCAAAGCCCTATGCATCCAAAGGATAGCGGAGGTGTATGCTCGATGTGGTTTTTTAGGCCAAAGGTGTGCTGCAAATAGACAAGCAGGTTGGTGTCCTACTGTGCCTAAGATGTGGGTTTTATGTCCAAGAATGTAGTGTTCAATGTGCTTTCCAAGCTATTCCAGACGGCTCGTCAAACGGAGCCGCGGTGCTCAAGATATCGCAGTTTAAAGGAAGAGTGTGTAGAAGACTCCAAACGGACAGGACAGATGGGGATAGGTGGCCCGGGCTGATGTCATTGTATATATGTGTAGTGCTTGAGTTGTGGAGCATGCCTGTCTTTTCGGATTGCGAATCCGAGCTCTGGATAGCAAGATATGGTCAGTTGAAGATTTTCCGGGGGCCGGGTCTGAGAGCACTTGGTTGCATTCAAGGATGTGCCATCTGGCTGTCTTTTGAGCTTCGCCAAGGTTTTGGGTGGAAGGGTGAGTCATGTGGAGCTAGCACGAATCGACTACACATCAATTGGATGCATAGTCGGCAAGATACAGCAAGACGAAGTCAGGAGCATTTGACAATGGGAGGTTTGCAAATGCTTTTTAGCTTTTTTTGATACCTCGAATGATGGCATTGAGGATCCCAAAATGGGGCAGGAGGCAGAGGATTTGAAAGTGGATGCGGTGGATAGGCCAACTGGGCAAGGCAAAGCACAGTACCCAATGCAAGTAATAATGAGGTTTGTTTTGTAGTTTAGAGGGTGGGTTTTGTGAGGGCTTGAAGGTCACCACGTAGACCTGGGAAGATCCCATATGCGCACGAACGGGTCAAGCTCGCGCTGTATAAGAGCAAAGGCGTGGCCTTTATTGGGGTATGAAGCCAGGGAGTGAGCTCCCGTTGCGCAAGCTATGGCGGATGCCCATGGGCATTGCGTGGGGCATTTCAGCGGCCCCGTTGGGCGTATGGTGGTGGTTTTGGGCAAGCCGGGCGGTGTGAGTGGGATGAAAACACATAGAGCGCCTCTATAACGACCCAACACACACTCTTGGGAAGATACACACACACACTATGGGGCACCACTCGGCTTACACAACACACCTGGCCGAGACAGGGAACACACCTCTGGAGTGAGAGGAGAGAGACTATCCACGTGCCCACTCCACACAGACACACACACACACACCCAAAAAACTCAGCTCAAAAGAGGAGAATTTCTGATGTTTAGATACAAATGAGCTTGGGCCAACACCAATGGGGCAAACAGCTCACACAATATGGGTAAAAGATACCAGATACAATCACAAACTAGAGCAGAAACTTCGCTCATAGGAGAAACTTACACAGAAAAACAGCAGGAAAAGAGTGAGGAATTTGGCAAAATGGACAGAGCCATCGCGTCCGGAACGGCCCAAAACCCCAGTCTACAATGTCAAAGTGCTCAAATCCGACCTCGGATGAGCAGTTTACGGCCAAAACAGGCTCCAAAAACACCAAAAACACACCTGCGGCTGTTCCTCCTCTCTTCTCCACGTTTTTTCTGGTCTTCTCTCTGTTTTTTCAGTTCCTACACTTAGCTTTTTTAGTTGGGCACCCTTGGCCTTTTAGATGACCTCAAACGGACCCCGAACAGGCCAAAAATTGACCTCGCAGTGCATAGTTGTCACCTTTTTGCATCATTCGCACACCTGGCACTCAGCTTTTTTCAAATAATGCATCTCGCCACCACATGAAGTGGCCCCAAAAAGTGGTCCTAATGATGACCTTTCTGCATAAATTTCACCAGAAAACACCCACGTTGTATCCGTCCTCATCCGCGTGCAAATATTGACCTCGTTCGCCCTCCTGACGCCACTAGATGCCATCTGACGCACCTGCTTACCTCATGTCGTCGGCCCGCGGATAGCTTCCTCGAGAAGTTTTACGCGCTATAAACTCCTCCTTATTGTAGAAAAAACACACTAATATTGGTAATAGTGAAAAACGATGCAGTAGATACACCCTGTCCTACCTGTACACATGTGGGCCCCACATAACCACCTGGATCTGGAAAATGGGCAATCCTTTATTTGATGCACCATGCATGTGTATGTACATATGCACAATCCTTTGCTCCAAAAAACTCCTGACATAATTTGCCCATCCCCTAGCCTGCTAGAGCATTCATGCTCAGCAGCAGCAACACTAGTAGATGCTCATTCCACCAGGATCCCACACAAAAACATTTTGCCTTCCCTGCATCAAAAGCTTAATCAAGGTTCCACCTGGTTCCCAAGGAAAACCCGTAGAGATGTCATATATCAACTTTGCATCAAGAAAACCGTCAATTACTTTGGCATAGACCGGCATGTGCAAATATATCTCCTTCTCCATAGCTGAGAGTTCTCCATTGATAATTTGTGTCATGAATTCTTGCTTCTTTCACAACTCAACCTTGGTTTGCATCAGCCCTTCAATCACCTCATAAGGCCCTTCACTTTCATCTTTAACCTCATTTGCAAATGCGGCTAAACCAGACTCCTGGATTTCTTTGTCCATCAAAAGAAATGCAACATCAGCATCCTCATCACTGCTGGTAGTGCTATCACTGTCCTCATCTGTCACCGTGGAATAGTCTTCATCACTAGACTCATCCTCATCTTCATAAATCTCCTCTAATTGTTTCCTTGTGTCCATATTATAAAGCTTCTTGGTACCTGTCTTTCCATAGAGGCTAATCGTACCATGTCGCCAATCTTGAACAGCTCCCACTGCACGTAGCCATGGTCTGCCCAGTATAATAGGATATGCTCCCAACCCTGCTGGCATCACATGAAAATCAACCACTGCCTTTGCATCATATGCCTCCACTTCTAAGCTCTTTACAACACCCAAGCATTTTACTTTTTGATGGTTTGCCAATCTGATCCGAAAACCTGACACCCCAGCCACTGTGAGACCCATCTTCTCAACGCATGAGTGTGTTATGACGCATATTTGGGCTCCGCCATCCACATAACCTTGTCCCAAATTTTTCCTTTTATGCCACACATCTACTATTGGACAAATGTCTAGTAGCTCATCCATTGCCAACACCTTCACTGAACCTCTCTTTGGCTCTTTCTCCATTGGGTTAACCATCCTCTTCCACTGTCGCTTTAGCTTAGGCACCATCTCTATAAGCTGCCCAAAAGTAACATCTGCCTTCCTGCTCGTCAGATCCTCCTTCAAGTCATAGCTTAATTGCCCATCCCCTAGTGAAAAATCTGAAACATGAAACTTTCGACGAGCTCTCCTTTTCCTCTTGGCCTTGACATCCTCGCCTTCATGGCTCTTTCCTTTCTTCTTACTAGGACCTGGGGCACTTCTTCCTTCCTTATCCTCTGTGGTCCTCTTCCCAATAGGCATCACTAATGTATCCTCTAGCTTTGATGCCTTCTCCAAGGTGACTACACTTAGCACTTTTGTCTTCCCTTTTTCCTCCTGGGTCAGTCCATTGGTTCCTTCGTCTCCCTTAATTTTGATGTCATAATAATTTGACCTAGTTAGCACCTGTCTTGGCAATGGATACATGTCTCCCCCCATCCTTGGTGGCTTATCACATTGCGGGTTGATGTGGCCCAACTCTCCACAATTATAACATGTGGGCATCTGCCTCCAAAACCTACCATTGCTTTGTCCAACACCATTCCTAGGCCTTTCTTCACCTCCTTGCTGATTTGCAAACCTCCCTCGACCTCGATTATTTCCCACTTAACCTAGCATGTTTAGGCTGAGATTCTTCATCAAATCTACGATTTGCCTCATGTCTTGCCTTAGCCCATCATCTTGCACTGCTGTAGTGACCACTGTTGGCATAACCTGAGTAGTAACAGGAACCACTGGTTCATGATGAACCCCTGACATGCGCCCTTGTAAAGACTCTATAGGCTGAAATTCAGACCTCATTGGCAAAGACTCCACCCCTAACTGGCTCATTTTCCTCAACTTTCACTCTTTGTTCCTTGCTACCTCTAGTGCATCTTCATATGTCCTAGGCTTCTTTAGCTCCACTCTCCAACGTATATTCTCCCAAAGACCAGCTAAGAACCTGTCCTTCTTCATCATGTCAGGTGGGGGTACCTGTGGTGCTAAAGCCTTGCACATTCGCTCCCATGCCAATGAAAACTTACGTATGTACGCATCTACTGGCTCACCTTCCTTTTGCACCAAAGCTTGTACTTCTTGCCACACCTTGTCAGGATCTTCTATCTTCACAAACTCCACTTCCAACCCATGTCGTAGATTGTCCCAACTCAACCTTACAGGTGGATCAGCCACACGCAACTCCTCTTCAAATGCTTTAGACCAAACTCGTGCATCACTCTTCAAACAAATTTGGAGAAGGCGTAACATTTGTGTAGGGTCATGAATCTGGTTGCTAATGCAGGAAACCTCCATCTTTTCCAAAAATTCTTCCACATCTTCATCACTTCTTCCATGAAACTCGGGATAAGAAAAAGCCATGGCTACCCAAATTATGATGCTTTGAGAACCCCTTCGAACACACGTGCAAGAACCCAAAACTTTTCACTACCCAATCCCCTAAAACTTCAATGGAGCTCAACTTTAGATAAGGACAAACACATGCACATCAAATGAGTTTTCATAGTTAATCATCGGAATGACAACATGCAAAGGACATTCCAAGATCTCTCTCAATCTTCTTGGCCCAAACATAAAGACTATGCGCTGCTGGGAAAAAATCTTCGTGGACACATGAACATTTATCTGCATTCTTTGAGTTAAATGAAAAGGA
Organism: Adiantum capillus-veneris; assembly: GCF_014529385.1. Lineage (NCBI taxonomy): Eukaryota > Viridiplantae > Streptophyta > Polypodiopsida > Polypodiales > Pteridaceae > Adiantum > Adiantum capillus-veneris. The sequence goes on from NC_140931.1 coordinate 59,686,944, forward strand.
GTGAATTGAGGGCCATTTTGATCATCCATTAAAGCCAACCATGAAGCTCCCAAGAAGGCACACCTGACTTAACCTCTGATTTTGCCAAAATTTCAGCAGCATAACAGCATAAATGGCTCAAAAGACCAAAAAACCAGCCATCATAACTTGGAAAAAGTTTGGCAGAGCTTCCCCAGAAATAGAGCAGTAGGAACCCAAAATATAGACTGTATATGTATGCACAAACTGTCAACAATAGAACCCGAGCATCAAGTAGGACTCACTAGTACATAGCCTATGGAGAGGTCACAAAAAGGGTGCTCCAGCTACCTGTATCACCGAAAGGATCTCTACATTTGAGAATCCCCCAGCTCAATAAAAACCTCACGCTATCGACCCTCACACGAAGGCTAATGCAAATCGCGTATATTCAAGTCTCATAAATGACTATCTTCCAAACCAAGTCTTAGAAATGGATGGGACTGCCAAATACAACCAATTATGGCTCCACAAATGCGTACAATGGCAGTTTCCACAAGTAACGTACAATCCAGCAGACAATGCGCTCAAACAGGTGCCAAGTGATGCATACCCACAACGACTACAAGTGACATCACTACTAGTATATCATTGTACTCCAGCTACCTCTACCTGTGTGAATCACTTGTACATGTACCTGTCCCTGTAACCTGTAACCTGTAACCTGTAACCTGTAATCTGTAATCTGCAACCTGTAATCCCGAATCTCGAAGCTGGAAGCTCGAAGCAGAAGGTACTCGAAGAAGATCCTCAGTGGGGGCACCAAAAGAATGTGAGCGGGATGAAAACACACAAAGCGCCTCTATAACGACCCGACACACACTCTTGGGAAGATACACACACACACTATGGGGCACCACTCGGCTTACACAACACACCTGGCCGAGACAGGGAACACACCTCTGGAGTGAGAGGAGAGAGACTATCCACTTGCCCACTCCACACAGACACACACACACACACCCAAAAAACTCAGCTCAAAAGAGGAGAATTTATGATGTTTAGATACAAATGAGCTTGGGCCAACACCAATGGGGCAAACAGCTCACACAATATGGGTAAAAGATACCAGATACAATCACAAACTAGAGCAGAAACTTCGCTCATAGGAGAAACTTACACAGAAAAACAGCAGGAAAAGAGTGAGGAATTTGGCAAAATGGACAGCGCCATCGCGTCCGGAACGGCCCAAAACCCCAGTCTACAATGTCAAAGTGCTCAAATCCGACCTCGGATGAGCAGTTTACGGCCAAAATAGGCTCCAAAAACACCAAAAACACACCTGCGACTGTTCCTCCTCTCTTCTCCACGTTTTTTTTGGTCTTCTCTCTATTTTTTCAGTTCCCACACTTAGCTTTTTTAGTTGGGCACCCTTGGCCTTTTAGATGACCTCAAACGGACCCCGAACAGGCCAAAAATTGACCTCGCAGTGCATAGTTGTCACCTTTTTGCATCATTCGCACACCTGGCACTCAGCTTTTTTCCAATAATGCATCTCACCACCACGTGAAGTGGCCCCAAAAAGTGGTCCTAATGATGACCTTTCTGCATAACTTTCACCAGAAAACACCCACGTTGTGTCCGTCCTCATCCGCGTGCAAATATTGACCTCGTTCGTCCTCCTGACGCCACTAGATGCCATCTGACGCACCTGCTTACCTCATGTCGTCGGCCCGCGGATAGCTTCCTCGAGAAGTTTTACGCGCTATAAACTCCTCCTTATTGTAGAAAAACACACTAGTATTGGTAATAGTGAAAAACGATGCAGTAGATACACCCTGTCCTACCTGTACACATGTGGGCCCCACGTAACCACCTGGCTCTGGAAAATGGGCAATCCTTTATTTGATGCACCATGCATGTGTATGTACATATGCGCAATCCTTTGCTCCAAAAAACTCCTGATAGCGGCACCTGAGGGGGCGCGCCCGCACAAGTGAGATGGAAGTGTTAGCTGCTGACATTGCAAGGCCGCCTGGTTAAGAGGTGATCCCACGGCCCTTGGACCTTTTTGAAGGGAAGCCCCCCCACCAATAGCGACATCGCTATTGCTAAGGTGAGGGTTCCCACTGTAGATGACAGGGAGAGAGTCGAAGAGCAAGGCCCAGCAAGGACAAGTTAAGGATGGGAAAAGTGAAGGACCAGTGGACCAAAGAACCAAAAGGGAGCAATAGGAGTCGCATAGAGAGAGTGAAAAAAGGCAAAAAATCAAGCAGTGCAAGGTTGAAGCCATAAGGGTAAAAATTGAAGAATAAAAATGCTAGGGGGCAATAGGGACATCGCTAATCCCCCCCCCCCAAGTGCAAAGAGTGAAGAGGACAGCAGATGGAGCAAAGCGGTGCCCCCCTTCCCAAGAGATACCAAAAATGGGTGCCCCATGGACCAAACAAAGAGTAGTTTCCCCAAATTGAACCCCCCCCCCCCCTATAAAGGCCAAAAATAAATCAAATGAGGGGCTTCTTCTTGGCTTTTGGGCCTGGTTTTTGGGTCGCTTTAAGGCCTGCAAAGTGGAACTTTTGGACAGAGGAGCGTGCCTGTCAAAGCCCTTTGTATCTCTCTTGTGTAAATGGCCATGGTGATGGCAGTGTGAGTTTGTATAGGTGTTTTGGTGAGTGCAATCGAGTCGTCGTTGCCTCGTCTTGCTGTTGTTTCCCCTTCTCCCCTTCTCTTTGTCCTGCTTTCATGGTTCTCCTCGGTGCCGGCTGTGTGGAAGTGTGTGCCCCCCCGGATCAATGGTGTTTTGAGTGAGAGAGTGAGATTGAGTTGTCGTGAGTGTGTGTAAGGGTGGAGACAGGCAGTGGCAGCAGGTGTGCGTCGTGTGGTGGTTTTATGAAGTGTATGAGTAGTGGAAATTGAGCTAGCGGTGGTGTACCAGTGTGAGTTGTGTGTTTGATGTTTTTTTTCGAGAGGATAGGGGTGCTGTGAATTCCCTGAGCTATAGAGAGGCCCTCGTGTTTGTGGTGGGTGTGTTCCCCCATTCCCCCTCTCCATCTTCTGGTGCCACCACTGAGGAGTATGCTGATGCTCCAAGTTGAAGTCAAAGCAATGATTTTTGTGATGCCAAAGGTGAGGCCTTTGAAGAGTAGGTGCTGCTAGTGATGGCTTGCGAAGGATTTCCCATTTTCATTGGGGTTGAAGATGCGGAATCTTGGCTCCAAGACTATGGGTTGTTCGTGTTGGAAAGTGGTTTATCGAGATAAGATGGTGCGGTAGAGGTGTTCACGCTCCTAGTTCGTTGTAAAGCAAAACTATGGTTCGATAGCCTTGGTGATGAAGAAAAGGTAGATTGTGAAGCACTGGAGGCGTCTTTTCGAAGCAGATTCGTAGCGGATGCGCAGCTAGATGAAGTAAAGAGGAAGCTGGACGGATTAAAGCAAAGCTTGGAGGGAGATTTTCAAGCATTCGAGTGGGAGTTCAAAGCCCTATGCGGAAAATTGATTAAGGTAACTGTTGCAGAGAATGCCAATTTTTTGAAATTGTGTAAGTTCATGGACTGCCTGCATGAGGAAGTGCGAGATAAGGTGGAAATAGATGGCCCAATGTCATATGAAGAGGCAGTAGCTCTAGCGAGAGGGCGAACCAAGAAGATTTTGAAAAAGCGCGAGGCAAGGATGTGTTTGCAAGGTGCATTGATGCCAAAGCAATGTGGGACGGTGGTAGCCGAGCCAAAGGTGGTACAAAGTGAAGTGCAAGTGCAAGAAGAACCAAGGGTTCTTTGGCTACAAAGAGACAGAATGGTTCCTATGCCGAAGATGCCGCCGGCTAGAGCAGCTCCAGCTATGCATTAGAAAATTTCGGAGGTAATTTGGAGGGCCTTGTAAGAAATTGTATTTCTCTATCTAGAAACTTTTTTTAAAATGCACTTGCACCTTGTGAGTACGTCCAAAAGGACAACCAGACACTCTAAAAAGTAGATTTATATTCCCAATCGTCCTTGAAAACGGTCACTTTTTTATTTAATGCGAGCGTCTTTTTCAGGAGGCAGGTGCGGCGCATTTAATGCAGCTTACGTCATCACTGAAAGTTGAAAAGTCACAAACTGTAAAATAGTGATATATTTTGAGGATTTTGACACCACCAATGCATCCGGAACGCCAAAATACCCTAAAAACGAATGTCTACTTGTCTCATTCCGACATCCGGAGAGGCAAAAAATGTCAAAAACCTCCCAAAAATGGGCTTTTTACTTAAGGCGCGCGAGGAGGCATTCAAAAATTCTAGAATGCCCCTCTACGCGCCGTTAGTACAAAGCTCCTTTTAGTGATTTTTGGACACTTATCTTTCCAAAAATCCCCTTTTTAGAGGTTTTTGGACATTTTCCTCTCAAAAAGCTCCCTAAAAAGAGGAAAAAAGGGCCTTTTTACTAACGGCGCGCGAGGAGGCATTCCAAAATTTTGGAATGCCCCCTCGCGCGCCGTTAGTACAAAGCTCCTTTTAGTGATTTTTGGACACTTATCTTTCCAAAAAGCCCCTTTTTAGAGGTTTTTGGACATTTTCCTCTCAAAAAGCTCCCTAAAAAGAGGAAAAAAAGGCCTTTTTACTAACGGCGCGCGAGGAGGCATTCCAAAATTTTGGAATGCCCCTTCGCGCGCCGTTAGTACAAAGCTATTTTTAGTGATTTTTGGACACTTATCTTTCCAAAAAGCCCCTTTTTAGAGGTTTATGGACATTTTCCTCTCAAAAAGCTCCCTAAAAAGAGGAAAAAAGGGCCTTTTTACTAGCGGCGCGCGAGGAGGCATTCCAAAATTTTGGAATGCCCCCTCGCGCGCCGTTAGTAAAATGTTCTTTTAGGGGTTTTTGACATTTTTGGCCTCTTTGGATGTCTTAGCGAGGCAATTGGACATTCATTTCTAGGAGATATGTGCGTTCCGGACGCATTGACAATATCAAAAGTTTCAAAATCTTCCACCACTTGATAGTTTTGTGACTTTTTGAGTTCTAGTGATGACGTAGCGCGTATCAAATGCACCGCATCTACCTTCTGAAAAAGGTGCTCGCATTAAATAAAAGAGAGTGCTCGTCTTCAAGGACCACTAGATTATTAAATGAGGAGAGGGACACCTTTTTTATTTTTGTTAATATCAATCTATTTTTCTACGTAACGTAGGCTCTTCTCTCATTGGAGGAGCTTATTTTCCTCTCTCTACCAAAAGGCCCTCCAAAAGACCTCCGAAATCTCCTAATGGAAGATGTGGAGGTGGTTCCAAAGTGGACAAATAAAGTTCTCCCAAGTTCTAGTGAAGCTGTTGAAGCTCCATTGAAGTGCGATAAAGAGCAAGGAGTGCGGTTTGCAGACGAGGTTGAAGCGGTGAAGCTAGAGGAGATTCTTGAGCTTGAAACCGAAGAGGAGACTAGATTGAGTGATGGATCTATGGACACAGACAATTGGGAGACCGAGTCATCCCAATCTAGGTATGATGAGTTTGACCTCTTACATGTGAGTGGAGAGGCACTGAATATGTGCGAAGACCAGCATGAAGTGCAAGCCGAAGTGCTTAGTGAAGACCAAAAGGAGCAGTCTAGGCCTACATGTGGTGAAGAGCAGGTAAAGTTGGTGTGCAGTGCCATGCTAATGGCCATGTTGGTAAAGGTAGCTATGGAGTATGGCATAGTGGTGCAACAGGTGCAAAATTTTACTAGAAGGTGTGATGAAGTTGTACCTGTGGAGGAGAATGAGGAGGATGCGATAGAGAACGAGTTTCTCTCTTCCTTGGCAAAGCTTGAGGACGCAGTGGTAGAAGAGCACGTGGTTGAAGCAGACAGACAGGCGGTGCTTATTGACCTTGAAGGGCCAATTAACGAGGAGGAGCTCGACGATGCTAGAGTTGAGTTCATGGCAGGTGAGAAGGACGGAGTAGATTCAAAGTTAGAGGTGCTTCCTACATAGTCAATGACCTCTATGACAGGTGATGCGGACCCCAAGGCGGTGTCTAAGATTTGTAAGGAGGTCTGTGAGTGGTGGTTAAAGGGAATGGTGATCAAGGTAGCTGTGCAGTATGTTGTTGAGCAGGTACAAGATCTTCTAGACGAGGATCTAGCTTTACATGGATGGGAGGGTGGGTCACGTGTGCCAGGTAGGTCGCGAGTGTTGATTGAGCAGGATGGTGAGCACGAAGGTGCTCTATTTGGTGTTATTGAAAATGCTTTGTTGCGAGTGGGAAATTTTCCAAGGAGTGCTTGGAGTGGTAGAAGTATGTTGATGGCAGTTTGGCTATGCAGTTGGGTATGTGCCTTGGTGTGGCACTATGCAAAGTTGTTTTAGGTGGATGGAAGAGACCACTCCAAGGTGTTCGACCCAAGCGGTTGGTGACAAGTAAAGCAGGGGGTTGGGCAACCCACATGAGCAAAGACGGTTGGTACCAAGTGCCAGTTTTGTACATATGCTACGTGGTTTTGCAGTGTACAGTGAGTCTGTTTTTGGTGTACAGCCTTTCAGTGCAATAGGACCATGTGTGGTTGAACATAAATGTTCAACGAGGGGGTGGGCAATGATGGTGCAGCCCAAGTTGGTCCGAGCTAGGAGATGGTCTATGTCAGGCAAAGGTAGCAGCCGAGTGCAGTGCAGAAGGCTAGGGCAGGTAAGCCCTAGGTAGCCAAAGGATAGCGGAGGTGTATGCTCGATGTGGTTTTTTAGGCCAAAGGTATGCTGCAAAGAGACAAGCAGGTTGGTGTCCCACTATGCTCGAGATGTATATTTTATGTGTGAGAATGTAGTGTTCAGTATGCTTTCAAAGCCAGTCCAGATGGCTTGTCAAACGGAGCCCCGGTGCTCAAGATATTGCAGTTTAAAGAAAGAGTGTGTAGCAGATTTCTGATGAACAAGACAGATGGGGACAGGTGTCCCGGGCTGATGTTAGTGTATACGTGTGTAGTGCTTGAGTTGTGGAGCATGCCTGTCTTTTTGGATTGCGAATCGAAGCTCTGGATAGCAAGATATGGTCAGTTGAAGATTTTTCGGGGCCCGGGTCTGAGAGCACTTGGTTGCATTGGAGGATGTGCCATCTGGCAGTCTTTCGAGCCTCGCCAAGGTTTTGGGTGGAAGGGTGAGTCATGTGGAGCTAGCACGAATCGACTTCACGTCAGTTGGATGCTTAGTCGACAAGATATGGCAAGACAAAGTCGGGAGCATTTGACAGTGGCAGGTTTGCAGATGCTTTTCAGCTTTTTTGATGCCTCGAATGATGGCATTGAAGATCCCAAAATGGGGCAGGAGGCAGAGGATTTCAAAGTGGATGCGGTGGGTTGATGGTTGGGCTCCAAGGCCGGTGCATAGGCCAACTAGGCAAGGCAAAGCAGAGTACCCAATGCAAGTAAAAATGAGGTTTGTTTTGTAGTTTAGAGGGTTGTTAGTATGGAGCCTGATTTACCCTTGTAATTTTTTGTGGTAAAAGGGCACATTATTAAGGCCCCCATTATGAGGAGAAGCCATTGTGCGTGAAGGAAAATCACTCGCCGGAAATCAAAATTTTCACGGCGACCAAAAATAAGGGGCAACTGTAGATCCCTCGCCAGAATATTCCTTTTCACAGGAATATTATGGTCGGACGGCGGTCGGAAAACAACAGTCGGTTGGCCGGTGGCCGGGCCGGTGGCCGGTGTGGTCGGAATTCAATGGCCGGTGGTCGGTGGGCGAATTCCAAAGCGGATTTGTCTACACAAGGGCGGACTGGAGGGTCCGATTTGGACTTATTCACACAAGGACGGCTACACATGGCTGCCTCTCATGAGAGAGGGCAGCCCTTTTGGCCTATAAAAGGAGGCCATTTCTACACACATTTCATAGTGTGAAGTTGATGTAACAAGGTGAGTGTGAGGTGGTGGTGAGAGTGAAGCAAGGCGGGAGCTCCATTGAGGGTATAATCCCTTTGTAAACTACTTCTTGTTTTGAAGTACTAGAACCGCGTATATCGTGTGTACTCTCTCTCTCTCTCTCTACTCTATAATCTTTTGTGTGTGAAATCTATCTCTCTCCATTAAGTAATCTACTCAAATATCTATTTAGCTACGTCTTATTTCCTAATAGGTGGGTTTTGTGAGGTCTTGAAGGCCGCTTAAACCAAGGACCGCCACAGGGCGCTGGAAAGATCCCATATGCGTAGGGACAGGTTGAGCTCGCGCTGTATAAGAGCAAAGGCGTGGCCTTTATTGGGGTATGAAGCCAAGGAGTGAGCTCCCATTGCGCAAGCTATGGCGGATGCCCCTGGGCAGTGCGTGTGGCGTTTCAGCAGCCCCGTGGGGCGTATGGTGGTGGTTTTGGCCAAGGCAGGCGGAACCGGCGGCGGCGTGCCCGCGCAAGTGAGATGGAAGCGTTAACTGCTGCTGATGTGGCAAGGCCGCCTGGTTAAGAGGTGATCCCATGTCCCTTGGACCTTTTTGAAGGGAAGCCCCCCCACCAATAGCGACATCGCTATTGCTAAGGGGAGGGTTCCCACTGTAGATGACAGGGAGAGAGCCGAAGAGCAAGGCCCATCAGGGACAAGTTAAGGACGGGCAAAGTGAAGGCCCAGTGGACCAAAGAACCAAAAGGGAGCAAGAGGAGTCGCATAGGGAGAGTGAAAAAAGGCAAAAAATCAAGCACTGCAAGGTTGAAGCCATAAGGGTAAAAATCGAAGATTAAAAAAAAAAAAATGCTAGGGGGCAATAGCGACATCGCTAATGCCCCCCCCCAGGTGCAAAGAGTGAAGAGGAGAGCAGATGGAGCAAAGCGGTGCCCCCCTTGCCAAGAGATACCAAAAATGGGTGCCCCATGGACCAATCAAAGAGCAATTTCCCCAAATTGAACCCCCCCCCCCATAAAGGCCAAAAATGAATCAAATGAGGGGCTTCTTCTTAGCTTTTGGGTCGCTTTGAAGCCTGCAAAGTGGAGCTTCTGGAGAGAGGAGTGTGCATGTCAAAGGCCTTTGTATCTCTCTTGTGTAAATAGACATGGTGATGGTAGTGTGAGTTTCTATAGGTGTTTTGGTGAGTGAAATGGAGTCGTCGTTGCCTTGTCCTGTTGTTGTTTCCCCTTCCCCCCTTCTCTTTCTCTTGCTTTCATGGTTCTCCTCGGTGCCGGCTGTGTGGAAGTGTGTGCCCCCCCAGACCGATGGTGTTTTGAGTGAGAGAGTGAGATTGAGTTGTTGTAGGTGTGTGTAAGGGTGGAGACAAGCAGTGGCAACAGTTGTGCGTCGTGTGGTGGTTTTGTGAAGTATGTGAGCAGTGGAAATCGAGCAGGCGGTGGTTTGCTAGTGTGAGTTGTGTGTTTGAAGGTGTTTTTTCGAGAGGATAGGGGTGTTGTGAATGCCCTGAGCTATAGAGAGGCCCTCATGTTTTTGCCGGGCGTGTTCTCCCATTCCCCCTCTCCAAACTAGATTGCCCGTTCCACGGGTAGAATACCTATTTGATAAGCTGCATGGGTCGACCTACTTTAGTAGGATTGACCTAAAAAGTGGCTACCATCAAATAAGGATAGTTGATCAAGACATTGTAAAGACCGCATTTTGCACCACATTTGGTCTTTACAAATACATTGTCATGTCTTTTGCCTTGACTAATGCACCAGCCACATTCAACCGCTTGATGGAGAAGCTATTTAGGTCTCACCAAACCTTTATTAGAGTGTTCTTTGATGATATAATCATCTACTCTAATCTATTAGACAAACACAATCAACACCTCCAGGTAGTATTTCAAGTCTTATGCGAGAATAAACTTTATATTAATCAAAAGAAAAGTGATTTTTTCTTACAAGAGATTCAATATTTAGGTCACATTATCTCTCAAGATTGCATCCAAATGGATCCATCAAAGCTAGAGATAATAAAAGGATGGCCTAATCGAAGGAATCTTCAGAACTAAGATGCTTTATAGGTATGTGTGCATACTATAGAGGCTTCATAGAAAATTTCTCACAAATTGTGGGACCATTACATGACCTAACAAAAAAAACATTAGGTATACACGGTCTGCCAAGGAGGAAAATGCTTTTGAAAAGCTTATCTCAACCTGTGCTTACAGTACTGGATCTCTCAAAGCCATTTGAGGTCCAATGTGATGCTTGTGGTGATTCCCTTTCACTATGAGAGATCGTGGTGTTTACCGCGGGCCATTACCGCAAAACAAGAGAGAGGAATTCAAAATGAGGAGAGAGAATCCTTTTGATGTTGAAGCGGAACCTTACCGCAGATATTATCGTGTAAATTTCCGCGATTATTGCCGCTCACATTACCGCTAAGACAGGCTGGACCCCCTTCCCCCTCCCTCTCCCGCAGGTTCCATTTAAATCCAATACAAGTCCTACACTCTCCAGAATGCTTGCTCACTTCACTTAATCCCTCTTTCACTCTAAAAATTCTATACATAAATCATTGAACTCACAACAAAACCATTACAAATACTATTCATAAGCACATAACAAAACATTTGCAAATTAATCATATACTAGACCAAGTGAAAGAATGGAGAGCTTTATTAAGTCTCATCTTGTATAAGATCTCTACAAGCACTAGGATCCATATTTAGACCCATTGTATTCAAATCAATAAACAAATTTAGAGATTCTTCCTCCTCTCCATCACCTCCTGTAGAATCATCATCGCTTTCTCCCTCTTCCTCCTCCTCAAGATGACTATTTGCAAGGCTTGGCTTACCTTCTTCAACTTCTACTACATCTTCCTCTGCATCTTGTGGTGATGGTATGATGGGATCAATTACTGGCTCAATGTCTGTCTCTGCAAAGATAGATCTACCCCGCAGCGTGACTGGAATGACATACCAAAGTCTTCTTTGATATATACATGGCACATAAAAGACCTGTACGTCACACACTAAGAATAAGCTGATATACATAACTTAAATTTTTAATTTAAGTTAATTGCACATAGCCTAAATTACCTGCTCGCAACTACTGATAGCCATTTTTCGGCTCTTTGTAATTACCACAGTGAGTTACCTCACCCTACCAAAATCACCCAAACACTGTGGCTATCCCTACCATTTCACTGTACATAGGCGTGCGTGAGTCACGGGACTTTTCCCATATCTTCTTAAAAAATCCTCAATTAGCTAGTCATTGGGCTAGTTGAGCCAAAAATAAAAAATAAAAAAATATAAAAAATATATGTATATTATGGCCCATGTGTATGTAAATATTTCTTTATATATAGGGCCTAAATAAAAGATTTTTTTCATAATTATTTTGGTATTTATTTAAATATTTCTACCTAGGTGTGTGTTATTTATGCTCTATACATTGCCTCACCATTACCACAATTTTTTCTTACTATTTTTCATACTCTTTATTCCATATAGAAATATTTTCATGTAAGCTTCTCTTATATTTGGTGTAACTCCACCCCAACAAAAATCCAAAAAAACTAGTTTTATTTATGTGCATATTTTTTCACTATTTTGATTTTTCCCTTCCTACATCTATTTTGTTTTTTTCTAAAAAATTAGAACACCAAAAATATTTATCTTTTTATGGTAGCCTCATAATGAGAGAGATTTCTTTTGACCCCTTTATATTTTTTTCCACTTATATTATTTATATTTGACATGTTCATATTTTTTAGACCCCTCAATATTTGATTTTCTAATTAGTTGTACTATTCACTTATATCCTAATCTCAACAATATCTTCAATTATAGACCTACCAAATAAGGTCAAGGGTAGGTGGCATGCATACATGCACTATGGAGGGCTCACTCTTGGAGGTATTCAAAAGAATCATCCAAAGAAGGACCCCACAAGGACCTTGTGGAGTGGAAAAAAACGGTCGGTTTTGCTGAATTTTTAAAGTTCACTTGCTCTCCGAATTTGAAAAGGTGATACAAATAAAAGTTGTAGCTCGTGGGCTGAACTTTTGCCTCAAATTTTTTCATATTTTTTTGAGCTACGAGCTGTGAGATATGATTTTATTAGTGGACCTCAGTTTTCCCATGTTATGCAGCCACACTCTCTCTTTCACTTTATCATTTTCCTCTTTCACACACACTTCTCCACTCATCAGCCCCACCTCTCTCACCCCTCCTCTTTGCACCCTACTCACCTTCTCCTCAACCTTGAAGAATAAGAGAAACCATGGTGAACTCATACCTCCCACACACAATTCCATTCCAAAATTGACCACCTAGTCTCATTTTTCCTCCTCCAAATTACCCATATCTTTCAAAAAAACCACAAAATTCAGCCTCTTCTCTTAAAAGACAGCATCATGGTGGTTGATTACTCAGCTTCAATTACCTTGTCTCTCAAGGAAGGTCAAGAGTGGAGAAAAAATGTACCATCAAAGCTAGTGGACCGTCAACAAGCGTCAAAATTGGCCCTACTCAAGACACTTGGAGCATCAACCTTGTAAGAAATCCACCTTTTCTTACCTCTTAAGAGTTTTTCTTCCTTATTTGTATCCTACATGGATACTCCCATTGTAAATATCCAATTCCATTTGTAAATTAATACTAACTCTACTAACACTAACCCACTATGAAAAGTCCTATCACCTCCATTTCTCTCCTCTCTCTTTCCCCACCAACTTCTTGATAATTCCAAGCAAAAGAAATTAGATAAATTGCTGAAAATCTAACCCAACCATGGTTAGAGGAGTAACCCTAGCCTTCAAAATTGCTATAAAAGGAGGGTGTAGCTAGCACAAAAGGGGGAGCCATAAGCAAGAGCACTATGCTATAGCTTGAGAAGCCAAGCTCAACCTCTCTAGAAGGAGCTCTTGAGTGGAAGCCCATTGTCTTATGCATGTGCATGTGTTGTAATAGGGGATTAGCAAGGGAACTCTATGCCATTGTAAGAGAGAGAGTGATAATTCAATTGAGAGTAGGAAATCTATCATTTCTCCTACTAGTGTAAGCCCAACATTTGCTGAATCCAGGAGGGTGGATTTGGACTAAGCTTGGATATTTTGTATCCCTTCCAACGTGAAGTAATGGACAACAATGATGCGTAAGTGTCTTGGTGTTTTTTGTTAAGTTCTTGATAGCTTGTCTCTGGTGTTGTCATCAATCTAGCCATAAATCCCACATACTGTAAGAGGGCGACAGGGTGGAGAGGACTCCCCTTGCCTTAAGACAGTGATTGGGGTGGTTTTTTTTGTGATGTGTTGTGGTGAAATTTACGCAAGCTATGTGAACAAATACTAACCTCACTTTGATTTGTCATGACAGATTTGTAAGAAGGTATTAATGTAACAAGCACCCCCTCCTCCTTTCTCTCTCTTTCTTAAATATATAGTTGTGTATCATTGCCGATACGTTTCAAAGAAGCCCGAGCACTATCTCTCTCTCTCTCTCTCTCTCTCTCTCTCTCTCTCTCTCTCTCTCTCTCTCTCTCTCTCTTGTGTTTTAGTGTGTGAGAGTGTTCCATTGGTGTTAGGGTTACTGTAAATTCCTTGCTTGTTTGTGGGTTGCTCTAACGATTCTCCTCTTTTGCGTCCTAGTTCGCTCTTAAACTAGGTGGTGCCCCTTGTGTAGTTGGGATCTGGCTGTGGGTTTGTTGTTTTGGTTTGTGTTGTGCCCCAGCCCCATTGAGCAGCACGGGAGCCTTGAAGGGTGTCTAGAGGCCACTCTTCGTGTTGCCCGCCCCGGACCGCCTCAAATTGGTGCCCCCACTGAGGACAGGCTTGTGTATGTTCTGTGAAGTCTCAACCTTTAGCATAATCAAGTAGCTTGCATGAATCACGAGAATTTGTATGATCCCTTCATTCCCATTGCAAGGCAAAAGGTACACATAATTGTTAGTACTAAGTTGCAATTTCAGCGAGTAATTCATAGAATTTTAGGTCCTCTTAGGTTGGTAGAGATAAACGCATCAGTAAATCCTTTTATTTTGCCTCTCATTAGGTACGACCTTAGTTTGGACGTCTATATTTTTGTTTTGTTTTAGGAATTAGGTCATGCATAGACCATGGATAATGGCCCAAGAATACAGGTTTTTCCTTTTCATTTCACTCCACACATTAGAGTAAACATTGCAATTAGTAGAAAAATCCATTTTCAACAACGTATGGTGTTCATGTTTTGTGCCCAAAGAGTAGGAGAAATTCTCGCATCACCAAACCCTGTCATCCTACCTCTTATTGATTATCATAGGTCGTTTGATGTGAATATCTTTATTTTGTTGTAGAATAGATTGCAAGCTAGAAAACATTATTGTGTAAATCTTTTTAAGAAAGAAAAACAAAAATGGGTGTCACTTTGAAATCAATTCAATGGAAAGCCAACGCCAAATGTCTGGGTATCCTCTTTTCTTTGGAGAGCCTGGAGAGGATGCACAATTATTTCTAGCGAATTTCAAGATGTCTTGCCGTATCAAGAGGATAGAAACTGATCAAGAACGTGTAGAAATGTTTGAGGTGGTCCTTAGGAAAGATGCTAGCACTTGGTTTGACTCTTTGCCTGAGGAAGTTAAAGGGAATTACACAGAAGTTTTGAATCATTTCAAGAAATACTTCTTTGATCCCCAAAACACTCAAAAATTATGGCAAGACATTGTTTCTCATAAGCAAAAAGACTTAGATGACTACTACTTGTACAAGCAAGAGTTTCTATGTCTTTGGGCTCTATGGATACGAAATGTTGCTAACCCTGGTGATGGTGCAGAATTTCTAAAGAAGGAGAGGTTCATAGCCGGACTCTTTCCTGACCTTAAGGTAAAAGTTGAGGCGGGTGCACCTGCTACCTTTGATGCAGCTGAAACTAGGGCTGCTGAGAAATATAGGAAACTCAAGTGCTTAAGGGGAGAGGTTCCAATAGAAGGTCTTAGACCCAAAGGTAAGTCACAAGCATCAACATCGAGGGAGCTTCCTGAGGTAGCGGCGGAAGTAATTGAGAAGTTAAACGAATCTTTAAGCAGCCTGTCAATTCACCTTGCACAAGCTGTAGGTCCAAAGGGACAAGCAAAGAAGTCTGAAGAGCGAGATCCACGACCTAGGAGAGTCTTGCAATGTTGGAATTGCGGAGAGTTTGGACATGGGATGTATAATTGTCCTTGGCCCCGTGGGGAGCCAGGGAGACCTAACTTGAATTACCCAGTGATGAATGCAGGTGAAGGAACTGGTCAACAACCAAGGCTTCTACAAAGACCAAATGGACCAAGACCACCTCCACAAGGGGTAGAAGGAGTTCCACCTTTGCCAGATCCAAATGTGCATGTGGTAGAGGTGACAAACTCAAATGAGGTTGACATGGAAGCAAATGGCATTAAGCGTGGCCGAGGAAAAGGTAAAGAGAAAGAGGGTGTCCCATCACAGAGTGACCATGGACAAGGCAAGAAGGCAAAGGAGACCAAGGAAGCTAAGAGGACTCGACGTCGTATCAATCTCCAAGACTTCCCTCTTGGACATGGTATGGCTCCATACAACCTGTTGGAAGACATGCGAGGTAAGGGTCCGGATATCTCATGGCCTCAGTTTCTTGCATTATGCCCACAAGTTAGGAGGGATTTAACAAGGGTAGTTAGCACTAGGAAAAAGGTAAAAGAGAGTGTGCCTGTTGTAAAAATTGCACAAGCTGAAATGAATGAGGACATTACACCGGTGCTAGACTGTTACATCAAAGGAAGATTGGTTAGGAAAGGTCTAGTGGATGGGGGTGCACAAATTTGCATCATGACAGAGGGACTCATGCAAAGACTAGGCATGCACATCCATGAGACACCTGAAATCAAAGTTAAGATGGCAAACAATAGCAAGGCTAGGTGTGTAGGAATTTGTAAAAATGTCTTTGTAGAGGCCTTTGGCATTAAGAAAGCGGTGGATTTTTATGTTATGTGGACCAAGGGAAGTGGTTATCCATTTATCCTAGGAAGACCATGGCTAATGAAAATGCGAGCTTTGCAGGATTGGGAGAGTGGGAAATTAATTTGCAGGAATGACAATCATAAGAAGGTTGTCTTTGACATGAAGGAGCAACGCCAAGAGGAGCTCCATGAAGAATCATCTCAAAGTGAGACGGAAGAGGGTTGGACCGATAGCACTTCAGAAGAAGAAAGTAGCGGCAGCATTACTGAAGAGGAGTCTTCCATTGAAGTCATGGGGGTAAGGTTTAAGCCAAACAACCAGGAGACCTCTTCTCGAGGTTTGGAAGAGGTAGGTTCCCAAGAAAACCAAAAGGTGGAAGATGAAGGGATGCTGGAAGGTATGCTATCAACAACACTAACAAAGGATGAAAGAGAGGAGTTCAAATGTGTGCTAAGGAAGTTTCCTAGGCTTTTTGCTAAAGACTACACCGACGTGCGTGGGGTAGATTTTGTTCAACACAAGATTGAGTTAAAGCCTGAGGCCACACCTAAGGCTCAAAAGCTACGAAGGCTAGGAGTCATTAAGGAGCAGGCTCTACTCAAGGAGGTAAGAAAGCTTCTAGCAGCAGGTTTCATTTATCCAGTGGAGAATTCAGAGTGGGTCTCTCCTGTTGTTGTCACTCCTAAGAAAAATGGCAAGTGGAGGGTGTGTGTGGATTACCGTCCCCTCAATGAGGCAACAAAAAGAGATCACTTTCCCCTCCCATTCCAGGATGAGATACTAAATGAGGTAGCTGGTCAGGAGAAGTACACTGTGTGCGATGGTTACTCAGGTTACTTTCAAATAGGGATTGCATTGGAGGATCAATTGAAAACAACCTTTATCACTCCTTGGGGTTGTTATGCTTTTAGAGTCATGCCATTTGGTCTGACAAATGCTCCTGCAACATTCCAATGTTTCATGAACATGGTGTTTCAAGCATTCTTTGGAAAGTCAATTAGGGTGTTCATTGATGATTTCTGCATTTATAGCTCAAAATCATTGCATCTACAAAAGGGTAGAAGAAGGTTTAAAGAAGCTCTACGACATGGGAGGTCAACTCAACCCCGACAAGTGCCACATAGGTGAGGATGAAGTGATCTTGCTCGGTCACAAGGTATCCTATGAAGGCATTGAGGTGGATCCTTCAAAGGCAAAGGCTCTTATTGAGCTCCCATCACCGAAGAGTCTTAAGGAGGTCATCTCTTTCATTCAGAAGGTGAAGTATATGTCACGCTTCATTCACTTAGCTTCGGAGTTGCTTCATCCTTTGCAAAAGTTGACACAACAAGTAGAATTTGCATGGTCTGATGATCTTGAAGAGTATTTTTGTAACATTAAAGTCATTTTGTCAGAGCTACCAACACTCATGCCTCCTTGTTGGGAGTACACATTCTTTGTTAGCTCTAGTGTTGGAAGGGAAACAATTGGTGCTGTGTTGCTACAACAAGATCCCCACAGTACAAGGATGCGACCCATCTACTTTGCTAGTAGGGTCATGAATGCTTTGGAGAGAGACTACACAGAAGCAGAACTCATGATGCTTTTTCTCATGTTTGCGGTGAGAAAGTTTAGATCCTACCTGCTACCAAAACCTTTTGTAATTCTCACTGCAGAGAATTTGTTCCCTTGGGTGTCATCTCAAATGAATCTTAGTACTAGGATCTCAAAGTGGATTATGGAGTTGCAAGAGTTTCAATACTCTTTCAAGGTAGAAGATAGTGTGCGTGCACAATTGGCAGGGATTCTCACTTATAGGGTGCATGAAAAGGAGATTAAGGTGCCTGAAGTAAAGACCCTACCATTACCACCATCAAAAAGTATTCTTAATGCTTTTACCTTGTTCTTTGATGGAGCTTTTCATCGAGCCACAGGAAAAGCAGTGGGAGGGCTAGTGTTGCTCAACCCAAGTGGAGAGGTGGTCATGAAAGTATTCAAAAGAATCATCCAAAGAAGGACCCCACAAGGACCTTGTGCAGTGGAAAAAAACGGTCTGTTTTGCTGAATTTTTAAAGTTTACTTGCTCTCCAAATTTGAAAAGGTGATACAAATAAAAGTTGTAGCTCGTGGGCTGAACTTTTGCCTCAAATTTTTTCATATTTTTTTGAGATACGAGTTGTGAGATATGATTTTATTAGTGGACCCCAGTTTTCCCATGTTATGCAGACACACTCTCTCTTCCACTTTATCATTTTCCTCTTTCACACACACTTCTCCACTCATCATCCCCACCTCTCTCACCCCTCCTCTCTGCACCCTACTCACCTTCTCCTTAACCTTGAAGAATAAGAGAAACCATGGTGAACTCATACCTCCCACACACAATTCCATTCCAAAATTGACCACCTAGTCTCATTTTTCCTCCTCCAAATTACCCATATCTTTCAAAAAAACCACAAAATTCAGCCTCTTCTCTTAAAACACAACATCATGGTGGTTGATTACTCAGCTTCAATTACCTTTTCTCTCAAGGGAGGTCAAGAGTGGAGAAAAAATGTACCGTCAAAGCTAGTGGACCGTCAACAAGCGTCAAAATTGGACCTACTCAAGACACTTGGAGCATCAACCTTGTAAGAAATCCACCTTTTCTTACCTCTTAAGAGTTTTTCTTCCTTATTTGTATCCTACATGGATACTCCCATTGTAAATATCCAATTCCATTTGTAAATTAATACTAACTCTACTAACACTAACCCACTATGAAAAGTCCTATCACCTCCATTTCTCTCCTCTCTCTTTCCCCACCAACTTCTTGATAATTCCAAGCAAAAGAAATTAGATAAATTGCTGAAAATCTAACCCAACCATGGTTAGAGGAGTAACCCTAGCCTTCAAAATTGCAATAAAAGGAGGGTGTAGCTAGCACAAAAGGGGGAGCCATAAGCAAGAGCACTATGCTATAGCTTGAGAAGCCAAGCTCAACCTCTCTAGAAGGAGCTCTTGAGTGGAAGCTCATTGTCTTATGCATGTGCATGTGTTGTAATAGGGGATTAGCAAGGGAACTCTATGCCATTGTAAGAGAGAGAGTGATAATTCAATTGAGAGTAGGAAATCTATCATTTCTCCTACTAGTGTAAGCCCAACATTTGGTGAATCAAGGAGGGTGGATTTGGACTAAGCTTGGATATTTTGTCTCCCTTACAACGTGAAGTAATGGACAACAATGATGCATAAGTGTCTTGGTGTTTTTTGTTAAGTTCTTGATAGCTTGTCTCTGGTGTTGTCATCAATCTAGCCATAAATCCCACATACTGTAAGAGGGCGACAAGGTGGAGAGGACTCCCCTGGCCTTAAGAAAGTGATTGGGGTGGGTTTTTTTGTGATGTGTTGTGGTGAAATTTACGCAAGCTATGTGAACAAATACTAACCTCACTTTGATTTGTCATGACAGATTTGTAAGAAGGTATTAATGCAACAAGCACCCCCTCCTCCTTTCTCTCTCTTTCTTAAATATATAGTTGTGTTTGCTTGATCATTGCCGATACGTTTCAAAGCAGCCCGAGCACTATCTCTCTCTCTCTCTCTCTCTCTCTCTCTCTCTCTCTCTCTCTCTCTCTCTCTCTCTCTCGTGTTTTAGTGTGTGAGAGTGTTCCATTGGTGTTAGGGTTACTGTAAATTCCTTGCTTGTTTGTGGGTTGCTCTAACGATTCTCCTCTTTTGCGTCCTAGTTCACTCTTAAACTAGGTGGTGCCCCTTGTGTAGTTGGGATTTGGCTGTGGGTTTGTTGTTTTGGTTTGTGTTGTGCCCCAGCCCCATTGAGTAGCACGGGAGCCTTGAAGGGTGTCTAGAGGCCACTCTTCTTGTTGCCCGCCCCGGACCGCCTCACTACTAGGATACACCAAGTTGTCAGTTTTTCCCCGATGGAATTGGGTGGAATCCACCATAATGAGCCCATTTTCATGTCTTTTGACCTCCCCCGCAAACCATCGACACTCAAAGAGGAATTTGTGAAAAGATCTGAAATGCACTTTGATTATTCTCTCTATAGTACCACAATATCTGACCTCATCTGTTGTTGTGTCAAAGTTTCCCATCACGCCACAATCATTAGTGGTCCGACGCTCATCTATCTTTCGGGTGCAAAAATGTCAGCCTTCGGACCAAATGGTTTTGAAAATGAGACCCTACAATCACAATGCATAAGAGGTTACATCGCATTTCATTATGTAATTTGCATACATGCATACATAACATAAACACACTCACCTTGCGCAAGCATCCTCGCGCATACTCCCATTGTTTAGGGATTATTTGTTCTCCTTCTGCTTTGGCATTGGTCATGGCATTATGGATCCACTCTAGTTGAATCAAGTCGGGATATTTTGCAAGCTCTTTAGGAAAAGGAGGTGCACGTCTACCTCCATGGGACCTCTTCCATGCATCTCTATCCCTTTCTCTAGCTGCGCGGGCTAGGAAATGTCCATGATGTGGAGTGGGAGACCGCTATGGGTGAGAAAGAGGACGAAAGGGCAATGGGTGCGAGGATGTATACGCGTCAAGTTGAGGCCAGATCCCATCAGACTCCTACGCATTATGGTTCGGGAGGAAAAAGGGCTTGGAAAGACAAATATGTAAGTAAAAGTATTAGTTTTATTGTAAAAAATATAATGTTTTTCATTTAATTAATTGGTTGCTATTTTTTGCCAGTATAACATTACCATGAGTCGCCCGACCAGAGATGTGCAGAGATATAGAGAGAACCATACCGAGTATCAACCTTGGTGTTGGTTGTTTGAAAATCAAATGATCTCTCGAGAGGAGTTCAAAAATGCGTGCAGAATTTTGTAACATGTAAGTTTAATCTTATCTAAATAATCAAATTGTTGATTTTATATCAAATATTAAATAACAAAGTGTTAATTGTTTCTTTTTTATGGTTTTGCAGAGTCAAGGAGTTCCACGTGAAATGCCGCCAACTCCTCCATGAGCATCCTCTATTCTGTATACGCGGGCCCCGTTTTCCCTATCCCACATGACCATACTCTATTTTGTACATGCGGGCTTTTTTTGCCCTTTATGTAAATGCAATACCTATCATTTTTGGCTCAATACCTCCCCCAATTGTAATTCCACTTATGTAAATGAAATTATCAATCTTTTTTTGGCTCAATGTATTGTCCAATTGTGATATTTTGTTGTAATTAATAATAATTTTGTAAAATAACTAAAATAAATAAAAAATAGATGACCTTTTGGATGGTCCTGCAAAGGACAATCCAAACGGTCATCTGTTTTTTTATAATAAATCCTGCCACAGTAATGCTCGTGATAATTCAGTCGTGGTAACGTTTGCGGGTATCTGTGCAGCAAAAGGCGCGGTAATGTTCGCAGAAATATTGCCGCAACCATTACCGCGGAAGTTACCGCTAGACCATTACCGCAAACTTTGCCACAGTATTTTCTGCGTACGGGAATTTTTATATTTCAAGTTTGTTTGTTTTTTTGCGGTAATGTGAGCGATAATACCGCGCATATGTTATAGTGCTTGAGTTGTTTTGTTTCGTGCACTCCATAGACTATGAAAGTTAAAGGCTCGACCCTATTGAGCAAGCTCTAGGCATATATGAAAAAGAACTCCTCGCAGTTCTACATGCCTTCGACTTGTGGAAGCACTATTTATTGGGGACTCCTTTCATTCTGCGGATGGATCACCAAAGCCTTAAGTACTTCATGACTCAGACAAGCTCTCCGACGATAAACAAATGAGGTGGGAAAATTTCCTTTTGCAATTTCATTTTCATATTGCTCACATTGCTGGCAAGCATAATCAAGTAGCCGATGCACTCCCAAGACAATCGAGAGTGAATGCGGTTTTCATAGCAACCTCGCTCCGGAGAACGGCCAATTGTATGCACCATGCTGGATGAGACCAAGCAAAAAATTATCCTTGATAATAGTTTAATCTATTTGAGGGACAGAAAATGTTTTTGTATGTGAATATCACACTATTAATAGGCAGCAAAATATGTGTCACAAGGCATATGAAAAAAAGAATAATTAAGAAAAACAAGCAGATCTCTCATGAAAAAAATGTGCACAAGGAGGAGGCAAGTCCCTCGATCAAATAGGGACGTGTGACCTATGAGACCAAGTTACAACTGAAAATATGCTTTTGGAATTGTAATGGATATCCATGGAATGCGGGGGTTGGCATTGATGAGCTAATAAGCAAAGCCTATGTTGTACTTCGTTTTGAAACTTGGGAGTATGATACACAAAGGACTAATAGCTTGAAGGATTACAATGTACATTCATTGATATGAATGTTATGTTTGGATGAAAATTATGACACCAAAAAGAGCACCCATGTTTGTAGCCAGTTGTTGCTACATTCCTCATCATGATTCCCCCTTTTATGCTTGCATGGATAGATCTCAACCATTTTTTTTATTTTGAATAGGACATTTCTTATTTAAAGGTGAAGGTGATGTTATTGTATTTGGGGATATGAATGCTCGCACAAAAACATTGCAACATGATACTCAACAATTTGATATGCTATACATTTCAAGGGAATTGGAGGAAGTTCACTTGTATGATCGTACTTCAATGGATGAGAAAGAGCCGGATCATTATGGAAAGTTACTTTTTCACATGTGTAATAGCACGGGTATACTCATTGCCAATGGTGTATCTTTGTGGAGTGGAACGAATGTATTTACATGTAGGAGACATAATGGGGTCAGTGTGATTTACTTTATGCTACTCTCCGAAGCCACATGTATCACATAAAGAGTTTTATGCTTGGCCAATGGACCCCATAATTCGATCATTGCACCTTATGTATTGACCTTTCATGTGGAGAAGTAACTAAGCATGCTAATTTCATCCAAAGAAAAGAGATATTATCACTATGTGTGTATTTCAAACGGGCACCAATGTACATTGAAATGGTTGAGCAAAAATTATGGAAGATAAAGCTTCAATATGATGCACCATCATTGGAAAGTAAATGGGAATCTTTCAAGAAAGTTATTTGTTCTTGTGATGAACAATGCTTTGCTATAAATCATCTTCATGGTATCAACAAAGATAGATGACACAAAAGGTGGTTTAATAAATAATGTCAAGATGCTTCAAAGTTCATGATAAATCATGATGCAACTATGGATAAAGAAAACTATCAAATTCATTTGCATACATACAAGGCATTGATGCAAAAGAAGAGCAAAATATGGGAAAGTAAAGCAGCAACTTTTTCAAGTACAAGAAAGGCACATGCATGTGGAAGATTTTGGAGAAACTTGAGGGGCAAGCGGTGTCGTGTTGTGACACGTACATAGTGGGAACGCATGCTACAAGAGTTATCTTGTAATTTTTTAGATACATAATTATCTTTCCTATAATGTACATATGCATATTTAAGTATAATAATGAGCCTTCTATCTCATCCTATTATTTTTCTCAAGGGTAACCTATTCTTACTTTACCATCAGAAAATACTATGGGAAAAGCATCAATAGCTCCGCCTCTTTAACTTGGGGCAAAAAGCATTGATTCTTTATTTCTACTATCTCATTATCATCTCACACCCTAGCTAGATCCTATATCTAGGGTAAACTCCAATATATATATATTCTATGTATTTTTTATATTTTTCTTATATTTCTTTTTAAATAGCTACTAGGAGGGAATCAAATCCTAGTGGGACACTAGGTGGCATGATTTCAAAGATACACTTATTTTAATGCATTATTGCAAGCATGATTACAAAACTTTGTCAAGGAGCAATGTCATGCTTTCATATGGCATGAGGTGTCCTTGGGAATTAAATGAAAGTCAAGGCTAAGGAGACCACATGAATACTTTTGCTGCCATAAATGGACCCTATTTTGATGAATTTTTTACACAAGGTTCCAATCCGACTTGGAGAATGATTTTAAAATAAAAATCGTAGCTAATGAGCTGAAGTTTTTGCCCATATTTTTTTTTTTTAATTTGGAGCTACGGTTGAGGAGATATGATCAAAATACTGGACCCCAGTCTGCCCACATCATGCAGGGACAGCTCATTTCCAACTTTTCCAATTCCTGTTCACACTGGTTCCTCTCTTCTTGTGTAAACCCTTGTGGGTTCCCTTCACCTATAAAAGGGGACCTCTTCTTCCTTGGGAGGAACTCAAGCATTCAAGCCATTGATGAGAGTAATTCTTGAGGGAGTGAGTAGTAATGCCTAATTGTACTTAGCCCCATTAACATAAGCCCAAGCCTACACTTTCTCCTAGAGGAAAACTAGCCATTCTTGTACGCCATCCTTGGAGGATCAACTCTAATCAAAGAAGGTGTTGTACTTGGCGTATCAATCAACGTTGAATTCTCCCCTCTTCTTCTCTCTCCCATCAATAATGATGCCGAAGGGTTTCAAGTAAGATGTGTTCTACATTGATGTTTTCTTGATTTCTTGTTGTTTTCATTTTCATCTCTAATCCAACATATATATATGTATCTAATCTCATCTCCTTAACCAAACCTATCTCTCTCATTCTTAGTAATTCATCCTCTCTAGGTTCTCTTTGCTACAGGTACATCTCTCCCCGCAGTATCCTTATTGCCTACGGGCAAGAATAGGGCTTGGGAGGGAAACTTCTCATCTCTTCACTTCTCTCATATCTACATTTCTCACATACTATCCTAGATGAATAACCCACATGATGATCATTTCTATCGCTTTCACTCTGTACGATCTATTAGAATTAATGTATGGATTAGCCGTAAAATACACTTTCAACAACGTATAGTGTTTCTCTTTGGCCCTGAAAGGCTCAATGAAATACTTCTATCACCGGATCCCATCATACTACCTCTCATAGACTATAATTTTTCTTTTGATGTAAGCATAGTTATCTTGCTATGAACCAAGAGGATTTGTACACACAATTAATCCCAATCACTAGACAAAATATCTATATTATTGTAAGCACAAAACTACAATTCCAAAGAACAATTCGTAGCCTATTTGGTCGGCCAAGATTGAATGCCATTAACTCATCCATTAACCCTTTCATACTACCAATGATACGATATGACCATAGCCTTGATGTTTTCATCTTCGTATTGTTTTGACATTCTCTTTTGCGTTCTTTCTTTGTGTGTGTGTGAGTGCAAGAGAGAAAGAGTGAGTCTTCTTTGATTGCACTTCTTTCCAAACCCTAGTCTTCATGGCATCTATGGTTGAACTCCTTCATATAGTTTTTGTTGAGTTCTCTCACAAACTCTCACAGCCATAAGCCCGGTGATTTCCTAGCAAGACCGCAAATTTCTCGACATATTTTTGGTGAACCCGACGCGAATCTGCTAGGGTGAGAGTTTGTGGGTAACCATGGGTGATCATGTTGAGCAACAGGATATGCATTTTGACCCAGCAACAATGCAAATGTTTCAAGCATTTGCAATGTTCATGCAACAACAACATGCTACTGAAAGAAGGGAGATTTCAGCAACGAAGGCCATACAAGCGGTCGTCAACAGAATGGATCAGTTCAATGGCAAAGATGTAACCAAGTACTTACGCGAGTATGTGAAGGAGATGGAGCTGCATCGCGTGTCAGAAGGTGAGATGATTCAAAGCTTTGAGCTAGTTGTTGCTCCAGAAATTAGGGAGCATGTTAGGGTAATTAAAGACGGGCATGGGAGAAATTGGGAAGAACTCAAAGTAGGTTTAAAGGAGGAATATTTCATGGAGGACTCTGAGAGAGTGACCAAAAGGACATTCTTAGAATGGGTAGTCAAGCCAAAGCAAGGACTATCAATAACAGAGCTACTTAGGGAATTTGAGCTGCGCTATGCACAACTCACCAGGACAGAAAGGGCCACACTAGATGCAGAAAAGACAGATCTTTTCTTACAAGCTGCAGGTAAAGAGTTTCAAGAAAATTTGGAGCTTCTTCTTGAAGATAATGATGCTGAGCAAGGACTAAAGACTGACTGGAATGAGGTTGAAGGTGCTGTCTCACTGCTTGCCAAACGACAAAGAAGAAGGGACAAGATGGTAGTAAACACTACAAGTCCTTCCACCTCAACTTCTGACAAAATGGTAAAGCCTACTTTTATCGCTCCTAAGTTTGATGAGTCCATGCTAGACGAGCTTGTGAAGGGAATGCATGACTTGAAGGTGAAGTTTGCAAAGCTTGAAGAAAAAGGCCAACCATCAAGGCCACTTCCTAGGCAAAGACAACAGCCCAAAGAAGGGTTTGTTAATAGATGTATTTGGTGTGATAGTACAAACCATGTAAGAAGGGATTGTGATGATTTTAGTGATGCTTTGTCAAAAGATGTTGTCTTTTTTAAGGATGGTAAAATCCACTTAAGAGAGACAGGTCTACCCTTGAGAACTAACTTTGGGAACGGGGGAATGAAAACCTTAGTTGAAGATATGGCAACTAACTGTGCCAGCTCTTCAGTTGAGGCAGCTACTTATGGAGTAAAAATTGATCATTTTTGTGATGAAGAGGTGATTGATCATCATGGTCAAATTTGGCCAAATGTCATGCAATTAGCTAAAAAGGGAAAGCTTACAAAATAGATTCTACATGAAGCAGGTGATTGCATACGTCTAGAAACAGGATGGAATGATCCAGTGGACTCATTGTCAGTGCATGCCTACATTACAAAATGCCAACAAAATGAGGCAATTGTAGAAGAGAAGCGCAGACGTGAGAATGCTGATGAAGGACCATCAAAAAGAGCTTCTAGAAGTGGGGGAAGAAGCGACTCAATGCCTTCTCAAACACCCTCAACAAAAGGAGCATCTCCACCTGAAGTACTCATGAAGGAGTCTACAGTAGGAAAGAAGAAAGAGCCAACAAAAGGAATGACAGATGCACATTCTCTGCATGAGGATTGGGGTTCTGCAGATGAAGCTATGAATCTTCAAGATTCACAAATCAAAGATAGAGAAGTGTTTGGTTATGCTATACAGGTTGAAGTGACATCAGAGGATAGAGTAGAAGAGCAAGAAACCTCTTGGGATATGGTCCGTGATTGGGGTGATATTTCTTATCTGTGTGAAGATGCAAATAAAGATGCTTGCCATAAAGTGCCTACTATACAGGGTTGCCTGCAGGTATGCAAACAATATCTGAGGCATAAAAGGGATTTAGGTCTTGTGTCACAGGGTATAAATTGCAAGCAGGTTTGTGAGCATCTATTTGCTATGGATAGGAAGGGTATACATGGTGATGCCTTGAAGCAAGAAGAGGATGCTAGCTCTACGCTGACACCAGAGTCATGTAATGAAGAAGTGTTCTCCCTATATAAGTGGAGACATGATTCAGTTGAAGATAATTTAGCGATGGGTCAAAAAGAAAGAAGGGGTGAAGATATTGTGTCAAAGACTAACTCCAAGGAGGTTTTTGAGAAGTCGGTTACATATGACCGGGAGCATACCTACCAGGATGATTTGGAGAGGGAATTAAACACCATATTTGAGAGGTATGCAAAGTTTTATGATGTAAAGCTGGAGAGGTATTTGGTAAAAGGTGAAAGAATTGATGAGAGGTTTACCATGCATATTTCTGAGGTTTCTCTCGATGTTGAGAAAGGCTATCTAGAGGATTCTTTTGAGAATGAAGATGCAGATTCAGACTTCTATGCGAAAGAGGTACATATGGATTTAGAGGTTGGTGAGAAGGTTAAAGTGCAGTTTCAAAAATCTTTCAAGTATATTACAGGAAGCCTGGAAGTGTTTTTTGAAGAGGAGGATGAGGAACTTATGTCTCTACGTCATGAAGATTTTGCACATAATGGAGATTTGTTACAGATGTTTTGGAGATAGATGTATATAACAATTCCTTCTGATCCGAGAGCAATTAAAAGATGCGGAGAATCTCAATGCTTAGTACAATACAAGTTTTTGAGTTACCCATATGATCCTGGAGGAGGTCATGGGATGACAGGGGATACAATTGCTTTCACAAGTTACCATGAGGTTGGCACATGCCGGAGGATGTGTAGGTTTAGAGGGGGTGGATGTCGTGTTGTGACACGTACATAGTGGGAACGCATGCTACAAGAGTTATCTTGTAATTTTTTAGATACATAATTATCTTTCCTATAATGTACATATGCATATTTAAGTATAATAATGAGCCTTCTATCTCATCCTATTATTTTTCTCAAGGGTAACCTATTCTTACTTTACCATCAGAAAATACTATGGGAAAAGCATCAATAGCTCCGCCTCTTTAACTTGGGGCAAAAAGCATTGATTCTTTATTTCTACTATCTCATTATCATCTCACACCCTATCTAGATCCTATATCTAGGGTAAACTCCAATATATATATATTCTATGTATTTTTTATATTTTTCTTATATTTCTTTTTAAATAGCTACTAGGAGGGAATCAAATCCTAGTGGGACACTAGGTGCCATGATTTCAAAGATACACTTATTTTAATGCATTATTGCAAGCATGATTACAAAACTTTGTCAAGGAGCAATGTCATGCTTTCATATGGCATGAGGCGTCCTTGGGAATTAAATGAAAGTCAAGGCTAAGGAGACCACATGAAGACTTTTGCTGCCATAAATGGACCCTATTTTGATGAATTTTTTACACAAGGTTCCAATCCGACTTGGAGAATGATTTTAAAATAAAAATCGTAGCTAATGAGCTGAAGTTTTTGCCCATATTTTTTTTTTTTAATTTGGAGCTACGGTTGAGGAGATATGATCAAAATACTGGACCCCAGTCTGCCCACATCATGCAGGGACAGCTCATTTCCAACTTTTCCAATTCCTGTTCACACTGGCTCCTCTCTTCTTGTGTAAACCCTTGTGGGTTCCCTTCACCTATAAAAGGGGACCTCTTTTTCCTTGGGAGGAACTCAAGCATTCAAGCCATTTATGAGAGTAATTCTTGAGGGAGTGAGTAGTAATGCCTAATTGTACTTAGCCCCATTAACATAAGCCCAAGCCTACACTTTCTCCTAGAGGAAAACTAGCCATTCTTGTACGCCATCCTTGGAAGATCAACTCTAATCAAAGAAGGTGTTGTACTTGGCGTATCAATCAACGTTGAATTCTCCCCTCTTCTTCTCTCTCCCATCAATAATGGTGCCGAAGGGTTTCAAGTAAGATGTGTTCTACATTGATGTTTTCTTGATTTCTTGTTGTTTTCATTTTCATCTCTAATCCAACATATATATATGTATCTAATCTCATCTCCTTAACCAAACCTATCTCTCGCATTCTTAGTAATTCATCCTCTCTAGGTTCTCTTTGCTACAGGTACATCTCTCCCCGCAGTATCCTTATTGCCTACGGGCAAGAATAGGGCTTGGGAGGGAAACTTCTCATCTCTTCACTTCTCTCATATCTGCATTTCTCACATACTATCCTAGATGAATAACCCACATAATGATCATTTCTATCGCTTTCACTCTGTACGATCTATTAGAATTAACGTATGGATTAGCCGTAAAATACACTTTCAACAACGTATAGTGTTTCTCTTCGGCCCTGAAAGGCTCAATGAAATAATTCTATCACCGGATCCCATCATACTACCTCTCATAGACTATAATTTTTCTTTTGATGTAAGCGTAGTTATCTTGCTATGAACCAAGAGGATTTGTACACACAATTAATCCCAATCACTAGACAAAATATCTATATTATGGTAAGCACAAAACTACAATTCCAAAGAACAATTCGTAGCCTATTTGGTCAGCCAAGATTGAATGCAATTAACTCATCCATTAACCCTTTCATACTACCCATGATACGATATGACCATAGCCTTGATGTTTTCATCTTCGTATTGTTTTGACATTCTCTTTTGCGTTCTTTCTTTGTGTGTGTGTGAGTGCAAGAGAGAAAGAGTGAGTCTTCTTTGATTGCACTTCTTTCCAAACCCTAGTCTTCATGGCATCTATGGTTTAACTCCTTCATATAGTTTTTGTTGATTTCTCTCACAAACTCTCACAGCCATAAGCCCGGTGCTTTCCTGGCAAGACCGCAAATTTCTCGACAGCGGGTTGAGAATTTTGGTAACTTGAGTCTTGTGGATATGTACACACATTGTAGGAAATTATATGAGCAAGAAAATGCTGGAAAAATGTCATTTTATGGTTCACTCCCATGTATGCCCTCTTTTTTTACTATTGAGGATGTATGCGATGGGCTTAAAAAGTTGGCCACTCGCAAAGCGGGAAATCTTCAAGGTATCAAGCCGCAGATGATCAAATGGACGGGCGATTTTATCCATGAGTGGATGTGTGATATGTTCAACCTTTTACCTCAACATGGTATGCCTTGCAATTGGAGTACTGATTGGGTTAAGCCTTTGCATAAAGGACGGGATGTAAAGAATGTAAACAACTACTGGACTATAATGATTGGGTCTCTTATGGCAAAGTCGTTTGGGTGCATAATGGAGATGAAATTGAGTGATTGGGCTGAAGAGAATGACAAGCGTGCAAAGGGACAAGCGGGTTTTCATCAATGCCATAGCACCATTGATCATCTTGTCACTCTTTTTGTCATCATGGAGGAAAGTTTGTTGAAAGGCAAGCGATTGTATTGTTGTTTTGTGGACTTAAGGAATCCTTTGATATGATTCCACATAACAATTTGTGGAGAAGTATGTAAGAACTCCAAGTGCCAAGTGAGTTTATGCTTGCGGTTTCACAAATCTATGAGAAGGTGATTTGTCAATTGCGCATGGGAAGAGAAATTCCAGAAATTTTTGTAAGCACTATTGGGGTTAAACAAGGATGCCTGTTGTCCCCAACTCTCTTTGGTCTGGTAGTTGAATTTATGCAAGAAGAAGGCATCAAAGAGGTCACTATCTCCAATGCGGTGTGAGTGGGATGGAAACACACACAACGCCTCTATAACACCAATGGGGCAAATAGTTTACGTAGTTTTCAAGAAGTACACCAGATACAACCACAAAGTTAAGCAGAGGCTTCACTCACCGGAGAAGATTACACAAAAAAATAGCAGAAAAAGAGTGAGGAATTTGGAAAATTAGACAGTTCCATCGCGTCTGGAACGGCTCAAAACCCCAATCTACAATGTCAAAGTGCTCAAATCCGACCTCGGATGAGCAGTTTACGGCCAAAACAGGCTCCAAAATAAGCAAAAACACACTTGCGGCTGTTCCTCCTCTCTTCTCCACATTTTTTTCTGGTCTTCTCTCTGTTTTTTCAGTTCCCACACTTAGCTTTATTAGTTGGGCACCCGTGGCCTTTTAGATGACCTCAAACGGACCCCGAACAGGCCAAAAACTGACCTCGCAGTGCATAGTTGTCACCTTTTTGCATCATCCGCACGCCTGGCACTCAGTTTTTCCAAATAATGCATTCTGCAACCACGTGAAGTGGCCCCAAAAATTGGTCCTCATGATGAACTTTCTGCATAAGTATCACAAGAAAACACCCACGTCGTGTCCGTACTTGTCCGCGTGCAAGTATTGACCCCGTTCGACCTCCTGACGCCACTCGTTGCCATCTGACGCACCTGCTTACCTCATGTCATCGGCTCGTGGATAGCTTCCTCGAGAAGTTTAACGTGCTACCAACTCCTCCTTATTGTAGAAAAAACACACCGGTACTGATAATAGTGAAAATCGCAGCACTATGTACACCCTGTTCTACCTGTACACACGTGGGCCCCACGTAACCACCTGGCTATGGAAATTGGGAAATCCTTTATTCGATGCACCATGCATGTGTATGTACATATGCGCAATCCATTGCTCCAAAAAACTCCTGACATAATTTGCCCATCCCCTAGTCTGCTAGATCATTCATGATCAGCAGCAGCAAAAAGCGATATGAGACTCGCAGCGTCACAAGTCTCCTCAGCCTTCACCAACACTCCTTGATCCACATACAGCTCATCTTGCTCGACCATCATCAACCTGGCATGATACAATTTAAGACGCAATCCATTTACCCTTGACTTATGTAGAAACCCATCCAGGTTAGCCAACTGATATGTACCATTCGGGAAACACTCCACTACCTTGAAAGGGCCTTCCCACTTAATTTGAAACTTCTTTTGGAAGGTGTTGTCCAGCTTACTGTTGTAGCACAAAACCAAGTCATGCTTCTTGATACCCTTACTTTTGACCTTTTCATTTATCTTTGCCAAAGCCCTATCTTGCATCTGCCCATAATGTTTTAATGCACTCATCCTATCCAGCTGAACCTCTTGTAGCTGTAAGAGCCTCTCTTCTAATACATCACTAGGCGGCCCAAGCAACTTCTCTAACATCTTGACCGTTGGCAACTCTACTTCCACAGGCAATAGTGCTTCTTTTCCATACACCAAATGAAATGGAGTAAACCTTGTACCTGTCTTCACCGAAGTACGGTAAGCCCATAATGCACTAGGAAATTCCAAATCCCAATTCGTTCCTTGGTGCTCTGTCACTTTCGAAAGAATCTGTACCAACTCACCATTGAAACTTTCATTTAAGCCATTACACTGTGGGTAATAAGGAGTGGTATGCTGGTGCCTAATCTTCATCTTTGCACATAAAAAATCTAGGAGTTTAGCTCTAAAGCCAGGCCCCTTATCTAAAAGTAGCTCCACTGGCACCCCAAACTTGCAACATATTTCATCATACACAAATTTTGCCACATCCTTTGCAGTGATCTGTTTTACTGCTATAGCCTCTGCCCATCTAGAGAGATAGTCCACTGCAGTCAAAATATAGCTTTTGCCCCTGCTTGTGATAGGTAACGGGCCTATTGCATCAATCCCCCACTTTTCAAACACATCAAACGCCATAATGGTTTTTCTTAGCTCTGGCTTCAACACTCTCTTCCCAAATGCTTGACACCTATTGCAAGACCTACACCAATGGTGAACATCCTTGTGCAAACTAGGCCATACATACCCCTCTTGCAAAATCTTATGCAAGGTGATCTTTACAGCAAAATGGCCACCACATGTGCCTTCATGATTCTCTTCCAACACTCTATAAAGCTCCTCTCGCCAAGGTACACGTCTCAACACGAGATCAGTCCCTTTCATGTATAAGACATCACCAATCAATTTGTACATGTATGCTCTACGCACAAAACCATACTTCTTAGACTTATGAATATCCTTTGGAATGATTCCTGTTAGCAAAAACTCCTCTTCTTGAGCCAAACATTCCCGGCCATGATAAAGAGGTAAAGTGGTCCTCAACACAAATAGCTCCCCAATCATGCCTTGAGCTGCTTCATGTGCCTCTCCCTTTAGATCACATTCAATGTGTCTGATGCTCCATGCTTCGAAATTTTTTAACAGGCCTTTAACTCTGAAGCACATTTCCTTCAATGAGGTGTTCTTGCTCTTCCACACACCCAGCACTTGCTTCACCACTAACAAGGCATCACCTTTTATGCTCAACCTTCGAATCCCATGCTTCAAACAAATGTGTAATCCGGCTTCCAGAGTAGAATATTCAGCTTCATTGTTACTATGACCATCCAATTTGAACCGTCTCTTGCATACTAGCTTGCCCTCTGGATCATAAAGTGCTATACCCCCTGAAGCTGCATCATGGCTCTTTCTGTATGAACCATCAAAGAACAACACATGTGCATTGATGATCTGTGGCACTTCTTCAACTACCTTTCTCACCACCTCTTCCTTAACAATAAGGGGATTCTCCTTGTAGGTCAACAAATCAGCTAGGGTAGCCCTTGTACTATCTTCCACTAGAAAAGAGAACTCAAACTCTTGTAGCTCACTTACCCATTTCTTCACCACATTTGACATGTTAGTACCATTAATTAACTGTGGCAAAAAGGCATAACTCGTCAAGAAAACAAAAGGTCGTGGTAGCAAGTAATGACGAAATCGTCGACAAGCAAATATTACACTAGCCATCACTAGCTCTACTTCCGAGAACTTTCTCTCCGCTACCAACTTCACTTGGCTTGCACAATACACTGGCCTCATATAATGGCTGCCCTTCCCCTTTTGCAATAGCATTGCTCCAATGGCATCATCCCCTACTGAGGGATTTACATAAAAAACTTTCTCCCAATCAGGAGCCTGCATGGCTGACAACCCCCCTAACACCTCTTTCACCTCTTGAAACACTTCTTCACACTTGTCATCCAATTGCAATGGATCATGCTTTTCCACTTGTTGTAATGGATAAAGAATCTGAGAAGACAATGGAATAAACCTTGCCATGTACTTCACTTTGTGTATAAAGGTTGCCAATTGCTTCGTACTCATAGGTGATGGAAGAAGAATAATAGACTTAACCTTATTTGGATCAGCCTCAATGCCATTTTCTGACACCATGTGGCCCAATAACTTCACCCTTGGCTATGCTAGATGACATTTCTTTGGATTTAGTTGTCCTCCACATTCATCATATCGAGCCAATACCATCTGCAGCTTCTCATGGTGTTCAGCCCTACTGCTATAAACACAGAAGTCATCCATAAAAGCTTTAACACAACTACCAATGAATGGTTTCAACACCCAATTTGCTCTCTCTTTATAGAAGGAAGGTCCATTTGACAACCCAAATGGAAATACTATGTAGCAATAGCAGCCCCATGGCGTAATAAAAGTGGTCTTTGTGCGGTTTTTAAGAGCAATCTTCAATTGAAAATAGCCTGAAAAACCATCACACACACTGTACCTCTCATAACCAGGCACTGAATCCAAGATTTGATCGATGAATGAAAGAGGATATGGGTTCTTCTTAGAGGCTGTGTTTAAGGGTTTAAAATCTACACAAATTCTCCACTTCCCATCCTTCTTTGGGCTGACTACAACTGGACTCACCCATTCTGTGGTCTCCACAGGGACTATGAACCCTGCCTTCAATAACTTGTCCACCTCTTCTCGCAAGGTTTCCATTTGCTCTTGACCCATCCTTCTTAGACTTTGTCGCACTGTCTTAGCACCTTCTTTCAGCTCTATATGCATCTCTTCGCCCTTGAACCCTCTAATCTCTTCATATAAAGTAATGAACAAATCGGGAAAACTAGCCAGTATGTGCAAATATATATCCTTCTCCATAGCTGAGAGGTCTCCACTGATCATTTGTGTCATCAATTCCTGCTTCTTTGACAACTCAACCTTGGTTTGCATCAGCCCTTCAATCACTTCATAAGGCCCTTCACTTTCATCTTCAACCTCATTCGCAAATGCAACTAAACCAAACTCCTGGATTTCATTGTCCATCAAAAGAAATGCAACATCAACATCCTCATCACTACTGGTAGTGCTATCACTTTCCTCATCTGTCACCGTGGAAGAGTCTTCATCACTAGACTCATCCTCATCTTCATAAAGCTCCTCTAATCATTTCCTTGTGTCCATATTATAAAGCTTCTTGGTACCTGTCTTTCCATAGAGGCTAATCGTACCATGTCCCCAATCTTGAAGAGCTCCCACTGCACGTAACCATGGTCTGCCCAATATAATAGGATATGCTCTCAACCCTGCTGGCATCACATGAAAATAAACCACTGCCTTTGCATCATATGCCTTCACTTCTAAGCTCTTTACAACACCCAAGAATTTTACTTTTTGATGGTTTTCAAATCTGATCCGAAAACCTGACACCCCAGCCAATGTGAGACCCATCTTCTCAACGCATGAGTGTGTTATGACGCATATTTGGGCTCCGCCATCCACATAACCTTGTCCTAAATTTTTCCTCTTATGCCACACATCTACTATTGGACAAATGTCTAGTAGCTCATCCATTGCCAACACCTTTACTGAACCTCTCTCTGGCTCTTTCTCCATTGGGTTAACCATCCTCTTCCACTGTCGCTTTAGCTTAGGCACCATCTCTATAAGCTGCCCAAAAGTCACATCTGCCTTCCTGCTCGTCAGATCCTCCTTCAAGTCATAGCTTAATTGCCCATCTCCTAGTGGAAAATCTGAAACATGAAACTTTCGACGAGCTCTCCTTTTCCTCTTGGCCTTGACATCCTCGCCTTCATGGCTCTTTCCTTTGTTCTTACTAGGACCTGGGGTACTTCTTCCTTCATTATCCTCTGTGGTCCTCTTCCCAATAGGCATCACTAATGTATCCTCTAGCTTTGATGCCTTCTCCAAGGTGACTACACTTAGAACTTTTGTCTTTCCCTTTTCCTCTTGGGTTAATCCACTGGTTCCTTCATCTCCCTTTATTTCGATGCCATAATCATTTGACCTAGCTAACACCTGTCTTGGCAATGGATACATGTCTCCCCCCATCCTTGGTGGCTTATCACATTGCGGGCTGATGTGACCCAACTCTCCACAATTGTAACATGTCGGCGTCTGCCTCCAAAACCTACCATTGCTTTGTCCAACACCATTCCTAGGTCTTTCTTCACCTCCTAGCTCATTTGCATACCTCCCTCGACCTCGATTATTTCCCACTTGACCTAGCATGTTTAGGCTAAGATTCTTCATTAAATCTACAAATTACCTCATGTCTTGCCTTAGCACATCATCTTGCACTGTTGTAGTGACCATTGCTGGCATAACTTGAGGAGTAACAGAAACCACTTGTTCATGATGAACCCCTGGCATGCGAACTTGCGAAGAATCCATAGGCTGAAATCTAGACCTCATGGGCAAAGACTCCATCCCTAACTGGCTCATTTTCCTCAGCTTCCACTCTTTGTTCCTTGCTACCTCCAATGCATCTTCATATGTCCTAGGCTTCTTTAGCTCCACTCTCCAACGTATATTCTCCCAAAGACCAGCCAAGAACCTGTCCTTCTTCATCATGTCAGGCGGGGGTACCTGTGGTGCTAAGGCCTTGCACATCCTCTCCCATGCCAATGAGAACTTACGTATGTACTCATCTACTGGCTCACCTTCCCTAAACCCTAAACCCTATACTTCTTGCCACACTTTGTCAGGATCTTCTATCTTTACAAACTCCACTTCCAATCCATGCCTTAGATTGTCCCAACTCAATCTTACGGGTGGATCTGCTGCACGCAACTCCTCTTCAAATGCTTTGGACCAAACTCGTGCATCACTCTTCAAACAAATTTGAAGAAGACGTAACATCTGTGTTGGGTCATGGATCTGGTTGCTAATGCATGCAACCTCCATCTTTTCCAAAAAGTCTTCCACATCTTCATCACTTCTTCCATAAAACTCCGGATAAGAGAA
Source organism: Adiantum capillus-veneris (assembly GCF_014529385.1). Lineage (NCBI taxonomy): Eukaryota > Viridiplantae > Streptophyta > Polypodiopsida > Polypodiales > Pteridaceae > Adiantum > Adiantum capillus-veneris. The sequence continues at coordinate 59,723,824 of NC_140931.1, forward strand.
ATCCATGGCTACCCAAGCTACGATGCTTTGAGAACCCCTTCGAACACACGTGCAAGAACCCAAAACTTCTCACTACCGAATCCCCAGAAACTTCAATGGAGCTCAACTTTAGATAAGGACAAACACATGCACATCAAATGAGTTTTCATAGTGGATCATCGGAATTACAACAGGCAAAGGACATTCCAGTATCTCCCTTAATCTTCTTGGCCCGAACATAAAGACTATACGCTGCTGGAAAAAAATCTTCCTGGACACATGAACATTAATCTGGATTCTTTAAGTTAAATGAAAAGGAGTTAACTGAGGTCCATTTTGATCATCCATTAAAGCCAACCATGTAGCTCCCAAGAAAGCACATCTGACTTATCCTCTGATTTTGCCAGAATTTCAACAACATAACAGCATAAATGCCTTAAAAGACCAAAAGACCAGCCATCATAACTTGAAAAAATTTTGACAGAGTTTCCCCAGAAGTAGAGCAGTGTGAACCCAAAATATAGCCTGTATATGTATGCATAAACTGCCAATAATAGAACCCGAGCATCAAATAGGACTCACTAGTACATAGCCTATGACGAGGTCACGAAAAGGGTGCTCAGCTACCTGTATCACCGAAAGGATCTCCACATTTGAGAATCCCCTAGCTCAATAAAACCTCACGCTATCGACCCTCACACGAAGGCTAATGCAAATCGCGTATAGTCAAGTCTCAGAAATGACTATCTTCCAGACCAAGTCTTAGAAATGGCTGGGACTGCCAAATAAAACCAATTATGGCTCCACAAATGTGTACAATGGAAGTTTCCACAAGTAACGTACAATCCAGCAGACAATGCGCTCAAACAGGCGCCAAGTGATGCATACCCACAACAATTGCAAGTGACACCCACTTGCCAATGTATCACTGAACTCCAGCTACTTGTACCTGTGTGAATCACCTGTACCTGTACCTGTCCCTGTAACGTGTAACTTGTAACCTGTAACCTGTAACCTGTAATCTGCAATCTGCACCCTGTAATCCCGAATCTCGAATCTCTAAGCTCGAAGCAGAAGGTACTCGAAGAAGATCCTCCGTGGGGGCACCAAAAGAATGAGAGCGGGATGGAAACACACACAACGCCTCTATAACGACCCGACACACACTCTTGGGATGATACACACACACACACACATTATGGGGCACCACTCGGCTTACACAATCCCCCTGGCCGAGACAGGGAACACACCAATGAGTGAGAGAAGAGAGACTTTCCACTTGCCCACTCAACACAGATACACACACACACACACCCAAAAGACTCAGTTCAAAAGAGGAGATTTTTTTATGTTTAGATACAATAGAGCTTGGTCCAACACCAATGGGGAAAATAGTTTATGTAGTTTTCAAGAAATACACCAGATACAACCACAAAGTTAAGCAGAGGCTTCACTCACCCGAGAAGATTACACAGAAAAACAACAGAAAAAGAGTGAGGAATTCAGAAAAATGGACAGCACCATCGCGTCCGGAACAACCCAAAACCCCAGTCTACAATGTCAAAGTGCTCAAATCCGACCTCGGATGAGCAGTTTACGGCCAAAACAGGCTCCAAAATGAGAAAAAACACACTTGCGGATGTTCCTCCTCTCTTCTCCATGTTTTTTTCTGGTATTCTCTCTATTTTTTCAGTTCCCACACTTAGCTTTATTAGTTGGGCACCCGTGGCCTTTTAGATGATCTCAAACAGACCCCGAACAAGCCAAAAACTGACCTCGCAGTGCATAGTACTTGTCACCTTTTTGCATCATCCGCACACCTGGCACTCAATTTTTCCAAATAATGCATTCCGCAACCACGTGAAGTGGCCCCAAAAAGTGGTTCTCATGATGACCTTTCTACATACGTATCACAAGAAAACACCCACGTCGTGTCCGTACTTCTCCGCGTGCAAGTATTGACCCCGTTCGACCTCCTAACGCCACTCGATGCCATCTGACGCACCTGCTTACCTCATGTGATCGGCCCACGGATAGCTTCCTCAATAAGTTTTGCGTGCTACCAACTCCTCCTTATTGTAGAAAAAACACACTAGTACTGATAATAGTGAAAATCGCTGCACTATGTACACCCTGTCCTACCTATACACACGTGGGCCCCACGTAACCACCTGGCTATGGAAATTGGAAAGTCCTTTATTCGATGCACCATGCATGTGTATGTACATATGCGCAATCCCTTGCTCCAAAAACCTCCTGACAGCGGTAATCATGCTTTTGCTATATGCGGATGATATAGTGCTTCTAGCACACACTTTAGAAGATGCACAAAAGATTATGGTTGTCCTTGAGAACTTTTGCTTGCACAAAAGGTTATACTTGTGGAAACCAACCATAAGGAGAAGCCATGCATTGTGTACAACAATGAGACACTTGAAGTTGTTGAGAGCTTTAAGTACCTTGGCCTTGAGGTTCCATCAAATCAAAAGTAGCATGAATTTTCTATGCATCATTTGGAAGCGGGAAAGAGAAAATATTATGCATTTGATAACATGTGTATGCGGGAAACATCAAGGGTTGGGTTCTCAAGAAGTATCTTTTTGATACATTGGTGACACAGGTTCTTCTTTATGGAGTTGAAGTGTGGGGTGGGAGCATCTCAAATTCTACTTGGAAAGAGTTTGACAATGTCCAAAAGTGTTTTCTTACAAACTTTCTCCAATTTAAGACACAAACACCATATATGCTCCTACTTCTTGAGTCAGGATCTCTCCCAATTGAGGTTATGGGCATGGGAAGGGTTGTGGAGTACATGATAAAGATGCGTCAAAACCCCTCACATCAACTTCCTACAATTGCATAGGATTAAGCAAGCAAAAAAGTTCAAAAGATGCATAAAAGCAAGATCTTAAGCACGGGATGGATGCAAAACATAAAGAAGTGGTTTGGGAGATGGGAATCATTACACTTGCTACATGATGCTTCAATTGACTCCCAAGTGAATGAAGCATTAGAAAATTTCGTAGGTCATTTGGAGGGCCTTGTAAGAAATTGTATTTATCTCTCTAGAAACTTTTTATAAAATGCACTTGCACCTTGTGAGTACGTCCAAAAGGACAACCAGACACTCTAAAAAGTAGATTATATTCCCAATCGTCCTTGAAAATGGTCACTTTTTTATTTAATGCGAGCGTCTTTTTCAGGAGGCAGGTGATGCGCATTCAATGCAGCTTACGTTATCACTAAAAGTTGAAAAGTCACAAACTGTCAAATAGTGATAGATTTTGAGGCTTTTGACACCACCAATGTGTCCGGAACGCCAAAATACCCTAAAAACGAATGTCTACTTGCCTCATTCCGACAACCGGAGAGGCAAAAAATGTCAAAAAACCCCAAAAAATGGGCTTTTTACTTAAGGCGCGCGAGGAGGCATTTCTAAATTCTAGAATGCCCCTCTCCGCGCCGTTAGTACAAAGCTCCTTTGAGTGATTTTTGGACACTTATCTTTCCAGAAAGCCCCTTTTTAGAGGTTTTTGGACATTTTCCTCTCAAAAAGCTCCCTAAAAAGAGGAAAAAGGGGCTTTTTACTAACGGCGCGCGAGGAGGCATTCCAAAATTCTAGAATGTCCCTCTGCGCGTCGTTAGTACAAAGCTCCTTTTAGTGATTTTTGGACACTTATCTTTCCAGAAAGCCCCTTTTTAGAGGTTTTTGGACATTTTCCTCTCAAAAAGCTCCCTAAAAAGAGGAAAAAGGGGCTTTTTACTAACGGCGCGCGAGGAGGCATTCCAAAATTCTAGAATGCCCCTCTGCTCGTCGTTAGTACAAAGCTCCTTTTAATGATTTTTGGACACTTATCTTTTCAGAAAGCCCCTTTTTAGAGGTTTTTGGACATTTTCCTCTCAAAAAGCTCCCTAAAAAGAGAAAAAATGGCCTTTTTACTAACGGCGCGCGGGGAGGCATTACAAAATTTTGGAATGGCCCCTTGCCCGCCGTTAGTAAAATGTTCCTTTAGGGATTTTTGACATTTTTTTGCCTCTTTGGATGTCTGAGCGAGGCAATTGGACATTCATTTCCAGGAGATATGTGCGTTCCGGACGCATTGACAATATCAAAAGTTTCAAAATCTTCCACCACTTGATAGTTTTGTGACTTTTTGAGTTCTAGTGATGACGTAGCCCGTATCAAATGCACCGCATCTACCTTCTGAAAAAGGTGCTCGCATTAAATGAAAGAGAGTGCTCGTTTTTAAGGACCACTAGATTATTAAATGAGGAGAGGGACACCTTTTATATTTTTGTTAATATCAATCTATTTTTCTACGTAACGTAGGCTCTTCTCTCATTGGAGGAGCTTATTTTCCTCTCTCTTCCAAAAGGCCCTCCAAAAGACCTCCGAAATCTCCTAATGCTTTTCTACAATGCCAATGTATTACGGCTTGGGAGAAATTCAATGGGTCACGCTTCATACATTACACCACCCATATTGCCCCCAACTACAAAACCATGTTCTTTGCTAAAAGAGAAAACCGTACTCACACTTACATGCTTGAGCCTATCCTCTTGTCGGTGATACGCACTATTGCGGCCATTCGGCTTAGCTCCCATTTCCTTCGATATGAGATAAGTTGTTGGGGCAATAGAGAAGAGTTAAATCAATTGTGCACATTATGTTCACTGCAAGTTAGACAGTTTGAGTACCACACACCCCTAGAGTGCTCAGCTTTTAGTCACATCGAAACTTGCTTCTCTCACATTTTCAGCCATAACTTAGACCTACACACTTTTCTCTCCTAGCCACAGTGTGGGCTCTCCATTGCGACTCTCATCACCACAATTTTGGAGCATCGAGAGTCACTCGTCAGCCACATACATACTACATCACATGTAACTTTGGTCCCATCGGTCATATCTGACCTCCGAGGAAGATAATAAAATCTATCTATCTATCTCTTTCCCTCTATTTTTCTCTCTCTTTATCTCTCTCTCTCTCTCTCTCTCTCTCTCTATATATATATATATATATATATATCTGTATTTCTTTCCCCTCTCTATCTCTATTTATCACTCTCTCTTTCCCTCTATTTCTTTGTCTCTTTCTCTCTTTACTCTCTCTCTCTCTCTCTCTCTCTCTCTCTCTCTCTCTCTCTCTCTCTCTCTCTCTCGCACGCGCGCAATGGTGGAGAGGAAGGAGGGTAGAGTATGCAGAAAAAAGCGACATACTCTGCCCTTCTTCATTTTTTGGGCACCGGGCTTTACTGCAAAAAATACCGCGACCATTACCGCAGGTATTACCGTGCTTATTACCGTGTAACATCATTTCAAACAGATACAAGCATATCCAAGGTTGTAGGTGGGAGAGGGGGGTACAAACCACCCCATCTACCTTAGATATCAATTATTTCATTTCTTAGGCTTTTGAGTTTTTTAATGAAATTTTTAACTTTTTTATGATTACTTTTAGATGTTTCTTAATTATATTTTTTAAGTCCACTTTTATTATGTTATTTAAAAATAATTGAAGCACTCATTGCACTTTATTCTCTTTGCATTTAACTTCATTTGTTTTTTTAATTAGAATTTAGAAACTTTTTTTTTTTGGGCACATGACTAAATAAAAAATTTATTGCGTGTGTAGGACATCAACTGTGGATGATCCTGGCCCTCCCGGAGGCCTTGAGCACAATGGATGGCTCAAGGAAAAACTCCCTTGTTCTTGCGCCAAGTGCAAATGGGCAATCCCTCACTTGAGACACGTTGCATTGGAGCACCTGGAGAACAAAGGGCTTTGGCATCCTCGAAAAAGCACTCGGAGAGATGAGAGCACCACTCACCCATTGCTTGCGGAGGTGCCCCATTGGTCTGTGTTGGGTTGTGGTGCAGCAGCATGCAAGGCGTAACGGCAAAGGCAAAAGCCATTGGACGATCTGGGTACACCACATGGTGATCCTCCGATTAGCTCTACTTCCATAGCTCATGTGGCCTCTCAGTCACACTTTGACGCAAAGGATGAGCACATGTTTGACAAGTTTGATGAGTTACTAGTGCATGAACACAACATGTGCAAGAGGATTGTCAGCCCTGCACTCAATGGGTAGTGGCAGCTGAGGATAGATTGATGGCAAGTTCCCGAATACCTCTTTCCGATGGTGCACAAATACTTGGTGCTTCAAAAATCGTTGGAAGTCCTCAACTTGCAAGTAAAATTTGGTTGGAGAAATGCAAGTGTCGATGCACTCCTTGGGTAAGTTTGAAATACGGCCTTTTATATACTCTTCACTCACTTTATGTGCCGCCTCCTAGCAATTGTACTAATATGCTTGTTTGTTGTAGTTTGATGGGAAGAACGTTGCCAAAAGATCACCATGAAAGGGTGCTAGTAATGCATGTGCTAGTCTCCACCCAGCCGTGCTATCTTATAGCCTCCCCCTAGCGTACACACTGTCCGGCCGTTCCGGTGGCCTTGCCCATGGGACCCATGTCCTTACATTACCCCCCCCCCCCCTTGGAGAATTGTTTTCATCCTTGAAAACAAACATAGGAAAATGTTTCTTAAGTGTGGAGACATTCTCCCATGTAGAACCTTTTTCAGGTCTATCTAGCCATTTTACCAACACCTGTCATCTGACATGATGTCTGGTATGAAGCTCATGAGAATCCAAAATATTTTTTGGCTCATGAGGAATGCTTGGCAGTGCAATAAGGTCAACTAACACGCCTCTTTCAATGACATTATCATTTTGTCCTATCTGGTTTCGTAAACGACTAACATAAAAAACAGGATGAACTCGTGAGTGCTCTGGAAGAGCTAACTTATAGGCCACTTGACCTATACATTTGAGAATGGTAAACGGTCCACAATAGCTTGGTGAAATTTTATCAACTTTTCCCGTCTTCAGACTTTCTAAATGCTCTGGAACTTTCAGGAAAACCTTGTCTCCTTCTTCGAAAGTAGCAAGACATCGATGCTCATCTGCGTACTTCTTATATCGATCTTGAGCTTGCATACATTATGTCCGAGCAACTCAAAGCATGTCAAAATGGTCTTGAAGAAAATCCTTCGCTTGTTGTATCTTCTCCTTAGCCAACCCCACCGTAACGGGTGATCTAGGTTGAAATCCATACAAAAGCATAAATGGACTAAACCCTGTAGTCACATGCTTTGAACTATTATAAGCAAATTCCAATATAGGTAAGTAGTCTTTCCAATTGGTTTGCTTCTTGCTAACGTACGCTCTTAGCATATCCTCTAGCACTTGATTAACTCTTTCTGTTTGACCATCCAATTCTGGATGATTAGCCGTACTTAGATTAAGTTTAGTTTCCAACTTTTGGAACACAACTTTTGATCTTTATCACTAATGATACTAGCTGGAAGACCGTAGAGTTTATATATATGCTCTAAAAATAGTCGGGCAAATTCTGGTGTCTTAACCGTAGTCTTAGTGGGAATGAATCGACCCATCTTTGTGAGACGGTATACGATTACCCAAATGGCATCATGGCCACGATTTGTAGGAGATAGTCCTACTACAAAATCCATAGAGATACTCTTCCGCTTACCTTGTGGAATCTCTAAAGGATGTAAAAGGCCACCTACCTTGAGGCACTCTGCCTTATTAACTTGGCATTGTTGGCGGTTTAGTACGTACTCTTGAACATCATGATGTATACCCGCCCAATAAAATTGTCGTCGAACTAAGGCATACGTCTTACAGACACCTAGATGACCAGCACTTGGACTAACGTGACACTCAAATAAGATTTGGTGCCTAGTGTTTGAGTCCTTTGGCACACATACTCTACCTTTGTGGAGTTAGTAGCCATCATCAATGGAAAAATTCTTCCATTGCTTAAGCTCTTCTTGAGTAGGGGTGGAGCTCTCTTTGTTGGAATTTCTATCTGCGCATGCATAGACATGTCGATCTAGCTGTTCAGAGACATGTGAGTGTGAGGGATCCCTTTTTAAAACTTCACTCCACACTTTAGCTTATGATTGATCTTGTGCACACTTGCCACGTAATGACTCCAAGAATCCACTCTTTAGTTAGGTGAAATCAAGTGAATTAATCTAAGGCATCCAGCTTAGTGCATCCGCTACTACATTATATCGCCCCTTGCGATATCGTAGCTTACAATCATAATCTTGAAGGATTTCTACCCATGTAGCTTTACGGCCCTTTAAGTATGTTTGAGTAGTAAACCATTTGATACTCTCATGGTCAAAAACTACTTCAAACTTGTAATGTCCCCAAATGGCCGACACCAAAACGGGATGGGATCCTTGACAGGTCTCTAGGTCTGATAAAAATCAGAGTCTCTAAATAAGAAAAATCCAAGAAATAGACCTTTACCATTGACAATGGCTTGTGTTTATAGCCTTAGAAGAAGACCTAGTCATGTCTCGCAACGAAAACAGGACAACGTAGTAAAAGTCCAAAAAAACTATTTCGGTCTTATATGTTTCACAAATTGGGCTAAGGTATCCTCAACCAACTCTTTTTTCCCCCTAACCGATGTGAGGGCACACCCGCTGGTGAACTCCTCTTCCAAGTGAAGAAGTTTTCTAAACGTTTTAGTGCGCAGAGATGGATAGTTACCTGACTAATCAGGTCCAACCGTCCATGATTGACAACCTTAGTCAATCCGCACTTACCACCCCGCACTCACACATGATTCTTTGTTATTTAATTACTACCACGTTCTTATCACAATTAAACTAATGATTCCTTTTATCTTTCCTAACAGGATTTTATTAAAACAGCCCTTGAAAACAGTATTGAAAACATTCTTTTAGCAAACAGACATCTTTAAACTTAAGACATGGTTATGTCAATCAAAACATTGTCCATAATAACCATGACCAGTACTCTTCTTTTCTCAAGATTACCTAAAGGTGAAAAAATGGCACCCACTCCTTATTCACACACTACAAGAGGTTGTGTGCTCTTGTGACGCTGTTAGCGACGAAAATACACTGGGTTTTTATAACCCCCGGCGTCGCTAAAACCGTCACTACGAGCGTCGCTATAGGCGTCGCCAAATGCGTCGCTATAAGCGTCGCTATATAGAGACGCTCATAGTGACGGTTATAGCGACGTTTACACAGAAGACTATAGCAACGCTCATAGCGACACTATAGAGCCATAAATAGCGACGGTTATAGCGACGCCCGAGAGATTTTTTTTTTGGTGACAGGGCATTGAATACCGTGCCACCCATCAACCATATTGTACTTGATTCACTTTTAAAAAAAAGTGCAAGGGTAGATAATAGACCCAAAATAGTCACCCACAAGACGCATTGTTTGCAAAATTGACAAGCGTAAAATTGACAATTGTACACATCATAGGCAAAATGAATTGATTGGCAAATGTAATAATGACAATTGTACAACATCATAGGCATAAAGAATTGATTGGCAAAAGGAACTGCGATGACAAATGTAATAATATACATGGTTCAAAAAGACGTATAAAATCCGTCTCATGATACATAAGCTATGAGAAACCCTAAACTAATGCTATCTAGCTACGGCTAAACTGACGTCGTCTAGTAGACGTCTCATCACATCCAAGCGGCGTATCTGTCGGATTCTGCAAAAAAAGACAATAAGACAGCTTTCAGTAAGTATAAACATATAACGACATTTATAAAACAATACAAAAAATAGAAAAGAGTAAACCCTAATACTAACCATGCCGCCGCGAGAACTGAGAATGTCCATCAAGGCGTTTAAGCCCTTCCTGCCTGCGTACTCGCGCTCATACGGTGTGGGAGCACATCGTGTCATCGACCACTGTCAAAACATACAAAGATTTCATTATGTTAGAATTAAAAAACTCATAAACCCTAAACTATCGAACATAAAGAGCAATGCGAAAACACTTACAAAATCGGCCTCAAATGATGCCTATCCACCTCTCCCCAAGTGGTGCGAGATCCCTGCCTCTACTCGCGCTCTCGCTGCATCCTTTTGTTGCTTCCACTTGTCGGGATTCTCGCGCGCTGATTTCTTCGCATTCTTCTAATCTTCTTTGGCCAGCCAATCTCGCCTGTTCCACCCATTCTTGATTGCTTTTTGCACTTCGGAACGCTTGTGTTTGCAGTATTCGCGCATTCGAATCTTCATCAGGTCTTCATTGAAGCACCGATCCCGTGTTGGAACGGGAAACTCATCATGAAGTATGTTGATGACTCTGTTTTTTAAATCACTTGTTACTTCACTCCATTTGTTTAGTATGTAGTGTCTAAACAGCTGAGAGCAAAGACCATGCATGCGCGAGATCACCTTCTTGCCATCATCATCCATGATGATGCCGCTGCTGAAGTCGACAGAGTAAGGCAAGCCCTCTGGCCGGTGACGCGTGAACCTGGGTGTCCTGGCAGGGGTCTCTAGCGGCGTGTCAATGGGGGTACGGACGTCAGGTGTCTCCACCGGCGTCTATGCCCCAAAGCGAGGAGTGTCGAGTGGGGTGGCTCCTGGCGGAGTAGGTAGAGGTGTGTAGCTGCTAGGAATAGTCAGCCGCGCAAAACCTGGCATAGATGGCGATGCTGTGGCTTGTGTGGAGGCGGGCAAAGAAGGGGAGGGTAAAGAGCCTCGTCGAACACGAGGCGGTGTGGAGGCATCGGCGGCGGAATCCCCACAACAACCGCCACCGCCACCACTAGAGCGCCGGTGTCACTACAAGAGGTTGTGTGCTCTTGTGACGCTGTTAGCAACGGAAATACACTGGGTTTTTATAACCCCCGGCGTCGCTAAAACCGTCGCTAACAGCGTCGCTACGAGAGCGTCGCTATAGGCGTCGCTATATAGCGACGCTCATAGCGACGCCTATAGCGACGCTCTCACAGAAGAGTATAGCGACGCATATAGCGACGCTACAGAGCCATAAATAGCGACGCGTGAGAGAATATTTTTTTGGTGGCAGGGCATTGAATGCCCTGCCACCCATCAACCATATTGTACTTGATTCAGTTTTTAAAAAAAGTGCAAAATAATAGACCCAAAATAGTCACCCACAAGACGCATTGTTTGCAAAATTGACAATTGTACACATCATAGGCAAACTGAATTGATTGGTAAATGTAATAATGACAATTGTACAACATCATAGGCATAAAGAATTGATTGGCAAAAGGAATTGCGGTGACAAATGTAATAATATACATGGTTCAAAAAGACGTATAAAATCCGTCTCATGATACATAAGCTACGAGAAACCCTAAACTAATGCTATCTAGCTACGGCTAAACTGACGTCGTCTAATCAGACGTCTCATCGCGTCCAAGCGGCGTATCTGTCGGATTCTGCAAAAAAAGACAATAAGACAGTTTTCAGTAAATATAAACATATAACGACATTTCTAAAACAATACAAAAAATAAAAAAGAGTAAACCCTAATACTAACCATGCCGCCGCGAGAACTGAGAATGTCCATCAGGGCGTTTAAGCCCTTCCTGCCTGCGTACTCGCGCTCGTACGGTGTGGGATCACGTCCTGTCATCGACCACTATCAAAACATACAAAGATTTCATTATGTTAGAACTAAAAAACTCATAAACCCTAAACTATCGAACATGCATAAAGAGCAATGTGAAAAGACTTACAAAATCGGCCTCAAATGATGCCCATCCACCGCTCCCCAAGTGGTGCGAGCTCCCTGCCTCTACTCGCGCTCTGGCTGCATCCTTTTGTTGCTTCCACTTGTCGGGATTCTCGCGCGCTGCTTTCTTCTCATTCTTCCAATCTTCTTTGGCCAGCCAATCTGGCCTATTCCACCCATTCTTGATTGCTTTTTGCACTTCGGAACGCTTGTGTTTGCAGTATTCGCGCATTCGAATCTTCATCAGGTCTTCATTGAAGCGTTGATCCCGTGTTGGAACGGGAAACTCATCATGAAGTATGCTGATGACTCTGTTTTTTAAATCACTTGGTACTTCACTCCATTTGTTTAGTATATAGTGTCTAAACAGCTGAGAGCAAAGACCACGCATGCGCGAGATCACCTTCTTGCCGTCATCATCCATGATGATGCCGCCGCTGATGTCGACGGAGTAAGGCAAGCCCTCTGGCCGGTGACGCGTGAACCTGGGTGTCCCGGCAGGGGTCTCTAGCGGCGTGTCGATGGGGGTACGGACGTCAGGTGTCTCCACCGACGTCTGGGCGCCGAAGCGAGGAGTGTCGAGTGGGGTGGCTCCTGGCGGAGTAGGTAGAGGTGTGTAGCTTCTAGGAACAGTCAGCCGTGCAAAACCTGGCGTAGATGGCGATGCTGTGGCTGGTGTGGGGGCGGGCAAAGAAGGGGAGGGTAAAGAGCCTCGTCGAACACGAGGCGGTGTGGAGGCATCGGTGGCGGAATCCCCACAACAACCGCCACCGCCACCACTAGAGCGCCGGTGTCTAGACCAGTGTGACGCTCGTCTCGTCGACGCCGAAGCTTCAGAGCGCGCCGAATGCTCCGAAAGAGAGGGAGATGCGGATGGTGTAGGAACGCGCGATGATGCGCCAGAGCGATGACGCTCCACGTACCACTGTCTCTGCTGCGGTGACAAAGAAGAAAGAAACTCCTCATCATCCATACCTCCATTAAACACACGAATATTTAAACTTAATATTGAATGAATAGAGTAGACAATGACGCAAAGACCATTAAATACAATGACGTAATGACGCATATAAATACAATGACGCAATGAATTGAGTGATAGAAGAGGCAAGTCGAAAACTCAGAATTTTCAATCAAAAGATGTGAGCGCGAGTAGAAAAGAGCGTTATACACCATGGAAGCTACTTAGAGAGCCAGAGCTTTTACAGCACGGAGCAAAATTGTTCAAATACAATATTTGTGGCTTTAAGAGATCTCTCTCTCATCCTCGCATAACTCAGCATAACTTCCTATATCTATATAGAGCTCTCCGTTTAAACACATATCCTCTGTTTCATTTTGTAGCTCCTCTGCATGCACCCCATATAGAGTAGTAGCATCTTGATACTCGTCTGGCACCACCGCAGCGGCTTCTGATTGAGCATCTTCTCTGATATCCTCCATTGATGTCGTTGTGATTGGTACATGGTAGCCTTCATACGTCCTTGCACTACGAGGGGCTACCTCTATGACGTACCACCAGTTTGATGTAGACTTTGTAGGATGAAATACTACCTGCCAGAGCCACATAACTTACATGAGAGCTTTCAAGCACATAACTTGTAAAAGGGGGATGTTAACTATTTATATACTTACTTGTTCACAATGCTCGGGTAGTACGAAAGTGTCTCTTAGGTCAGTCCATTTCTTAGTAGAATCCACCTCAAGAAAACCAGACTCTCCTCTACGCACAGTAGCGTTTCGACCCTCCATGATTATCTTGAACCATTGCACGTCGAACAAGCCGACAAAAAATCCTCTGTAATCGATCCTCAAAATCTCTTGCAGCGTGCCGAAGTAAGTGAGTTCCGCCACCACGGGATCTGCATCAGAGGAACGTCGTCGACTAGAGTGTTCAAATTTTGCCATGATTCCACAATCTTGAGTAAAACGCTTTTTGTCGATTCGTTCCACCCTAAAATGTCGACCTTTACACCATGCTGCTGTGTATGACTTATACTACAACGAACAAAGATTATGAGTGGCCGTTCAAACGTTTAGAAATAAAGTCACTTGCTAGTCGTACATTGCAAACTTACCTTGGTCGCGCAACCCCGAGAGTACTCCCACTCTTCTTCAGTCACTTCGTCACCGCATTGTTGTGCGCTTTTCAATTGGTTGTGCAACCATCTTAAGCTCATGAAGGTTGGTAGGCTCTCTAGAACCGCTGGATAGTGCATCGGTGGTCGTCTTCCCCGTCTCCACTCGATTCGTGCCCTTTGTCGCTCTTGCTTTGCATCCTCATATTGTGAAATCCACTTTTGCATCACTGGATTGTAAAGCATGCAAAATCGGTTGATTTTAGCCTCTAGATCTTCCATCATCTTCTTCTCAACACCGAGATTGCACATGACAATCTCAGATATGCGCTCATCATCTATGGTTCGCCATAGCGTGTCCCGGGATTTATCAAATCCGTCTAGCCACTCTCCAATGTACACTAGGGACTCTGATACCAACCAACCTTCTGCCATGCTACCCTCCGGACGTGCCTTTTGACGCACATATCCCTTAAGCGTTTTCATGAAACGCTCTAAAAAGAACATCCATCTGGAATGAACTGTGCCAGCTATTTCCACCTCATCAACTATGTGAACAAGAAGATGCACCTGAATGGTTAGTATTGTAGTAGGAAAATGTTTCTCAAACATGCACACAAGCTCCGCAGCATTTAGTTTGGCGAATGGTATGGAGTCTACGTCGATCTCCTTTTGTGAGATCCATTGCACCAGCTTTGCAAGTTTGTAGATTGTGTTACGGATGTCGAGAGACAAACATCCCTCAATGGCAACCGGTAAAATAAACTGTAAAGTATGTGCAGCAATGATATTAAAGTCCACATTTTATGCAATGATATTAAAGTCCACTATGAACGTACCTGACACATTTTATGCCAATCGTGTGACTTCAAACCGGTAAGCTTTCCTTCTTTAGTAAAACACGTTCCGAGCGAGTGCATTACGCCAGTGGGGGTCCGCAAAGATCGAATGGCCTCTTTTACTTTGCGTTCTTGGGCTCCTGTGAAAATCCATGGTGCTTTAGGAAGTTTTATCGATCCATCAGATGCTGTTTGCGCCCAATATTGCTCCATACGTTCCACATTTCTAAGGTCAACTCTGGCTCCCAAAGTATCTTTCTTGCCGGTCAAATGGTCCCATAGTAGATTACCCACATTCTTGAATATGTGCATTGGATCGAGCAAGTGATTGATCACGAGTCGGGGCCAGTATGGTAACTCGTACCATAGAGATAGTCTCTTCATCCCTGGAGGCAATCCGTCATCGCACATCTCCTTCTGCTCTAACCATGCTTGTGCAGACATCCTTGGTGGCTCTCTTCCCAAAAAGCCGTCGCGTAACACATGATTCTCTGGAAGATACGCTTGATGACCTTCGTAGATTTGCTTCTTCAGTGAGGGTGCCCTACGTGCATTCAGTCTAGGTCCACATGTGACACATGCTCTGTATCCGCTTGTTTGAAGCCCTGCATGTATACACATGATAATAGATCAACTATGGGAAAAAACAAGATTTACAGTGTCTGAGTGAGGAGTGTCAATAGATCACCTGAGCATTCTGTTAGCCCGGGATAGTCCTGCATGGTCCACATTAGAATACCTGTGATCAAAGCATTCCGTCGTCCTGTGTGTCGGCTCATATCCACCACCTCTATGCCAATCCACAATTGTTGTAGCTCTTCCAATAGTGGACGAAGATACACATCCATATTCCCCACTTTATATCGCCCTGGCACAATTAAGCTTAGCCATAGGTGCCCCTTCATCGTAGTCAACCACGGGGGAATGTTGTAGTTGACGATGACAACGGGCCATACACTGTAAGATGTTGATCTTTGACCAAATGGATTTACGCCATCCATAGCCAGGCCTAAGCGCAAATTTCGAGCTTCCCTGGAAAAATCCGACCATGTTCCATCTATATGTTTCCAGGCTGCGCAATCTGCAGGAATTCGTAGCACACCATCCGAAGATTTATTCTCCTCATGCCATGATGCTAGGGCGGCCATGGACTTACATTCGAAGAAATGCTTGATGCGAGGAAGCAAAGGAAAATGTCGCAAAACCTTTTGTGGAATTTTTGTCTCGTGGAGATCTACTCGATATCTTTCGGAATCACTTTTCGGACACTTCTCCATGTCTGTGTATTCCCCTCTGAAAAGAATGCAGTCATTAGGACAAGCGTGGATAGAATTGTAATCCATCCCCAAGTTTTGCAAAATCTTTCTTGCTTCATCTCGGGAATCTGGCATCACATTGTCAGCTGGTAGAATGTGCTCTTTCAGCAATCTACACAACATAAAAATATGATACAGTCGTGTAAAAATCTATCAGATCATTATACATTTAGAGTTCTATTAAAGTAAACTAATTGTAATAGATCACCTGAAAAGCGCTGTGACGCTAGTGTCACTCCATCCAAACTTTGCCTACATGTTGAGAAGAACCAGGAGTGCTTTCAATCTAGACATACGTGCTCCATTATACAATGACGTATCGGCTTCACTTTTCATATCATCATAGATAAGCCTTTCTGAATCCATGATCGTCTCGATCATTTCATCAATCTCGGGCTCAAACATTGCCTCGTTGGGAATGTGCTCTGCATGATCATCCCCCGAGATGTCAGAGGGTACATCTTGTGGCCTCACATCTGCTGCTTGACCAAAGCGCCTGCGAATACGTCTATTGGGTTGCAAGATTGCTGCTTGTTGGCCAGCGTCAGAGTCCGACGAGTTATAATTGGCAACAACTCGATCTATAATAGATGGATCGAACTCGCCAAATTCGCGAAGGTGCTGCAAAGAAACACGTCTTGTCCGTCGCACAGCATGCTTGCATTGATTACAAGGACATAAGACCCTCGTTGAGAGATAGGTGTTTCGGTTGGACGGTCCCACATCCTCGTCGCTACTCATAATGAGGATAAAAATCTTTTAACCTAGACAAAAAATTTAATATTCTATTGGCATTCTTCGTCTTATCTCTCTCTCTCTCTCTCTCTCTCTCTCTCTCTCTCTCTCTCTCTCTCTCTTTACCTCACATTCTCTAGTCATGTCCAATCCCCGCACACCTCGGTCTAGAGGTGCACGGAGATCAGAACCACCGGGTTATAATCTCGTCTTTATTGGTCAATACCTATATTTGTGGGTACAAGAAATCTACACACCCACGTCTACATGATACTGCATGTAGTGGACAAAATCCCTTTGCCTCTTCTCTAGCTGTAGCACTTCACTTCATCTTAACATCTTTTCACAGTAGATCTTTTCACTGTTCGTCTAACTCTAAACCCTAAACCGTAAGTAATTCTTGCGTGGACTCGATCTAACGTAAATAAGCGTAAATCTAAATAAACGTAAATCTAACTAAAAATAAAGCTAAATCTAATTTAACGTAAGTCTAATGACTAGAGGTTGTTTAGATGGTCATTGTGTCGGGGATGTAGTGACTCTTGCCGCCCTGAAGATCCACCTTCTTCCCTATCTTCTGAAGACATTTCACCAGTACTTTTGGATCGACGGAGCCCACCATGAGTGAAGGCAGCAATACCCTATATTCCATTGAGGGCTTTCTTTACCCGCTTCATGCAGGCATCACAGTCTATGGAGACCCGCATCTAATCTAATATAACGTAAATCTAAATCTAGCTTAAATAAACAGAAATCTAGTTAAAAATAAATCTAAATCTAATTTAATGTAAGTCTACATATAACTTAATCTTTAACGTCTTTTAAGATAGTTTCCTACGACGTTATAACTCTCTTCTTCCTGTGTGTGTGCGCGTGTGTGGATGTGTGTGCCAATAAAAAGAGATAAATGGTATAACCTTTCTATCACCCATGCCAAGTATGATAGATTGGTTATGCCATTTCCCTCTTGAATAATAGGTCCTGAGTTCAACTCCTCGTCGGCTAGATCTTTAGGTCTTTTAATTTTAATTAGTTTCCTACGACGTTAAATTAGTTTCTCTCTCTTTCTCTCTCAATGTGTGTGCATTTTTTTGGATCGTATGCATGTTTTCTCTCTCTTTTCCTCTCTCAATGTGTGCGTTTTTTGTTTATGCATGTTCTCTCTCTCTTTTCCTCTCTCAATGCGTGCGTTTTTTGTTTATGCATGCTCTCTCTCTCTTTTTCTCTCTCAATGTGTGTGTGCATTCTTTGTTTATGTATGTGTGTGCGTTTTTGTTTTTGTTTGTACTCTCTCTCTCTCTCTCTCTCTCTCTCTCTCTCTCTCTCTCTCAAAAACACTATGTGTGTGTGTGTATGTGTGTGTGTGAGAGAGAGAGAGAGGGAGAGAGAAAGAGGGGAAGGGAACATGAGAATGAGGAGAGGGAAGGAGCATACCTGGCTCTCCTTCCTCTCCTCGTGTGTGTGTGTGTGTGTGGAGAAGAAAAAGAGAAAGAGAGAGAGAGAGTGAGGGAGAGCATTACCTGCTCTTTGCTTGAGGGCGCCGAAAAACTCAGATCTGAGATCTGAGCTTTTGGGCGCGCTCGGTTATTTTTTTTACCCCAGCTGGCGTCGCTATGAGCGTCGCTATGAGCGTCGCAAATTTACAAATAAATTTGCGACGCTCATAGCGACGCTTATAGCGACGCTCATAGCGACGCCGGGAAATTTTTTTTTGAGCGTCGCTGTGTGAGCATCGCTAATATGAAGAGCCTCTTGTAGTGTGTCTAGATGAGTGTGAAGATCGTCTCGTCGACGCCGAAGCTTCGGAGCGCGCCGAATGCTCCGATAGAGAGGGAGATGCGGATGGAGTAGGAACGCGCGATGATGCACCAGAGCGATGACGCTCCACCTACCACTGTCTCTGCTGCGGTGACAAAGAAGAAAGGAACTCCTCATCATCCATACCCGCATTAAACACACGAATATTTAAACTTAATATTGAATGAATAGAGTAGACAATGACGCAAAGAACATTAAATACAATGACGTAGTGACGCATATAAATACAATGACGCAATGAATTGAGTGATAGAAGAGGCAAGTCGAAAACTCAGAATTTTCAATCAAAAGATGTGAGCGCGAGTAGAAAAGAGCGTTATACACCATGGAAGGTACTTAGAGAGCCAGAGCTTTACAACACGGAGAAAAATTGTTCAAATACAATATTTGTGGCTTTAAGAGATCTCTCTCTCATCCTCGCATAACTCAGCATAACTTCCTATATCTATATAGAGCTCTCCGTTTAAACACATATCCTCTGTTTCATTTTGTAGCTCCTCTACATGCACCCTATATAGAGTAGTAGCATCTTAATGCTCGTCTGGCACCACCGCACGGCTTCTGATTGAGCATCTTCTCTGATCTACTCCATTGATGCCGTTGTGATTGGCACATGGTAGCCTTCATACGTCCTTTCACTACGAGGGGCTACCTCTATGACGTACCACCAGTTTGATGTAGACTTTGTAGGATGAAATACTACCTGCCAGAGCCACATAACTTACATGAGAGCTTTCAAGCACATAACTTGTAAAAGGGGGATGTTAACTATTTACATACTTACTTGTTCACAATGCTCGAGTAGTACGAAAGTGTTTCTTAGGTCAGTCCGTTTCTTAGTAGAATCCACCTCAAGAAAACCAGACTCTCCTCTACGCACAGTAGCGTTGCGACCCTCCATGATTATCTTGAACCATTGCACGTCGAACAAGTCGACAAAAAATCCTCATTAATCGATTCTCAAAATCTCTTGTAGCGTGCCGAAGTAAGTGAGTTCCGCCACCACGGGATCTGCATCAGAGGAACGTCGTCGACTAGACTGTTCAAATTTTGCCATGATTCCACAATCTTGAGTAAAACGCTTTTTGTCGATCCGTTCCACCCTAAAATGTCGACCTTTACACCATGCTACTGTGTATGACTTATACTACAATGAACAAAGATTATGAGTGGCCGTTCAAACGTTTAGAAATAAAGTCACTAGCTAGTCGTACATTGCAAACTTACCTTGGTCGCGCAACCCCGAGAGTACTCCCACTCTTTCTCTGTCACTTCGTCACCGCATTGTTGTGTGCTTTTCAATTTTTTGTGCAACCATCTTAAGCTCATGAATGTTGGTAGGCTCTCGAGACCCGTCGGATAGTGCATCGGTGGTCGTCTTCCCCGTCTCCACTCGATTCGTGCCCTTTGTCGCTCTTGCTTTGCATCCTCATATTGTGAAATCCACTTTTGCATCACTGGATTGTGAAGCATGCAAAATCGGTTGATTTTAGCCTCTAGATCTTCCGTCATCTTCTTCTCAACACTGAGATTGCACATGACAATCCCAGATATGCGCTCATCATCTATGGTTCACCATAGCGTGTCCCGGGATTTATCAAATCCGTCTAGCCACTCTCCAATGTACACTAGGGACTCTAATACCAACCAACCTTCTGCCATGCTACCCTCCGGACGTGCCTTTTGACGCACATATCCCTTAAGCGTTTTCATGAAACGTTCCAAGAAGAACATCCATCTGGAATGAACTGTGCCAGCTATTTCCACCTCATCAACTATGTGAACAAGAAGATGCACCTGAATGGTTAGCATGGTAGTAGGAAAATGTTTCTCTAACATGCACACAAGCTCCGCAGCATTTAGTTTGGCAAATGGTATGGAGTCTACGTTGATCTCCTTTTGTGAGATCCATTGCACCAGCTTTGCAAGTTTGTAGATTGTGTTACGGATGTCGAGAGACAAACATCCCTCAATGGCAACCGGTAAAATAAACTGTAAAGTATGTGCAACAATCATATTAAAGTCCACATTTTATGCAATGATATTAAAGTCCACTATGAACGTACCTGACACATTTTATGCCAATCGTGTGACTTCAAACTGGTAAGCTTTCCGTCTTTAGTAAAACACGTTCGGAGCGAGTGCATTACGCCAGTAAGGGTCCGCAAAGATCGAATGGTCTCTTTTACTTTGCGTTCTTGGGCTCCTGTGAAAATCCATGGTGCTTTAGGGAGTTTTATCGATCCATCAGATACTGTTTGCGGCCAATATTGCTCCATATGATCCACATTTCTAAGGTCAACTCTGGCTCCCAAAGTATCTTTCTTGCCGGTCAGATAGTCCCATAGTAGATTACCCACATTCTTGAATATGTGCATTGGATCGAGCAAGTGATTGATCATGAGTCGGGGCCAGTATGGTAACTCGTACCATAGAGATAGTCTCTTCATCCCTGGAGGCAATCCGTCATCGCACATCTCCTTCTGCTCTAACCATGCTTGTGCAGACATCCTTGGTGGCTCTCTTCCCAAAAAGCCGTCGCGTAACACATGATTCTCTGGAAGATACGCTTGATGACCTTATTAGATTTTCTTCTTCAGTGAGGGCGCCCTACATGCATTCAGTCTAGGTCCACATGTGACATATGCTCTGTATCCGCTTGTTTGAAGCCCTGCATGTATACACATGATAATAGATCAACTATGGGAAAAAACAAGATTTACAGTGTCTGAGTGAGGAGTGTTAATAGATCACCTGAGCATTCTGTAAGCCCGGGATAGTCATGCATGGTCCACATTAGAATGCCTCTGATCAAAGCATTCCGTCATCCTGTGTGTCGGCTCATATCCACCACCTCTATGCCAATCCACAATTGTTGTAGATCTTCCAATAGTGGACGAAGATACACATCCATATTCTCCACTTTATATCGCCCTGGCACAATCAAGCTTAGCCATAGGTGCCCCTTCTTCGTAGTCAACCATGGGGGAATGTTGTAGTTGACGATGACAACGGGCCATACACTGTAAGATGTTGATCTTTCACCAAATGGATTTACGCCATCCATAGCCAGGCCTAAGCGCAAATTTTGAGCTTCCCTGGCAAAATCCGACCATGTTCCATCTAGATGTTTCCAGGCTGTGCAATCTGCAGGAATTCGTAGCACACCATCCGAACTTTATTCTCCTCATGCCATGATGCTAGGGCGGCCATGGACTTACATTCGAAGAAATGCTTGATGCGAGGAAGCAGAGGAAAATGTCGCAAAACCTTTTGTGGAATTTTTGTCCCGTGGAGATCTACTCGATATCTTTCGGAACCACATTTCGGACACTTCTCCATGTCTATGTATTCCCCTCTGAAAAGAATGCAGTCATTAGGACAAGCGTGGATAGAATTGTAATCCATCCCCAAGTTTCGCAAAATCTTTCTTGCTTCATCTCGGGAATCTGGCATCACATTATCAGCTAGTAGTATGTGCTCTTTAAGCAATCTACACAACATAAAAAAACGATACAGTCGTGTAAAAATCTATCAGATCATTATACATTTAGAGTTTTATTAAAGTAAACTAATTGTAATAGATCACCTGAAAAGCGCTGTGACGCTAGTGTCACTCCATCCAATCTTTGTCTGCATGTTGAGAAGAACCAGGAGTGCTTTCAATCTAAACATACGTGCTCCATTATACAATGGCGTATCGGCTTCACTTTTCATATCATCATAGATAAGACTTTCTGAATCCATGATCGTCTCGATCATTTCATCAATCTCCGGCTCAAACATTGCCTCGTTGGGAATGTGCTCTGCAAGATCATCCCCCGAGCTGTCAGAGGCTACATCTTGTGGCCTTACATATGCTGCTTGACCAAAGCGCCTGCGAACACGTCTATTGGGTTGCAAGATTGCTGCTTGTTGGCCAGCTTCAGAGTCCGACGAGTTATAATTGGCAACAACTCGTTCTATAATAGATGGATCGAACTCGCCAAATTCGCGAACGTGCTGCAAAGAAACACGTCTTGTCGGTCGCACAGCATGCTTGCATTGATTACAAGGACATAAGACCCTCGTTGAGAGATAGGTGTTTCGGTTGGACGGTCCCACATCCTCGTCACTACTCATAATGAGGATAAAAATCTTATAACCTGGACAACAAATTTAATATTCTATTGGCATTCTTCGTCTTATCTCTTTCTCTCTCTCTCTCTCTCTCTCTCTCTCTCTCTCTCTCTCTCTCTCTCTCTCTCTTTACCTCACATTCTCTAGTCATGTCCAATCCCCGCACACCTCGGTCTTTAGGTGCACGGAGATCAGAACCACCGGGTTATAATCTCGTCTTTATTGGTCAATACCTATATTTGTGGGTACAAGAAATCTACAGACCCACGTCTACATGATACTACATGTAGTGGACAAAACCCCTTTGCCTCTTCTCTAGCTGTAGCACTTCACAGCATCTTAACATCTTTTCACAGTAGATCTTTTCATTGTTCGTTTAACTCTAAACCCTAAACCGTAAGTAATTCTTCCGTGGACTCGATCTAACGTAAATAAGCGTAAATGTAAATAAACGTAAATCTAACTAAAAATAAACCTAAATCTAATTTAACGTAAGTCTACATCTAACCTAATCTTTAACGTCTTTTGGGATAGTTTCCTACGACGTTAAAACTCTCTTCTTCTTGTGTGTGTGTGTGTGTGTGTGTGTGTGGGTAAACCTAAATAAACCTAAGTCTAATCTAATATAACATAAATCTAAATCTAACGTAAATTATGTTATATTAAAAACAAAGAACTAAACTAACAGGGATTATAAGAACCTTAAAACTGATTTAACACATAATTTTTCACATAACTCGACAAGAGTTGGCATTCTCATCACTAAAGATGTGAGAGTTAACTTCCGGCGGTGACGTTGCATCATCTCCATCCACATCTGACGACAGCAATTGGCCCTTTAGACCGTTCTTGCTCTTGTTACTAACTTTGAAGTTGCCGTTGAATGACTAGAGGTTGTCTAGATGGTCATTGTGTCGGGGATGTACTGACTCTTGCCGCCCTGAAGATCCACCTTCTTCCCTATCTTCTGAAGACATTTCACCAGTACTTTTGGATCGAGGGAGCCCACCATGAGTGAAGGCAACAATACCCTATATTCCATTGAGGGCTTTCTTCACCCGCTTCATGCAGGCATCGCAGTCTATGGAGACCTAAATCTAATCTAATAAAACGTAAATCTAAATCTAGCGTAAATAAACGTAAATCTAATTAAAAATAAACCTAAATCTAATCTAATTTAACTTAAATAAACCTAAATCTAATTTAACGTAAGTCTACATCTAACCTAATCTTTAACTTCTTTTAGGATAGTTTCCTACGACGTTATAACTCTCTTCTTCTTGTGTGTGTGCGCGTGTGTGGATGTGTGTGCCAATAAAAAGAGATAAATGGTATAACCTTTCTATCACCCATGCCAAGTATGATAGATTGGTTATGCCATTTCCCTCTTGAATAATAGGTCCTGAGTTCAACTCCTCGTCGGCTAGATCTTTAGGTCTTTTAATTTTAATTAGTTTCCTACGACGTTAAATTAGTTTCTCTCTCTTTCTCTCTCAATGTGTGTGCATTTTTTTGGATCTTATGCATGTTTTCTCTCTCTTTTCCTCTCTCAATGTGTGCGTTTTTTGTTTATGCATGTTCTCTCTCTCTTTTCCTCTCTCAATGCGTGCGTTTTTTGTTTATGCATGCTCTCTCTCTCTCTTTTCCTCTCTCAATGTGTGTGTGCGTTTTTGTTTATGTTTGTACTCTCTCTCTCTCTCTCTCTCTCTCTCTCTCTCTGAAAAACACTATGTGTGTGTGTGTGTATGTGTGTGTGTGAGAGAGACAGAGAGGGAGAGAGAAAGAGGGGAAGGGAACATGAGAGTGGGGAGAGGGAAGGAGCATACCTGGCTCTCCTTCCTCTCCTCGTGTGTGTGTGTGTGTGTGTGTGTGTGTGGAGAAGAAAAAGAGAGAGAGAGAGAGAGAGAGAGAGAGGGAGAGCGTTACCTGCTCCTTGCTTGAGGGCGCCAAAAAACTCAGATCTGGGATCTGAGTTTTTGGGCGCGCTCTGTTATTTTTTTAGCCCAGTCGGCGTCGCTATGTGAGCGTCGCTAATATGAATAGCCTCTTGTAGTGACAATCCGGAGTGGATAAAGCCCCACCCAAGGTTCCGGGTGCCCATACACCAAACCAATTGCCCATACAACCGGGCAGCTTCCCTAGGATAAAAACGGTATCCTAACTTATGTAGAAACATCAAGACATGACACGGAGTAGAAACTCATCGTTCATGGGGGTAACCGACTTATCCGTGGCTGGAAAGCCATCATTATCATCAAAATATACCAAGGAGTCGGAGGTGTCTTTAGACAAGGTATCTTAAGGATGATCAACCATAAGTTTCCTAATTCAACCAATTTTAACCCAAACAATTCTTTTCTACATTATAAACAATGCACGTTGAAAGTTACCCTCCGTTTTTTGTCAATTATTCATTTTCTTATTCTTACTCACTGCTTACGTATGCAATGCTAACTTAAAAATGAACTTTAAAAGATTTAATTTAGAAATCCACCTGGGACTACTCGGCCATCTGCTGCTGCGCGCTGGAGCCTGCAGACTTTCCTCCGTCGGCCTCTGGCTAGGCCCAGCGTCATGGTCATTAGTGACTTTATTTCTTTTGTTGCTAATATCCTCCTCCTCGATAAAAGGATTTTCTCGGGTTCTTTTTGGAGCCATATCGACAGCCTTATAGAAAGACTTAATCGATTAGAGGTTTAATTGAATAATCTCTTTGCTACCTTTTTACCCAAAAATAAGGATTTTTGGAGTAAGTAGGTATCCTTGATAGTTAATTGGATGAGATATTCCTCCTATAACTTCCTTATACTATAAGTAATTTCCCATAATTACCATTTAATTAGGGAGGCTATTTAACAGGTTTCTCCTTAGTCTATTTTCCACGAATATTTTATATTTAACCTTAGTAAATTATAATTCCTATGGGCTAATGGATTACTCACCCTAATTGTAATTTGATATGTTCTATCTTTAGGAATTTTCATAAATTTTTATAACCTTTTTTATCTATACTTATGGTCTAATCTAGGCAAAATTTTGCTAATAGTAATTTGTTACACCAACCAATTATGCTGAGGTAATTTTCCCAACCTTCAATAGTGATTGTGAACCTCAAGTATTTATTTGATAATCAGATAAATTGAGTTTTTAATTTCTTTTCTCTATTTTAAATGCAGAATCAGTTACTTTTAATGAAGATAAGTATTTACACTCACTACAAGAGGCTCTTCACATTAGCGACGCTCACACAGCGACGCTCAAAAAAAAAATTCCCGGCGTCGCTATGAGCGTCGCTATAAGCGTCGCTATGAGCGTCGCAAATTTCTTTGTAAATTTGCGACGCTCATAGCGACGCTTATAGCGACGCTCATAGCGACGCCAGCTGGGGTAAAAAAAATAACCGAGCGCGCCCAAAAACTCAGATCTCAGATCTGAGTTTTTCGGCGCCCTCAAGCAAAGAGCAGGTAACGCTCTCCCTCACTCTCTCTCTCTCTCTCTCTCTTTTTCTTTTACACACACACACACACACACACACGCACGAGGAGAGGAAGGAGAGACAGGTATGCTCCTTCCCTCTCCTCATTCTCATGTTCCCTTCCTTTCTTTCTCTCTCCCTCGCTCTCTCTCTCACACACACACACATACACACACACATATAGTGTTTTTGAGAGAGAGAGAGAGAGAGAGAGAGAGAGAGAGAGAGAGAGAGTGCAAAAACGCACACACATACATAAACAAAGAATGCACACACACATTGAGAGAGAAAAAGAGAGAGAGAGCATGCATAAACAAAAAACGCACGCATTGAGAGAGGAAAAGAGAGAGAGAACATGCATAAACAAAAAACGCACACATTGAGAGAGGAAAAGAGAAAGAAAACATGCATACGATCCAAAAAAACGCACACACATTGAAAGAGAAAGAAAGAGAAACTAAGGGAGCGTCGTAAGAAACTAATTAAAATTAAAAGACCTAAAGATCTAGCCGACGAAGAGTTGAACTGAAGACCTATTATTCAAAAGAGAAATGGCATAATCAATCTATCATACTTGGCATGGGTGATAGAAAGGTTATACCATTTATCTCTTTTTATTGGCACACACATCCACACACGCGCACACACACAGGAAGAAGAGAGTTATAACGTCGTAGGAAACTATTTTAAAAGACGTTAAAGATTAGGTTATATGTAGACTTACATTAAATTAGATTTAGGTTTATTTTTAACTAGATTTACATTTATTTAAGCTAGATTTAGATTTATGTTATATTAGATTAGATGCGGGTCTCCATAGACTGTGATGCCTGCATGAAGCGGGTAAAGAAAGCCCTCAATGGAATATAGGGTATTGCTGCCTTCACTCATGGTGGGCTCCGTCGATCCAAAAGTACTGGTGAAATGTCTTCAGAAGATAGGGAAGAAGGTGGATCTTCAGGGCGGCAAGAGTCACTACATCCCCGACACAATGACCATCTAGACAACCTCTAGTCATTAGACTTACGTTAAATTAGATTTAGCTTTATTTTTAGTTAGATTTACGTTTATTTAGATTTACGCTTATTTACGTTAGATCGAGTCCACGCAAGAATTACTTACGGTTTAGGGTTTAGAGTTAGACGAACAGTGAAAAGATCTACTGTGAAAAGATGTTAAGATGAAGTGAAGTGCTACAGCTAGAGAAGAGGCAAAGGGATTTTGTCCACTACATGCAGTATCATGTAGACGTGGGTGTCTAGATTTCTTGTACCCACAAATATAGGTATTGACCAATAAAGACGAGATTATAACCCGGTGGTTCTGATCTCCGTGCACCTCTAGACCGAGGTGTGCGGGGATTGGACATGACTAGAGAATGTGAGGTAAAGAGAGAGAGCGAGAGAGAGAGAGAGAGAGAGAGAGAGAGAGAGAGATAAGACGAAGAATGCCAATAGAATATTAAATTTTTTGTCTAGGTTATAAGTTTTTTATCCTCATTATGAGTAGCGACGAGGATGTGGGACCGTCCAACCGAAACACCTATCTCTCAACGAGGGTCTTATGTCCTTGTAATCAATGCAAGCATGCTGTGCGACGGACAAGACGTGTTTCTTTGCAGCACGTTCGTGAATTTGGCGAGTTCGATCCATCTATTATAGATCGAGTTGTTGCCAATTATAACTCGTCGGACTCTGACGCTGGCCAACAAGCAGCAATCTTGCAACCCAATAGACGTATTCGCAGGCGCTTTGGTCAAGCAGCATATGTGAGGCCACAAGATGTAGCCTCTGACAGCTCGGGGGATGATCATGCAGAGCACATTCCCAACGAGGCAATGTTTGAGCCCGAGATTGATGAAATGATCGAGACGATCATGGATTCAGAAAGGCTTATCTATGATGATATGAAAAGTGAAGCCGATACATCATTGTATAATGGAGCACGTATGTCTAGATTGAAAGCACTCCTGGTTCTTCTCAACATGCAGGCAAAGTTTGGATGGAGTGACACTAGCGTCACAGCGCTTTTCAGGTGATCTATTACAATTAGTTTACTTTAATAGAACTCATGGTGTATAATGATCTGATAGATTTTTACACGACTGTATCATATTTTTATGTTGTGTAGATTGCTGAAAGAGCACATTCTACCAGCTGACAATGTGATGCCAGATTCCCGAGATGAAGCAAGAAAGATTTTGCGAAACTTGGGGATGGATTACAATTCTATCCACGCTTGTCCTAATGACTGCATTCTTTTCAGAGGGGAATACACAGACATGGAGAAGTGTCCGAAATGTGATTCCGAAAGATATCGAGTAGATCTCCACGGGACAAAAATTCCACAAAAGGTTTTGCGACATTTTCCTTTGCTTCCTCGCATCAAGCATTTCTTCGAATGTAAGTCCATGGCCGCCCTAGCATCATGGCATGAGGAGAATAAATCTTCGGATGGTGTGCTACGAATTCCTGCAGATTGCGCAGCCTGGAAACATATAGATGGAACATGGTCGGATTTTGCCAGGGAAGCTCGAAATTTGCGCTTAGGCCTGGCTATGGATGGCGTAAATCCATTTGGTCAAAGATCAACATCTTACAGTGTATGGCCCGTTGTCATCGTCAACTACAACATTCCCCCGTGGTTGACTACGAAGAAGGGGCACCTATGGCTAAGCTTGATTGTGCCAGGGCGATATAAAGTGGGGAATATGGATGTGTATCTTCGTCCACTATTGGAAGAGCTACAACAATTGTGGATTGGCATAGAGGTGGTGGATATGAGCCGACACACAGGACGACGGAATGCTTTGATCAGAGGTATTCTAATGTGGACCATGCATGACTATCCCGGGCTAACAGAATGCTCAGGTGATCTATTGACACTCCTCTCTCAGACACTGTAAATCTGGTTTTTCCCCATAGTTGATCTATTATCATGTGTATACATGCAGGGCTTCAAACAAGCGGATACAGAGCATGTGTCACATGTGGACCTAGACTGAATGCACGTAGGGCACCCTCACTGAAGAAGCAAATCTACGAAGGTCATCAAGCGTATCTTCCGGAGAATCATGTGTTACGCGACGGCTTTTTGGGAAGAGAGCCACCAAGGATGTCTGCACAAGCATGGTTAGAGCAGAAGGAGATGTGCGATGACGGATTGCCTCCAGGGATGAAGAGACTATCTCTATGGTACGAGTTACCATACTGGCCTCGACTCGTGATCAATCACTTGCTCGATCCAATGCACATATTCAAGAATGTGGGTAATCTACTATGGGACCATTTGACCGGCAAGAAAGATACTTTGGGAGCCAGAGTTGACCTTAGAAATGTGGATCGTATGGAGCAATATTGGCCGCAAATAGCGTCTGATGGATCGATAAAACTTCCTAAAGCACCATGGATTTTCACAGGAGCCCAAGAACGCAAAGTAAAAGAGGCCATTCGATCTTTGCGGACCCCCACTGGCGTAATGCACTCGCTCCGAACGTGTTTTACTAAAGAAGGAAAGCTTACCGGTTTGAAGTCACACGATTGGCATAAAATGTGTCAGGTACGTTCATAGTGGACTTTAATATCATTGCATAAAATGTAGACTTTAATATCATTGCTGCACATACTTTACAGTTTATTTTACCGGTTGCCATTGAGGGATGTTTGTCTCTCGACATCCGTAACACAATCTACAAACTTGCAAAGCTGGTGCAATGGATCTCACAAAAGGAGATCGACGTAGACTCCATACCATTCGCCAAACTAAATGCTGCGGAGCTTGTGTGCATGTTTGAGAAACATTTTCCTACTACAATGCTAACCATTCAGGTGCATCTTCTTATTCACATAGTTGATGAGGTGGAAATAGCTGGCACAGTTCATTCCAGATGGATGTTCTTCTTAGAGCGTTTCATGAAAACGCTTAAGGGATATGTGCGTCAAAAGGCACGTCCGGAGGGTAGCATGGCAGAAGGTTGGTTGGTATCAGAGTCCCTAGTGTACATTGGAGAGTGGCTAGACGGATTTGATAAATCCCGGGACACGCTATGGCGAACCATAGATGATGAGCGCATATCTGGGATTGTCATGTGCAATCTCGGTGTTGAGAAGAAGATGACGGAAGATCTAGAGGCTAAAATCAACCGATTTTGCATGCTTCACAATCCAGTGATGCAAAAGTGGATTTCACAATATGAGGATGCAAAGCAAGAGCGACAAAGGGCACGAATCGAGTGGAGACGGGGAAGACGACCACCGATGCACTATCCAGCGGTTCTGGAGAGCCTACCAACCTTCATGAGCTTAAGATGGTTGCACAACCAATTGAAAAGCGCACAACAATGCGGTGACGAAGTGACTGAAGAAGAGTGGGAGTACTCTCGGGGTTGCGCGACCAAGGTAAGTTTGCAATGTACGACTAGCAAGTGACTATTTATAAACGTTTGAACGGCCACTCATAATCTTTGTTCGTTGTAGTATAAGTCATACACAGCAGCATGGTGTAAAGGTCGACATTTTAGGGTGGAACGAATCGACAAAAAGCGTTTTACTCAAGATTGTGGAATCATGGCAAAATTTGAACAGTCTAGTCGACGACGTTCCTCTGATGCAGATCCCGTGGTGGCGGAACTCACTTACTTCGGCACGCTGCAAGAGATTTTGAGGATCGATTACAGAGGATTTTTTGTCGACTTGTTCGACGTGCAATGGTTCAAGATAATCATGGAGGGTCGAAACGCTACTGTGCGTAGAGGAGAGTCTGGTTTTCTTGAGGTGGATTCTACTAAGAAATGGACTGACCTAAGAGACACTTTCGTACTACCCGAGCATTGTGAACAAGTAAGTATATAAATAGTTAACATCCCCCTTTTACAAGTTATGTGCTTGAAAGCTCTCATGTAAGTTATGTGGCTTTGGCAGGTAGTATTTCATCCTACAAAGTCTACATCAAACTGGTGGTACGTCATAGAGTTAGCCCCTCGTAGTGCAAGGACGTATGAAGGCTACCATGTGCCAATCACAACGACATCAATGGAGGAGATCAGAGAAGATGCTCAATCAGAAGCCGCTGCGGTGGTGCCAGACGAGCATCAAGATGCTACTGCTCTATATGGGGTGCATGAAGAGGAGCTACAAAATGAAACAGAGGATATGTGTTTAAACGGAGAGCTCTATATAGATATAGGAAGTTATGCTGAGTTATGCGAGGATGAGAGAGAGATCTCTTAAAGCCACAAATATTGTATTTGAACAATTTTGCTCCGTGCTGTAAAAGCTCTAGCTCTCTAAGTAGCTTCCATGCTGTGTAACGCTCTTTTCTACTCGCGCTCACATCTTTTGATTGAAAATTCTGAGTTTTCGACTTGCCTCTTCTACCACTCGATTCATTGCGTCATTGTATTTATATGCGTCATTACGTCATTGTATTTAATGGTCTTTGCGTCATTGTCTACTCTATTCATTCAATATTAAGTTTAAATATTCGTGTGTTTAATGCAGGTATGGATGATGAGGAGTTTCTTTCTTCTTTGTCACCGCAGCACAGACAGTGGTACGTGGAGCGTCATCGCTCTGGCGCATCATCGCGCGTTCCTACACCATCCGCATCTCCCTCTCTTTCGGAGCATTCGGCGCGCTCCGAAGCTTCGGCGTCGACGAGACGAGCGTCACACTCTTCTAGACACCGGCGCTCTAGTGGTGGCGGTGGCGGTTGTTGTGGGGATTCCGCCACCGATGCCTCCACACCGCCTCGTGTTCGACGAGGCTCTTTACCCTCCCCTTCTTTGCCCGCCCCCACACCAGCCACAGCATCGCCGTCTACGCCAGGTTTTGCACGGCTGACTGTTCCTAGAAGCTACACACCTCTACCTACTCCGCCAGGAGCCACCCCACTCGACACTCCTCGCTTCGGGGCCCAGACGCCGGTGGAGACACCTGACGTCCGTACCCCCATCGACACGCCGCTAGAGACCCCTGCCGGGACACCTAGGTTCACGCGTCACCGGCCAGAGGGCTTGCCTTACTCCGTCGACATCAGCGGCGGCATCATCATGGATGATGACGGCAAGAAGGTGATCTCGCGCATGCGTGGTCTTTGCTCTCAGCTGTTTAGACACTATATACTAAACAAATGGAGTGAAGTACCAAGTGATTTAAAAAACAGAGTCATCAGCATACTTCATGATGAGTTTCCCGTTCCAACACGGGATCAGCGCTTCAATGAAGACCTGATGAAGATTCGAATGCGCGAATACTGCAAACACAAGCGTTCCGAAGTGCAAAAAGCAATCAAGAATGGGTGGAATAGGCCAGATTGGCTGGCCAAAGAAGATTGGAAGAATGCGAAGAAAGCAGCGCGCGAGAATCCCGACAAGTGGAAGCAACAAAAGGATGCAGCCAGAGCGCGAGTAGAGGCAGGGAGCTCGCACCACTTGGGGAGCGGTGGATGGGCATCATTTGAGGCCGATTTTGTAAGTCTTTTCACATTGCTCTTTATGCATGTTCGATAGTTTAGGGTTTATGAGTTTTTTAGTTCTAACATAATGAAATCTTTGTATGTTTTGACAGTGGTCGATGACAGGACGTGATCCCACACCGTACGAGCGCGAGTACGCAGGCAGGAAGGGCTTAAACGCCCTGATGGACATTCTCAGTTCTCGCAGCGGCATGGTTAGTATTAGGGTTTACTCTTTTTTATTTTTTGTATTGTTTTATAAATGTCGTTATATGTTTATACTTACTGAAAACTGTCTTATTTTCTTTTTTTGCAGAATCCGACAGATACGCCGCTTGGACGCGATGAGACGTCTGATTAGACGACGTCAGTTTAGCCGTATCTAGATAGCATTAGTTTAGGGTTTCTCATAGCTTATGTATCATGAGACGGATTTTATACGTCTTTTTGAACCATGTATATTATTACATTTGTCACCGCAATTCCTTTTGCCAATCAATTCTTTATGCCTATGATGTTGTACAATTGTCATTATTACATTTGCCAATCAATTCAGTTTGTCTATGATGTGTACAATTGTCAATTTTGCAAACAATGCATCTTGTGGGTGACTATTTTGGGTCTATTATTTACCTTTGCACTTTTTTTAAAAAGTGAATCAAGTACAATATGGTTGATGGGTGGCAGGCATTCAATGTCCTGCCACCAAAAAAATATTCTCTCAGGCGTCGCTATATGCGTCGCTATTTATGGCTCTGTAGCGTCGCTATATGCGTCGCTATATTCTTCTGTGAAAGCGTCGCTATAAGCGTCGCTATAGTCGTCGCTATGAGCGTCGCTATATAGCGACGTCTATAGCGACGCCTATAGCGACGCTCATAGCGACGCTCTCGTAGCGACGCTTTTAGCGACGCTTATAGCGACGCCGGGGGTTATAAAAACCCAGTGTATTTCCGTCGCTAAGAGCGTCACAAGAGCACATAACCTCTTGTAGTGACTATTTATCTGAGGTTGGAGTATTAATCAGGGATTTCTCAAGGTGTGTTCACCTTTCATAATTATATCAAAGGTTTTTGGATGAATTTACTATTTTCCCCCTTTTATTTTCTCCTAAAAATAATGTAATTTTCTAAAATACTTAGGTAAACTAATTATCTGAGGTTAACATAATTATCACGTTTTTTCTAACATGTAATTTACCTCTGATAATAACTCAAAGCATTTTGAATCAATTTGCTAATTTCTTCCTTATAATTTAACCTAAAAATATAGTTATTCTGCTAAAATAATTAGGTAAATTAATTATCTGAGTTTAACATAATTATCATGGGTTTTGTCACATGCAATTAACCTCTGATAAATAATTCAAAGCCTTTTGAATCAATTTACTAATTTCCCTCGTTTAACTTGTCCTAAAAAACATAGTAACTCTACTAAAATAAATAGGTAGATTAATTATCTGAGGTTAACATAATTATCAAGGGTTCCCTAATATATAATTAGCCTCTAATAAATAACGCAAAGCCTTCTGAATCAATTTGCTAATTTCACTCTTTTAACTTGTCCTAATAAACAGAGTAATTCTGCTAAAATAACTTGATAAATTAAATATATAAGATTAACTTAATTATCACAGGTTCCCTAACATGTCATTAACCTCTGACAATAACTCAAATCCTTTTGAATCAATTTTCTAATTTTCACCTTTTAATTTGTCCTAAAAACTGAGTAATTATTCTAAATTAACTAGGTAAATTAATTACTTGATATTAACATAATTATCACGGGTTTCTTAACATGTAATTAACCTTTGATAAATAACTCAAAGCCTTTTAAATCAATTTGCTAGTTTCCCCCTTGTCCTAAAAACAGAATAATTTTGCTAAAATAATAAGGTAAATTAATTATCTGAGGCTAACATAATTATTAAGGGTTACCTTATATATAATTAACCTATGATAAATAACTCAAATCCTTTTGAATCAATTTGCTAATTTCTTCCTTTTAATTTGTCTTAAAAATAGAGTAAATTTGCTAAAATAATTAGATAAATTAATTATTTGAGGATAAAAAAATTATCATGGGCTCCCTAATTTGTAATTAATCTTTGATAAATAACTCAAAGATTTTTGAATCAATTTGCTAATTTCTGTCTTTTAATTTTTCCTAAAAAGAGAGTAATTCTACTAAAATAATTAGGTAAATTAACTATCTGAGGTTAACATAATTATCATGGGTTGCCTAACATGTAATTAACTTTTAATAAATAAGTCAAAGCCTTTTGAATGAAGTTGCTAATTTCCCTCTTTTCATTTGTCCTAAAAATAGAGTAATTATCCTAAAATAATTAGGTAAATTAATTATCTGAGGTTAACATAATTATCACAGGTTTCTTAACATGTAGTTAACATCTAATAAATAGCACAAAGCATTTTGAATCAATTTGCTTATTTTCTCCTTTATGTTTCTCAAAAAAACAAGGTAATCCTGCTTAATTACTTATGAAAATTACTCATAAAATTATAAGATAATTTTCTTAGCTTAATGACTATCTAATAAAACTTTGATAATTATCTCAAGTTATTCTAAACTTAGTTAATATATTTTTCATTAATTTATGTTTAATATGGATAATTTCAGTTCTAATATGATATATTTATTAATTAGCTTAATATCCCTAAGCTTAATTACAACAATCAGTAGATAATATTGAATTAAGAGAGGATTCTTGAGTATAAATAGGATTAATCTTTAATTTATTAAGAAAATAGGTTAACCTAACTTTGCTAATTAAGAAGGATTAGGTTAATTACCATTTAATTTAACTAACTAGAGCTTAATCTCTAGTGATTTCTACGTAGCGGTCTCTCTAGATGAGAGAGAGTATGTCAAGGCTCCGACTCTGTTTTAAATTGTGAAGCAAGGGGTCTTATTTCTAGTTTTCTTCCACTCATAAGCTCTCACAGGCTGGAAAAAGCAGTTGCTTGCAGCCCAAGCAACCCTACCTGGTAGGTCCGTGATGACCCTCCCATTACCTGCCAGCTTTTAAAATATCAATTCTGCTATATTTTGACCTATTTTTACTTCATTGGTAAATATCTTGTAAATATCTCGGAGGCCTTTAATAAAGGCTTTGCTTAAATGATTACTGCAACCCTTCAATTTTTATTAATAATTTAATTTACATTGAATCTTCCGAAAGGACTAGCGGGTTCAGTTTTTGTCTCAATTTAAATTTGAAAATTTCTAGCCCGGGGTTTGTTGTGCTTAAGATTCTAAAAATACTAATTTTGCCATGGTCCAACAATTGTACATTGCTTTTTCAATAATCATATCAGTTTGATTAGGCTTTATACCATCTTTAAGGTTTCAGAAACTGGAAACCTTACAATCACACCAACTTAAAATTTGAGATGACCTCATCTCGACCGAAATTGGAAAAATCTTTGAGAAGAGAAATTTATCCTCCCAAGTGGCATCTTCGAAGGGATAACCTTTCTACTTTACCAAATGTTACTGATTACTCTAAGAGTTCCTTCTAGTTTTTGGTTGGAGTTGCTTGCTAGTCAATTTTTCCTCAAGAAACTCTTAGTGTTGAGACCATCTTAAAAACCTTTACAAACCATTTGTATCATTAAAAAACTATGTTAAATCAATTCCATAAATGATCCATATATCCATCTTGTCAACATGAATGCGCTTGTCCTAACTGACCATTCAGATCAATCAGCGTTCAATAAGTATCATGTATTTCAGCTTTGCCAATCTGAACGCGCTCAGCGTGTTCTTGCCATTCTGAGCAATTTGCATCCGGCACAAACTTCCACCATTGCACCAGAGGTACCCCTTCTGTGGTCTAACCTGGTTGACCAACAACATGTAAAGGGTTTTAAGAAGTATCATACCAAGAGTTCTTTTGGGCTTCCTATTAGTTTTGTACCTTAATACTTTCATATCTATGTCATTTTCCAAGGAAGCTATCATGTTCACAAAGAATGTGAGTTGGTTTCTTGCTAACTATTTCAGTCTCAAAATTCAAATACTATCGGGAACCTCTGTCTCATTTGCTAGATCAATCCTTAATTTCTTGATTGAATACTAACTTAACTTTAGATTCCTTAAGTAATTCTAGAAAATAAAATCATGTATACCATTATAATATATAAGTAGCTCAAAGTTTTTCATTATTGATTTTTAGTGGTTTACAAAGCTCTAGGATTGCTAACTATGGCCAAGCAAGTGGCTCTTTTATCTTCCTCATTCATAAGGTTGGTTCTCCTATGATTGCATAAGATCTGGCTCCTCTTGATCTTCCTCTACCTCGTCCTCCATTTCTACCTCCTCTTACATTATCTCCTTGATTTTGAGGAATGGCTCTAGCAGTAATTCGAGGGTTTTGTTCTTCTGGACAGTTATTTCTATAGTGCCCTATTGGATTGCATCCATAGCACCTAATGTTTGGGAAGGTCTGCTGTAAGTTCACTGCTGCAGCTACTCCACGTTGTTGATATCCCTGGTTGGAATTTTCCCTGGCTCTTCCCCTAAAGTTACTAGATCCATTATAGTTCTTTGTAGAGTTGGTTCCTTCAGCTGCAAGAGGCTTAGCCCTGAGAAGGGCATCCTGTATTGACGTATGCCTCATGGCTTTGATCCATACCTCTGCATCTCATTCCACGTTGACTCCTTTACCTTTGAAGTTGGGGGGGCTGCGCTTGTTTGAGAAGAAACAAGCGCGGTATAAAGAACAGAAGCAGGTATCTACATGATTTCGTCAGATGGATAGACTGCCAAATTACGGCTAAGATTTAACTTCAAAATAGACAGAAGATCAAGATACTCATTTCAAAAGACTTGGTTCTTTATTCATAAGGTGAATATTTACAAGGATAGCCTTACAAAAGAGGCTTAGGATATCTCATCCTAACGAGTTGTAAATTTTTGTGGCCTTTAAAGAATCCCCATAGCTGGCTGATTTGGAATATGCTGATACAAACGATAGGTGTTTATAGTAAGATTTCTACAATCATCTAACTGATTGGTATAATAGTTCTTATACTCATTGGAAATCGAAAAGTAAATTACAAGATCCAAATTCTTATGGTTATTCTGAGAAAAAGTTTTGACTCTTCGGTATGGAATTATCTGCACCACTTTATCCCATACCCATTTGTTCAGGGGTTTCTTCGTGCCTCCTGGGTAAGTTGGAACAGTGATACTAGAGCTTTTACCCAAGAAGTAGTACAACTGAACCACTCTCAGTTCCTCAACCCAGCGTAGTTTCTTTAAATCCGTGGTAAGACATCCTAGCTTCCAAGCATTGATGGAATAGGTCCCGCCTTCGTTGCTCCATTCGAGCTCCCAGCCTTTTATCTATCTGATTCGAATGAGGAGTGTGAGCCTTCATCAGTAGCTCCATCACGCTCCTTCAAAAAAAATAGTTTGGAGAACGACAAGCACTTTCATAAATAAGTTCAAATACTTGGAACTTGCGATATTCAACCACAGGATCTTCCTAAATTATCGACGCATAAGCCTTAGATTAGCTAACCAATTTTTCTTGTTTTTTTTTCTATTTCTTTTTAAATTTTTAGACAGTATGAAATTTTTCCAAACTAGCCCAGGCTCTGAGACCTAGGCTCTAATACCACTTGTAAGGTCCCCAAATCATCGACACCAAAACGGGATGGGATCCTTGACAGGTCTCTAGGTCTGATAAAAATCAGAGTTTCTAAACAAGAAAAATCCAAGGAATAGACCTTTACCATTGACAATGGCTTGGGTCTATAGCCTTAGAAGAAGACCTAGTCCTGTCTCATAGCGAAAACGGGACAACATAGTAAAAGTCCAAAAAAATTGTTTCGGTCTTATATCTTTCACAAATTGGGGTAAGGTATCCTCAACCAACGCTTTTTTCCCCCTAGCAAATGTGAGGGCACAGCCGCTGGTGGACTCCTCTTCCAAGTGAAGAAGTTCTCTAAACGTTCTAGTCCGCAGGGATGGATAGTTACCTAACTAATCAGGTCCACCCGTCCATGATTGACAACCTTAGTCAATCCCCACTTACCACCCAACAATCACACATGATTCTTTTGTTATTTAATTACTACCACATTCTTATCACAATTAAAATAATGATTCCTTTTATCCTTCATAATAGGATTTTATTAAAACATCCTTTGAAAACAGTATTGAAAACATTCTTTTAGGAAACAGACATCTTTAAACATAAGACAGGGTACTGTCAATCAAAACATTGTCCATAATAACCATGACCAGTACTCTTCTTGTCTCAAGATCACCTAAGGGTGAAAAAATGGCACCCATCCCTTATTCACAATCCGGAGTGGATAAACCCGTACCCAAGGTTCCGGGTGCCCATACAAACGGGTGGCTCCCCTAGGATAAAAACAGTATCCTAACTTATGTAGAAACATCAAGACATGACACGGAGTAGAAACTCATCATTCATGGGGGTAACCGACTTATCCGTAGATGGAAATCCATCATTATCATCAAAATATACCAAGGAGTCGGAGGTGTCTTGAGACAAGCTGTCTTAAGGATGATCAACCATATCTTTCCTAATTCAACCAATTTTAACCCAACCAATTCTTTCCTACATTATAAACAATGCATGTTGAAAGTTACCCTTTGTTTTTGGTCAACTATTAATTTTCTTATTCTTACTCACTCCTTACATATGCAATGCTAACTTAAAAATGAACTTTAAAAGATTTAATTGAACAAAATGGAAATCCACCTAGGACTGCTCGGCCATTTGCTACTGCGCTAGAGCCTGCAGACTTTCCTCCGTCGGCCTATGGCTAGGCCGAACCTCATGGTCAATAGTGACTTTATTTCTTTTGTTGCTAATATCCTTTTCCTTGGTAAGAGGATTTCCTCGGGTTCTCTTTGGAGTCATATCGGCAGCCTTATAAAAAGACTTAATCGATTAGAGGTTTAATTCAATAATCTCTTTTCTTTTTTTTTACCCAAAAATAAGGATTTTTGGAGTAAGTAGGTATCCTTGATAGATTATTGGATGAGATATTCCTCCTATAACTTCCCTATACTATAAGTAATTTCCCATAATTACCATTTAATTAGGGAGGCTATTTAACTAGGTTTCTCCTTAGTCTATTTTTCATGAATATTTATATTTAACCATAGTAAATTATAATTCCTATGGGCTAATGGATTACTCACCCTAATTATAATTTGATATGTTCTATCTTTAGGAATTTTCATAAATTTGATTTATAACCTTTTCTTCCTATACTTATGGTCTAATTTAGGCAAAACTTTGCTGATAGTAATTTGTTACACCAACCAATGATGCTGAGGTAATTTTCACAACCTTCAATAGTGATTTTGAACCTCAGGTATTTTTTTGGTAATTAGATAAATTCATTTTCTAATTTCCTTTCTCTATTTTACAAACAAAATCAATTACTTTTAATAGATAAGTATTTAAAACTATTTATTTGAGATCAGGGTATTTATCACGGATTCCTCAAGGTGTGTTCTACCTCTGATAATTATATCAAAGTGTTTTGGATTAATTTACTATTTTTCTCGTTTTATTTCCCCCTAAAAATAATATAATGTTATTGAGATAATTAGGTAACTAATTATCTGATGTTAACATAATTATTGAGGGTTTCCTAGCATGTAATATATCTCTGAAAAATAACACAAAGCATTTTGAATGAATTTGCTTATTTTTTCCTTTATTTTTCACAAAAAACATGATAATTATGCTTAATTACTTATGAAAACCTTAAGATAATTTTTTTGCTAAATGACTATCTAATGAAAATCTGATAATTATCTCAACTTAATCTAAACTTGTTTAATATATTTCCCATTAATTTATGGTTAATATGGATAATTTCAGTCCTATATTAATTAATTAGCTTAATATCCCTAAGCTTAGTTATAACAATCAGTAGAGAATATTTAATTAAGAGAGGATTCTTGAGTATCAATAGGATTAATCTTTAATTTATTAAGAAAATAGATTAACCTAGGTTTGCTAATTAAGAAGGATTAGGCTAATTATCGTTTAATTTAACCAACTAGAGTTTAATCTCTAGAGTTTTCTACATAGCAGTCTCTCTAGATGAGAGAGAGAGTGTGTCAAGGCTCCGAGTGTGTTTTAAATTGTGACGCAAGGGGTCCTATTTATAGTTTTCTAGCACTCATAAGCTCTCACAGGCTGGAAAAAGTAGTTGCTTACAGCCCAAGAAGCCCTACAGCTCCAAATGGTGCCCCTTGGTGCTAAATGAGTCCCTGGCAGGTCAGTGATGATCCTTCCATTACCTGCCAGCTTTTAAAATATCAATTCTGCTATATTTTGACCTATTTTTTCTTAATTGATAAATATCTTGTAAATATATGGGAGGCCTTTAATAAAGTCTATGCTTAAATGATTACTGCAACCCTTCAATTTTTCTTAATAATTTAATTTACATTCAATCTTCCGGAAGGACTAGCAGGGTCAGTTTTTGTCCAAATTTAAATATGAAAATTTCTAGCCCAGGGTTTGCTGTGCTTAAGATTCTAAAAATACCAATATTTGCCACGGTCAGACAATTCTACATTTCTTTTTCAATAATCATATCAGTTTCATTAGGCTTTATACCATCTTTAGGATTTCAGAAACTGGAAACCTTACAAAACGCGACACCATATAGATAGTGTCGCCACTTTCGTAAAGCGTGAATTATGGCATAGAGATCTCTCTCATAGACAAAATAATTCTGTTGAGCTCTATCTAACTTTTTACTTTCAAAGGCTATAGGTCTTCCCTGCTAGAGAAGTACTGCACCAATGGGTTCATCACTAGCATCAGCCTCTACCGCAAACGGCACAAGCGGGTCGACGATTGCTAGGATGGGAGAAGTGGCTGTAACTACCTTGAGCTGTTCAAAACTGCATTTTTGGGCTTCTTCCCAAGAAAAGGTGTTACCTTTTGCTTTAAGTTGATCCGTCATAGGAACAGTGATTTTGACATAGTCACGGATAGACTGTCGATTAAATCCAGCCATGCCTAAAAATATATGAAGCTCCTCAACCGTGTTGGGATGTGGCCATCGAAGAATGGCAGCGACCTTGTCAGTGTCCATCTTGATGCCAAAATAAGAGATCACATGACTGAGGTAATGTATCTCTGTTTCAAAGAAATCGCACTTGCTTTGCTTAGCATATATTGCGTGAGCTCGTAGCTGTTCAAACACTAATCATAAGTGTTCTATGTGTTCATCTTCAGTCTTACTGTAAATGAGAATGTCATCAAGGAAAACCACAACAAATTTTCCAAGATAGGGACGTAAGACACAATCCAGGAGTGTCATAAATGTAGCTGGAGCATTGGTTAGACCAAAAGGCTTAACCAAAAAGTCAAAATGCCCGAACCGTGTTCTGAATGCAGTTTTGGAGATATCTTGCAATAGGATACGTACCTGGTGGTATCCTGAACAAAGATCTATCTTTGTATAGTATCTTGCCCTGTGGAGTTGATCAAACAACTCATCCACTCAAGGCAGAGGATACTTGTTCTTGATGATTATCGCATTTAATCCACGATAATCTACGCACATGCGCATAGTACCATCTTTCTTTTTTACCAATAGAATTGGTGATGCCCAAGGCGAAGTGCTAGGTCTAATGAAACCACAAGTGAGGTAGTCAGCCAACTGACTCTCAACCTCCTTGGCTTCTTTAGCACTCATACGATAAGGTGGTTTACTCACCGGTTTAGTGCCTGGCAAGACATCTATGCCATGATGCACATCACATGTAGGGGGTAAACCCAACGGTAAATCACTTGACAACACATCACTATACTCTGTGAGTAAGTAAGTCAGTTTTTGCCGTGCAAAAGGAGAAAGTAAACTAGAGTTATGCTGGGATGGAGAATCGTGTAATTCCTATAATGTTTGTTTTACAACAGTTACACGTTTCTCTATAAAATTAAAATTGAGAGCACTTTGCCCGTCAGATTTATTAACACTTTGTTTATCAGTAGAATTCATTGCACTTTGCATACCATTAGAATTTATTGCACTTTGCATACCATTACTAGAATTCACTGCACTTTGCTCTTGAGAATTCACAAGACTTGGAGACAAGCATTCACACAAAAAGACTTCATCTATTAGATTTTCTTTCTACAAAATAGAAAGCTCGGGTGTAGATATAAGAGGTGCAGATGGTATATTTTTCTCACCAAGAAAAAGCACATGTTTACCATTGGCATAAAGGATAAGGAGTTGTTTTCATAACTAGTGTGAAATGTGTTTCCTAAACCATGTAGCCACTCCCGTCCTAAAACTACATCAGCACGGTCCATGTTCATAACTTTGAATTCAAGGGTCATTGTATGATCTTGAACAATAAACTCAACCCCTTGAACTACCGTGTCCCATACTTCTTTATCATTTCCAAAATCTACTCCACCACATACTTGTGAGAGCAAGGAGTTTGTGTAAGCTTCAATTTCATGACTAGCTTATAGTTTAAGAAGTTATGAGTTGCACCATCATCCACTAAAATACGAACACGTTGTCCATTAATAGTTCCATGCATGCGAATCAAATCATGGGGGCCAAAGGTGGGCTGCCACATTGAAGCAAGCACACAACACTTGTGCTTTTCTTCCATATGAAGAACTTCTACAACACAATATTTAGGAGATGAATCTAATGTGAGGCATTGCACCATGTGCATGGCATTTTCTTTGCCTTGCAAAAGAGGAAAATCTTTCTTATTATGTTGGTCCGAAAGACATCTAAAACACAAATTGTGTTTTTTTGCACGCTCAAAATCAGCAGTGCTGAGAGACCCACGCGGAGTATCTCATGATTGCTTAGGCTTCTTAGCCTCTTGTGGGCGTGGAGAGGTAGATTGTTTTTTATTTCTCTTGGAACGTGTGGTAGATCTACCTCGTCATTGTCTGTTCGCTACATTGCTCTTAGCAAAAGTATTCTTAGAGTAGGGAACATTTCCTTTCCTCTCTTGGTCATCATCATATCTTTGCGCATGATTGATGGCTTCTTCCAAAGTTTTTGGATGTTGGGTCTTGACATAAAGACGATAGTCTTTGTCAAGACCCCTATTAAAACCCCATATCTTTTGGAATTCATATAGACCTTCTAGTTTTAATATGATTTCCCGATACCTCGAAAGGTATTGTGTGAGCAAGAGTACAGACATGCGGCATGCATCCCATGCTAACCAATTCTTATCTTCTTCATTGGAGTCCAAAAACTCTTTGGAGAAAGAAGCTTGAAATGCAACCCAAGACGGAGGACGAGCATCTATTGGAAATGTCATCCACCACTTATAGTCTTTTCCTTTAAGAGATAGACTTGTTTCCACAGCCGTCTTTATATCCGGGGTGTGTCTCAATCTATGAATATCACTCCATTTGTGTAAGAACGTATTGACCGCATCCTTGTTGCGATCACGCTCTTCCTCGTGAAACTCAGGAAGTACTTCATTGCTACCTTTTTCATCTTCTACAACACTTGTCTCTTGGACTCCTTGAGGCATGCAAGCTTGGTTCCCTTGAACCATGCCACTTGTGGCTCCTTGACTCGTCTGTGAATTCATAAATTTCACAAGTAACTCCGTAAGAGTGGTAACATTTGCATTGAATGCAGAGAGGTTGCTTTCAAGTACGCTTTGGCAATGTTCCAAAGTCCTTAAAGAAACCATATCTACAAGCCCATGATCTCCTAGATCATCATCATCATGCATAGTAGTGTCAGCAGCACCCGTGGTGCTTTG
Organism: Adiantum capillus-veneris; assembly: GCF_014529385.1. Taxonomy (NCBI): domain Eukaryota; kingdom Viridiplantae; phylum Streptophyta; class Polypodiopsida; order Polypodiales; family Pteridaceae; genus Adiantum; species Adiantum capillus-veneris. The sequence continues at coordinate 59,768,032 of NC_140931.1, forward strand.
ATTTTGATCTACATGCTCAAAATCAAACGTGTGTATAGGTGGGATATCCTCACTGGCCATGGTAAACACATACTAATGCAAATAGAGAAAAAAAAATGACAACTTGTACCTTGAGAAATTGAATCCTTTGTGTTTTATATGCTCCACGATTTTCATTGCATCCAAACCTCGCCTTGCAGGAATTGAGCACTTCATTTGTCATTCGTTGTAAGAACACCTTTGATGATTCTTCACAAAAACCCGTCATTTTTCTGAAGGCTTTTCTTCACTTTGAATCTACCTCCTTAAGAAAAAAAGAATTTTTGGAGAAAAACTTGCCTTCCTCCGAGAAGTAAAAAGGAAGGGTGAAGCTACTTCCTTGAAGTTTAAAGCTTTCCCTTTCCTTCTAGTTTTCCTTTCAACACAAGTAGACTATCTTTTCTTGTTATTCACAACAAGGGCCAAAATCTTGATGGTAAAGTGTTGGCCTCTTACCCTCATGGGGTGGGTTCAACCCTCCTTCATGCAAGGGTTAACACTAGGTTGGTAATGGGATACTTTTATATCCTGGGACACTTTTATGTCCTCTTAAGTGAACATTTTCCTTGAATTATGTAAGGAGTTTCAAAATGGATTTTGAGGTGCTATCTGTCTAGAAAGTTGTCTCATGAGCTGAAAAAAACTCGACATTTTTTTGGAATATCAATTCCATCTTTAACCTTGTCCTTGCACAACATTTCACAACCTAAAGTGTATGAAAAAACAGGTCCTGTTTTTGGCTTTTTTCAAATTTTTGCAACTATACCACTCTAGAATTCATGTTTGTGAGGTCTATAATGCTAGAGAACCATCTTTAGTAGTCCTCAACATGTCCTGATGCTTCTAGGGAGAAATAAATGTTAAAGTTGTAAGTTATGACCAAATTACAAAAATTGTCAAATCCTGTTTTTTAGCCAATTTTAGCTCTTCTATGATTTTTTTGGTGGCTTTCATGATATCGAAATGCAGTTTTGATTTTCTATGTCGCATATTGTGACATAAAGCTAATATTCCTTGAGTTTTGGGGCACCTAATACCCTATTTTGCATAGCAGACAACGATGGTTGATTTTTTCAATTATAGAAGAAAACGAAACATTCTAGTATATCAAGTATAGCTTTTTCAATATTGTTAGTTTCTTGTGACAATTACATGCATTTTGTAGGTAGTAACCATATCTAGTCATAAGGATCAAATTTGGCTAGATATTGAATAGTTTCTATGGGATTCTACAACTCATAATGTTGAACCCAGTTTTTTCATGTTTGCTGTATTTAGCACTTCATCTTTGTCCCCAAGATTCCCCGTGGTAAGAGATGTATTATTCTTTTGACATGCTCCATGGCTCCTTATGAACCTAAAGGACAATAGGGAACTAAGAACACATGCATATATTATTTGTATTGAGCGTGGCTATAGAAACTTTGATGATAGGTTTGCAAAATGGTAAACATTCAACTTTTTTGTACCTATTTCTTTTGGCAAAACAAAAAATAGGGAGTGAGAAGCAATCATATGTTCTGATCACCAACCCATTGAAGTTAACTAGGGAATTTATCTCAAGTCATACAAAAATCCCTAATCTTATTTTTATGCAACAAAACGTAAGAAATGACTGTTTTGATGAAAATGTAGTGGTCCGTCAGCTTTGGAGGCTTGGTGTGACCAAAAGATCAGAAATTTTACAAGTTTCTTATTTTTTCCATGTGTAGTAGGGCTTGAACTATAACCTCGTGAAAGGATTTTACAAAATGAGTGGATCTACTATGGTTTTGGAGGTTTTTTTCAAAACCTTGAAAGCACACTTTTATGTCCTGTTAGGTTACCAACCTAGTGTTAACACTAGAATGGTAACCTAACAGAACATAAAAGTGTCCTTTCAGGGTTTTGGGAAAAAAATCCAAAACCATAGTAGATCCAATCATTTTGAAAAATCCTTTCATGAGATTATAGTTCAATAACTACGAAATATGGAAAAAATGAGAAACTTGTAATTTCTCTCATCCCTTCGTCACTACAAGCCTCCAAAGTTGATGGACCAATGCATTTTGTCCAAAACAACAATTTCTTACGGTTGATTGCATATAAATAAGAGTGGGGATTTTTGTAGGACATGAGATAAAATGCCCTATTAACTTCAATGGGTTGGTTGGTGACCAAAAAATATGGTTGCTTTTACCTCACTATTTTTCTTTTGGCAAAAAAATAAGGTACAAAAAAGTTGCATTTTTGCCATTATGCGGACCTATCACCAAAGTTTCTATAGTCACGCTCAATACAGATACTATATATATGTTTTCTTAGTTCCCTTTGAGCCTTTGGATTCAAAAGGAGCCATGGAGCATGTCAAAAGGATAATGGATCTCTTACAATTGGAACCTTGGGGGCAATGATAAGGTGCTAAATACAGCAAACATGAAAAAACTGGGTTTAGCATTATGACCTCTAGAAACCCATAGAAACTACTCAATATCTAGCCAAGTTTGTAGTCTATGATTAGATATGGTTAATACCTACAAAATACACACAATTGGCTTAAGAAACTAACAATATTGAGAAAGTTATACTTGCTACTCTAAAATGTATCGTATTCTTCAACAATCAAAAAACTCAACCATCATCATATACTATGCTATATAGCATATTAGGTCCCCCAAAACTCAAGGAAGATTAGCTTTATGTTATACATTACACTTACACAATCAAAATTGAATTTGGATATCAAGAAAGCCACCAGAAAAATCATAAAAGTGCTAATTTTGGCCAAAAAATTGGATTATGCAATTCTTGTAAATTGGTCATAACTTTCAATTTTAACACTTAGCTCTCCCTACAAGCATCAAACCATGTTGACAACTATGAAGGCCTAACCTCTAGCCATCTAAACCTTACAAACATGAAGTTTAGAGTGGTATAGTTGCCAAAAATTGAAAAAAAGCCAAAAACAGGACCCGTTTTTTCACACAATTTAGGTTCAAAAATGTTGTGCAAGAGTAAGTTTAATGGTGAGATCGAAACTCCAAAAAAAATGCTAAGTTTTTTTCAGCTCATAAGGCAACTTTGTGGATATATAGCACCTAGAAATTCAATCTCATACTCTTCAAATAATTCAAGAAAAATGGTCACTTAACAGGACACAAAAGTGTCCAAGGACATAAAAGTGTCCTGTTACCATTCTAGTGTTAAGTTGGCCTTCCTACATGCGTAGCCAACGGAAGCCTTCGGAGCCGCGGTGCCATCGAGTTGCCGATCGAGTTTGGCTTGGTTGCCCGCTGTGGAGGGCGTAGATGGGGCGGTCGATGTCTGTCTGCATTCTACTCGCACAGAAAATTGTACTTTTCTTCTTTTTGCTACACAACAGAGGCGTCGTGGTCTGCAGAACTTGGGAGAGAAGTAGAGCGTCGCACGCACATGCAAGCTGCTTTTAGCCTCCTCCCAAAAGTAGCTCAGATTCCAGTGAAGGAGCGATGGTAATGCGTGTGCTGGTCTCCACCCAACCGTGCTATCTTATAGCCTCCCCCTAGCGTAGACACTGTCCGACCGTGCCGATGGCCTTGCCCATAGGACCCATGTCCTTACACACCACATGCCTCCTGATCATCAAGGAGCTAGATCTTACGTCACTGCACCCGGAATGGAGTATGAGCGCATCCATGCGTGCGTCAACGATTTCATGCTATACCGCAATGAGCACGCACATGCTATCTCATGTCATGTGTGAAGGGAGTCACGATACAAGATCTGAGTGAGCGGAGCGCACCTACCCTGCAAGGTATTGAGACATTTTCCATTAATTCTTGGCATTTAATACATGTTTAAAAGTAGGTCTATCATGGAGCTTCTCATGTGGCATGCCAACCACCGCTTAAATGATGGAATGATGCATGTTCCTACCGATTCACCTGCATGGATTAGCAAGTGATGGTGTCAATCCCTTCGACACTAAGTCTACTTCATGGAGCAGTTAGCCTGTGGTGATTGTCAACTACAATATTCCACTATGGGAGACAACCAAGAAGGGAAATATACTTCTTTCCTTGCTTGTGCTAGGGAAGTACAAAGTGTCAAATATTGACGTTTACCTTGAGCCCCTCATCAAGGAGTTAATTAGAGGAGTTTTGGAGAGGCATTCCTGTTGTCAATGTCTCACTTGCAAAGGGGGGAGAGAAACTATTGTGAGGGGAATCCTTATGTGGACTATGCACGACTACCCCTATGCTTGGAGAGATTTTTGGTATCTCCATTTTCCTCTCTTTCTCTCTATCTCTATGTCCCTTTAGTTTTGTCTCTCTCTAACGATATGATATGTATGTGGGGTTGTCCACATCAGGGCACAATGCATGTCCTACTTACGGGCCATAATTGGTGACAGAGAGGCCTGATGCCTTGTGCAAGGTAATATATCCAAACAACCATCGTTTCTTACCCCAAGGGTATAGCAAGGACAAGGCTCCAACAAATAGGAAGACCCCTCGAAAGCTCACGATGGCAGACTCGGCAACCATTTGGGAAGAGGACCACAACAACAACCCGGCTCCGTGTCCTCCACCAAAAGGTATGTCAAGATACTCCATATTTTTAAGGTTTCCAATTGGAAGGACTTAGAAATACAACACCTCTTGGATCCCATGCACATATTAAAAAATGTAGCCCAAACACTATGGAACCACATTATTGTTATGGAATTGATATTTTACTTTTTTTTTCAGTGGAGACAGGTGGAAAAGGCTTGACTAAGTTAGGCCTATGAGGCTGTAAATATATTTATTGTAAATTTTATTATTCAAGTGCTCTTTTATGAGCTTTGGCCATTTATGACCGGCCTACCGGTTTGTACTCAATTTGACCATTCAAGAAATCTATAAATGAAATACATGTAAGAAGGAAACAGTCACCCTTGTAGGGGGGAGATTGCACCCAGCGGCCTCTTATTCTTCTTTTATGTCATCTCTTCTCTCTCTCAACGTGCCAGCGTAGCATTCCGCTCTAAAAGGTGCATCTGTATGTGCTTTCACACTCTATCCCGCTCACTGTCTCCCTCTATGCACATATAGCTTGGATTATGTGCTTGTGTAAGTCGTCAGGTATAGAGATTTGTTCGTTTATGGATTCTAGCATGTTATTCTTGTATTTTGCAGGGCAACCGCGCCTTTCGTTTGTAGTAGTGGTATTAGAGCACAGATCATTGCTCTTGGATGAGACATGGATCGTAAAAACAAAGATTCTAGCAAGCCTATAGAAAAGTCTCTTTTATTATTGATTTTTGTTAACAATTATCTTCATGTGTATTGTATTTTGTAATTTTTGTATGTATTGTTTCTCAATTGCTTACGCATGTTTTGGAAAAGCACTTGTTCGATGAGTAGAAATCGTTAACAAATAGCTTTGCATATGACTCTCAAGACTTAGAGAATGTCAATAGAAAAGAGAGAAAGCTCACTATCAAACTGTATCCATAGAAAATGAAGTAGACAATTTTTTATTAAAAAAAATCAATTTCATGTAATATCATCAAGTCAAGATTACCTGTATTAGGGGTTTGATTAATATCATACGTAGAAGAAGATGATGAAGCCTTAGTTTCCAATAGTGTAGCTGGAATAATAGTAAGAGAACTTTTTGACCGAGTCCGACAAACAACTTGAAGAAGAAGAAAAGCTAATGTAAATTTTAAGGTTACAATTACCATCATCATCACCGCCGCCAAGCTATGCCATCATCTAGGCCATTACCATTTACCAGCTCTCAATAACACCGGACAATTGTCTTGTTGTTCGTGAGGTGCATAGCTTTTATTTTATTTTATTTTTGCATAACTCTCTTTTATTTTATTTTCATTTTATTTTTTTCTACATGGAGTAGGCTACTTTCTGCTTACCTGTGTCACAGATTAGATGCAAGTCAGGCTGCTACAGACTCTCGTCCTTTGCATACCGCCTCCAATTTCTCTCCCTTTATCTATAAATCTAACCCTGCAACGTCTCTGTTAGCTTTTCGGTGGCACTTCCTACCAACCAACTCCCTCTCGATCACTCTCTCTCTCCCTCGTTTGTCTGTGGGTGCTCCTTTTCAATGGCCGTCCTGGTGCCAACACGCTAGTTCCCAGCCACCCCTCTAGTCTCTTTTATAGTATTACCAGCCGTTGCCTTTGCAGACTCTCTCTCTCTCTCTCTCTCACAGTTGCCTGCATGGGGTCACCCACCCAGGAGCCAGTGGCGTGCACTCGCTTAACATGTAGCCCGTGTCGTCGTACCTGGTTGCTCACAAGTACCTACCCTGCCAATATCCTACGTCGTGTCGCTCCTGCTCATATTGGCTCCAGGTGATGAGATGGACCTCACATGAGTGACTTCAGTATTGCGCCTACGTGCAATAAGGAGCGAGCCTCGATAGTTGCAAGTCAGTCTCCTTTGCCTAACCCATGTGTGCACACTCTCTGTCTCGTTCAACATCCACCACTAGTGGTTTGTTGCATGGTTGTAGGACGCACCCTCACACCCCTCGCATGGTGCGATGCACACCACTACAGAAAAAGAAAAAGAAAAGGGGCGACTGCCATTTTTAATTTATTTTTTCTTTTAACCAACTGCGAACCACATGAGCAGTTCCTTATTGCAACCTACCATAATGTCATCTCCATCTCTTATCTGCTGCCCACACCATGCAGAGGGCGAGAATCTGTCCCTCTGTCTATTTTGTTTGATGATCGCCCACACGCCCTTGCCAACCGCTCTCTCTCTCTCTTTCCCTATCACCCACGACCGACTGATCGAAGCTCCACAACCACCCGCCACTCTCTCTCTCTCTCTCTCTCTCTCTCTCTCTCTCTCTCTCTCTCTCTATTTTGCAGATGCTGGTGGTCTTCTTGTTCTAGTGTTTGCTACAGCTCGTGGAGACAAGGCCCTATTTGAGCAAGTGAAGTTTAAGGAAACCACTTGCCTTCGAATTTCTAATGCACAACACCACACAAGCAATTCACATACTTGTTTCTAGTGGTTTTGGGAGCTTTTGGGATGGGTCTTGACTCACTACCCGATAGTATACGGACTTGACGGAGATCTTTACTTGCCCGCCTTCTTGATCATCACATGGTGCTGTTGCTGGTACTCAACACCCCGGGCTCTTTGCAAGTACTTTGATTACGTGTGTCAAATCACCTTTTTTCTCCACGACATTTGGATTTTCATTCTGCAAGATTACACCGTCGACAATGAAATCTACTGGGGTATCGACGTCTGTCGCTACTTTCCCACTGATCTCTCAACTACAGATTATTTGGTACTCAACACCCTCCGTGCTTGGCATGAATATGTCGAAGGGCAACGAGAATTTTGGTGGCCTTCCGGACCTAGGCACCCCGCCTCGGCAACATCGAGTGGGCTTACGAAAAACTTTACACGGGGGAAACCGCATCACCAATAAAATTCTTTACATTAATGCATTCGTCTTACTGCACCCACTGACAGTGAAACCACTCGAGCTTGTAAAGCACTCATCCTCAACCAATAGTGGGGCTGCTTTCCTATGGTTATGTTTAGAGTTTGGGAGGGGTGTGTCAAGAATAATGCCTATCAGCCTTTTCATTGTGTACCACTTGACCACTTCCACAATGTCTTTGGTAATATTCTATGCACTAACCCCCACAATACCTTTATCATGTATGATACTTATCACAAACCACGTATGTCATCAGACTTTTGTGATGTCTGCAAAGGAAATCGATGGGATGATCATTCACCCTATCTATCTGACCATCTATCGGAAGACAGAGCCAAAATCCATGCACGTGAACACATCCCCGTTACTAATCTTACGCTACCCGATGCTTGGTACGACGACCATATACTTTTCTCGCCTTGAATGTGCCCCGTGCCAGTCTCAAGAACCACAACACAACCACTCTGACTAGAAAGAAATGAACCCAATTGCTGCAGGTTACAAAAATTGGGAGGCAGAGTTTCACCCTATCTATGGTGACAAAAAGCCCATCTAATTATTTTTTTTTCTCAATTATCATTTTTCTAGATTTTTTGTCTATGCCTACACTATACTCGACATAGAACTTCAATTTTCATCTCAACATCGCCCGCTCACGGCAAATAATCATCTCTTCTGCTTGCTTCTTTTTTCCACCCAGTGCGTGTTCAGCTGCAAAAGAGAAAGTGTCATAGTGGTCATTGCTATTCACACTTTTAGTTTATTCAATTGTCTATGTCTCAGTCTTGATTTCTATTAATACAATGTCTTCTTTTATCATGATCCTCATATGTTTTTGTTACATTTCTCTAACTCATTTACAAATTCGTAAATATATATGCAACCATAATGCACACATCTCGTTACTTTATTTTGTCCACTCATTTTACAACTTCAGTGATAATATAAGGTCATGTATAGTTAGAATGAATTTTAATTTTATTTTGAAATTAATTTACACAATCCCCTTGATTAGCTTCTTCTTTTGACCGACCTTTTGACCTTTGTCTTGTTATCACACGACCCTCCTCTGTACTGCTACCCATCCCTACCTTGACCACAACTCTCATTACCAACTTTTCACCTGTTCAAACAATTAGTGTGTGCTTCAATTAGTTTTACAATTAATAAGACATCATTTTTACTAATTTATCTTGTGAGGATTACTAGTGCAGATAAAGCTACGAGTATTGGTTTTAACGTCAACGAACCCCCAGGTATACTAGTGATTTTACTTGTCATTCCTACCTTCCCTACGTATGCTTACAAGTTTTTGTAAGTATTAGTTTTTCTAATTTTGGTATAAAAAGTCATAAACATCCTCCATGTGCAATCGATCGAGCTCAGTGTGTACTCTATTATCCAATGGTATCACTAGAGCGGCCAAGTAGTACTCCTCTTCCTTTGACATACATTGAATTATCTTAAACAAACTCCAATTCTATTTTATTACATACCCTATTTTCAGTAGAAAAAATTAGCACATGTTGAAATTGTTAACTATAGTTTTGTAGAAGAGTCATAGTGGTAGCCCTTTCCTACTTGTATCTCTCTCCATGCACATACTAGTATATATTTATATATTCAAAAACACTATACCCTCCTGGTCATGGCTTCCAATTCTATTGAAAGGGATTTTCATTGAGATGATTTAGCTGTGCAGAACCTCATGTGAGCTAAGGTGCTCAGGGATAGTAAACAAAAGTTCGTAAGTATCCTCCTACTCCAACATGCTCCAAATTGGTCTCACACCTGTGATAATTGTTATATTTTTATGCCTAGCCTAGTTTATTGGTCACACACAGATTCGCCAATTTAGGTAGTGTGTAGATACTCATCTGGTGCATATCTATCAATCTAGGCAGCACATTGATAAATTACAAATTCCTAATTTTAAAACAATATCAAATGCAGATTCACCGATTTAGGCAACATTAGTGCAGATTCGCCGATCTAGGCAGCACATCTTATTGGTGTAGACTCGCCAATTGAGGCAACACCGATCACAGCCACCACTGCATGCAACTTATATGATTATGCTACCCGTGTATACAAAATGAAGGATATTTGGATTTGGATTTGAAATGGAAATGTGTTGGCAGATACTTGGAATTGGATTAGGAATGGTATATGATTCTTTTGTGTCACGACAGTATTTATGAAAGTAAACTTGAGATTGATGAGAATTGATTATTGAATGATGAATGTGACCCATTGATATCCCGATTCATCAAGGTATGACATATACTACTTATTCTAGTGGTATGGGACACTAGAATAGGTAGTATGTGGATGACTGCAGGCATAAGCAATGTTATCTAATTTAGTATTGTTTGCAGATGTTTATCTTTGCAACTGAGGACAATTGCTTTCCAGTCGAGAGGTATGTTATGGAATTGATATTTTAGTATTTTTTGCAGCAGCTGACAGGTAGAAAAGCCTGGACTAAGCTAGGCCTACGCGAATGGAAATATATATATTGTACATTTTATTATTCAATTGTTGTTTTATGAGCTTTTGCCATTTATGATTGGCCGGCTAGTTTGTACTCAATTTGACCATTCAAGAAACCTATAAATGAAATATGTGTAAGAGGGACATGGTCACTCTTGCACTGGGGGGGATTGCTCTTCTTTCATCTCCTCTGTTTTCTCTCACGTTGTGCCAGCGTAGCACTCCTCTCTACGAGGTGCACCTGCATGCTTTCACGCTCTATCCCGCTCACTTTCTCCTTGTATTTGAGTATAGCTTGAATTATGTGCTTGTGCAAGTCGCCAGGTATACAAATTCATTCATTTATGGATTCTAGCATGTTATTCCTATATTTTGCAGGGCAACCGTGCCTTTTGTTTGCAACAATTATTAGCAAGAAGGACTCTTTGAGTGCGAGGGAGGATTTGAGGCTTTTGAAATGTCTCCCCGCCTCTACTGCTCCACACCATGCCCCCAATGGAAAGATTGTGCTTCCTAAAGCACCATGGATGCTAGACAAATAAGAATTAGACAAACTAAAGGGTACCATTGCTTCTATTCGTAGCAACAGGATACATGAGGTTGCTATAGGGAGCTTTCACAAAAGAGAAAAAGGGTGTAAGTGTTCAATTGTAAGTCCCATAACCGACACAAGATGCTTTAGGTAATGTCCTCTCCCTATTCTATCTAAAGTTTGTGTGTAACTTTCTCTCACTTTCCCTTCCCCTAATTTACATTGTACTTCATTCTGCCGGTGAGTATGTGTATATGTCGGGACAAGAAAGTTAGGGATGCTATTTTCAAAGTTGGAGAGCTAGTAAGGTACAGACAAGACTCCACTCAACTACAATTTTTTTTACGTACACAATAATCTTAACTAGAACTTAGTGTATCCTTGTGTGTTTTCTTGCATATTTGTGAGCTCCAAGAAAATTGTGATAGATGCCATCCCCACTGCTCAAACACTTGCAAGAGAAACTGTGTGTGCCATTGAGGATGCATTTCCTTGATCGGTCCGTCTTAGTCAAATTCACCTCTTGGTTCACATTGTGGAGGAGATCGCTATATGTGGAGTAGTGCACACACGATGGATGTTCTTCTACAGAGGTTTTTAAAGACTCTCAAAGATTTTTTACAGCTGCGGTCTCAACCAGAGGCATGTATTGCCAAAGGGTGGATTGTGCAAGAGGCATTTGTTTACATCTCGGAGTACTTGGCACAAGTTGATCCTTCAATGCCTCGCACGTGGTTAGACGAGGAATATGCAAGGATGACATCACACTTGCCAAGTGGAAAGGGAAAACTACTTAACGTTAACATGGATATGAATCTTTCTCAATGCAGACATTATGACCAAGTGAGTGGACTTGTGGACAATGGCAAAGGTAAGGCATTCACAAGAGAGAGAAGCATGAAAACAAGCACATGGAGGAAGGAGGGCATCCCCAGTGCCTAGACACCTTGCATGTTTCTCAGATCTCTTTAGTGTGGATTCATGAGATAATGACTAAAGCAAAAGTGTGCAAAGAAGAAATCACCAACAAAGAGTGGGAGTATGCACGAGGTTGCATACCAAAGGTAGAGTACTCAAATACCTAAATCATATTGTAAATTTTCCCTTGAAATTATCTTTAGTTTGTATTTGATAAAAGATATTTTCCTATTTTGTAGTGCCTTTCCTTTAACTCTATGTGGTCAAAGGGTCGTCACTTTCATACGTTCCACATTGACAAGCGTAGAACCACCATGGATTGTGCCATCATGAACAACTTTGGAACTAGCGGTGATAAAGCCAGGTACTGTGGAACTATTGAAAGGATACTAAAGGTTAATTTTAGAACCTTTCATACCTTCATTTGTGAGTGCAAGTCTCTTACAAATGTGTCTAGATGACATGAGAATGGCCTCTACATGGTGGAATCTAGTGTGCATCACACAGAGAGGTATGACAATTTAGTTTTACTGTGGAATTGTGAGTAGGTGAGTGACATGTACCTTCTTTATTCTTATTTGTTTGTAGCGTTAATTATACCAATGTTACTCAATTTGAGCTTCTCTTTTATAGGTTTTCTATATCCTAGCAATCCACCAACCAAAACTTTGGTTTGTACCTCTTCCACCTCCAACTTTGGATGAGGTGGAGATAGAGGAAAGGGAGGTCGATGAATCAAATCCGGCGGCAGTAAGTCTTAGCAAGGATTATTGTCATGATGATGAAGATGATGATATGGAGGATGAAGAATTCAAAGATAATGGAGACAACGCATCCACAAACAACAATTTCGCTTCTCTCTTTATTGATTTAGGAGCCATGGGCTTAGAATTGGATGATGCCTCATGTAGGGATCTTTTGGAAGATGATTCATAAATATTTTGCAATTATGAGTTTTTTGGTCGTGTAATCCATTCATCTCTCTCTTGCCTCTCCTCTCTCTAACTTTGTGAACAAACTCAATTATGTTAATCAAGTGATAGTAATTATTTTAGCTGTAACCAAGTGTAATCTTGTTAACCCCCCCCCCCCCCCCCCCCCCCCCCCTTCTCTCTCCCTCTTTCTCTTTCTTTCTCTTTTCTTTTTCAAATTTGAAAATTTCATACAGATTTTTTTTTTGAGAGGAGGGAAACATCAAAATTTGAGGCGGGCGGGGAGGGGGGGGGGGGGGGGGGGGGGGGGGGGGGGGGGGGGGGGGGGGGGGGGGGGGGGGGGGGGGATTCGTAAGCCAAAATTTGAAAGTTTAGGCGCTAAATATTCCCTCGAAAATAAATGCGATAATATCAAAGATAATAACTGAGATAATAAATGCGGTAATATCAACGAAAACAGTCGTGATAATAGTTTAAATACAAAAAAAACCCTCCGCACTCCTCTCTCTTCCCTCTCTAGCTGAGTTTGGACCTTCTCTCTACAGAACGCGGTAAAAGAGTGCGGTAAACAATTATAGATTTTTATAGTGATCAGGTTGCCCTCAATTTGAGGCTGACCCTAGTTCAAGAGAGAAAACAGATTTCAAGACGTAAGAGAACGCTTAGATTGCAATGAGATAGTGGGAGGGAGAGCTTCAACGATATTGAGGCTGACTAAAAACCCATGCCTAATATGTCACTATAGAGATGGATGGAATTCAAGAACATTTCCTTCAGCTTTCATCATGCTCCAAAGCTCTTCACAATAGAGTAGCATGGTTTTCCACCCCACCTTGATCACACTTTCTTCTCTTGCATTTGGCCATTGGTCCCTCCAAAGCCTCCACTGCACTTGGATCTTTGGGATTTTGACTTTTTTGAGATCTTGACCAGCGAACCAGGTTTTGAAGCATGCTCTAAGTGAGTTTTGAGTAGCTCAAGTCTCATTCCAAAACCCCTACCCCTTCACGCTCTTGTTGTTGGAATTAGGGTTGCAGAGAAATGCACACAGCTTGGAGAAGACAAAGGAAGTTGAAGGCACACAATAGAGAGTGTGTTACTTAGTGCGCTATGGAAAGATAGATAGCCCTAGAGTGATGGGCGTATATACAATGCTCAGGGGAAAAAACCTCCTAAAGAGGGAAAAAATGCATAGCTCAAGTCTCATTCCCAAACCCCTACCCCTTCACGCTCTTGTTGTTGGAATTAGGGTTGCAGAGAAATACACATAGCTTGGAGAAGACGAAGGAAGTTGAAGGCACACAATAGAGAGTGTGTTACTTAGTGCGCTATGGAAAGATAGATAGCCCTAGAGTGATGGGCGTATATATAATGCTTAGGGGAAAAAACCTCCTAAAGAGGGAAAAAATGCCCCGGAAATCCTTGTGTGTTCACACACATCACTACCACATGTATATGGTAACAAATCTCCCCTGGAGTAATGCGGTGAACGAGAGCTGGCACATGAGTAAAGGGAAGTGCCATGCCCTGAGGACATGATCAGTCCACAAAGGGGAGTAAGCCCAAAGCTTTGCGGAAAGCTTTAAGCTTCTCACAAGACAATGCCTTTGTGAAAAGAGCTGCAAGGTTGTCCTGTGTTGACACATAAGCCAAACTGACCTCTCCTGTTGAGAGCCTCTCCCTGGCATAGTGGTAATGCACCTCAATGTGATCTGTGCCAGCATGAAAAATTGGGTTCCTCACAACTGCCAATGCGCTCTGACTGTCAGTGTAGATAATGTTGGCAGTGTCCTGTCCAACACCCAAATCAGCCATAAGGCATCTAAGCCATACACACTCAATCGTAGTTGTGAAAATTGCCCTGTACTCAGCCTCACAACTCCAAGTGGCCACAGTAGGTTGCTTCTTGCTCAGCCGTGATATACATGAACTGCCAAGCATGAAACAAAAACCACTTGTGGACACTCGTGTATCAAAACAATCAGCCCAATCTGAGTCCGAAAAAGCATGTAAATTTGGCGGCAATGATCCCCCCTTGGGATAAAACAAGCCAAGATGTAAAGTTCCACTAAGGTAGAAAAACATCCGCTTGACAGTCTGCCAATGCTTAGACCCTGGGCTATGCATAAAGATGCTGACCTGTGAGACTACAAACTAAATATATGGCCTCATGTTGCATACATAAATGAGGCAGCCAACAGTAGTTTGGTAGAGAGTGACATGAGCAGGATCGCCATCATCATGTAGACTCAACTTCAAACCTGTTTCCACGGGAGTGGAAATAGGTTTGCGATCCTCAAGTCCAAACTTACATAGCAATGTCTCTTTGTAACTTTTCTGACACGAGGCAATACCACCATGACATTGCTTAAACTGTATGCCCAAATAATGATGCAACAACCCCAAATATTTCATCTTGAAAGTAGCATTCAAATCAGCCTTAAATTCAGCAATATGTCTCTCATTTGTTCCAGTGATCAGCAAATCATCTACATAAAGAACCACAATGAGAGGTACATCACCCTCACTCATTCCATACAATATGCTTTCTATTGGACTGTTTCGAAAGCCTTGTTTGACCAAATGAGTGTTAGCTTTCTCTTACCAAGCACGAGGAGATTGCTTCAACCCATACAAATCCTTGTTACATTTGCACACTTTGTCCTCTTGTCCTTTCTTGAGAAAACCGCGAGGCTGCGTTACATAAACTTCCTCAAATACGTCACCATTCAAGAAAGCAGTAACAATGTCAGATTGATGTACATCCCAACCAAAATGAGCTACCAATGCACATAGAAAACGCACAGTAGTCATATGACAAGTGGGATAAAAGATCTCTTCATAATCTATGCCTTTTTTTTATGCATAACCCTTTGCAACAAGTTGAGCCTTATGGCGATCGATCTCACCATCCGGCTTGCATTTCAACTTAAAAACCCACTTCGTACCAATGGCCTTTTTGCCAGGAGTCAAATCACATAAAGTCCATGTGTAATTTCCTATAAGTGCATCATATTCTGATTGCATGCCACCCATCCAATTTTTTGAATTCTGTGCTTCATCAAAAGACAGAGGCTCCTCAACAGCATGTAAGCTAGACATAGCCAAAGCATGACAATCTGATGCGTAAGATGCATGGCAAGAGTTTGAATGAGTATGAATAGACAAAGGTGCATCCAATTTACTGTCATGCAAAGTGTGCACCAGCCACTTTGGCATACCTCTAGCCTAGTCATTTTCAGCCCTTTCCTCATCAAGTACATCATGTACATATGCATCAATAATAGGTTGATTTGTAACATTTTTGGAACCCCCATAGGCTATACATTTGCCTCATTGGAACTTACATTCGTATTTCCACCACTGAAAAGGGGTAACAAAGTGTCAAAAATGTCCTGTGAGCTTACATTATTGTCTCTAGTACATGATAGCAAGGGCTGAACAGAATCTTCCACAAACACTACATCCTGTGAAATCAGAATACGTTTTGTTTGCGGATGATACAACCTATAACCTTTGCTTTCAGCACTATAACCAACAAAAATACATTTGACAGCCTTATCATCCATTTTTCTGCATTGTGTTTGTGGCACCAAAGCATATGCTAAACAGCCAAAAACACGCATGTGCTCAAAAGAAGGCTTTCTATCATGACATGCTTCATATGAAGTAATAGACTGCAAAAATTCCGTAGGACAGCTGTTTAGTACATAAGTGGCACACATGATGGCCTCAAGCCAAAAAGAATGCTGCAAAGCTTGACTTTTGACCATACATCATGCCATTTCCATAAGTGCCCTGGTTTTCCTCTCAGCAACACCATTTTGTTGAGG
This sequence comes from Adiantum capillus-veneris, assembly GCF_014529385.1. Classification (NCBI taxonomy): domain Eukaryota; kingdom Viridiplantae; phylum Streptophyta; class Polypodiopsida; order Polypodiales; family Pteridaceae; genus Adiantum; species Adiantum capillus-veneris. The sequence continues at coordinate 59,784,195 of NC_140931.1, forward strand.
TGTATAAGGCACTGTACATTGGTGTTTTATCCCACGACTAGCCAAAAATGCATTGAATTCATGAGAAATATGCTCCCCTCCTCGATCGGAATGGAGGGTGCCCATAGGACATGTTGTGACATTTTCAGCCATAGCCGGAAATTGTTTGAAGCACATTAAAACTTCGAACTTATCTTTAATCGGAAATACCCATGCATGCCTGGAGTAATCATCAATGAAAGTCACAAAGTAAAGGTAATTGCCCAAGGACGTAGTTTGCATGGGCCCACAAACATCACTATCCACAAGCTGCAACCTGCATGTGGCCCGAACTGAACCATCCTTTGGAAACTTAGAACACTGCATCTTACCCAAAATACAGCCTTCAAAAACATGGTTGAAAAGTTCTTCAAGAGGCGGCAAAGAAGCAACCATATCAAATTTTTGCAAACACAGCAAACTGGAAAAATTCAGATGACCAAAACGTGCATGCCAAAGTTCTTCATCTGAAATAGCCCTTCAATCTGCAACTGCATTTGCAAAATTTTTTCCACACTTGTCATACAAAGTGAGCTTATACAGCCCACGGCACAAAAGCCCAGATGCAACGATTTCATCACCAAAACTAAGATCATGAACTGTACATCTGTCATCTACCAATTTGACTACAAGTCCATGTCTAGCAAGTGAAGATACAGACAAAAGATTCTTCTTGATCCCCAGGTACATAAAGTGCATCAACAAGTGTGAAAGAACTGCCATGAGCAGTAGTAAGTACAATCTTTCCAACTCCCTAAACCGGATAAGAGGCATTTTTCGCACAAGTGACTGAATTTCCATGAGACACAGGCTCGAGAGAGGTGGAAAATTCACGATGTGAGGTAATGTGCTTTGTACACCACTATCAAAATATCACACATGTGAACCTGCAGCAGTTGACAAGCATGCATCATGGACAACCAGATTGTAAGTGCACTCTGCACTAAAAGCCCATTCTACATCAACATCAGCAACACAGTCTCTTTTCACATAAGACTCAACAATGGCTGCATTTGTAATGGAACCAGCATTTGCAATGGAACTACCCTCTTTCTTCTTAGCCTCTTTGGCCTTCAACTTAGGACACTGCTTGATCAAGTGATCATTAGCTTTACAATAATGGCAACACATCTTCTTTTTGCCCTTATCACTAAAATTTCCACATGAATTGCTACCAGCATAAGCAGCAGGAACAAAAGTTTTGCCATGCGCAGCAAAGCTTGTTCAATTGTACGCTGTCTAGTCCTGTTTTTTTGAAAAGTGACTCTCGCAACAGCAATGTGCATAATGCATCAAACTTGACAACTTTTGGATTTCCTTGGGTCATAAGTCTCCAAGTACTAGCAAAAGTCTGGTAAGAATCTGGTAAGGAATCAAGAACATTTTTCACAAGGGAGCTGTCTAATATGACTTCACTACAAAATAAAGTTGCTCATTAATATCCTTGACACTAGCAGGAAAAGTGTCCATATCATCTTCCGCATGCGTAATCTTCGACTCCAGCTCTTTACGCAGCAAAGCAATTTTAGCCTCATTGCGACTTGCATAAAAACCAGCCAAAATATCCCAAGCCTGTTTTGCAGATTTTGCTGAACGGATGTGAGGAACAATGGTGCACTTCACAAACAACGCAATCAATGAATGAGCCTGCGCATCCTTTACATCCCAACGTGATTGTTCTACCGTAGGCAAAACAACTCTAATAGCAGCAAGACTTGCAACATCCTCAGAACCAGGACGTAGATCAATGCGCTGCACAATATTTCAAACGCCCTTTGACACAAGAACGTGTTGCATCATATAATCCCACATAGAGTAATTGTCCCCATCCAACCTGTCCTCAGCAGCAAACATCTTGAACACATCTGTGTTGTTTTCAGCCATGGTAAATGCTGCACCTGATGTGAAAACTGTCCAAAAAGAGGAGAAACTAAGCGGGGACAACACGCGCTATATAGCACAAACTGTAGAAGACTGTAATTAGGAACCTGTTATGCAGAAAATGGTACTAATAGAAATTTTGCACAAAATGACGAAATAGCCCTTGCAGACCTGCCTATAGTGAAAACGAAGGCCGGAATGAGCCCGAATAAAAAATATGAGCAAACTGAGCTCTATGAGTTCTCCTGACATATTTCTCGACTTGCGAATGCTCGTCAAACCTCATTGTAATCGAAGAAAGTGAACAGGCATGTGCTGAATCAGCTGGCGACTAAGCCTGGGAGGACGTAAGCTGCTCTAATACTAATTGTTTGAATTAAGGTTCCAGAGAAATGCACACAGCTTGGAGAAGACAAAGGAAGCTCAAGGCACACAATAGAGAGTGTGTTACTTAGTGTGCTATGGAAAGATAGATAGCCCTAGAGTGATCAGCGTCTATACAATGCTTGGGGGGGAAAACCTCCTAAAGAGGGAAAAAATGCCCTGGCGGTCCTAGTGTGTTCACACACATCACTACCACATGTATATGGTAACACTTGTAATTGAAGGGAGTCTTGTAGATACTCCTTACGTCAAAGCTTCCAAAAAATTTCCTTGAAAACCAAGCAGCAGTGCTATCCACTACTGCTCATAAAAATGTCCAGATGGCAAATTCCCATTGTGAAGAAACCCTTCACCTAGTGCATCCTTATCTTATTAGGGAAGGCCTCGTGATTATATCACTTGTTAATTCTTTATTTTTCTAAAGCTTTTTCCACCATGTCAAAGAAGTGAATGCAACTTTTAGGAATAACTTTTAAAAGGCTTTCTCTTCAAGACTAAAAATTTTAAGCCCCTTTGAGGGAGACATTTCAACAATAAATAGAATTGGATGAACTTCACCATATGGGTACTAAGGCATTTAGCAGTCTAACAAAGAAATTTTTTGAATTAAATGAAACCTTGTTGGACACACACACACAAATGCCCTTCTAAAAATTGACCTTTTTTTAAAGGTGTTGTCAAAAAAGGAGGAAACAGATTGCAACTTTGTTATCTTGTATCATTCTCTCTCCTTCTCAAATGTACATAAACACACACACACGTTACTACAATATTGTCTCTGTGCAAAACAAAAATTTTGTATCTAATAATAGGTCACTATATTCTTCAATAGATTAAGGACATATGAGGATAAAAGGAGATCTTGAAGAGTGATGGTTACAAACCAAGATATCTCTAAGTATACACAAGCTTGAGTGTGTACTCCATTATAGAGCTTGAAAAATCATTTGCTTAATTTCCATTTAGCATAATTCTATGATAGCTACATATGTTGTGAAGCCATTCAAAGTGTAAATTGTAGTACTACATCATTCATCAAGGTACGGCCCTTTGATATTTGAAGGGAATTGTCAGCATGGCATTACTTCTTGCCACAACTTCCCATGTGCTGTTCAAATCAAAGAGTTTGTCATCAATGTTAATTTAAGTATACAAATTGTTTCAATGTTTGCAAAAATGGTTTTAGATGTATTTGCACACCCATGGATGCATAAGCACGCATGTGCACACACACACACACACAAACACAAACACAAACACACAAGAAAATCCAAGATATATCTACACATGTGTGTACTCCTATGCGCATGCACACCATGCATACAGACACAATCACTCATTCAAATGTAAGTAATAAAAGCTAGAGATTATAACTAGGTACACTTCTAATGTACATGCGCACGCACATAGACAAACAAATATTAAAACATTTTGACATAGTGTATATGTATATTGGTATGCTTTTTACATCCATACAAACCAAGAATTTAGGCTTTTGTCATAAATGAAATAGGGGATACTATACTACAAACTTGGCGATGGATTTAAATATATATGTCCCATGGACATACCCTCTATATTTATAGACACATGCATATTCACAATATCATTTTTGTAGTGAATTCAATTGATTGAGAAGATATTATCAATTTCTATGATTATAAAAAAATATATTGTAAGACATGCACTACAAGAGGTTCTTCATATTAGAGACGCTAGCAGTGCGACGCTAAATTATTTATTAAATAGTGACGATCATAGCGACGACCATAGCGACATCGATAGAGGTAAAAAAATAAACCGCGAGTGCCAAAAGCTCAAAACTCATATCTGAGTTTTGACGCACTAGCAAAAGAGTTAGACGCCCCCCTCTCTCTCTCTCTCTCTCTCCCCCCCCCCCACCCCCCCACACACACACACAAAATCACACACACAGATGAGAAGAGGAAGGAGAGCCAGGTATGCGCCTTCCCTCTCCTCCCTCTCATGTTCCCTTCCCCTCTTTCTCTCTTTCCCTCTCTCTCTCTCACACACACACACACATTGTGTCTTTGAGAGAGGGGGAGAGAGGGAGAAAGCCAAGAGAGAGATAAGGGGAGAAAACAAAGAGAGAGTGATAAATAAAAAAAGTAGAGAAAATATGAAATGAAATGTTAAATTAAAATTTAGGGTTATGTTAGATTTAAGATTAGGTTAGATTTATGATTATATTAGATTTAGGTTTATGTCAGATTTAAGATTAGGTTAAAATTTAAGTTAGATTACATTTAAATTTGATTTATGTTAGATTACAGTTAAGTTTAGGTTAGATTTAAAATTAGATTAGATTTAGGTTTGTGTTATATTTAAGATTAGGGTAAGATTTAAGGTTAGGTTAGACTTAAGATTAGATTAGATTTAGGTTTATGTTAGATTTAAAATTTAGGTTAGATTTAAGTTATATTACATTTAAATTTGATTTACGTTAGATTACATTTAGGTTTAGGTTAGATTTAAGATTAGATTAGATTTAGGTTTGTGTTATATTTAAGATTAGGGTAAGAATTAAGATTAGGCTATACTTAAGATTAAATTAGATTTAGGTTTATCTTAGATTTAGATTTAGGTTAGATTTAACACTAGATCTATGTTAAATTTAAAATTAGGTTAAATCTAAGTTAGGTTTTAAGTTAGATTTAAGGTTAGATCTAGTTTACCTTCAGGATTACGGTTTAAGTTTAGAGTTAGGCCAATGATGATCTCTCTCTTCCTCTCCATGGATGCAGCCACTTGGTGTAATCATATACATGCTACCTGCACTTATCTATTAGAGATTTTAGGACATGTCCCTCGAACAAGTTTAAAAGAGCTGTTGTGAAGAGATGTTAAGCTGTTGTGAATTGCTATAGCTAAAGAAGAGGCAAAGGGGTTTTGTCCACTACATGCATTGTCATGTAGACATGGGTGTCTAAATCTCTCGTATCCACAAATATAGGCATTAACCAATAAAGATGAGATTATAACCCGGTGGTTTTGATCTTTGTGCACCTCTAGACCGAGGCGTGCGGAGATTGGACATGACTAGAGATTATGAGGTAGTCTACAGTGTGATCTAAGAGAGAGAGAGAGAGAGAGAGAGAGAGAGAGAGAGAGAGAGAGAGAGAGAGAGAGAGAGAAGAGACGAAAGTTGCCAATAGAATATTAAATTTATGTCCATGTGTTATAGGGTTTTTACATTCATTATGAGAAGTGATGATGATGTGGGGCCGTCCAACCAAAACACCTATCTCTCAACAAGGATCTTATGTCCTTGTAATCAATGCAAACATGCTGTACGATGGACAAGACACGTTCCTTTGCAGCACGTTCACAAATTTGGCGAATTTGACCCATCTATTATAGATCGATTTTTTGCCAATCACAACTCGTCATACTATGATGCTGGTCAACAAGCAGCAATCTTGCAATCCAATAGATGCGTTCGCAGGCGCTTTGGTCAAGCAGCATATGTGAGGCCACAAGATGCAGCCTCTGACAACTCGGAGGGTGATCATGTAGACCACCAGCCCAACGAGGCTATGTTTGAGCCCAAGATTGATGAAATGATCGAGAAAATCATGGATTCAGAAAGGCTTATCAATGATGACATGAAAATTGAAGTCAATACGCCATTGTATGGTGGAGCACGTTGTCGTGATGTGTGCGGTCTAGCTGGGAAGGTGCGAAACCTATGGCTGTGACAGTTTGTGATGAGAGTCACAAACACTTTATGAAAAATCGTTTATGGAGAATCACCAACCCTCTTCCTAAAGATGGTTTTAACTCTAAGAGCGTTCGTGACAAAAATGTCACAAACCCTCTTTGCTATTGTGCTTGGAATGTGCTCGTTTTGGTAGTCAAGATCATGATGAAAGGACCATCAAATCACATCCAATTTTACTTTAAAAGAGCAATTAGGAACACTAAATGTTCAGTCATAAAACCTCAATGCTCATACAAGCACAATTTTCAATCAAAATCGAAACCTCTTTGGTGGTGATCCGAGCCTATCACAAATTTTTGTTTATTATATTTTGTTGGTTTTCCTTGCTCCTAGAGGTTTACAATAAAAGAAAGAGTGGGAACAACCTCTTGGAAAAAAAAATTTAAAAAAAGATTTGATAGGAATTTTTTCTTGACTAGTTCACCGGAGGTGAAAGGTAGAGGGAGAACCTAGTGGTAAAGGGAAGGGAAAATATGTAAATGTGAAAAGGAAAGATATGATGTGGTTGTGGAGCCATGCACCCATGATTCAAGGGTCATGAGTGGCTCATATCATCATGGCTTTGGATCCATATGATGATTCAAACAAATGGAACCCAAGTGGAAGACTTGGTAAAGGAAGGAACCAGACACATGATTTTGCTGAATTTTTAAAAAATACTTCCACTCCGATCCAAGGAAAGTTGTCTTCATCAAAGTTGTAGCTGATGAGCTGGAGATTGTGGCCATATTTTTTTTATAATTTTTGCATCTACGTTCTAGGAGATATGTCCAAAATCGCGGACGCCAGTTTTTTCAACTGTGGTGGAGACCACCCCCTCTACCTTTACACACACACACCCTTCCTTTTCCACATTGAGACCTTCTCTAAAAATTAGCCATTAGTCTTCTCACCCTCCTCTCCTTCCTCCTCTCTCTCAAGCTCAAAAACCCATCAAAATTCCTCTTCTAATCACCTCTCAAGTCATGCTTAATCTTGTTGTAATTCATAAGTTCTCATTCAACCCCTTTCTATTATTACTAGATATGTATTGATTTTATGTAGATTCTTTACATTTTAAAATAAGGAAGCTCTTGGACTCAAGCTATGGAGGAAGGAGTGAAGACAACACAAGTGATGATGGAGCTAATTGGTCAACAAATCACTTGGAAGGAGCTTCTTCATTGGTTGAATGTCCCTAATCAAGCTTCATTTGTACAAATTACACTTGTATCTTAACCTCACTCCTAATCACTCTCTTTCCTATATAAAGAGGCCTTCCCCTTTGTAATTTCAAGCCTCCCTCAGCCCCATTGAGTCTTTGTATCACTCACCATGAGCCCATAACATCATTCACTCTATTCTTGCACATTCTAGAGTGCAAATTGTTTCATGCTAGTAATCTCTCCTTCTCTTACTTATGTTAATTAAGAGAAATCTTCTATATATGTGTGAGAGTGCTTGATGTGATCTTGGCTAATCCTTGAGTGGTTGTTTGGTAATCTACATGCTATTTGTATTGGGAGTGTTTGAAGTCATCCATTCCTTGTACACACACTAAGGTTAATGATTCATTCATAGTGATCTCTCTCTCTCTCTCTCTCTCTCTCTCTCTCTCTCTCTCTCTCTCTCTCTCTCTCTTTGTGTAGCGTTCCTAGCCCACGCTTCCAAGACTAGGTGGTGCCCTTATCTCATTTCCCTTGTGGCGCAATGGAGTTTGTTTTGGTTTAGAGGCCGCCATTCCAAATTTCCTTCGTCATAAATTGGTGCCCCCAATTATGAGGAGTTCTCAAGCAGCGCTTTGTCAATCCTATGAAGGAAGATTCATCAAATTCTCCGAGACTTCCACTATGGTCTCCCCAAGGAGCTCGAGAAAAGAAGCGTCTTTATCGACAAACGGCACGTATGCGGGTAAAGAGAGTTAACTACACACACCCTTCTTTGCTTCAAGGAAAATCTTGTAGTCATCAAGTCCCTAGGTCAAAAAATTGTGTTGAGTGCTTTGTGGCTAGTGTGAAGACACTTCCTTTGAAGCCTCAACTTCAGGTGGTGAAAGCACTCTCAAACTCGGGTATTAACAAGTTTTTGGAGGGGGAGCTACACATCAATGTGGTGCGGTATTGGCAAGAGGCTACATATGGTGATGCACTCCAAATACTACTAGCAAGAAGGCTCAAGGTGGTTGAGAGGGTAGCCATCGAACCCTATGAACTCTACAAAGCTGAAGATGGTCACACCAAAGCTAGGCTAATCACTGGTGAGCAAATTCTTCGCATCTCTCAAATGGTGGGATCCAAGAGAGCTCAACTTCAATGAAGTGCTTCATGGAAGTTTGTATTTAATGCACCAATGAATAATCCCATTTTCTACAACTTTCAATCAGTTCAGAATGTTAGGGTGAATGTGCGCATTGATAGAAAGATTTTTTTCCAACAAAGATTGGTCTTCTATTTTAGAGCTGAGAGGTTGCGAGAGATATTGTTGTCCCCTGACCCTATAATATTTCCTATTTTGGAGTATAATGTATCTTTTGATGTTCACATCTTCATCTTGCTTTAAGCATACTCCATGAATCATAGGGATTAATATGGACCTTTCCAACCTCTTGCTAGACAAACTGTGCATATAATAGCTAGCACAAAGCTTAGGTTCCAAAACATCATAAGGAACTTACTAGGCCCTCGTAGTCTAGCTGAGATTAATGCATATATCAATCCATTTATTCTACCCTTAATAAGATATGATTTGGGCCTAGACGTTTTCATCTTTGTGCTGTATTGAGAGGAAGGCAACCCATTTTTATGATGGCTTTCCCAAATTTTTTTGGGCGTAGTGGAGAAAATGCTGGGGATTTTTTGGATAACTTGGAGATGGCTTTCCTTGTCTTTGGGAGGGATGACGAAGCATTGAAATTGAGAGCTTTTCCTTTGGTGCTCAAAGAAGAAGCTAGGGTATGGTTCTAGGCTCTAGATCCAACCCAAAGAATTGATTGGGAGGGATTGAAGGCGACTTTCCTACCAAGATATCAATGAGCCAATTCGGCAGAAGAATTATGGCAACGACTTCTGGCCCTTCATCAAGTTGACCCTCATGGCTATGCAACCTATGAGGAAGGTTTTCTGAAACTTTGGGGCCAATGGTCAGACTCACTGAACCCTAGTGAGCGAGCTCCCAATTGCCTCCAAAAGGATCGATTTATCTCAGGTTTGTACTCCTTGCTAAGGGAGAAGGTAAAGAGAAAATTTCCAAATGCTTTTGAAGATGCCTTAAGAATTGCTAGGGAAAAGAATAGAAAGATTCTCTATCAAGCCCAAGCTGGCCAGCTAGCTTTGGGAGGCAATATCACAACTATGGAAGCTTCTCACATACCTCCAAATGTGCCTAATGCACCAGACCTGAATAGAGGTCAACAAGAAGATATGCTCCAACAAATAAACAATCTCACAAACCAGCTAGAGGGGTTGAGAGTAAATCTTGTGCAGGGTGCAAGAAGGCCTATTGAGGGAAATGGTGGGAATCGGCCACCAATGCGACGTCAAGCAAGGGAAATGTTGTGTTACAATTGTGGGGAAAATGGCCACGGCATGTATAATTTCCCTCATCCCAGAAGATATGACTACCCTGTCAGAGGTCCTCGACAACAAGTAAGTCCTCCCCGTGCTAGAGCTCAAGCACAAGAGCAACCGCAACCTCAAATTTTGCAGCCACCTCGTGCTCAAGCTCAAGCCCCTGCTACTCAACCAAATGTGAGCATCATAAGGATGGAGGAGGTCCTCAAGGGCAGAAGCAACCAGGAAGAAATAGCTAAAGGGAAGATGAAGATAGATGAAGTGGCTACAATGCCTATCAAATGTGTGCGTGTCCAAGATAAAGTAGGTAAAGAAACAAGCAAGGATGCAAGCAATGAAGCAAGTACATCTCGGGCAACTAAAGATGAAGCCAAGAAGAGAAAGACCCGTACTAGGTCTCAAATTGACATCTCTGATTTCCCTATGGGATCTCGGACACAACCTTATGACTTGACAACTGATGTGAGTTCTCAAGGACCAAAGATTACTTGGCCACAACTACTTCATATCTCCCCAAAGCTTCGATGACAATGGTCAAAAATGGTGAGCACGAGGGCAAAGCGAAGTAAGCTAGTAAGTGTAATCAAAGCATATGGTCTCAAGGATATAGTGCCTTTGGTGGAGGCTCAAATCAAGGGACAACGGATTCCAAAAACTTACATTGACAGTGGAGCAGAGGTTTGTGTCATGACAGAAAAGCTAATGCATCAATTGGGTTTAGAGGTAATGGAATCATCAAACTTTAGGGCAAAAATGGCCAATAATGTCTCTGTCACTTGTGTGGGTGTAGTGAAAGCTTTGAGAGTTTCTGTTTTTGGAATCACTACAGAGGTTGATGCTTATGTGATGCCAGTAAAGGGAGAAGGATACCCCCTTATTTTAGGATGACCTTGGCTCATGGGTATAGGAGCTAGGCAAGATTGGGCAATAGGAGACTTGGAGTTGAGGCCTCGCATGGGTGGCCATAGTCGGAAGGTGGTTTATAACCTAAAGAATGGGCGACAAGAGAACCTTGAACTAGAGACGTCAGCTGATGAGTGGAGCTCAAGTGGATGCTCCTCATCTATGGACGAGGAAGAGAGTTCAAGTGAAGAGAGTGATAGCACTCTCAAAGTCATGGGCATCACCATAAAGGAAACTACCTCATCAGAAGACAACCCAAGGATCCAAATGGAGAATGTGTGGGATGCCAGCCTAGAGGAGATGTTATCCAAGGATATAAAGGAAGAAGAAAAGGAGGGTTATGTAAATGTTCTCAAGAAGCATGCATCATTGTTTATTTATAATTACACTCACATTACAGGTGTCACTGCAGTGAAGCATCATATCCATCTAAAAGAAGGGAGCAAGCCAGTAGTACAAAAACTAAGAAGATTAGGAGTTGTGCAACAAAGTGCACTGTTGTCTGAGGTGAAGAGACTCTTAGAAGCAGGATTCATATACCCAGTAGAAGATTCAGAATGGGTCTCCCCAGTAGTGGTGAGGCCAAAGAAGAATGGTAAATGGCGAGTGTGCGTGGATTACAAGCCACTAAATGCTGCAACAAAGAGGGACCACTTCCCTCTCCCATTTCAAGATGAGATTCTAAATGAAGTAGCAGGCCATGAGAGATACACAGTGTGTGATGGCTACTCTGGCTACTTTCAAATACGCATTGCAGAGGAGGACCAGAAAAAGACTACTTTCATCACACCATGGGGATGTTTTGCATTTCGAGTCATGCCTTTTGGTCTCACCAACGCTCCAGCCACCTTTCAACGATTCATGAACATGGTCTTCCAACCTTACTTTGGTAAGTCCATAAGGGTTTTCATAGATGACTTTTGTATTTACAGCTCCAAAATTATGCATCTCGGCAAGATTGATGAAGGATTTACTCGTTTAGCTAAGCTGGGTGGACAACTAAACAAGGACAAATGTCACATTGGGGAAAGCAAGGTTACACTATTAGGGCATGTAGTGTCCATTGATGGAATCGAGGTAGATCCTGAAAAGATAGAAACATTGCTAAATCTACCTTCCCCAACTTCCATCAAACAATTAATCTCTTTCTTGCAAAAGCTAAGATATTTGAGTAGATTCATACACTTACTCTCCCAAGTGATATTTCCTCTACAACAGCTGACTCGTCAAGAGACGCTTGTTTAGAGTGAAGAAAGTAATGGGCATTTTAGAGAGATTAAAAAAATGTTAGGGTCACTCCCTGTAATCCTCCAACCTTGTTGGGAAGAAACATTCTTTGTAAACCCTAGTGTGGGAGAAGAGGCCATTGGTGTTGCCCTCCTACAAAAAGATCCAAAAACATCCTTTATGAGGCCTGTGTATTTTGCTAGCCGCCTCATGGAAAACACAGAGAAGGCCTACACCCTGATGGAACAGCTAGTGTTAGCTCTCATGTTTGCGGTAACCAAATTTCGGCCATACTTGCTGCCGAAGAGGTTTGTAATTATCACTGTGGAGGATATGTTTCCCTATGCACTACAACATATGGAAATCTCTGACAAAATAGCAAAGTGGGTGGTGCGACTTCAAGAGTTTGATTATACAATACAGGTTGAAAGAACAACTCGAGCATGCTTAGCCGACATTTTAACAAACAAGTGCTATGAAAAAGTTTTCCATTTGAAGAGAAAGGAACTTCCACCACCTCCAGCTCCAGAGGTTTTGGTCAATGCTTATAGCCTCTACTTTGATGGAGCATACAAGAGAACCAAGGATAAGGCAGTTGCAGGCATCGTGGTCTTATCTCCATTGGGAGAGAGGATCCATGGTGAAGGGATCACTCTAGAAGATGTCCACTCCAACAATGAAGTAGAATATCATGCTCTAATTCATGGCCTTTGTTGGTGCCTCGATAATTCAATTAAGAGATTAAACACTTTTGGTGACTCCATGCTTTTGGTAAGGCAAATGCAAGGTACATGGGCTTGCAAAAATGCCCGTCTCTCTACTAAAATGAGAGAAGCCAAAGCTCTTATGAGGAGATTTAGGGAGGCACAAGTACATCATGTGCCAAGAGACCAGAACAAGGATGCAGACCACCTAGCATCATCAAAGTTAAATGAGTCAATAGTGGGAGCAGTGGCCATCAAACTTCCACTTCAGCAAGGCAAGGAGGACTTGGAAGATATTATGCACATTCTGGAGCAAGGAGAGGCTCCTAAACACTTGAATGCAGGGGAAAGGCGATGGTTAGCTAGGAAGGCTACCAGGTATCGCATAGTAAATGATGACTTGTATTGTCTTGGTAAGGATGGTGTGCTTAGGAGAGTGCCTTTGAAGAGATTTTAAAAGATTGTCACGATGATATGTGCGGAGGACACTTTGCACACGACTTCACTAGTAGAAAGGTTCTACAAGCTGGGTTTACTTGGCCAAGTCTTCATCGTGATGTCAAATACTGGTGTCAAACATGTGATGAATGTCAGAAAGCAGGACCACGACGGCTCATAGCTGAACCTCAGAACCCAATAAAGGTATATGGGCCCTTTGAGAAGTGGGGGATTGATGCCATAGGGCCTCTACCACGCACTCAGTCAGGTAAAGAGTACATCATCATGGGAGTAGACTACATGACTAGATGGGCTGAGGCTATGCCGACCAATAATATTACTGCTAAGGATGTGAGTCAGTTCATCTTTGACCACATCTGTTGCCGGTTTGGCACCCCTCTTGAAATACTATCTGATAGAGGACCAGGGTTTAGAGCAGACTTGGTAGGAGAACTCATGAAGAAGCTAAATATTTAGCATCAACACTCTACTCCTTACTACCCTCAGTGCAATGGTTTGGTGGAAAAGGTAAATGGAATCATTTGCAAAATTCTCACCAAACAGGTACATGCCAGGCGCCAAGATTGGGACAAACACCTGAATGGAGCTCTATGGGCCTATAGAACCGCCTTCAAAACCACATTAGGGTACACACCCTTTCATTTGGTTTATGGAAAGGAGGCGCTTTTGCCCATTGAAGTGAAGTTAACAAGTCTTCGAATATTGGGTAGCCAGGTAGGCTCTCAAAAGGAGAAAGTACATCAAAGGATCATGGATCTAGAGAGGCTGCAATTGGATCGTGAAGAAGCCATCAAACACTACTCTCAAGAAGCAGAGAAGCGCAGAGAAAAGTTCAACAAAAAGCTAGCATCCAAAGACATCAAAAAGGGATCTCTGGTGCTTCGATATGACAATCGCTTCGACACTCGTAAGGATGGAAAGTTTCTTTTCCGATGGGAAGGCCCGTTGTTGGTCACCAAAAAGTTCAAAAATGGCTCTTACAGACTTCAAGACATTGATGGTAAAGTGCACAAGACCAGGACAAATGGATGGCGTCTAAAGCCTTATCACATCAGGATAAGGTCAGCTCAAGATCAAAGAAAGTAGGCTAAAGGCATAAATACCCCTAGCCAGGTTTGGGGGGGCTATGATCCGAGCCTATCACAAATTTTTGTTTATTATATTTTGTTGGTTTTCCTTGCTCCTAGAGGTTTACAATAAAAGAAAGAGTGGGAACAACCTCTTGGAAAAATTTTTTTAAAAAAAGATTTGATAGGAATTTTTTCTTGACTAGTTCACCGGAGGTGAAAGGTAGAGGGAGAACCTAGTGGTAAAGGGAAGGGAAAATATGTAAATGTGAAAAGGAAAGATATGATGTGGTTGTGGAGCCATGCACCCATGATTCAAGGGTCATGAGTGGCTCATATCATCATGGCTTTGGAGCCATATGATGATTCAAACAAATGGGACCCAAGTGGAAGACTTGGTAAAGGAAGGAACCAGACACATGATTTTGCTGAATTTTTAAAAAATACTTTCACTCCGATCCAAGGAAAGTTGTCTGCATCAAAGTTGTAGCTGATGAGCTGGAGATTCTGGCCATATTTTTTTTATAATTTTTGCATCTACGGTCTAGGAGATATGTCCAAAATGGCGGACGCCAGTTTTTTCAACTGTGGTGGAGACCACCCCCTCTACCTTTACACACACACACCCTTCATTTTCCACATTGAGACCTTCTCTAAAAATCATCCATTAGTCTTCTCACCCTCCTCTCCTTCCTCCTCTCTCTCAAGCTCAAAAACCCATCAAAATTCCTCTTCTAATCACCTCTCAAGTCATGCTTAATCTTGTTGTAATTCATAAGTTCTCATTCAACCCCTTTCTATTATTACTAGATATGTATTGATTTTATGTAGATTCTTTACATTTTAAAATAAGGAAGCTCTTGGACTCAAGCTATGGAGGAAGGAGTGAAGACAACACAAGTGATGATGGAGCTAATTGGTCAACAAATCACTTGGAAGGAGCTTCTTCATTGGTTGAATGTCCCTAATCAAGCTTCATTTGTACAAATTACACTTGTATCTTAACCTCACTCCTAATCACTCTCTTTCCTATATAAAGAGGCCTTCCCCTTTGTAATTTCAAGCCTCCCTCAGCCCCATTGAGTCTTTGTATCACTCACCATGAGCCCATAAGCTCATTCATTCACTCTATTCTTGCACATTCTAGAGTGCAAATTGTTTCATGCTAGTAACCTCTCCTTCTCTTACTTATGTTAATTAAGAGAAATCTTCTATATATGTGTGAGAGTGCTTGATGTGATCTTGGCTAATCCTTGAGTGGTTGTTTGGTAATCTACATGCTATTTGTATTGGGAGTGTTTGAAGTCATCCATTCCTTGTACACACACTAAGGTTAATGATTCATTCATAGTGATCTCTCTCTCTCTCTCTCTCTCTCTCTCTCTCTCTCTCTCTCTCTCTCTCTCTTTGTGTAGCGGTCCTAGCCCACGCTTCCAAGACTAGGTGGTGCCCTTATCTCATTTCCCTTGTGGTGCAATGGAGTTTTTTTTGGTGTAGAGGCCGCCATTCCAAATTTCCTTCGTCAGTGGTATCATGTAGCCTCGCCCCCAATTACATAGTCGTAGCATCCAACAGTTGAAACGAATACACAAGCTTCCACCTTCATGGCGACAATTTTCTGAGTTTGCAGAGATTTAAGATCTTCTAAAGTGAAGCCCACACACCATTTTGATAAGGTGAAACCCTAATTCACTCCCTCACTAGCTGAGGTACAAGATTTCGAAGAGGCGGGACTGCCCTACACATAGATTGAGCAACCATGGAAGCCATTACACAGTAGTGATAAATTTCAGGTTTTTTCTCTCAAAATCACCCTTCTCTCTCTTCCCCACGGCATTATGAGCTGATGTGTCAATTTTTGGGCCATTTTGCCACTTTGGACTAAAACTAGGCCATTTTCAGCTCATTTTTGACCCAAAAAATGTCATTTTTGATGCGAAAAATGTCATTTTTGATGCGAAAAATCCCAAACGGAGTCAGGAAAATCCCTAAATTTGTGGGATCACTCGCATAAGCATAAAAAGCATTGATTAGCATCATTTTTCATCTATATACCATTTTGGGTCACTTTCCATGCAATCTTGCAACGACGCCTGTTAGCTGCTATTTATGGCAGTTTTTGCCCGCATCAGTCTTTGTAGGCGAGATGAGTGTGCCACCATGAAACACTTGGACTATGTACATTGTCAAACCAAATTATGCATCTTATCAAATGAAAACGAATGCAAATGAGCCACATCCAGGGCCACGACTCCCCGGATAGGTATGTACATGATAGCGACCGCAGTAGCGGCTTTAGCATATATCACGATATGTACATTATTTTTTTTCTTTCCATGCATCAAGAAGTGTCAAAAATGAGGTGAATGTTTTTATTTCACACTACGTACGTACCACGGCAGGACATCCACCCCCTCTGAACGTGCACATCCTCCGGCATGTGCCAACATTTTCCGTATATAGGTTTAATCTTCATTAAGATCCACAAATATTTGGATGTCATTTTCATCTTCTGCAAAGTCTCGAAAATCATCCTCTACTTCTTTATCCTCATCTATAGCAATGGCATAATGATCTTCATCATCATCTTGTTGTGAATCAAAAGGATCATTATCATGTCTCCTCTTGAACACCTTGATTCTTTTGCCCGCTATGGGAATTTTAAGCTCTCTTCCATCGAGCTCCCTCAAAGTATATGTAGCATTTCCATGCACATGTTTGACAACATAGGGACCAAACAACCTTTCTGCAAGTTTTCTTTGTGTGGTGTGTTGGTTGTCAAGGCTAACGTCGTACATTAGGACCCAATCACCCTCTTTAATAGGCTTTGGTCGAAGCCTATGTCTTTTATCAAACCTATCTTTATTCTTTATTCTTGCCTCCTTCAATCGAGATTTAGCAATGTCTATGTCTTCCTGTCTTCTTTCCAATTGCCTTATGTGCAAAGCAAGTAGATTTTCCCTACTTACATCATCTTCCCAAGGTAACATGTTCCAAGTAGGAACTACATCCTCAATTGGCATGACTGGCTTCAAACCATACATCAATTCAGTAGGCATGTAACCAATCACTCACTGAGCTATGAGTTGTACGATCAGCCCACAAAGAATATGGTAGCAACCTTGGCTACTCACTCATTCTACCTTTGCATGCCTTAGCCAAAGCTTTGACAATAGGAGGATGTCCTCTTTCACTTTTCCCATTTCCCTCTAGATTATAAGCACAAGTTAGGGCTAGCTTGATACCAATTCTTGTAAAGAAATCCCTTGCTTCATCTGCGTCTAACTCACCTCTATCAGCAACTATCTTTCCCACAAAGCCATAGCGGCAAATTACTTCCTCAAGCAAAAATTTACAACACAAACAGCTTCTCTAGTTTTTGTCCTCAATGCACGCCCTTCCACTTGGTTTTTCAAGTCTTCTCGTGCAAGTACCAAGTATCTCATTTTCCAAAGCCCTAAAGGCATTGTGACTAGATCACCAACCCATTTATAGTGCATGGCTAATGGGTATGTAGGATGCAATCCATCACGATGACGTACATTGGAATACATTTGGCATGTGACACAAGACTCCACAAAATCCGCTACATCCTTATACATGCCTTTCCACCAATATCTCTCTTTCACTTTGAAAAACGTAGCCCATACACCTAGATGTCTAGCATATAGGCTTTCATGAAGCTCTTTGATAACTTTGAGCTGAGTAGGCTTATCACATACTACTCGTAATGGAGTCCCATCTCTTCTTTTAGGATGTTTCCATAAGTAACCATCCCTCAAGAAGAATCCATATGCTTTCTTTCTGATCCTTTTGAATTCTGACTCACTCCAATCATCTTGCTTTTGTAAAGTACTTAGGTAGCGACCTATGAGAAACCATTCATCCTCATAGAACTCCTCTGAAAAGGATTCAAGTGAAGATACAATGCATATATCATCACACTTTGCATGAGAAATTGTGTAGAATTTTGTGCCCACATCTTCTTCCTCATCAATCATATCATCCTCCTCTTCATACCTTGCCCTTGAAAGAATATCTGCCATTGCATTATCTTTTTCTGCGATGTGATTCAATTCTGGGTTCAAGGACTTTATATAAGCAATCCACCTAAGCATAGCAATACCAGGAATAGAGCAACTTGCAATCATCCCTAGAAATGGTAAGCAATTAGTCTCCACAACTACAGATGCTCCAATGAAGTACTCTTTGTCACACTTTAATGTTGTAACCACCCCCCATAACTCCCTTTTTACCTGTGGATATGCTCTTTGGCGAGAGCTTAAAACCTTGGCCCCAAACCTCACCACATACCTGTGTTTCTCTTCATCGTCTTGTCCTATTGCCCATTCAATTCCCGTTGGACTAGTGTCCACTGTCACAATCACCGGTCTTCCACACTCATAGTCAATCTTCCTCAAAGGTGGTGAAGACAAAAACAATTGCTTCAACTTCCTCATAGCTTTTACATGTATATCATTCCATTGAAACCATTGATTCTTCATTAGGAATTGATAAAGAGGATCTACAACATGTACATAATGTGGAATCCTTATGAGATAGAAGACACATGCACCTAGAAACCTTCTCACCTCCGTGATATTTACGCATACTTCCTTCATCCTCTGTATTGCATCCACTTTAGTTGGACAAGGTCGGCGGCCATGAGGATTACAAAGATGTCCCACTTTCAATATTTCTTCAACCCCAAACACTGACTTTTGCCCAGATAATGTAAGGTTCACTTCTTCCAGCCTTGTTAAAATTCTATCACAATCATTGATGTGGTTTGCTACATATTTACGGCACCCCCTCGAATCCAGAGCCTGATCTTTTTTAGCTAAGTCGCATCCTTTGATTGGAACGCCATCAAGAAAAGGTATTGTAATTTGAGGTATGAATTCATGAAGGACTTTGTTCATACAATTCATCATGTGTGCAACCGAGTTGGTTGCTCCCTGTGGTAAGGTGCACATCCTTACCAAACCCAAGGGTGTTCTCATGGTAGTCAAGTCCCTGCTTTACATTTCTAGTTAGAACTCATCATACCCTGAGTACAAATCCCCCATAGAATATATTTCCCTTCCTGCAAATGCTTCTGCAAACTCATCTACAATTGGCCTTGTACCCATATTCCTGATTGTGACTTTGTTGATAGACTGCATGTCTTGAATGAAGCGTAGAGCTCCATTTTTCTTTGGTACTGTGAACCATCTACTTGAGTAGGGGGCACATGAAGGTTCCAAAATCCCCATCTTTATCTTTTCATTGAGTAAATCTATAAGCTTTGGCAAGAGTGATTTTGGCACTAGAATCGGTCGTAGATTTCAAGGCACATGAGATATAGTGAATATTACCATTGGTTCGACTATAGATGGATCCAAAAACACCCTATCTCATGCGGCTCGAATGAAAAAGCTTTTCCATGTTTGGAGAGTGTCTATTCAAAGCATTTTCTTTCAATATCTGTCAAGGAGTCATTGCCTCCAACTTTTAACATCTTCAATGACTCTTGCGTAAACTTGTGTCCAATTCTTTTTGGATCTCGGAGACTAGGTTGCAAAGAAGCGTGATCCATCGTTTCCTTGCAATCTGTAGGCAAAGGCAATGCCATTGGTTTCACCTTCTTTGCTATAGTTTTGTATTTTGTCTCCACTCACACTTCTAGATCTTTTTGCACATTGAAGAACTCCTCATCTTTGAAAGACTCAATGATTCTATACATGTCCATAGAAGCTACTTTTACCAGGTCATTTCCTTGTTGAAAACTAGAACTTGTTATAGCATTGAGATCACCCAAAGTATCTACAAAAGAAACCTCCTCAGAAACACCTGAAATGTACCGTCTTCATCTAGCAAATTATGGTTTTTGTATTTTCTCTGTACACTATTTACATATTGTTTTTGTCTTTTCTTTAAATCTCCAAGCATTGTGAAAGATACTGATCCATCCTTTGCTACTAGGGCACCTGTAGAAAAGCTTCATCTCCCTTCAGATCAAGCGAGAACCTTTTTCTTTCTGTACCACTGCACTCCCGCTTTACAATGATACTCGGCCAAAACCCCTCATCTCCCTTTGATGTCGAAACTCCTTGCTTGGTTTTGGTAGAGAATGGTCCCTTAAGATGTCACGATTTCGCTCATAGTCAACGCAAACTGTCAAGAATTGAACAGCTCGTTTTCCATCTTTGCTTTTGACCCTGGCATAGGCAGATCCATCATCCAACACTTTTGTCTCCATTCGCATTGTGGTGATGTATGGTTGTCCAAGGATTAGAGGATAGCTTGACATCTCTTGAACAAAGAAATTTTACTCACCTTTCACATCCCCTATGGTTACATTAACATTTGGACGAGCACCATAGAGATCCCTGGATGAGCTGTTTGCAGCCCTAATCATCCATCCATGGTCAGTATCAATTGGCCACTTTCCCTTCATATAGAGACTCTTGGACATGAGGTTAATCTCCGAACCATGGTCTATCAAGGCCACATAAGGCTCCTCAAGATCTCCCACCTTAACCAAGGTTTTTGTTGTAGCCCTTGCCCAATGGTTTCTAGAATAGTGGCTCTTATGAGTGGCTTCGTCTTCATCTTCATCTTCAATTTTAACATGCCTATTTCTGCCTCCCGAAGATTGGTAGCAGCTTACAAAATTCTCATCTTCATATGTTTGTTGTACTTGTATCACATGTGTCTTTGAAGCACTCTCTTCAGCCTCTGATTGGATAGACTCCATTAAAGCTTGTCGCTTCCTTCTTATGATATCAATGATTTCCTCGTGGAACTCTCTTTTTGCAATGCCAAGGACTTCTAGCTCCCAATGTAAACTCCACCTTGCTATTTAAGATCCTTTCCTATAAAACCTTCTTTAATCTGTGGCAGCTTCAATATCTGATTGTAGCTTGTATGATGGGCTTTTTCCCTTGCTCTTTTCTTTATCTTGCTTCTCCTTTGGTGCAGCATCTCTCATTGGTACTTCTTGTGATGGAGGCTCCCTTGCCATGGGCTCTTGAGAGGGACTCAGATCGTTTATTCGTCCACCTCTAGTAGCCCTCTTTGAGGGGCCTTCATCCCCATTTTCTCTCCTGCATTTTTCTTCAACAAGTGCCTTGTTTCCTCGACACTTTGCAATGTAGGAATGCACTGACAACGCATCTACAGGTTCATTCCACCCAGTCTCAAGACGGATGCAATCTCTTGCTTCATGTAGGACTTCTTTAGTCAACTTTCCCTTCATAGCTAACTCCATCGCAGATGGCCAGACATCTTCACCATCCTCAGTCACGTCTTCAATAGATTTTGACCCTTTGAGCATGACTTGACCAGCCTTTAAGCCAAATGATCCTGCTTTAACCATTGAGATAGCATGACTGGTTTCCATGTCCTCAACTAGCTTTTTCATCCCTCCTTTGCCAAAGTTGGTCGCCAAGGGCTTCCTTGTTTCACTAAGATGTATCTTCCCCTCTTTGAAGAAGACAAGATCTTTACCCAAGGCATATTTGAAGCTTTCACAGTCCCTTCTTGGATGGTCTGGGCTATCACACCAAATGCACCTATTTACAAATCCCTCCCTGTTTTGAGGTCTTTGACTTGATGACTGTCCAGATGTTTGCCCCTTTTCTTCAAGCCTTGCTAGCTTTAATTTCAGCTCACGTATGCCCTTCACAAGTTCTTCAAGCATAGACCCATTGATGGGAGCAAAGCGAACCCCGAACCCCGACGGACTCTAAAACACCGGGGACCGAATGGCGCGCCTCGAGCCTGTCATGGTAAAGCAAACAGGGGGCACCACCTAGCTTCAGCGGCTAGGACGGAAACAACACACCACCATAACAAAGTTTTCATCCAAGAGAGATGGATTCTTGGGAGTAATGATGAAGAGGAAAGGGAATGAGATCAAGTGAGAGAGAGAGAGAGAGAGAGAGAGAGAGAGAGAGAGAGAGAGTGAGGGAGGGGGTATAGCGGCTTAGTACTTAGGCACCACAAAAGGATGGCGAATCCGCACACCCTTCACACATACACAAGCTCACTCCAAACACAAGACTAGGTGGCGATTCCGCACACCTCACATGGGCAAAACATTGCAAGAAAACATACTCACAAAACCTCAAGCTTTATTTAGAGAATAAGGTGATGAAATGGGGAGCATAGGGTAGGGTAATGAGAAGGGAGAGTGTGGTAGAGCACATGGCGGATAGGTGGGAGTTGATGGCGAAGACTCCCACGAGGGTTATGGCCATCATCCTTCATTTAGTTTCCCTTCATCTTCCATAGCCCAAGGGTGTAGAGGTCATGCTCAAGACGAGCATGGTGATTGCGGTGATGGTGATGGTGTGGGTGTGTGTGTGTGCACTAGGCACACACAGTGCATAGTGTACTCTTTGGTGATGGTGTGTGTGTCCTTAGTGTGATGGTGACCCCTCTTTATATAGGGGAGGAGGGGGGAGAAATTCTAGAATTTAGAAATGAAGAAATCATTATCTACATAGGCCATGTGACTGTGGGCCCCACTTGTCTGGCTGTGTGTATATGTGCCAGAACAGCAGTCTCATGAGAGAGAGACTAAGAGAGAGAGATGGGTTGATGAAAAAAAGTGAGAGGTGACATGGAGAATAAAGTAATTACAAGAGGGGAGAGAGGGGAGTGTGTTCAGAGGTGAATCTGTGTGCAGATGTGTGTGAACACAAGAAAAATTAGGTAACCACCGGGTGGGGATGGGTCTATGGGCACCTTTTTCAGTGAAACTGAGTGTGTGTGTGTGAGTGTGGGGGAGGTTATTTAGCTACGAGACAAGAGACATGGCAGCCTTTAGAGAGAGGGGGGGGGTATTTGGGTCATGGAATATGATAGGAGAGAGAAAGAGGGGGTGGGGTATACTATTTTGGAAGATAGGGTAAGTTGCATGTGAGTTGGGGTGCATTATTGGTGGGTTATAATGCATTATTGGTGAGAGGTGGGGTAGCTTGAGGGGAGAGAGAAAGGAGAAAGGACAAGGGGAAGAGAGGGGGTTGACCTTTTGAGTGGAGGAGAGGAAAAGGGACACACGGCGGGGCAATAATGAAGAAAAAAGGAGGTGGGGATGGGCTACCCCGCAGGCATGAGGTGGCCTATTTTACCTTTCTTATATATTTACATAATCATACTTTATTTTTTTCTTACTTTTTCCAATGCCTTTTATCACTCCCTCCCTAAGAGGGGGTTTTCATGGGGTGGGGACAAGAGAAGAGGGGTATGGGAGCTTGGCTTGTGAAAAGCCCCCATCATTAGCCCTCCCCTTTTGGCTAGAGGCATTCATGTCTCTAGCTCATCTATTTGATCATTATCGTCGGAGGTGGCGGCTGATGGTGTGTCCTCATCTGGAATGTCAATTGGTGGAGCCTGGTCAAATCGAAGAAAATAAGGTTTAAGTCGCCAACCATTTACCCTAGTTTTATGAAGTTTTCCATCATCCTCCATAAGCTGGTAGCTTCCATTGGCATACTTTTTCCTGACGATGAAAGGACCTTCCCATCGGAGTAGGAGTTTCTTATCCTTGCGCGTGTCGAAGCGATTGTCGTAGCGGAGCACCAACATTCCTTTCTTCAATTCTTTTTTCCGGAGATGCTCGTTAAAGCTAAGCCGTCTATGCTCTGCTTGTGCTGCATAATAATTTATTGCTTCTTCTCTGTCCAGCTGCAGTCTTTCCAAGTTGATGATGTGATCTCTCAAATGCATGTTAGGCTGTTGAAGCTGGCTTGCCATTACTCTGAGACTTTGTAGTTTCACTTCAATGGGCAAGATTGCTTCCTTACCAAATACAAGATGATACGGTGTGAATCCCAAGGATGTACGAAATGAAGTTCTGTAGGCCCATAAAGCTGGTAGTAGATACTTATCCCAGTCTCCGGGATGATGGTTTACCTGCTTGGTAATAATTTTAGAAACCATTCCATTTACCTTTTCAAGTAGGCCATTACATTGAGGGTAATATGGTGAAGAGTGCCTCCTTGTAATGCTCAGTTGTTGCATTAATTCTCCTACCAAGTCTGCTCTGAAACCTGGCCCTCTATCAGAGATGATCCCTAAAGGTGTGCCAAACCTATAGCACATGTGCTCGTAAATAAATTTAGCTACCTCTACCGCTGTGATTCTAGTGGTGGCTGTAGCCTCTGCCCATCTAGTCATGTAGTCGACCCCCATGATAATGTAGAATTTTCTGGAGTTGGCCCTAGGTAATGGCCCAATGGCATCGATACCCCATTTTTCAAATGGGCCATATGAGAGAATAGGTGTCTGTGGTTCAGGCATAAGTGACCTAGTGCCGGCCTTTTGACACAACTTACACGTTTTGCACCAATGGTGTACATCACGGTTGAGGCTAGGCCATATGAAGCCTGCCTGCAAGATTTTCCTACTTGTTATGTCTAGGGCAAAGTGACTACCACAAACCCCGTCGTGACAGCTAGCAATTACTCCCGTGATTTCGTTAGAGAGAGGGACCTTTCTGAGTATTTGGTCCTTACCCTTACAGTACAAACCATCATTGATGAGTCGATACCTTGTTGCCTTCCGTGTCAGCCATTGCTTCTGTCCCTTTGTTAAATCTGATGGTCATTCCCCTGTTTCCAAAAAATGCATGATGTCAGGCAAGGCATCACTGCCTTGAAATAGAGGGAGCTTTAGTTTTATTGCTCCAACCACCACTTCCTGTAGTCTTTCACTTGCTAGGGCATCTGCTTCTTGGTTTTGAGCCCTTGGGATATGGTGTATTTGAACTTCTTCAAACTTACCCAACAAGGTTTTTACACCACTTAAGTGAGTCCTTAAACTAGGATTCTTGCATGTCCATGCTCCATTTACTTGCCTTACCAGAAGTAGAGCATCCCCAAATACATTAAGGCGTTGTACACCTTGCGAGACGCACCATTGTAGACCCTTGGTTAGTGTTGCATAATTAGCTTCATTGTTAGAATGTGAATCTAACAATTGGCCCAACGAAAATACCTTTGTCCCTTTGTCATCAAAGACCACTATGCCTGCAGCTGCTTTGCCGGACTCTCGCTTGTAGGCTCCATCAAAGTAGAGAGAGTATGCTCCTTCTACCATCGGTGGTACTGGAGGTAATCGGACTTCTCCTTCCTTAGATTGCTTCTCCTTCCTTTCAAAGACTTGGTAGTCATAAGTCCCCCCAAACTTGCCCTTGTCGTGATTTCTACCTGTACCGTGTAGTCAAACTCTTGCAGACAAACTAGCCATTTAGTAATTCTAGCAGACACATCCACGTGCTGTACAACATAGGGAAATATTTCATCCGTGGTTAGAATCACAAATTGCTTAGGCAGCAAATATGACCTAAACTTTGTAGTTGCAAATCTAAGAGCTAGGACTAAGTGTTCCACATGGGTGCAACCTTTCTCTCCTACTGTCATCATTCGACTAGAGAAGTAGATTGGCCTCATGAAAGATGTCGTCGTATCCTTTTGGAGTAGCACAGCCCCCAATGAGTCATCACCAACACTTGAGGTGACATAGAATTTTTCATCCCACTTAGGTGGTGAGATAGTTGGCAGAGTGGCTAAGACCTCCTTTACCTTGTTGTAGTGATGTTCGCTTTCCTCGTCCCAAGTGAAAGTTGATCTTTGAGTGAGTTGTTGCGCGCATTGGTAGAACAAGTTGTGATAGTAGATGTATGAATCTACTTAAGTACCTCACCTTCTGTAGAAAAGAGACCAGTTGACGTGCGATCGTTGGTGAAGGTAGGGCTATGAGTGTGGACACCTTACTTGGGTCAGTGTTGATACCTCTTGCTGAAATTTCATGGCCTAGTAGAATGACTTCACTCTCCCCAATGTGACATTTATCCACATTAAGTTGCCCACCTAGGCTCTGCAACCTGGCCAAACCTTCGGTTACCTTTTCTAAATGTGAAATACGGGAGCTATATATACAAAAATCATCAATGAACACTCTTATGGATGTTCCAAAGAACGGTTGAAAAACATATGTGAGATATCTTTGGAATGTGGCAGGTGCATTTGTGAGACCAAATGGCATAACCCTGTATGAAAAACAACCCCATGGCATGATAAAAGTGGTTTTTAGTTGATCTTCCAAGGCTATGCGTATTTGAAAGTATCCAGAATAACCATCACAGACGGTATAGCATTCAAAACCCGCTACTTCATTCAGAATTTCATCCAAGAAAGGGAGAGGAAAGTGGTCTCTCTTTGTAGCTGCATTTAGTGGTTTGTAGTCAACACAGACCCTCCACTTACCATTCTTTTTAGACGTCACTACTACGGGTGACACCCATTCTGAGTTTTCTACAGGATAGATGAATCCCGCCTCCAGCAGTTTCCTTACCTCGGCCAAGAGTGCCTTTTCTTGTATGACCCCCAGTCGTCGTAGCTTTTGCACAACTGGTTTTACGAATTCCTTCAGCTTAATATGATGTTCCACCATTGTAATGCCTGTGATTCTTTCATAGTTGTCAATGAACAGGTTAGGAAATCCCATCAACATTTTCAAACAACTATCTTTCTCCTCAAGTGTTAATTCTGTAGACAACATACCCCAGGTGATTTTCTCTCCTCTTCATTGGGTTTCCCTTTTGGTGATGGATCACCAGTTATGCTTACCCTTTGTGGATCCTTCATAATGATACCCATCACATCAATGGAACTGTCACTTTCGTCGGTGGATGTGGTCTCCTCCTCAAAACTGGAAGATTCGCTAGTGGTTTCATCTGCCAATGTTTCCAGATTCATTTGCTTCTGCTTGCCAATCCTCATGTCGTAGTAGATTGTCTCCCCTTTCTTACCGGTCATGCGTAGAAGGGGCCAGTCCTGTTTTGCCTTCATGGCCATCAACCATGGCCTTCCCAAAATTAGTGGATAGCCCTCCCCCTTAGTAGGCATTACAAAAACATCTACCTCTACCTCAGTGTTGAAAGCTTTGATTTTCATGGCACTTACCACACCCACACACTTTACTTTTGCGTTGTTTGCCATCTTTGCCTTGCATGGAGAAGGCTTGTCAACCTCGAGCCCTAATCGAAGCATCATAGCTTCGCTCATTACACAGATTTGTGCACCTCCATCAATGTAGGTGTTTCCAACCCTCTTTCCTTTTATGTTTACGTTGACAATTGGAAGGATTTCATCCATGTTGCATCCCGAAATTGCTCCGGCTACCTTTGTTTTGGAGCGTCTTGTACTTACCATTTTAGACCATTGTCGCCTTACTTTAGGTACAAGATGTAGCAACTGTGGCCATGTAATCTTCGGTCCTTGCTCTGCCACATCCAATGTTAGATCATAGGGCTTAGAGCTTTCCCCTAGCTGGAAGTCGGTGATGCCCAATTTCCGTCGTGGCCTGGATGGCCTCTTGCTAGTTTCTCCTCTCATGCTTCTCTCATCATCTGATTGTGTAGCTTTCTCCCTCCTAGCTCTTTTCACAGTCATGGCTTCAAGTGGTTCTAAAAAGGTTACCTTCTCCTTACCCTTGTCCCTCTCCTTTGCTCTGGGTGGATCCACTACTACGGATTTTCCTTTCTCTTCTAGCCTTATGATGTTTACAGGGCGATCAGTTGGTGGGGCTGGTGGAAGAGGTGGGATGGATGCTTGTAGTGGTGTCTGGGGTGGACGTACAATTTGTGTTGGTGGGGGTGGTGCTCGGGGTGGGGGTGTTCTTTCTCTAGGGGGTGACAATTGGTTCCTCCTACCTCCTCTATTATAGTTTTGTCGTGGTTTGGGACAGTAGTACATACCATGACCGTCTTCTCCGCAGTTGTAGCAATGATACTCCCTGTTTTGTCGTCGTACTCTTCTAGGGTCTTGATCTCTTTCTTGACTCCTCCCTTGCTGTATTAAGTGGACAGAAAATTTTTGGAGTTGGTCAGTAATATGGGCCAACATATCTTGTTGGTCATCTCTTACCCCAAGATCCGGTGGTGGTGGTATGGTGGTTGTTGTAGTTGCTGGTCGACGCGATGTTCCCGCTTCTGTTGACTCGGTTTCTTTGGCTTTCATTCGCAGCTTCTTGTCCTTAAGGCGAGCAATCTCAACGGCTAACTCGTACGTAGCCGGGAATCTACCTTTCACCTTCTCCTTGAGAAGCGGCCATAAGCCATGCGTGAACCGATATTTTTTTAGGAAATCGGGTGCAACTTCCCCCCTTGCCAGGGACTCAACCCACCGTTCCCACAAATCCACAAATTTGGACTCATAGGTGGCATATTCTAAAAGACCCTCCTGCTTCAAGTCTCTCAAATTGTCCCACAACTTTTCTGAAGTGGTACCTCCCCCAAAGCACCTCTTAAAAGCGTTTTTTAAGGGTTCCCAGTCATCCTTGGTTGCTTGCGGAAGTGCATTGTACCATGATCTAGCTTCTAGCTTCATGAGATGCTTAACGATTCTAAACCGGGATTCATCCGTATCTTTGTTGCTCACTACACATGCTACTTCAAAGTCATCTAGGAAGTCTGTTACCAAATCCTCCCCCTTCTTTCCTTTAAATGTTGGAAATGCTACACTTGCCATGATTACTGAGAGAGAGCTAGAAAAACACACTGCTTAGCTTGCAAAAGTTTTTTTTCTTCTTTACAAGGAGGCGTGTATACCCTCTTATACTAGGACATAGATTAAAACTTCAAACGGTACATTGCCTTGTACCAAAGGTAAGACAAATGGTTGATTTGATGCCAAAACCTCCAAAAATCGCTCCCCACCCGGCATGGTGTCAATGACGTGCTGGTAGTGAGCCTTCAAATCCAGTATTACCTTGATTGAGCGTACACGTGTTGGTATGTGTGATCTGTCTTGAGGTAGGTTGTACTGATTCATGTGAAGTTTAGAGGTGCTTAGTCACTGTCCAAGCTTGTGGGAGAGGGTGGTGTTATTTCCTGAAACAAACTCAGTAGATCCCTAGTTTCTCTAGTGAGAGTGTGAGCCAATGATTCCGTTATCTGTGCTGCAGCATCAGGTGCGACTTGAAAACTAACTGTGATAATTACCTCGGTGACTTGAGTTACCCGATTCTCAAAGTAGAATAGTGTTGATTCTCTATTGTGTAGAGATCCTTCCATTTTGTTGTTGTGGGTTGGTTGTAGGTTGCGGACATGGTTTCGACCTTCTCCTTCTTCTTCTTGGCACTTGGCCTATGTATATCCACTGAGTTGGGCGTGTTGGTTGACTCTCCCACTGCAAATCGATTACCGTTACGCCTGACACTCGAGCTTTGATGGAGATGCGGAGTTCTTCTAGTTGTGCTTGGAGCTCTTCTTCTTCTGTCGTCCAATTAGAAAATCCTGCTAGCCATTCATCCATTCACAATATTTTAGGGGTTTCAGTCTTGTAAACTGAAGGGTTTCATGAAAACTTCCTCCGTGGGGGAACCAAATGACGGGAGCAAAGCGAACCCCGAACCCCGACGGCCTCTAAAACACTAGGGACCGAATGGCGCGCCTCGAGCCTGTCATGGTAAAGCAAACAGGGGGCACCACCTAGCTTCAGCGGCTAGGACGCAAACAACACATCACCATAACAAAGTTTTCATCCAAGAGAGATGGATTCTTGGGAGTAATGATGAAGAGGAAAGGGAATGAGATCAAGTGAGAGAGAGAGAGAGAGAGAGAGAGAGAGAGAGAGAGAGAGAGAGAGAGAGAGTGAGGGAGGGGGTATAGCGGTTTAGTACTTAGGCACCACAAAAGGATGGCGAATCCGCACACCCTTCAAACATACACAAACTTACTCCAAACACAAGACTAGGTGGCGATTCCGCACACCTCACATGGGAAAAACATTGCAAGAAAACATACTCATAAAACCTCAAGCTTTATTTAGAGAGTAAGGCGATGAAATGGGGAGCATAGGGTAGGGGAATGAGAAGGGAGAGCGTGGTAGAGCACATGGCAGATAGGTGGGAGTTGATGGCGAAGACTCGCACGAGGGTTATGGCCATCATCCTTCATTCAGTTTCCCCTTATCTTCCATAGCCCAAGGGTGTAGAGGTCATGCTCAAGACGAGCATGGTGATTGCGGTGATGGTGATGGTGTGGGTGTGTGTGTGTGCACTAGGCACACACAGTGCATAGTGTACTCTTTGGTGATGGTGTGTGTGTCCTTAGTGTGATGGTGACCCCTCTTTATATAGGGGAGGAGGGGGGAGAAATTCTAGAATTTAGAAATGAAGAAATCATTATCTACATAGGCCATGTGACTGTGGGCCCCACTTGTCTGGCTGTGTGTATATGTGCCAGAACAGCAGTCTCATGAGAGAGAGACTAAGAGAGAGAGATGGGTTGATGAAAAAAAGTGAGAGGTGACATGGAGAATAAAGTAATTACAAGAGGGGAGAGAGGGGAGTGTGTTCAGAGGTGAATCTGTGTGCAGATGTGTGTGAACACAAGAAAAATTAGGTAACCACCAGGTGGGGATGGGTCTGTGGGCACCTTTTTCAGTGAAACTGAGTGTGTGTGTGAGTGTGGGGGAGGTTATTTAGCTACAAGACAAGAGACATGGCGCCCTTTAGAGAGAGAGGGGGGTATTTGGGTCATGGGATATGATAGGAGAGAGAAAGAGGGGGTGGGTTATACTATTTTGGAAGATAGGGTAAGTTGCATGTGAGTTAGGGTGCACTATTGGTGAGTTATAATGCATTATTGGTGAGAGGTGGGGTAGCTTCAGGGGAGAGAGAAAGGAGAAAGGACAAGGGGAAGAGAGAGGGGGTTGACCTTTTGAGTGGAGGAGAGGAAAAGGGACACACGGCGGGGCAACAGTGAAGAAAAAAGGAGGCAAGGTGGGGATGGGCTACCCCGCAGGCCTATTTAACCTTTCTTATATATTTACATAATCATACTTTATTTTTTTCTTACTTTTTCCAATGCCTTTTATCACTCCCTCCCTAAGAGGGGGTTTTCATGGGGTGGGGACGAGAGAAGAGGGGTATGGGAGCTTGGCTTGTGAAAAGCCCCCATCACCATCATCCTTAGAAGCTACAATAGAAGGTTTTGGCTGCTTCTCAGTAATAGCAGGAACTGGAGCACCATTTTTCACCACCATCTTGTCTCTTCTGCGTTGTCTTTTTGCTAATAGGGAGACTGCATCTTGTACATCATTCCACCTTGTCTTCAAACCTTGCTCTGTATCTTTTTCTTCCAAGAGAAGTTCTATTTTTTCTTCAATTTCTTTGCCCGTTGCTTGTAGGAAAAGTTCTACCTTCTCCCTATCCAAGGAAGCTTGTTCAGTTTGTGATAGTTGACCATATCGTTGCTCAAACTCTCTTAGAATCTCTGTTAGTAGAAATCCCTTCTTTAGGCTTTGCAACCCAATCTAAGAAAGTTCTTTTGGTCACCCTCTCAGAGTCCTCCATAAAGTAGTCTTCTTTGAGAGCAAGCTTGAATTCCTCCCAACTTCTTCCATGAGCATTTTGAATTGCCGTAATACGGTCTCTGATCTCTGGGACACAAACTAGCTCAAAACTTCAAACCATGTCTTTCTCACACACTCGGTTCAACTCCATTTCCTTCATATAAGCTCATAGGTACTTTGTGATTTCCTTGCCATCAAACTGGTCAATTCTCTTCACAATGGACTGTAGTGCTTTTGCGGTTGAAGTCTGGCTTCTTTTCGCTGCTTGTTGTTGCTGCATATACATGGCAAATGCTTGAAACATCTGCATGACTGCAAGATCAAAGTGCATCCCATGTGTCTCTTGATATTCATCCATGGCTAACAAAGTGTGTAGATCAATTCAAAAACTCCCACCCCAGTAACTTCGCGTGGGGTTCACCAGAAATGTCGTGATGTGTGTGGTCTAGCTAGGAAGGTGCGGAACCTATGGCTGTGAGAGTTCGTGATGAGAGTCACGAACACTTTACGAAAAAGAGTTTATGGAGAATCACCAACCCTCTTCCTAAATATGGTTTTAACTCTAAGAGTGTTCGTGACAAAAATTTCACAAACCCTCTTTGCTATTGTGCTTGGAACGTGCTTGTTTTGGTAGTCGAGATTATGATGAAAGGACCATCAAATCACATCCAATTTTACTTTAAAAGAGCAATTAGGAACACGAAATTTTCAGCCATAAAACCTCAATTCTCATACAAGCACAATTCTCAATCAAAATCCAAACCTCTTTGGTGGTATCATGTAGCCTCGCCCCCAATTACATAGTCGTAGCATCCAACAGTTGAAACGAATACACAAGCTTCCACCTTCACGGCGACCATTTGCTGAGTTTTCAAAGATTTAAGAGCTTCTAAAGTGAAGCCCACAAACCATTTTGGTAAGGGAAAACCCTAATTCACTCACTCACTAGCTCAGATACAAGATTTCGAAGAGGCGGGACTGCCCTACACATAGATTGAGCAACCATGGAAGCCATTAAATAGTAGTGATACATTACAGGTTTTTTATGTCAAAATCCCCCTTCTCTCTCTTCCCCACGGCATTATGAGCTGATGTGTCAATTTTTGGGCCATTTTGCCACTTTGGACCAAAACTAGGCCATTTTCAGCTCATTTTTTATGCTTATGCAAGTGATCCCACAAATTTAGGGATTTTCCTGACCCCATTTTGGGTCACTTTCGATGCAATTCTGCAACGACGCCTGTTAGCTGCTATTTATGACAGTTTTTGCCCGCATCAGTCTTTATAGGCGAGATGAGTGTGCCACCATGAAACACTTGGACTGTGTACATTGTCAAACCAAATTAGGCATCTTATCAAGTGAAAAAGCACGCAAATGAGCCACATCCAGGGCCACAACTCCCCGGATAGGTATATACATGATAGCGACCGCAGTAGCCGCTTTAGCATATATCACGATATGTACATTATTGTTTTTATTTCACACTATGTACGTGCCACGGCATGACAATGTGTGTCGAGATTGAAGGCTCTCTTGGTTCTTCTCAACATGCAGACAAAGTTTGGATGGAGTGACACTAGCGTCACAACGCTTTTCAGGTGATCTATTACAATGTGTTTACTTCCATAAAAAGTTATAGATGTATAATGATCGGATAGATTATTTACACAAGTGTCTTGTATTTTTTCCGTTGTGTAGATTGCTCAAAGAGCACATACTGCCAACTGATAATGTGATGCCGGATTCCAAAGAGGAAGCGAAAAGATATTGTGAAACTTGGGGATGGATTACAATTTGATTCACGCTTGTCCTAATGACTGCATTCTTTTGAAAAGGGAATACAAAGACATGGAGAAGTGTCCAAACTGTGATTTTGAGAGATATCAAGTAGATCTCCACGGACAAAAAATTCCACAAAAGGTTTTGTGACACTTTCCTCTGCTGCCTCGCATCAAGAATTTCTTTGAATGTAAGTCCATGGCCTCCCTATCATCATGGCATGAGGAGAATAGATCTTTGGATGGTGTGCTATGGATTCCTGCAGATTGTGCAACCATGTGCCAATCACAACGCCATCAATGGAGGAGACCGAAGAGGACGCTCAGTGAGAATCCGCTAAGGTGGTGCCAGACGACATCAAACTGCTACTCTCTATGGGGTGCATGCAGAGGATCTACAAAATGAAACGAAGGACATGTGCCTAAATGGAGAGATCTATATAGACATAGGGAGTTATGATGAGCTATGAGAGGATGAGAGAGAGACCTCTTAAAGCCATAAACATTGTAGTTGAACAATTTTGCTCCATTTTATAAATATATTGTATTCACATGGCTTTTTGTCCATTCTTGTCTATATGCTATACTTGAGAAATTTAAATTGTGTTTAATCGTCATCGCTTCCACTCCAAGCCACACTCCAAGCCAAAGGAGTCCGGCCTCAAACGACAGGCAAATCTTGCTCTTCTAACGAAGTAGGAAGCATGCATCACTACTCGCTTATAAGCCAAAGGAGTCCTCAAAGGGCAGGTAGATCTTTCTCTGCTAGTGAAGAAGCACGAAGCGTGCATCACTACTTGCTAAGGTCTAATTTGATCATGAAGGCGGCTTGAACTCCTCATTGCAAGAATCCCTCCCCCTTTATGAGTCCTCTCTTTCTCTCTCTCTCTCTCTCTCTCTCTCTCTCTCTCTCTCTCTCTCTCTCTCTCTCTCTCTCTCTCTCTCTCTCTCTCTCTCTATACATAGGAATCCCTCCCCCTATTATCTATAGTATAGATTATAACTTGTCCATAGTTTCTTCTCCATTTAATATTAAGATTAAATGTATGTGTGTTTAATGCAGGTATGGATGATGATGAGTTTCTTCTTTTTTGAGAACCATCAGGTTGTTCCACTCCTTCAGCGTTTCCCTCTGTTTTGGAGCATTCAACATGCTGTGAAACCTTGATGTCGATGAGACGATCTTCATACTCTTCTAGGCACCGATGCTCTAGTGGTGGCAGATGTAGTTGCTTTGGGGATGCCGTCATTGATGCCTTGACATTGCCTCGTGTTTGACGAGGCTCCTTACCTTCCCCTTCTTTGCCCACCCCGACACCAACCACCACATTGCCATCCATGCCAAGTTTTGTGCGGGTATCGGTCCTTCCTAGCTACACACCACTAGCTACTTCTCTGGGAGTCACCCTAGTCGACACTCCTCGCTTTGGAGCCCAGACTTCAGTGGAGACACTTGGCCTCTGTACCCCCATCAAGATGGCACTAGAGACACCACTTGAGACCCCTGCCGAGACACCCAAGTTCACCGTCATAGACGAGAGGTCTTGCCGTAATCGGTCGACATCAAAGGCGGCATCATCTTGGATGATGAAGGCAAGAAGGTGATCTCACACATGCGCAGTCTTTGCTCTCAGGTGTTTCGACACTACATACTAAACACCTAGAGTGAAGTGACAAATGAGTTAAAAGATAGAGTCATCAGCATGCTGTATGACAAGTTTCCCGTGTCAAGTCGGGATGAGCGCTTCAATGAAGACCTGATGAAGGTTCGAATGCACAAATATTGCAAGCACAAGAATTTTGAAGTACAAAAATCAATAAAGCATAGGTGGAACAAACGAGATTGCCTAACCAAAGAAGATTGAAGAATGGGAAGCGAGCAACATGCGAGAATCTTGACGAGTAGAAGCAACAAAAGGAAGGCAGCCAAAGCGCTAGTAGAGGTAGGGAGCTCGCACCACTTGGGGATCAGCGGATGGACATCATTTGAGGCCGATTTTGTAAGTGTTTTTGCATTGACCTTTAGGTTTGATAGTTACGTCTATTGTACTTTTAAATTCTAACATAATGTATTCTTTGTATGTTTTGAACAGTGGTCAATGACAGGAACATGACCCCACACCGTACGAGCGCGAGTACGAGTACACAAGTATAAAGGGCTTAAACACCCTGATGGAAATTCTCAGTTCTTCCGGCTGCATGGTAAGTATTTCACTTTACTCTTTTACATTTCCTGTATTTTAATGATAACCTTAGAAAATAGATTGTTTTGTGGTTATATGTTTAGACTTAAAGAAAGTTTTATTATTTATTTTTTCATAATCCAATAGATATGCTTGGACGCGATGAGATGTGTGATTAGACGACATCAATCTATCTGTATCCAAATAGCACTAGTTTTCTTTTGTCATAGCATGTATAATAAATGACGTGTGTACGTCTTTTTGTAACTATTGAAAAACGATGTATTTTCTCAATAATGACAATTGTGTTGTACGTAACTATTACATTTGCAAAACTTAACAATCAAGTGATTTTGCCTATGGTGTGTATAATTTTGTCATTGATTTACTTTCATCAATTCACTTTTGTCCAGTTACTTTTGTCAGTTTTGTATCTTTATTCTGCAAACAATACTATGCATGATGGAGTTAATGGCTATATTATCTTGTGGGTGACTACTTTGGGTCTATACCTTGCACTTTCTTTCAAAGGTGAATCTGTGCTTATCTTGGATTCATTTAGGTATACTTTATTATGAAAACATTCAATATGTTTGATGGGTGGCAGAGCATTCAATGTCGTGCCACCGAAAAAAATTTACTCTTGAGCGTCGCTATAAGCATCTCTATATAATGTTCTGCAACATCGCTATAGAAGGACTTCAATTGTTGCTATAGGCGTCGCTATATGCGTTGCTAAATAGAGACGTATATAGTGCCGCCTAAAGTGACTCCTAGAGCAATGGTTATAGCGACGTTCCCGTAGTGACGATTTTAGCGATGGTGGTAGCAACACCGGGGAGTAAAAAAACCCAATGTATTTCTGTCGCTAAAAGCGTCACAAGTGCACATAACCTCTTGTAGTGATGCTACTTGTCAAGATAAAACTCCTCATATTGAAATAGTGATTTCTTTTCTCTCTCTCTCTCTCTCTCTCTCTCTCTCTCTCTCTCTCTCACACACACACACACACACACACACACACACAGATGTTGAGCACTCTGGAAAGCCAATATCCTCTCTGACAAACACGGTGGAGAGGACAGAGGGAGCAGACGAGAGAGAGAGAGAGAGAGAGAGAGAGAGAGAGAGAGAGAGAGAGAGAGAGAGAGAGAGAGAGAGAGAGAGAGAGAGAGACACACACACAGATGTTGAGCACTCTGGAAAGCCAATATCCTCTCTGACAAACACGGTGGAGAGGACAGAGGGAGCAGACGAGAGAGAGAGAGAGAGAGAGAGAGAGAGAGAGAGAGAGAGAGAGAGAGAGAGAGAGAGAGAGAGAGAGAGAGAGAGAGAGAGAGACACACACACACAGATGTTGAGCACTCTGGAAAGCCAATATCCTCTCTGACAAACACGGTGGAGAGGACAGAGGGAGCAGACGAGAGAGAGAGAGAGAGAGAGAGAGAGAGAGAGAGAGAGAGAGAGAGAGAGAGAGAGAGAGAGAGAGAGAGAGAGAGGATATGCCATGCATACCACTGGAGAAAACGAACAAAAAAATATTTCATAATTATATTTTAGGACCTATAAGACTTACATGTTCACATTTTTAGGTGTCTACCCAAGTTGGACTGACCATAACAATCGCCCATGATAAGTTTTGATGTTCACAAGCATGGTTGAGATATATGGTGATTGCTCTGATTCTTTTATAATTTATATGGATATAAATTTCCTTATTGTGGATGTAGAGGGAATATATACATGAGTGTTTCTAAATTAGGATCTAAAAATTGGATGACCAAAAAGAAAAAACTCGGTGGAAAAAAATACCTTTGGTATATAGAGTCTTATTGGAGTTGAGAAGCTGGATTTGAAGTACCTATTCATGCAAGGTAAGTGCTTAGGAGAAACAAAAAAAGAGTGTCTAATGCAAGTGTCAATTATGAGACACTTTATATGCATACAAGAAATTTTTCAAAAAAAAGAAAACAATGTGAAAGATGGAGTTGATGGGAGGTTCAAGGAACAAATGTAGCACATGTGACATCAAAGGATGTCACAATAGCTTCCATTTTTCCAAGAAGGGTTTTTATGTAGAAGCTTCTCCATTTGCACCTCACTATGCTCAATGCATGTGTGTATTTTGGACTTCCTCCTTCACTTCAGAGCCTTACAAAACATAGTATTTGACTCTCATACTCACCTATACTAGCATGAGTGACACAACGTAAATATGGTTAACTCTTCTAGCTTGAGCAACACCTATACTAGCTAAGACTCTTAGACCATAGAGAATATTACTTGAAGCTTTTGGACTAACAACTTGCTTATTTTGTGTCTAGGCTGCCTGCCTTTGACTCTTATGCAATGTATTTTCAATGGCTACTTGGATGTTGGTGCAACCAAAGTGTTTCTACCCTAGCAGAGGGTACAAGTAGTGATTTATATGCTGAAATGTGCATGGCAGAGGGCTACAAATGCCTAGGCAAGCAACTAGCAATGGAGATGTATGATTTATGTGGTTTTATAGATCAGATAGTCTCAAAAAAGGGATTGATAGGATGACAAGTGAAGAATGTCCAAAGTGCTAGGTTTTGTCTTGGATATGTAGAGGTTGAAGTGCTGAGATAGTAGGTCCAAACGGCTCATCAAACGGAGCTACAAAGTGCAAGATATTTTTGAGTTTGAAGGTTGAATGCATTACAGATCTACCTAGATGGACATTGAAGACAATGAAATGTGGTTAGAGCCGGTTTTAGCGTAAGGATGAGTAGAGCTCTTTATGTGAATCATGTCGCTCTTTTCAGCTCATCATTTGGAGTCCCAAATGCCAAG
This sequence comes from Adiantum capillus-veneris, assembly GCF_014529385.1. Taxonomy (NCBI): domain Eukaryota; kingdom Viridiplantae; phylum Streptophyta; class Polypodiopsida; order Polypodiales; family Pteridaceae; genus Adiantum; species Adiantum capillus-veneris. The sequence continues at coordinate 59,822,258 of NC_140931.1, forward strand.
TAATTGCCAATGGAAGTTTCATCGGGGGACCAGTTTTGTGCTAGTTTGATCGCCTTGATTGGTGTGCCATTTGAGGTTTTTTGGAGTCTCTCTAGGGTTTGCATGTGAAGTATGCATCATATGAAGGCCACAAGAAGTGACAGTGTGTCAAATGGAGTCCAATGGATCAGAGAGATATTGCACGATGAAGTTGGTAGATTGTGAGACGACTATGGGGAATCTGGTAATTTTTTGCATTTTCAGTGTACATCATTCGAGGCGGTGTTGGAAAAGTGCAGAGTGAGCAGGTGCATTTGCAGCCCAAGAAGTCGGGTGGAGGTCGGGAGGAGCTCTTGGTGGTGGTGAGGGTGGAGATGTTGTATCATTTCAGAGCCAACAAGGGAATTGACAACAGGTCTTGTTGCCTCTCTCAAGGAGAGATGCACGAAGGCAAAGCCATTGATTGCAAGGGATTTTTTTGCGCTTGTTGTGCTTGTACCAATGGAGCTGAAACTAGCATGTTTTCCTGGTGTTGTAGAAGGTGTTTTTGTCAAAATTGAAGAAAACATTATCAGAGTTTGTTGCCTTTTCTTCCCCCTTCTTTTCTTTGGCATGTTCCAATCATCTGGTGCTGATGTTTGAGATGTGTGTGCCTCCCCGAGTTTATATGTGTGTGAGAGAGAAAGAGAGAACAATGTCTATTGTGGCACGGTTGTAAACATGTAAAATTTGGTGCGGCATGTAGTCAGTTATATGAGTTTTGAAGATAAACCCTAGTGGATAGGGGTGTACTGATTATCCTAGGCTATAGAGAGGCAATGTTTTGTGTGCTACATGTGTATCCCTTTCCCCCTATCCATCTTTTGGTGCCCCCACCAAGGAGCTACATTGATGCTCCAATTTGAAATTGGAAGTAGTGCTCAAAGTTGATAGAGGGTTGGCGGATGGTGGAAGAAGGCTTGGCGGTCGTATTTGAATCTAGTCGAGATAGTGGAGCAAAGTTTTATCCCCATATTTACATTTAATGAAGACCCTGAGGATTGGTTAGCAGATGTTGAATTATGGATGCTATCAATGTGTATGTTAACAAATGTAGAAAGTTGTAGATGGTGCCCATGTTGATGCTTGAATGTGCAAATATGGTTCGATGGTCTGAAGCGTGATGATTGAGGTTCATGAAAGGAGCTGTAGAATCAGATTCTAAAGTGGTTTTGAAAGGTGGTTACTCCGGAGGAGGATGGTGCAAAATTGAAGGCTATGGTGTAGCCAAAGTTGGTCAAAGCTAGGAGGTGAACTATGCCAGGCAGAGGCAATAGTTGAGCGCAATACAGAAGGCTAGAGCAGGTGCGAAGGACTTCGGCAACCAAAGGGTAGTGGAAAAGTATGGCTAAAGTGGCTTTTTAGGCCAAAAAGGCTCAAAGAGGGCTCAGCTGCGGTAGTAGCTGAAGATATCCAAAGTGCCGTATAAATATCCTAAAATATAGTGTTCAGTATGTTCTAAAAGCCGATCCAAACATCTCGTCAAACGGAGCTCTGAGGTGCGAGATACTGAAGTTTAAAGGTAGAGTGTGTAACAGAAGAATCACATGCAAACAATCTTGTTGCTTTGTATTTGACTTTTTCAGTGCCATGTATATGTACTTTCCGGTGTGTAAACAGGAAGAGCAGCGGGTGGGTACTCCATATATGACATGAAAGAGTAGATAGGAAACCAGCAATTCAACGTATGAGCGTTGATAGAGTTCAGAAGCGACGGTTTAATAATTTATGAGATTCTAATTGCTTATAGTTTTATTGGGAGTTTTGATATCACTTCCTAGAAGCATTAACGACTGCTTAACCGCTAGCGTCTGCTCGTCTGCTCAAATTCAAACATAGTTTAGGCAACAAAACCTATTTGCTTCAGATGACGCTGCCATATTTATAGCTTTCAGGGATTTTGCGTAGTCTGATTTGGCGCTGTTTGCTTTTTACGTTGGCCCGAAAGTTTTTGGAGCCATATATATATAGACGTTGCTTCTGGATTCAATCGAATTAGTTTCATATTATTTTATTTAGAGGTTTTCTCAGGAGGCACAATTTTCCAACATTGGTGATTACCATCGGTTGCAGTTTTGCTGTGGCTTTGACTTGCTGACTTGGGGCTATTATGAGGCAGAAAGTGGAGCATGCCCTTCGATTCCAGCGAACTTAATTCCATATCCTGGACAACATTGGTGGGAGCATGTCGTAGAGCGGTGGCTAACCTGAGCCGGCCTGCGCTACAGTAAGTCTGCCAGCAAGTCTCTGACTTGCACGAGAAGCAAACTGATTTGTCCATGGACAACCAGGCAGCGTGAACTCTGCACGTGGTGTCAGCGTCCCTGTGAGACCGACAATTACAGTTCTGCTCTGGCTTTGACTTGTGGTATGGTTGCTGCCCCATGATCTAGGCTATCCCTTGACCTGCGCCAATATGGTGAGCAAGTATCTGATCTGCACGAGTAGCAAACTGATTGATGACCAGGCAGCGATAACTCTGCATGTGATCGAGGTGTCAGAGTCCCACTACAACGGCCGACCTCCAATACACATGCATCGGGCCATTTTCATATAGCAGTTTAGGTTGCTTTGGTCGTTCTCCAAAAATTATACCCCAATGTGATTGGCACTCATCTTATGCAACCGTTCCCACTTTGCTCTTTGCTTCGATCTAAACAATACCAACCGTATGTCCTAATTTCAAGGGAAGATCTATTTCATAAAGTAGTTGTACTGATTATCTTGGTTCAAGGTGATATTATGTGAGGTGTCTTTATTTTCTTTTGATTCTTGACGCTATGAGTTTTGTCCTAGTCACTTTGTAACTCATCACGGATACTATCGTCTATATAAGCGTCTCATTTAATGATCAATTTAGAAATTGATGAAAGCTTCAATGATCTTGCAAAGTTCCCTAATGTCATGTTTCTTGACACTATGATGCTAGTATACTAACTTGTCTTGATATACTTTGCTGTCAGATCTCATTATAGACAATGATAAAGCTGATGCAAGGTGATCGTTACCTCATGCCTTTTGAATCTATCCTACTCTGAGCCCGCATGGTTACGACGTGTATCCATATTGTCAGGGGTATTTCCATCTATTGCTATTACAAAAGTTTTCTTTGATTTGTTGAAAGCGTCTCCGATGCCATGGTACGTGAATCCATGATGACGATTGATGTTTAGTTTTTTCTTTTCTTTGATTTGTTGAAAGTGTCTCTAATGCCATGGTACATGAAGCCATGATAATGATTTCTATTTCATAGTTTTTTATTTGATTTGTTGAAAGCGTCTTTGATGCCATGGTACGTGACACCATGATGAATATACAATTTGAATTCGTTCAGACCCCATCATATTATTTATTTTGTGTCGACATTGTGTATATGTGCGCACATATATTGTATTCTTGTTTTATGTACTTGTGGCATCATTACGTTTGTTCCTAGAGCAGCATCGCAAACTGTCTCTAAAGACAATGTGGTGTGGTTATTTCTAACCTTCACGTATCAATATCTTTCTTGAGTTGATATTGTTTACAGGATAAAAACTATGTCAAGCAGTGTGTATAAAGGCTCAAAGATATTGAAGCTACTCAAATATCTTGAAGAATTTGCATCAATTCTATTGTATATATATAGGATTTTTTGAACTTCCAAAGATGCTTGAAAGCACACATATATCATGGAGTGATGTAGCTCCTGGACAATAAATTTTGTAAACTTTGAAAATAGTCAATATAACAATGCATGTATATGGTGCCGTGGGTTTTTCCCTTGTACCCACAAGGGTTTTTTCATCCACAGTTAGGGACTCCTATTTGAGTGGGGGTATTAGAGCTATATATACCAACCCCTATGCTATAGATAGATAGGAGTCCCCACTATATATGTGTACTCAATGTGTGCTCTACACACACTTTGGGGTTTGCAGTTATGGAGTCATGCCTCTCTCTTCTCCCTCGTCTTGTGTCTTGTCTACCTGCACTCTCTCCCTCCAATTCAACACAGTGTTAGTCCAGTGGTAACTTTGTAAGATGTCCTGTAGGCCCATAAAGTAGTTTGGAGGTTCATATCCCATTGGTGTGGCTCCTTCTGCACAATCTTGGTGGGAATGTTCTTGATGGTTTTGTAACTGCTTTCAGCTTGCCCATTACACCTCGGATAATATGGCGGTGACTTCTTGTGTTTGACTGAAATCGTTTCCATCAGAATATCCATAGTATTATTAATAAAGTGTGTTCCCTTATCAGAGACAATCTCCACAGAGCATCCATATCGACAGATAATATTTTCAAATAAGAAGACAACACTGGACTTCACAATGTTGTCTGGAAGAGCCTTAGCCTCCTCTTAGCCTCAACCCACTTTGTGACATAACAAGTGGCCATCAATATATATCGGTTCTTCGTAGGAGTAATCTTCTTGAATGGACCCATGAAGTCCAGACCCCATTTCATAAACACTCCGAGCGGCTGAACTCGAGTAAGCGGAGTCATATCTGTTGTCGTTGGTCTGCCCATCCTCTGACATATATCACATGTTTTACAAAAGCTTCGAACATCATATATCAGATTTTTCCACCATAATCCAGCCTAAAAAATTTTCTTGTAGGTAATATCAGTGGAGAAATGTCCTCCAGAATCCCCTTCACGTGCTCTGAAAATAACTAGCATCCTTCCTTCCATCAGCACACACCGTCGAAGAACCCCATCTACTCCCAGTCTATAGAGTAATCCTCCAATGATGATGAACATCAAACTATTAATAATCAGAGCCTTCTTCTAATTTTGAGTCCAGTTTTCTGGGAATCCTCCTTTGGAAAGGAACTGATATACCTCCGTCCATTCTGGATCTATGTTCTCCTCAGTTGTTACCTGGAACAATTCTGCATCCACTGGCTCATCTCTCAAGGATACTTTTGAATAGCCATTAGTGCTTCTAGACATGAAATCAGCTCCACAATGGGATTTACGGGGCTTATGGAATATGCGGAATTCAAATTCCATGAGGAACCTCATCCATCTAGCCAATCGGCCTTGAATACTAACTTTGTTGATCAAGAATAATTATGCCTGATGATCCACATAAAAATGAAACAAATTGCCCAGCAAATAATGTTGAAACATAGTGGCACTGAAAACCATTCCTAAAGCTTCTCTTTTTATAGTAGTGTATCCTTGTTCAGTCTGACTGAATCTCCTACTGGCAAAATATAATGGAAGTCAATTCTTCCTTCTGGTTGAGCCAATATTTCCCCCATTGCCAGTCCTGATGCATCGACATGAACATGGATTTTCACTTTCCAATCAGGTTGTCGGAGTACTGGCTTACTGATAATAGCACTCTTTAAACATCAAAAACTCTCTGCACATTCAGTAGTCCAAATGAACTTGCTGGTCTTCTTTGTGAGCTCATACAAGGGTGATGCCTTAAAAGCAAACATATGAATAAATATTTTATAAAAATTGATGTATCCAAGAATGAACTTAACTCTGATGCTCTGGGGGAGGCCTTGGCCTGTTGGACACTCTGAATCTTATCATTGGCCATCTCGATACCATTCATGGACACTATATGTCCCAATAATTGTCCCTTCCAGAACAAAAATATAGATTTGAATGGGTTCAAAACAAATCCTCTTTTCCTTACATCTCTGGAAGGCTATTTCCAACTCCTCTGCGGAAAATACAGTGATATCATCCATAAAAATAGCAAGGAATCGATGAAAGAATTCGTTGAATATTTCCATCATACATCGTTGGAACGTTGCTAGAGCATTGCAAAGACCGAATTTCATGACCAAATACATGAATGCACCCCATTCATAATAAAATTTGTTTTACTTCGATCTTCAGGAGCAATCTTTAACTGAATATAACCACTATAGCCATTCACGAAGCTATACATCTCATGGTCTGCAATCTCATAGAGAAGCATGTTTGTAAAAGGTAATGGAAAAGGATCCTTGATTGTTTGAGCATTCAACTTTTGATCATCCACACAAACCCTGAGCTTGCCATTCTTCTTGGGCACAACCACAATTCAAAATAACTAGTCACTACAGGCTACCTCTGTGATGAATCCAGCCTTAACACTAGGTTTGTGTTTGAGCCACTTAAGTGGCTTGAGCCACAATAGTGGCTTGGCACATCATTCTATAAAAATTGTCTCTATGATGGTCTATTTTTTAATAGTCCTTGATCATAGGATACCATTGAGATCCTATGACATAGAGGAAAACTCTAGTATACCATATATCCCAAAAAAGTGAAAAATTAAAACTTTTCATTTTCTAAAAATAATAAGAAGCCACAAAATTTACTTTAAATTTTGAAAACATACACGTTTTTGAGACCTAAAACAAGTTGACAATTATTTTTTTAAAAATAGTATATGCATATATTCTCATTGTATACATTTCCATGTATTTTTCAAAAAAGTTTCACTGTGCTTTGAATGGTTTTAAGGGGTCTACATGGGATATATAACTTTGTAGTGATTTTTGTTCGAATGTACCTAAAAGATGGCTCTTAAAACATAATAAGTTTACATCAAATTATTTATTTCTAATTTTTTTCAACTCCCTACATACCTTGAGAACCAGTCCTTGAGGTTTTATGTGTTCCATGAGAACAAGAATTTACAAAAAAGTTTCTTATATCCACAAAAGTGGCTCATGCTCACACAACCCTAATGTTAAGAAGGTTATCGATTTATTCTTTGACCTTCTTGACGTAATTTGGATTCGTTATGTACCTTGGCAAATGCACTGGTCTAGCATTTGGCTTCATAGGAATCCTATGCTGACAGACCTCTAGATCTATACCTTTTAAATTAGTATGTTCCCATGCAATTACGTATTTGTACTTTTAGAACATGTGTCAAGCTTTTTCTTTCATTCCTTGGTTCAGATGCTTGTTTACCTTGATGTGTCAAGTATTTTTGTCAGAAGATTCTACTTTTTGATTTCCTGGTCATCTGGAAGAAACCAATTAGGCCCAGCTCCCTTCCTTTTAGTTGACTCCTCAACATATTTCCAGAAAGGTCCTTGTAGTTCTTCACTGTCATTCTGAATTTTAGAAACATTTCTAGACTGCCTTTCTTCAGTGGTCACTGGTGTACTAGAATCTAACAATTCTTCTTTGGAGTCAACTGGAATCTCTGGCCATACAGTTAGCTGAACTGATCTTTCTCCAGGATTTAGTTCAGTGAACTGATCTGGAAATTGCCTCCTTTGCTTTTCAGCCTGTTCTTTGTCAAATAATATTGCATTTTGATCTATCTTAGCCAAAGGAAAAATATTCATTGTTGCTAGCATTCTTTACCCCATATTTATAACAAAGCTCCTCTGGTCGCAATGCCTTCCTCCAGTTTCTGGTGTTGGTTGTTTGGACCTAAATTCTTCTACTGGAACCTTGTATTGTCAAAGTCTCATTGGCATAGTCGTAAACAGCATGTGCCGTTCGCAACCATGGCCATCCCAGTAACATCCCATATGCGCCTTGCACATCCAAAACTGAGAAACTGGTTTTGAACTTTTCTTTTCCTACCCTTATTTGCATATTTTCTATCATCCTAATTGCTTGCACAACTCTGTGATCGGCCATCCGAATCTTGAATGGTCTTGGTTTCAAGTTTGTTATACCCATTCTTTGTTGAAGGTGTGCCCCTAGGATGTTGACACCTGCCCCTCCATCCAGTATGACATCGGACAGTGGTTCCAATTGTTTGTTGCTGACATTGTAGTCTACCTGGATCACTAGCACTTCATCATCCCTGATAGCTGCAAGGTCAATTTCTCGAGCACCAGCTTCAGCTTTCCTTCAATGTTTCATGAATTTTACTGCTTCAAGCAAAGTCTTTCTGATGTCTTCTAATTCAACTATAATATTCTAAATTCTTCAAAGATATTCACATGTATTTCCTCTCTCTCTTGATCACAGTTATCCTCAGAACTTGAAGAAACAGAACCATCTGCACAGTGCCAATCCTTCTTTCCTTGTGCAGTGTTTCCTTTTCTAGCTAAATCTGATTTGACATTTTCTAGATCTTTCACCAATCCTTGGACTCCAACTAGCATGGTCATAGAAAATTCAAATCCCAACTGATCTGACTGTCCTCTCTCAGAAGACTGGGCTAGTATCTTCTTAATGACTCGAGCCTCAGAACTCTTTGGCTACTCTAGTAGCTTCTTGGCTAGATCTTCAATGATCTTAGCCGTAGTTCTCTCTGCTCCTACCATTCATCGACTACCTTCTCTTTGCCCTTTGCCTTCCATACCTCTCGCTACTAAGTCCAACTGCTAGTTTCAACACTAACTGGTTTTGCCTGCTCTTCTAGAACTTCCTCAATGAATACCCCTTTACTGCATGTAACTGCTCTCACCGAAACTCGCTCTGGGACTTCCGCCTTTGTAGCCGCAGTAGTGGCCTTTTCTAGACACTGAGCTGCAAAGTGCCCATACTTACCACAAGTATAACAATTCAGGCTTTGGTTTTGAAAATTACTACGATCCTAACCTCGTCCAGTATCTCCCTAATATTTGCGGCGCCCAGTACAACTACCATTGGTACCTAGTTCATCTTCTTTGGGTACACTGGTTGGCTCCACTCTAGCTGGTTCAACATTGGTAAATGCTACTAATGGGAGATCCTTTCCCTTCTTGAAGTGATGAATACAAATGCCACAATTGTTCCATAAATGACCGTACACTTTGCAATAGGTACATTGTGGACATTCATTGGAAACATGATCTTTAGATTTACACCTTGAGCACCAAGTTTCCATGCTCCTAATTGGTTCTTAGCCTTGTCCTTGCTTTTCTCATCTGTACCACTATCAGAGCTGTTGGAAGTTGCACTAGAATCCGAATTCTCAAAAGAAGAGCTACTGCTACTCGATCTCCTCTTCTTGTGGCTTCTCTCCTTTTTAGCGTGATGTTCAAGTTTTTGAGCTCTATGCACTAAATCATTGAATTTATTTGTTGGTGCAGGTACCTCTTGTTCTCTGAGCTTCTTACTATGAAACCCATTTAGAAACCATATGCGTAGCCTCTTTTCTGATGGTGGCTCCTGCAACTTCCTGGTTAACTCCTTGATCTTTTCTACATAACTCCTTATAGACAACTTCCCTTGTCTAATCTTATCTAGTTCATAGAGTATGTCCTCATGCATCTCCCTTATTATTTGAGTTTTACAATCTGAAAGCTTTGAGTAATTTGTTGTATGATCTGAGTTGGTAGGCTGGGTAATGGTAGTACCATTTCCTTGTTGCATCTTTGAGTGTCTGAGAAAAATATTCCCCCCAGTCATCTTCATCAATATTCTTTAACTCAGTATACCGTTCAAAAGCCTGAATATGAACATCTGGGTCATCTTTCTTACCTCCTTTGAACACTGGAAAAGAGATTTTAATGAAGAAGTATAATCATGTCGGACAGCATCATCCCTGCTTCTTTTGCCCTTAGAAGTCTGACTTTGGCAAGAACACTTTTCGTAATGATCTGTATCAGTTTCCTAGCTAGTCAACTTCTTCTTTTGTCTCTTCTCAAGCTTTTCTACTAGAAGTGTGACAACTTTCCTTGCCTTTGGCCCCATCCGACTTATGTGTGGACCGAGGACTCTTGGTTTTATGTTCTTCCCGCTCAGCCCTTCTCCTTCTAGAATGACTAGAGTGTTGAGAGTCCTTGGCCTCATTAGCATGACTATGCTCCTTTTGAGCCTCAGTCTCGCTCTCCGGGTCGTCCTTATGCTCAAACTCTCTTTTTGAGACCTCAAGAATGGGGTGAGCATGATTAGAATCATTGCCCAACCGGGTTGACGGTTTATGACCACGATTGACTTTGGGCGCCATGTGAGCCGCTGAAAAGTCCAAACAACGAGAAAAGAGTTTACTGGTCACCCAACTCTTTGTCAAGTAGATTTTTCGGCTTCATGGACTTCCAAAATGGATAGTAAGAGATCGAGATACTAAGTTCACTTCCAGCTTTTGGACATCATTGTTTACTACCATTGGTACCCAGTTATATCATCCTCAGACCGATGGTCAAACAAATGTGTGAATCAAGTCATTGAAGACATCCTAAGAGCATATTGCAGAAGAGAACCTAACAAGTGGATCCAATACTTTCCCCTAGTGGAATTTTCACATAATGCATCCCACCATCAAAGTATTGGAATGACACCTTTCTGCGCACTTTATGGTCAGGATTGTTTATCACCTTTAAATTTCTCGGATCCAACAATAAGAGTCGAAGCTTCCAAGAAAATGCTAGAGGATATGGAGGCCCAGAATAAGGAAATAAGGAAATACGTAAATACATTCAAGCTTCTAAGGACCGACAAAAGAAGTATGCCAACCAAAGAAGATCAGAAAGGACCTTCAATCCTGGAGATCAAGTTTTCTTGAGAGTAAAGCCAAAGAAAATTGATCTATATTTGGGCAAGTATAAGAAGCTTAGCTACAGATATTGTGGACCCTATCTACTAGAAAATAACATAGGAAGTCAACCCTACAGACTCAAGCTAACCTCTCATCTCAAGGTTCATAATGTATTTCATGATAGCAAATTGAAGGAATACATCCCCAGCATAGATCATGTTCTTGATGATCAACAAATTTTAATGTCCACCCAAGGAATTATTTAGCTTCAACCTGATAGAGTCGTAGAATCTAGAGAAAGGTACATTAGAAAGACATCCCTTAGAGAGCATATGATCCAATGGAAGGACTACCCTGAAGAAGATTCTACTTGGGAAGATGAAAGATCTATTATGAAGGATTACCTAAATTTTCTCCCAAAAAAGAGGACATTTTGATTTCTCAAGTTGGGGAGAATGTAATGTGCCTGACCCCGGGAACAACTGTACCCATTGATAAATTGAAAACAATGCAATTTTATTGCACCTAAAGTATGTATTTTCATGAATTTTTGAGTTCAGTCATAGGCAATAGATGTGTGTGTCAATGTGTGTCCATTGTAGTCCCTAAGATGATCTTTTCAATGCACCTGATGACGCCTGAAATTGACCTCGGACGGATGAGCAATCTAGGCTAACTTGAAAATTAGGGAAAATATTAAAAAGTGGAAAAAGTGAAGTCTAAAGATAAATGCATGGGATCTGGCACTTGTCCCTCCCTTAGCTAGGGGCACCCCCTACCTCCAGAACCACTCTCCCACCTTTGGAGTTCATCTGCAGTCATCATGGAGCGTTCCCTAGCCTATATAAAGACCCCCAACACCCTCACAACACACATTTTATTCTCAGAGAGCTCTTCATCAGGAGGAAACTCTGCTAAAGTTCACTCATGCATTTGTGCACACACACACACACACACACACACACACACACACTCGCACACACTCACTCGTGGAGTTAGAGGAGGTTCACGTTGCGGGAAGTGACGAACTGCGATCGACATCGTGAAACTTACGAAGCGGGAGACCAAAGATAATAGAATGCTAAATTTAGCATCTACACACACTCTTGTACGCTTAGGAAAGCATTTTCTCTCTTCAAAATGCATAAATTTTCTCTCTCTTGAAATTCTTGTGTTCCTTGATACTAGGTAGCATGCAACTCTTGCATGTATGATTTTTGTGTGCATGAAGCCTTTAGAAATAGAACACCTCTCCGAATTTAATAGAAATCTCACATGCATGCTCATTATGCACCCGTACCTACCTTATTTGTGCATGCATGGCCTAGGTGGGCAAGTATCATCAAAGAAATTACACATAATTGTCCATAGGTCATTATTTTCAATAAATTAGTGATTGGATATTATAGAATCATATAATATTACAAAATTTACTAATTGGTAGTTAATTATTAATTAACTAATAATTAAGTACGTATTTGATCAAAAATTTTACATCACTAATTTTAAAATTTTAAAAAAGGTAGAAATAAATACAAACTACACTAGAAAAAGGTATTTTAGCCTAGTAAAATTAGGGAAAATTTAGCAAATACCATTTGGAATTTATTGTTAATTTTTATAGAGATTCTTAAGATCTTTTTCATATCTATAAAATTTCCTGTGATTTTTATATACATGCATAATTTGTGATAAATATACTTTTGCTAGATTACCTATAAAAGTCAAATTTTCACTTGATTTTTGGGACAAATAGGTCCACCAAATCCTAGAAAAATTAAGTTACTACGCAAAGAAGAACAATAACAGAGTTGGCCCAAGCCATGCTCCAGTAGATGAGGTGATTCAACCATCACAGCAGAACATTGTTGTAAATCCAAACCAAGTACTAGTAATTTTAAGTTATATGCATCATAGATAAGCATGACCTATTGGAGCTTAGGAAACCATAACGAAAAACACTGACTGTATAAACTAAAACATATGATTTTGTTAATAGAAACTTAGGTCGGAATTCTATTTGATGTTAAAAATATTATAAAATCATATAATATTTGGTGCATGAAGAAGGTTGTTGCCTGAACTGAATCCTTGATTATGAATAAGAAAACCTTTGTACAAAGGCGTTGTTGGTGCGGAGGAGATCCTGTTGTTGCAAGTCGGTCGTGATCAGCCCCTTAAGTTAAATAAGTAGTTTGTTCTTTATAGAATTTCTTGATGAAAGATTGTCTTGGTGATGTTTGAAAATATGGCTGCTAGAACAAAAATCATGTGGAAACTTAATTAACGGATTGCTTGTAAATGTTTCACATATTATGGTAGTAATTAGGAAACAGAGATACGGGTTTGTGTGGGATGGAAAATAGAGATTGGTCTAGAACTAATCGTAATATGGGTGGACCCAATAAGTCGGGCGCTTTCCACGAACGTGGATTGAAATGATGGTAGATAACGAAGAACTAAGTCCTTACCTTAGGGGATTGACTGACGATTGTGTCTCAGACTCGATGAGGAAAAAAGCGTCAGTCTATGAACCAAGGGTTCTAGTTATTTCTGATTCCAAAACGGAAAAGCAACCCCTTTTAGGGTGACCTCCCTAATAGATACGTAGAGTTAGGGAAGCTCAATTGATCGTTCCCCCGCTTTGCATTGCAGAGTCGGAGAGGATGTGTTGAGCTCTCCCAGTTATCGATCTTAGACGATCGGGGACATTACAGATGAAAAGAGAAGAGAAGATTCACTTTAGCATTGATTATTTGGTACTATTGTTTAGATGAGTTGGATATGTAAAACAAAAGCATAAACAATATAGTGCAAATAAAATATTAACATTGATACATTTGCAAACGAGGACCAAGTTAACATTAACTCTTCATTCTTTAAATCTGTCAATGTGAATACTTTATATACTATACTTTATATTTTTCACTACAAGTGAAGCAAACTAAACTTGATAGCGATATTTAAGATACGTCCATATTTTTGGTCAGCTTATGAAGTGTGAGAAACTCTAATACACAACACAAAGTGAGAAACTCCTACCCCATCTTTGAAGTGCAAGGGGGTAACTTCGACACATTACAAGTGGGAGTCAATAGGTGTACACAACCACAAGACAAAGTGATAGTGTCTATCTATTCTAAGAGTGTGACTTGTAAGTCTACACAACCTCGGAATAGTCCTATGCACCTGCAAAATAATTCTACGTGCAAGAGAAACCTCTAGAACAACACAAATTAGCAAAAAAAAAGGTTTTTTTTTTAAATTTTGCAAAAGAAATTTTACCTACACTGTCTCTGGTCATCTAAAATCCAAAAAGCATTATGTTTTCCTTTGATGAAAAATGCGTAAATATTATACGGTCTTTGATGAAATATTTCTTTGATCAAAGAAATGCTTAGATTCTACATTTTATATGGTATTATTCAAAAAACACTGTGTAATCCAAATAATATGTATAATTTTCATTATATGGTTGTATAACTATAACCTAGAATATCATTTTAGGACGACCATTCATACGTCAACTTAAAAAGGTGCAAGATTGGAGCTTATATGGACACCTCTACTTTTGACATAAGGGTGTTACCACAAGGGTCACGATCAAGGAACATAGTTATAGAGATGTCGATCAAACTCCTGGAGAGGAATTTGAGTCAATTACGGTCCATGGAAATCAAATACCTGCATGGTTGCATGACAAAGTGCATATTTGGATGTGTGGAGGATCTGAATGCGAAAGCCTAATTAAAGAGGGTTGCATTTTAGATAGGCCATTGTAATACAAAGACTACATTCACAAAACATTCCTAGAAGATTTCTTTGAACCTTTTGGCTGGGATCATTTACTATCTACTCTAAATGTGTGCATAAATAGATTATGTGGCACAACAAGCCTCGAAATTACATGCTTAGCTCTGAAAGATCTATATGTGACAAGAAATCTAATATCTTGTAGCACTTGGATAATGATGGGAAAGTTGCCAATCAAAGATCTAGAAGAAATAGTGTACACAAGTTCTAAAATGCCAACTCCTCACTTTGGCATGGTAGAAGCTGTACTCAAGTTGAGTACCGGGGAGTTTAAGGACACTTGCTACATAATCAACTCCCATCACATCAAAGAGATTCTGGTTCTGAAAAAAAACTCAATGAACATCTTCTTTTGAAAACAAAAAAAAGCTTCAACACCACCAACAACAAAAGTCCCATAAGCATTCAAATCAATGCAGAGAAGAAACAATCAACCATCATAGAAAAATGTAAAGTTAAATCAAACACTAATGCGGATCAGCCTCGCAAGTCAACTTTACCTTCAATGAGTGTCCATCAAACTTTCTACACATCCTCTACATCAAAAACCAAACTATTGACAATGCATTGACGACCTAAGAAAAAAGTTTATCAACCAAGTTTCCATCACAGCAAGTTGTAGAATGAAGCCGACAAGAATCAACTAAGTGCTAGTATCCAAAGAGATTATCAAAGTCAAAAATCTAGTTTGGATACACCAATCGCAAGTTCAACCTAAGCAACCAAGTCTTTATATTAATACCATGGACCTACTCAACTCAAGAAGAATGTTCTACGAAGAGAAAGTTGAGCTATCTACAAAAGAGAAGCACCTCCATCAGGAGAAAGAACAACAGCAAAAGGAAAAACAAAATCCCTTCAAAGAAACAAGAAAGGCGGCAAGTATGGGTACCAAAGTAAGAAGTCTAGCAAGCTACACAACAAATACATGGGGAGCAACATATGATTCCAATTAAGGTGGTCAGAGTAGAAGGATTTTATGAAGGAAACTCTCATGGTTACAAAAAGTAGTAGCTCAACCTGGAATAATGAAGATCAGTCATGCAGCACAAGGCTTCACCCAAAGGTAAGGAATCATAACCAAGAGCCAATGGAAGCCAATCGCACCTTGAGATGGATACCTTGTCTTCAACTAGAAAAGTAACACTTTTACAACAAAAATCATTAGATGCGATACCAAAGCCTAATGTCCATCCAGTCATATAGCAAAAGGGGCAAATGGAAAAGATGGTAACATAGAGAACAAAAACATGCTGCGCTCAAAAATTGATAATAGAAAATCAATCATAAGAAACCCACAAATATTTACAATTTCTTTTCATAGGGCAGAAAAGAAAGGATCTATCAACCCCTACTACAAATATAGAATCTGATTAAAAGTAGTATCAACATACGACAATCAAATAAAGAGGACCAAAATTATGCCAACCTACTCGATGAAAAAATAGTGGAAAGAGGCCTCAATCTCAAGAACCTATGGAACTGGGTTTCCGACCTTGAACATGTATACTAGATAGGGGGAAAGGGATACACGCCTGGGCACACAAACAATTGCCTCTTTATAGTCTAGGATAACCACTACACCCCAATACACTAGAGTTCACCTTCAAAACTCATAGAACTAACATCAAGCCACACCAAATTTTGCATGTTTACAACCATGCCACAACAAACACCATTCTGTCTTTCTCTCTCACACACATATAGGCCCGGGGAGGCACACACATCTCAAACAACGACACTAAATGAGTGGAATAGAGAAAAGAGAAGAAGGGGAAAGAAAAGACAACAAATTTTGATAAGTTCTGTTTCAATTTTGACAAAAACACCTTCTACAACACCATGAAAACCTAGTAGCATCGGCTCCATCGGCACAAGCATGACAAGCACAGAAAAAACCCTAGGAATCAATGGCTTCACCTTTGTGAGTCTCTCCTCATTAAGATCGGCAAGAAGGCCCATTGTCAATGCCCTCATTGGCTTCAAAACATATCAAAATCTCCACCTTCATCACCACCCAGAGCTACTCCCGAGCTCCACCCGATCTCTTTCCACAAGGATCCTCCTTAAGCTCACAAAAAATAGTCCAAATAAGCCCCACCCCCCCCCCCTAGGGCGTGTGAGGCCTCTTCTCTTTTATAAAACATCCTTTGGTAGTTCTAGCTCCACTCTACATGTGACCACCTATTGTTTTCAACCCTTGAAGCTCAAGGAACATGAGCACCCATTATATGCCAAGGGGAGGTTTCCACGGCACCGTGACAACCTCCCTTTAATACTTTCCCTCCACAAAAGATGGTCTAAGAGGCAGCGTGTGACAAGCACCATATAGCGCGCCACATCATTGTTGCAAGGCGCAGTCATTAGGTACAGCAACATGACAATGATGAAAAACAATAGCAAGTGGTGCCCTTACACACTCAACACCGCCTCAAGTGATGCTCAACTCAGCCGCATGCTAGCAAAGCAGCACCCAAAAGGCCGCCACGTGCCAGGACATAACTTTGGAGATTCACACGCCCCTTTTGATTCCCATGAAGGTGCACATGCCTAGCCTATATACCCCATGTCTCTAGGCCTTG
Source organism: Adiantum capillus-veneris (assembly GCF_014529385.1). NCBI lineage: Eukaryota > Viridiplantae > Streptophyta > Polypodiopsida > Polypodiales > Pteridaceae > Adiantum > Adiantum capillus-veneris. Next base: position 59,839,040 of record NC_140931.1, read on the forward strand.
AATCTATATATGGATTGACATGTGGCTGGACTTCCAGAACCCCAAAACACTTCAAGAAATTCCAAAAAGCTCTTCTTAATTCCAACTTTGACCCTTTTCCACTTGGTGATCCATGACTCCAGTTCATGATCTGTCCAAGCAAAGGTTCAAAGCCAACTTCTCACGCTACAACTACACCAGCTCAGTCTACACTTTGACTCGTACATTGCCTCAAGTGATGCACACTAAAACTGCAAAAAATTTATAGATTCCTCACAATTGTCACCATATGCCAACTTCATCCTGTAATGTATCTTTGATTTGGACTCCGTTTGACGCACGATCACTTCTTGTGGCCTTCATTTGTGGCAAGCTTCACATGAAAACCCTAGTGAGGATCCAAAAACTTCATATGGCACATTGATCGAGGTGACCAAACTGGCACATAATTGAAACTTTAACTGGCAATAACTTGACATCCGAGACTCCAAATGAAGATATACCAATACCGACATGCTCCACATACATAGCTCTACATATCCATATGGTTAAATGGCTTTGACCACGTGGAATTATTTACCATGTTCATCTCAACTATGCAATTCCCTACACCTTCAAACTCAAATATCTTCCACTTTATAGCTCCATCTGATGAGCCATCTGGATCTACTCACTCAACAATTCAAACTCTATGTATCCAAGCCAAAACCTAGTACTTTGGACACCTTTCACCAATCATCCTGCTAGACCCTTTTTGGGGAATATGTGGTCTAAGAAACCACATAAATCATACATTTTAGTTGCCACTTACCTGTCGAGGACTTTCCCATCTGCTCTAGCCGTCTACCATACACCTTTCAGCATATGCATCATTGCTTGTATCCTCTTCTGGGGTAGAAAAACTTTGTTGAACCACCATTTCCCAACCCCCTTGTTGAACATTCATGTTAAAAAAAAAAAACTACTTTATTCTCCTACCAGCTGCAAAAATTGGCAAACACTTTTTAGCAAACCAAAAGACACTACCATCAATACAATGCCCTACATCTGCTTGCTAGTGCAAAATCTCAAGTGGGTTTTCCCACCCCCTATATATCACGACCTCCAAGGTCAAATGGCCAGCTTACTGGCTGCACCGCACAAATAACCACCAACACCTCCTAGGTCAAATAGAACAATATGGCTCTCACCTTTCATCTACAATAGCTTTTCATAGATCTTGTCCCAATCATCAACTTGTTTTGTCCAACTTCCTTCAACCACAAGATCATCATATAAATCAACACAAAAAAAACTGGTTCTAACCCTCCTCACAACCAAATAAAGAGAGTCTCTCCATACAATAAACCTCCTCTAGATAGAACTACGGTTGATTCAAGCTCTCCTCCCCATTGGCCTCCACAAGCACATCATAGGTTATTTATCATCCACGAGAAACACCTCTTTTGGAGGGGAAAACCCTTCCATCACCTATATCCTAGACAAATATTTGTTCACGAGCACGTGCATACCTTCATCTATGGCATTCATGTGATCATCAGAACCCTAGTCAGGCTCGTCCTCAATGTATACCTCATCCAAAAGGCCTGTGCTTCATGCCAATTGTGTATCCGCATCCTCATCCTCTTGCTGCTCCACAAAGGCTTGACCACCTTCTTGGATTTGCACACTTTATTCATCTACTTCCAAGCTCTTGGCATTTGCAACTTGACCACACTCAGCTACCTTTTCTTTCAAACTCTCCCACAAGAACAGGCTTTGCCTCTTCCATATTTTCTTAGAGCTTGACAACAACTATCTCTTTTGCACATGGGTTCTCTTTGACAAGATACTTATCCTTGACAAGCTCACTCACCACTAGCACATGCACTCTACAAACTGGAAACCTCCAAGGAGCATAATTGACCATTTCCCTTACCTCAACAAGTTTTTCACTTTGAGCAACTGGCACCACCTTTGGTTGAACCATAAAACTACCTGCTATTTCCTCAACAGGCATGTAATTTGTAGGATTTAGCAATCCCAACTCTAACTTTTGCTTCACTTTCTTGCTCTTCACTTTGGCCAAATAGACCGTATCATCATAGGTATCCGCACCAAATTCCACCTTTTTTTTAATCTTTGGATGCAAGCACTTGAGAAACTTTGACAAATTTAGGTATTGGTTTCCTTTTGATTCCAATAGCAACATCTAACAACTTCAAACATGCTTCAAATCGATTAAAGAAAATTAAAAAGTCTTGACTTACATCTTGGCATACCGCCTTTAGTTTTTCCCGAGCCTCCTTTGGAGTAACCACCTTTTGAAACCGCTTTAGAAATTGATTTTGCAGCTCCTTCCATGAACCTCGATCATCATGCTTCAGACCATCAAACCTTTTTTTTTGTAGATTCATGCATCAACAACGACATCATCTACAACTTTTTTTCATTTTTTATCATACACATCAATAGCGTCCATAATTCAAAATTTGCTAACCAATCCTCAGGGTCTTCAACAATAGTAAATATGGGGCATAACTTGGCTCCAACATCTTTGCTAGCTTCAAATCCGACCACCAAACATTCTTCAACCATACAGTTTGAACACCACTTCCAACTTGAAATTGGAGCATCAGTGCATCTCCTCTGTGGGGGCACCAGAATATGGATAGGGGGAAACGGATACACACCCAACACACAAACAATTGCCTCTCTTTAGCCCAGGATAATCACTGCATCCCAATCCACTAGATTTCAGCTTCAAAATTCACACACTTGACTACAAGACACACCAAATTTTGCATGTTTACAACACTACCCCAACACACACCGTTCTCTCTTTCTCTCTCACACACATATAGGCCCAGGGAGGCACACGCGTCTCAAACATCCGCATGAGATGATTGGAATAAAGCAAAGATAAGAAGGGGGAAGAAATGACAACAAAATCTGATATGGTTTTCTTCAATTTTGACAACAACACCTTCTACAACACCATGAAAACTTTCTAGCATCGGCTCCGTCGGCACAAGCCCAACAAGTGCTAAGAAAACACATGTGGCACAGTGAGAGGCAGATGGACCTTAAGCTCCCAAAAACACTTTAAGAAATTTCAAAAAACCTCTTTTTAATCCCAACACCACCACAAACAATGCACAGTAAAATTGAAAAAAAATGTCATATTCCTCACAATCGTCGCCACCTACCAACTTCATCCTGCAATATCTCTCTGATCCGGACTTTGTTTGACACACTATCACTTCCTGTGGCCTTCATATGTCACATACATCACATGAAAACCCTGGCAAGGCACCCAAAACCTCAAATGGAACACTGATCCAAGCGACTAAACTGGCATAGAATTGGTGCTAGACATCTGGGACTCCAAATGACAATCTGAAAAGACTAGCTTGCTCCACATAATGAGCTCTATACATCCATATGTTTTAACTGACTTTGACCACCTAGAACTATCTGACATGTTCATCTCAGATCTGTAAACTGATGCACTTCACCTTCAAGCTCAAATATCTTGCACTTTGTAGCTCCAATTGATGAGGCGTCTTGACCTGCTCATTCAGCACTTCAACCTCTACATATCTATGCCAAAACCCAACACTTTGGACATCCTTCACTTTTCATATTCTCAAGACCTTTATGGAGCCCATTTAGTCTAGAAAAATACATAACGCATACATCTTTGCTTGTGCCCTCTGCTAGGGTAGACACACTTTGGCTGCACCACCATTGCCCAACCCCGTTGTTTAACATTCATGTTCAACCAAAAAACTACTTTATTCTCCTAATAGCTTCAAAAATTGCTTAACACTATTAGCAAACCAAAAGACACTACAATGAATACAATGCCCTATGTCTGCTTTATACTGAAAAACCTCAAGTGGGTTGCCCCACACCTACATATCAAGACCTCCTGGATCAAATGCCCAACATGTGGCTGCACCACACAAATAACCCCGAAGACCTAGAGAAATCTGGTTCACACCTTTCACCTACAATAGCTTACCATAGTGCTTCTCTCAGTCATCAACCTGCTTTCTCCAATTGTCTTCAACCACAACCTCATCATATAAATAACACACAAAAAGATTGGGTGTGACCCTACCTCTCAACCAGATAGAGAGAGGCTCTCCTCCATACAAGAAACCTCCTCCAGATAGGACCGTGGTTGATCAAAGCGCTCCTCCACAAGCAGATCCATATCATACTTCTCATCCATGGGAAACACCTCATTTGAATCGGCTAACCCTTGCATCACATGTATCCTAGTCAAATCTCTATCCACAAGCACTAGCATACCTTCATCCATTTCTTTCTCCTATGAATGTTTCTTCTTCCTCTTCTCTACCCTAATTCCCCGCTAGCTTTCTCCACCTTTTACGGTGTTTGAGGGCTTGGGACTGAGGCAGGGGATGGTTATTTCTTTTTCAAAGAGTATGTTATGCTCATTATGCATGAAGCTTTCCATCTTCATTGCATCACCTTCGTCACAAGGAACACAAAGATTGTATTGTACCAAGTCTCTCTTGATGGGAGAATCTACAATACAAAAGCCTATTGGAGAGGTGACCGTCTCCACATAAATCGGGTCCTCAACTGTTGTCAAGTTCTCTAACTTGAAAACGTATTGTGCATGCTAAGTTAATTAAGTAATATGGTTAGGTTGCTACCACTAATTGAGTTTAGCCTCTATGTTCTCAAAGTAGTCTCACAAAAATTGCTCACTCCAATTCTGTTAATTCCGTTGTTCCCGAAGTTCATAGGCCATTTCCATTACATAGATGATCATGTTCCGGTGAAGGTAAAGATTCCATATTACTTGTCTAATGATATGGTGATTTCCAATGTTCAAGAAGAGGAGGTGGGAGTACCAAGGAAAATGGATGAGGATATGCTGTCAAAGAGGGCATGCAATGCTATGTTGGTGTCCATGTTGATGGGAGTTACGGTTTCAAGTGTTCTTGAAGTGAACATGGTTTGGATCTATGAAAAAAGGGCAAGGATGCACTTATGGATATCCAAGATGGTCTACCAAGCTGACAAGAGGATGATGATGAAGTAAAAATCAAAGGGGTTGGGCATATTTTTGATACTCATGATATGATGTGCTGGCCAGGGAGAGGAGCAACTGGAGGTGCGTATGGATTGCATGACTGATGTTATGGATACATGCCATTTGGATCAAGTATGCATTGACGACGAAGGTGACTAGGGGTTCGATGATCCCATGGTTGCCATAGTTCCTCACTTATCATCACTCTTCTTGCTTAGCATACATAATAGCATAGTAATGAAGATGGAGAAGGTGTCAAGCTTAAGCATTGGAGCATGGCTATTGGTTAAATTTGCATTCCATAGCCAAGAGTGTTGGTGTAGGCTCTCAACTTCTCTACAAGCTTGGTGAAGGAGATGGAGATCTTGCACTTTGCACCTCACACAATTATAAAAGAGAGAGTGTGGGTGTGTGTATGTGGGAGAGTATACCGTGCAAGCAGGCCCCTAGCTTCCTTGGTCACCCCCCATTTCTAGCTCATGATGGAAGCTCATTGGACCCGACTAGTCAATCACATGCAAAGTGCATATCAAGAAAGCATAAACAGCCTTTGGACAAGTGTCCCCCTTTCCCCTTTGAGAGAGAGGACTTGATAAATGCATACACAATTAATTAGATTAGCTAAAGTATCATTGAACCCCTTGAGAGGCCAACCAATATTCTTTAGGCACCTTATGAGGTCAACATGGAGAGGAACTTGGCATGTGTCCCTGTTGCTTCATTAGGCAAGGCTTGACTTATTTGGGGGTGTCTATGTTCTCTCTCTAGCTCCTACAATGAGGGCTCACCCCCCCCTTGTGTAGGGATGTGCTTTGAATTTGTGGAACACCTCAAGTCCCTCAAGCACCTTAGTCATGAATCACCTTAGCACCTTAGACATTAAGCACCTCAAGAACCTTAGTCATCAAGCACAACAAGCACCCCAACCACCTCAAGCACCTTAGTCAGTAAGCACGACAAGCACCTCAAGCTTGGGTCGGGTTTTCACCTCAAGCATAGCCCTAGTTTGCCTAAGGTCAAAAGACTTTTAACACTAACATTTGGAGGTCTTGAATGAAGCTAACCCTAAGGTCTGGAAGCTCCATTAAGTAGCCTTGCTCTTTGGCATACCCTCTCTCATTTGGACCCTTTTTAACCTTGGCCCCGTGCTGAGATAGATCCATATGTCTATATTCGAACCCTTGTTCCCGTTTACTCTACCACATAAAATTATCAGATTAATATGAGAAAATCATTTGGGTTGGGTAGATATTAGATTTTATGACATTACCTCTCTCTTGAAATCATAGTCGTCCTTGACTATGAGGTAGAAGAGATAAAGCTTTAGTCATTAGTCAATATATCTTAGCGGGTAGAGGATCCTTTTTTACCCTACTACATCATTCCAAGATGGATGAAAAATCCATTTGGTGCATGGGAGACGTAGTTTCCGGAAGCATGCCTGCTCTTTAGTCCATTTTATTCTCCCAAGTAGAGTGACAAATTCTACTTGGTGTTGAGAGATGTCATCATGACAAGCATGATTCTAAGCATGCTTACTACTAAAATTTGTGCACAATAAAAAGAGAATTAGTCTTATAAGACAAAAGCATTGATCATTTAAAAGAAACATGTACATTTTCTTACTCTAATATAGCATTGTAAGCATTGACAAGGTTCATAGTACTATCCCTAAGCTCTATTCCTTGCATTTGTCTAGCATCTTTAAAATGCTAATTTCTGAACTTAATAATCTTACCATGTCGTCGTACCTTGTCTTCATGCCGAAAGATAACTTTGGGTTGTAGCACCTCTTCTTGGTCTTTGACTTTTGGAGGGTCTTCAATAATTGCCGGTTCACTTGGGGGCTCTCCTTTGTAGAGATTAAGTAGTCTCACATGAAAAGCGTTGTGTATGAGTCAATGGTTGGGCAGCTTGAGCTGATAATCCATCTCATTCATTGGCTTCAAGATTTGAAAAGGACCATAGTATCTTTTTTCTAGTTCAGAATAATACTTTTGATGGCCCGTAGTATTTTTGCCCGTCGTTTACCTCAATCATGCCTTGGGAAACTTAAGTAAGAACCAATCATTTTATTTGAATGTTAAGGCCCTTTTGTGCTTGTCAGCAATAACTTTTTGCCTTTGTTGTGAGATGGATATAGCCTCCTTAATCTTTTGGAAATATTCTTCTAGGTCATGGCTATACTCATCAGCAACCAACAAAGATCTTCCCATGTACTTTAAGTAGCAAGGGACTTTTAGGTCTTCCCTCAATGATTTCAAAAGGTTCTTTTCCCGTAGAAGTAAGGAGAGTATTATTGTATGCATACTCTACAAAGAATATGTACTTTGCCCATTGTGATTTTTGATCTACTTCTGTAATATAAGTCTTTAGTAGATCGAGTATCACAAGATTCGCAATGTTGATGTAGCTTTGCACATGAAGGCTCAACTTCCCAATCAAGTGAGTAACAGAGGCTTGTTGTCCCTTGAAAGCTGCATCAGCAGCTACAATATCTCCCATCTCAAAAGCTTGAATTCCCAACTAAGTGGCCAAGTCCGTTGATATGAAGGTGTGAGTAGAGCTAGGGTCAAACAAGATGAAGGCATCATGCTCCCTTACCTTTCCCCAAGCATAGGAGAGAGGTGCCTTTGCAATGAGCATCCTCTTTTGGATCTTTGATCGTGGAAGTTATAGGAATTTCATTGAGGGCATTTCTCTTGGGGCAAGAACGATATCCATGTCCTTGCTCCCCACACTTAAAACATTTGTGGTCCTTACGAAAAGCTTCAAGCTCTTTAGGAGAGAGTTTAATTTTACCTTTGTAAACTCCCTTCTCCTTGGACTGATTGTTGTTGTTGTTGTTGTTGTTGGAATTGCCTTGGGAAGAATTTTGGGCATTGGTTTTTTCCTTTGCGTCACTTTTATCTTTGATTTCCATGGTTTGGCATTCCTTTTAGCCCCTTGCTGGAAATTGATGTGAGAATCAACCATGGTGTGGTGTATTACATCGATGATAGAACCATGCCGTTGTTGGGAGTTGACGTATTCAGCCATCTCTTCAGGAAATCCACACATAATTGTTTTTTTTCCTAACAAAGTCTATCTTTTGAAAGACAGTAGCCTTGAGATGTAAATCCTAAAACTTGTCCACATATTTGGGGATAAACTCATGGGGGAGAAGCTTCAAACTCCACCATTCCATAAGCACTTTGTCCTTTGCATTGCTTGCAAGGAATCACTTCATGATGGAAACTCGTAGAGTTTTCCATGTATGTGGGGTCTCACCATTTCCACCAAGGCTAGCCCACCATTGTCGAGCACATTTCTGGAAGTGCATAGCTACATGAAGTAGCCTAGAGGACTCTGTGAATCCCTCATCTGCAAAGGCTGTATCAAATCGGTGGATGAAGGCCAATACTTTGTCGATAGCACCAAAGGTGCCATCATAGGTGAGAACATAGATACTCTTTCCTCCCTCTTTGAACTTCTTCAGCTTTTGGGAACTTTTTCATGCAGGTTAAGATTTGCGATGTCCTCCCCTCTTGTATTCTCTAAGAGAATAGCTAATGCTTTCGTTAGAAGAGGCCTCCTAAGGTCAAGAAGACGTAGAAGAGGCCTCCTAAGCTCTCTCTCCTCTTGAAGAGGAAGGGAAATCCCATAAGCACAAAGTTGTTGAGTAACTTTGTCTTGCAAAGTAGGTTTGCCCATAGCTTGCTGCAGCCCAGTACCAAGATAATTGACAAACATGGGGGCATCATCATTAGAACCTTCATGTGTGAAATCAAAGTTATCAATGTTCATTTTACTCTCTTGGTTATTGTCATCCATGCTAATTAAACTTATGTATAGATTACTTTGTGCTTTAGTACCCTCAAAAACCTTAGTTGCTACTCTTCTTTACCTTTGAAAATTATTTCCCAAGCAACCACACCCATGGTTTAGACACTGCTGATTTCACATTCTAGTGGCAAGGGTCTAACATTGCTCGGCTGATTATGGTTCCTGTTGAGATTGCTCGTAGCTTAATAATGGCTCATCCAAAGGCGAGCCCCGAGAGGCTTATTATTAAGACTATAGATCCCAATGGTGTACCTCAAACTAATTCCTTCTCAACCAAGGTAATAGATCCATGTCCCACTTACCCTATTGCAATCAACATACCAACCTTTCATGGAAAACTTAAGGACCTCTCTTCTTAAGAAAGAAAACAGAAACCAATACCTCTGATGCCAATGTAATAGAAATGGCCTATGAACTTAGAGAATACCGGACTTAAGAGAATTAGGGTGAGCACTTTTGTGGACTCCTTTGAGAACATGGAGGGTGAACTAAATTAGTGGTAGCAACCTAACCATATTACTTTATTAACTTGGCATGAACAATACTTTTGCAAGCAAGAGAGTTAGAGAACTTAACAACAGTTGAGGAAAATATTTATGCGGAGCCGGCGGTCCCCCCTCCAATAGGCTTTTGTATTATAGATTCTCCCATCAAGAGAGAATTGGTACGATACAATCTTTGTGCTCCTTGTGACCTAGGTGATGCCATGAATATCAAAAGATTCATGCATCATGTGCATAACATAGTTTTCTAAAAATCATTAACCATCTTTGGCCTCAGTCACAAGGCCTCAAACACCTTCAAAGGTGGAGAGAGCTAGCCGGGAATGAGGGTAGGGAAGAGGAAGAATAAACATTCATAGGAAAAGCAAATAGTTCCTCACTTATCATCACTCTTCTTTCTTAGCATACATAATATCATAGTAATGAAGATGGAGAAGGTGGCAAGCTTAAGCATTGGAGGATGTCTCTTGGTTGGATTGGCATTCAATAGCCAAGAGTGTTGGTGTAGACTCTCAACTTCTCTACAAGCTTGGAGAAGGAGATGTAGCTCTTACTTTGCTCCTCACACAATGAGAGTGTGTGTGTGTGTGTGTGTGTGAGTATACCCTGCAAGCAATCCCCTAGATTCCTTGGTCGACCGCCACTTCTAGCTCATGGTTGAAGCTCATTGTACCCCTTCAAGCTTGGCCAACCACATGAAGAGTGTATATCAAGCAAGTATGCTAGCCTTGGGACAATTGTCCCCCTTTCCCCTTTGAGAGAGAGGACTTGATAAATGAATACATAATTAATTAAACTAGCTAAATTATCATTGGACTCCTTGAGAGGCCAACCATTATGCTTAAAGCACCTTATGAGGGAGACATGGAGAGGAACTTGACATGTGTCCCTATTGCTTCATTAGGCAAGGCTTGACTTGTGTAGGGATGTGCTTTGATAGGTGGAGCACCTCAAGTCCCTTAAGGACCTTAGTCATGGAGCACCTTAGCACCTTTGTCATTAAGCACCTCAAGCACCTTTGTCAACAAGCATGACAAACACCTTAGTTAGCAAGCATGACAAGCACCTCAAGCTTGGTCCGGGTTCCCACGTGTTGAGATGGATCCATAAAGTTATGTCTATATTCAAAACCTTGTTCTTGTTTATTCTCCCACATCAAATGATTAGTTTAATATGAGAAAATCATTTGGGTTGGCTAGATATTATATTTTATGACAATATGACTCTGTCTCCTTGCCATAGGATGTAGACTCCTTTGTTCTATCTTCCTCATTTGTTCTTTAGAGGCTCGAGCTCGTTTTCTCATACTCATCAGTGCTACATGTCAACTCTATATCTGCATCCTCATCCTCTTGTTTCTCCACATAGGCTTGACCACCTTGTTGGGTTTCCACACTTTCTTCATCTACTTCCAAGCTCTCGCATCTGCAACTTGACCTCACTTTGCTACCTTTTCATACCATCTCTCCACAAGAATAGGCTTTACCTCTTACATCTTTTGTTATCATTCGACATTAGTGACCTCTTTTGCACATAGGTTCTCATCGATAAGAGGCTTCTCCTTGTTGACGTGCTCACTCACCAATGGCACAGACACTCTTAAAAACTAGAAACCTCCAAGAAGCATAAGACTTACCTTAACAAATTTTGCACTTTGAGAAACTGGCCTCACATTTGGTTGAACCATAGAACTCTCTGCTATCGCCACAACAAGCATGTAATTGTTAGGCTTTAGAAATCCCAACTCTAACTTCTGCTTCACTTTGGCTAGATAGACTGTATCATCATAGGTCTCCGCACAGAATTCCACCTTTTCTCTAATCTTTGGATACAAGCACTTGAGAAACTTTGACAAGTTTGGGTAACGGTTTCCTTTAATCCCATTAGCAACCTCTAATAGATTCCAACATGCTTCAAATTGATTAAAGAAAATTGAAATGTCTTGACTTACATCTTGGAGTAATTTTGCACCATCCTCCTCCGGAGTAACCACCTTTCAAAACCACTTTAGAAACTAATTCTACAGCTCCATCTGTGAACCTCGATCATCACACTTCAGACCATCAAACCATATTTGCACGTTCCAGCATCACTAGTGGCACCATCTACAACTTTATGCATTTGTTAACATACACATTGATAGCATCCATGAGTCAACATCTGCTAACCAATCCTCAGGGTCTTCAGTAAATGTAAATATGGGGCCAAAACTTTGCTCCACTATCTCGGCTAGATTTAAATACGGCTGCCAAGCATTCCTTCCACCATCCGCCAACCCTCTATCAGCTTTGAACACTGATTCCAACTTCAAATTGGAGCATCAATGCAGCTCCTTGGTGGGGGGACCAAAAGATGGATAGGGGTAAAGGGATACACATGTAGCACACAAAAAAATTCCTCTCTATAGCCTAGGATAATCATTACACCCCTATCCACTAGAGGTTACTTTCAAAACTCATACAACTGACTACATGCCACACCAAATTTTGCATGTTTACAACCGTGCCACAACAGACACTCTTCTCTCTTTCTCTCACACACCCATATAGACTCGGGGAGGCACACACATCTCAAACATCAGCACCAGATGATTGGAACATGCCAAAGAAAAGAAGGGGGAAGAAAAGGCAACAAACTCTGATATAGTTTTCTTCAATTTTGACAAAAACACCTTCTACAACACCTGAAAACATGCTTCAGCTTCAGCTCCATCGGCGCAAGCACAACAAGCGCAAAAAAACCCCTGGCATCAATGGCTTTGACTCCGTGCGTCTCTCCTTGAGAGAGGCAAGAAGACCTATTGTCAATGCCCTTGTTGGCTCTGAAACGATACAAAATCTCCACCCTCACCACCACCAAGAGCTCCTCCCGAGCTCCATCTGACTTCTTAGGCTACAAATGCACCTGCTCACTTTGCACTTTTCCAACGCCGCCTCGAATGATGCACACTAAAAATGCAAAAAACTGCCAGATTCCCCGTAGTCATCTCACAATCTATCAACTTCATCATGCAATATCTCTCTGATCTGTTGGACTCCATTTGACACACTGTCACTTCTTGTGGCCTTCATATGCTGCATACATCACATGAAAACCCTAGAGAGACTCCAAAAAACCTCAAATGGCACACCAATCAAGGCGATCAAACTAGGACAAAAGTGGTCCCTCGATGAAACTTCCATTGGCAATTACTTGGCATTCGGGACTCCAAATGATGAGCTGAAAAGAGAAACATGATCCACATAAAGAGCTCTACTCATCCTTACGCTAAAACCGGATCTAACCATCTTGCATTATCTTCAATGTCCATCTAGGTAGATCTGTAATGCATTGAGCCTTCAAACTAAAATATCTTGCATTTTGTAGCTTTGTTTGATGAGCCATTTGGACCTTCTATCTCAACACTTCAACCTCTACATATCCAAGACAAAACCTAGCACTTTGGACATCTTTCACTTGTCATCCTGTCAATCCCTTTTTGGAGCCTATCTGATCTAAAAAACTACATAAAGCATACATGTCCACTGCCACTTTCCTGCATAATTTTCCATGAGCTCTAGCCCTCTTCCATGCACATTTTAGCATATACATCACTACTTGTAACCTCCGCTAGGGTAGACACACTCTGGTTGCACCAGCATCCAAGTAGCCATTCAAAATACATTGCATAAGAGTCAAAGGCAGGTAGTCTAGCCACAAAATAAGCAAGCCGCTAGTCAAAAAGCTTCAAGGAATATTCGCTATGGTCTAAGAGTCTTAGCTACTCTAAGTACTGCTCAAGATAGAAGAATTAATCATATTTACGTTGTGTCACTCATGTTAGTATAGGTGATCATGAGAGTCAAAGCCTATGTTTTGTAAGGCTCTGAAGGAGGAAGTCCAAAAGACACTCATGCATTGAGCATAGTGAGCTATGAATGGAGAAGCTTCTACATTGAAAACCCTTCTTGGAAAAGTGGAAGCTATTGTGACATCCTTTGATGTCACATGTGCTACATTTGTTTCACACTGTTTTCTTTTGTTTGAAAAATTTCTTGTATGCATATAAAGTGTCTCATAATTGACACTTGCATTAGACACTCTTTTTTTGTTTCTCCGAACCAAGCACTCACCTTGCATGAAGAGATACTTCAAATCCAACTTCTCAACTCCAATAAGACTCTGTATACCAAAGGCACTTTTTTTCCACCGATGTTTTTCTTTTTGGTCATCCATTTTTTCCCTAATTTAGAAACACTCATCACTATCCTCATGTATATATTCCCTCTACATCCACAATAAGGAAATTTCTACCCATAAAAATTATCAAAGAATGAGAGCAATCACCATATATCTCAACCATGCTTGTGAAGAGAAAAACTTATCTTCATGGGCAAAAACAAAGCTCCATCAAAAAATGGAAAGTTGAAGAATGTCATAAAACAACAAGCAATGGCATATTGAGTAAGAGAGCTAGATCAACAAGTCACGACACTCATAATGTGCTTACACATAGCTTCAAAGCTCGTGAAATCTTGCAGAGGACTCACATTAAAGTGGAACTGGAGGAGAAGTCCATCATAAATTGAAAAGCCACACAATATACAAAAGTTATAGCCAACACACAGGCCAGAAGCAGTAACTCAACCAGCAACAACAGCAACATCACACATGCTTGAGAAGACGCACACATCACATACGCCATTCATGAAGTTGCTACAAGCATAGATGGAAAATTTCTTTTACTTTATTGTTTTTTTTTAAAACTGAAATGCACTTAATTGGTGAGTATTCACACAAAACTTCAAAAGTGACCTGAACACCACAAGCAACAGTACTTGTGAGTGGTGTGGCTGCCTCAAGCAACAGCGATTGTTCATGCTAAATCCTAATAGTCCACTTGTTATCGATGATGTGCATTTGGCAAAATCATGTTTTGTCTTTCTTTCTACGTTGTGTAAATACTGATGTAGAATCCACATGCATTTTATATGTTTGCAAGTGTCAAAAAGGGAAACACCATTTACTCCTAGGTGTTCCTACCATCATCGCTAAAAGCATCACTACTGGAACGTTGCTATAATCTTCGCTCTAGGAGTCACTATAGACGTTTCTATATACATCACTATTTAGCAATGTATATAGTGATGCCTATGGAAACGATTGTAGTCATTCTATAGCGATGTTACAGAACCTTAAATAGAGACGCTTAGAGCGATGCCCAAGAGTAATTTTTTTTGGGTGGCACCGCATTGAATGCTCTGCCACACATCAACCATATTGAATGTTTCCATAATAAAGTATATCTAAATGAATCCAAGATAAGCACACATTCACCTTTGAAAGAAAGTACAAGGTATAGACCCAAAGTAGTCACCCACAAGACAATATAACCATTAACTCCATCATGCATAGTATTGTTTGCAGAATAAAGATACAAAACTGACAAAAGTAATTGGACAAAAGTGAACTGATGAAAGTAAATCAATGAAAAAAATTATACACATCATAGGAAAAAAAGACATACACATGTCACTTATTATACATGCTATGAAAAAAGAAAACTAGTGCTATCTAGCTATGGCTAGACAGACCTCGTCTAATCAAATGCCTCATCATGTCCAAGCATATCTCTCGGATTTTGCGAAAAAAAAACAATAATAATTTCTCTAAGTATAAATATATAATTACAAAACAATCTATTTTCTTAGCTTATCATTGAAATACAACAAATATAAAAGAGTAAAGTGAAATACTTACCATGCCGCCGCAAGAATTGAGAATGTCCATTAGGGCGTGTAAGCCCTTTCTACTTGTGTACTCGCGCTCGCATTAGGAGATTTCGAAGGTCTTTTGGAGGGCCTTTTGGTAGAGAGAGGAAAATAAGCTCCTCCAATGAGAGAAGAGCCTACGTTACGTAGAAAAATAGATAAATATTAACAAAAATATAAAAGGTGTCCCTCTCCTCATTTAATAATCTAGTGGTCCTTGAAGACGAGCACTCTCTTTTATTTAATGCAAGCACCTTTTTCAGAAGGTAGATGCGGTGCATTTGATACGGGCTACGTCATCACTAGAACTTAAAAAGTCACAAAACTATCAAGTGGTGGAAGATTTTGAAACTTTTGATACTGTCAATGCGTCCGGAACGCACATATCTCCTAAAAATGAATGTCCAATTACCTCGCTCAGACATCCAAAGAGGCCAAAAATGTCAAAAACCCCTAAAAGAACATTTTACTAACGGCGCGCGAGGGGGCATTCCAAAATTTTGGAATGCCTCCTCGCGCGCCGTTAGTAAAAAGGCCCTTTTTTCCTCTTTTTAGGGAGCTTTTTGAGAGGAAAATGTCCAAAAACCTCTAAAAAAGGGCTTTTTGGAAAGATAAGTGTCCAAAAATCACTAAAAGGAGCTTTGTACTAACGGCGCACGAGGGGGCATTCCAAATTTTTGGAATGCCTCCTTGCGCGCCGTTAGTAAAAAGGCCCTTTTTTCCTCTTTTTAGGGAACTTTTTGAGAGAAAAATGTCCAAAAACCTCTAAAAAGGGGCTTTTTGGAAAGATAAGTGTCCAAAAATCACTAAAAGGAGCTTTGTACTAACGGCGCGCACAGGGGCATTCTAAAATTTTAGAATGCCTCCTCGTGCGCCTTAAGTAAAAAGCCCATTTTTGGGGGGTTTTTAACATTTTTTGCCTCTCCGGATGTCGGAATGAGACAAGTAGACATTCGTTTTTAGGGTATTTTGGCGTTCCGGATGCATTGGTGGTGTCAAAATCCTCAAAATCTATCACTATTTTACAGTTTGTGACTTTTCAACTTTCAGTGATGACGTAAGCTGCATTGAATACTCCGCACCTGCCTCCTGAAAAAGACGCTCCCATTAAATAAAAAAATGACCGTTTTCAAGGACGATTGGGAATATAAATCTAATTTTTAGAGTGTCTGGTTGTCCTTTTGGACGTACTCACAAGGTGCAAGTGCATTTTAAAAAAAGTTTTTTGAGAGAGAAATACAATTTCTTACAAGGCCCTCCAAATGACCTCCGAAATTTTCTAATGTACGGTGTGGGGTCACGTCCTATCATTGACCACTATCCAAAACATACAACGAATACATTATGCTAGAATTTAAAAGTGCAAATAGACATAACTATCAAACCTAAAGGGCGATGCAAAAAAACTTGAAAAAGTGGCCTCAAATGATGCCCACCTACCGCTCCCCAAGTGGTGCGAGCTCCCCGCCTCTACTCGCGCTTTCGCGGCCTTCCTTTTGTTGCTTCCACTTGTCAGGATTCTCGCATGCTGGTCACTTCGCATTCTTCCAATCTTCTTTGGCTAGCCCATCTGGTTTGTTCCACCCATGCTTTATTGCTTTTTGTACTTCAAAATGCTTGTGCTTGTAGTATTCGTGCATTCGAACCTTCATCAGGTCTTCATTGAAGTGCTCATCGCGACTTGACATGGGAAACTTGTCATGCAACATACTGATTACTCTGTCTTTTAATTCATTTAGAACTTCACTCCAGGTGTTTAGTATGTAGTGTTGAAACACTTGAGAGCAAAGACCGCGCATGCACAAAATCACCTTCGTCATCCAAGATGATGCCACCGTTGATGTCGACCGAGTACATCAATCCCTCTCACCTGTGACGCGTGAACCTCGGTGTCTTGGCAGGGGTCTTGAGTGGTGTCTCTAGTGGCATCTTGATGGGGGTATGGACCACAGGTGTCTCCACTAGAGTCTGGGCCCCAAAGCAAGGAGTGTCGACTGGGGTGACTCCCAGAGAAGTAGCTAGTGGTGTGTAGCC